>NC_141756.1:118278701-118973130 GCF_982258835.1 Parasteatoda tepidariorum | reverse complement strand
TTTTCAGAAAGCCAATTGGAATG
The DNA here is from genome assembly GCF_982258835.1 of Parasteatoda tepidariorum. NCBI lineage: Eukaryota > Metazoa > Arthropoda > Arachnida > Araneae > Theridiidae > Parasteatoda > Parasteatoda tepidariorum. The sequence goes on along the minus strand of NC_141756.1, from coordinate 118,973,107 downwards.
TTTTCATAACAAACGCTTCATTTATAATAAACTGCAAATTGCATAATAAAAAATTTACTTCAAATAGATACTTCTTTGGACAGGTCACAATTTTGGAATCTTAAATCATATTGTCGATTTCAAAACTTTCGAACAAAATGTTAAAGACAACAGCTCTTTTTAATTAAACATGAATTGTTAACTGTTTCCCTTACCAATTTTTTTGAAGAAAAAAAAAAGAAAAAAATCAACATATTTTTTTATTTCATTAATAAATACAAGGAACTAAAACAAACACAAGTTCTAAGTTGAAATTCTAATTTTTTTTTACGCGTGAAAAATATTTAATTTACTGTCAGTTTACCATCCCAAATTATTTTGAGCAAATGAAAAAAGTTAAATATTAGTCTTTGCATATGTTTACATTTTCATCATCTGCATTACTTTTACTTCCGCTCCCGAACGCCATTTTGTAACTTTTTTTCTATGTAAATTCATCAACCATCGTATATATACAATTGTACAAAACACGTCTGCAGTCCCACAAACAACAAACCTTCCAAACAATGATTGGCAAACTTCCAATCACAGCAGATTATTATTACTTTTTGTTTTGCTTGGGGCCGAATAAAAACGAGATAAAACAAAACGTATTGACGAATTCTGCTATGCCTGAGTTAACTCTGGATAATAAATATGTGCAATATATACATACCCGATTAACTCGGGAATAATTAGGGAAGCGGTTAAGGAGAAATACGTGCAAGAAGAAAGTTTTACCTCTATTTTGATTTCCCTGCTCTTGCTCTTTATGACAGTGTTGAGAACAACGGAAGCGCCGGATGAACTCTGTGAATGGGGATCGCAAAGGCCATCCACAAGAGATCTTAAGAATGGATAGAGCTGGTCCAGTGGAAGTTTCTCAGCAACAAACTGAAATATAAAATTGAGATCAATAAATTAAATACTTTTTCTAAACAATGAGGTACTCATACATAAAAAAAGGTCATAAGATACATACTATCACAGAACTTATATTAGTATAATAGGTACCTATTACAACAGCACCTATAACCATAATTAGGTAATCATAGCATCAGTAATAGTGAGGTAATTTTTATGGCTTCTTATAAAAGATAAATACTAGAAATGATATTCTATTTTGATAACAAATTTAGTATAAACAAAGTTTTTTTTTTAAAAAAAAAGAGCATAACTACCAGAAAGGTTGTCATTATATTTTATCTTGTTTTATAACTGTCGTTGAACAGCCAAACCAATTTTTGGGTATACGACTACTAATGCGTAGCCTTGTAATTTTGAACCCAATCCAGAAGAAGGGGAACTCCTGGATCAAGTATTGGGAGAAATTTACCTTTGTAGAGGACATTTTGATGGAACTAACCCACATTTACATTATATGGAGAGGAAAAAAATTTTGAATATGAATATGGATAAAATAATTCTTTTTCTTCATATTATTATTATAATTTATATTTTGAATTTCAGTACAAATATAATTACAATAATCGAATATATTTTTTAATAACTATTTGATTGTTTTTAATAATTAAAAAAACCAAAATATATTTTTACTTGTAATTGCAGCATTAGAAAATATATACTGAAGAAACACTGGTACCAGTCTGCATCAAAGGGATAATGAACCCTTTGCACAAATTTACTTAGTTTTCCAAATTTTTTAACTATGTAAGAAATATGAGAAAGCATTTTAATAATACACAGAGCATTTTATTTAAATGGGTTATAAGAAAATGACTCATTCTTACCTTTCCTAAACTTTTAGTTACGATAAACATCGACGATGGATCATCACTTATTATTTGAGATTTTAAAAAATTTAATGTAGTTTCTGGTGACTCATTGAACGAAACTGTTGATACTGAAAAAATAAATGTAATGAATTCCCTGTATCAAATATTAAAACTCATTACAGAATAAGGCTTTACTCTTAAACATACACAAGGGTGAATTTGTTTATGATATATAAAAAGTTTTAACTAACTTTTAAAAACATTTTTATGTTATAGTTACATAGAAAAAAGTCAGAGTAATAACTAAACATTGAAATTTGATGACTTTAGAACTTCATTCATGAATTAAAAATAGTAAAAAATGGACTTCGAATTGAAAAAAATAACCTATTATTTAAACTCTATTATAAACAAAACAATATTATCAGATAGAGTTCCGACTAAAGAGCTATAATTCATTAAGAACTGTTTATTTTTGTCTTCATGCAAAATAAATCAGTAGTCATTTTGAAGAAAACAACTAATATAAAAAACTAGCTTTTGATTATGTAGTTCACTGTGATGTAAAATTCAATCAGGGTGGCCACAAACACTAAAAAAATTAATTAACTATAATAATTACATGATTTTTTTTGGATTTTAATTAGGATTTTCCTGATTTTTGTAACTGCTGGCATAAATTTAATTATTAAGTGTTTAGTCATGCTCAGAATCATAGCTAGGTCTTACAAAGCCTAAAAACATACTCAGTTTTTGTGCCCCTTTGCATTATTGTGCAAGCCCTAAAGAAGCCTTTTCTGACCACTTTAAAATGATTATGTAAATACCGACAAACTTGGCATTAGAATGTTAAACTTAGCATGGAATAAGATTTTTAACCTTAAATAAAAAAGTTTTTAAAACAATGTTCACTCAATAACTTAATTATCGATTTAATTTAAAATTTAATGCTGTAAGTTACTAATATTGTTCCTATTCCATTTCAATGATTTTATCGCACTTATGTGTTTTATTAAATAAAAGGCATTTATTCTAAGGGTATTTTTAATTCCAAATTCAATATATTGCCAATTTGTTATTAATCATTTTTTGTAACCCATTCACGGTTCAGCACATAAAAACTCATATTTTAAACTGCAATCTTCCACGCATTGCAAAACCGTTTTTCTTATGTTATTAGATATGGAAATAGTGCATTAGGGAAAAACATTCTCACAATTTTTTCCAAATGCAAAACCACCAGAGAAATGAGTTAAAGTTATAGTTACTAGAAAGTTTCATGGCCAAAGCAACTGCAACATCAATCGAGTCGAACGCTAAATGTCGAACAGTGATTTGTGGGTCTGTACACCTTGGCACCAACATTCCGAGAATATTTCCAAGGGTATTGAATGGGGTGTAAGCCTACAAAGAATAATAGAAATGTTTTAGCTAAACCTGAACTTGATCATTACAATATGTAAAACTTATAAAACTGCATACATCACTAAATAATTTTTTTTGATTGAGTTCTATATTTTTACAGAGATAGAAATTTTTTTTAAAAAAAATTGTCGCTTGTCTAAAGGTCCAGTAACTAAGAAATAATACTTTACGCTCATTTTCACTGGCCCACTTATATGTTTTAATTAGATTTTATTTATTTTTTTAAAGTGCCGAAATGTTACGAAAATTACATAATGTTACAAATTACAAACTTGAATGACAAATTACAAAAAAAAATGTTTAGTGTTCACATTCATGAAGAAATATACAGTGTGAGGCAAAAAAACAAAACGAAAAATCAAAACTGCCGATCAACATTTCACATCGATTGCTGGTCCAAGGTATAATTTGTGGGGATAGTATTTATCAACTGTGTCAACCTTCATATTAAGTTAACATGTCTTATATACTAGTGAATTGGAATTACATTTTTGTAGTGGTAGATATACTACATTCTAGTAGTGGTAGATACACACTACAGTACTTCCCCACCAAAATTATATCTATGATGCAATCCGATGAACGTATACCCCTAGTCGATCCATGGACGTTTTGTGAGAAGACGGGAGAGCTGTATTAAGGTCACCGTACTTTATTTAGTGCTGATTGTGAGAGCTGTATTAAGTTCACAGTCGTAGTCTCCCCTATGTTGCCATTAGTAGTCAAGTGAATCTGTTGTGTGTGATCGAAACTGGGTAGCAACAGGAGCAGGTGTGGATAATGTCACAGTCACAAGTAGCAAGTTGAATGTGGACCAACTGTTGAATGTGGACCATCTATAACAGCAGACTTGTTCAAATCATAGTGGACGTTTCTGCTAAGGTAGGTGTGTTCACATTACATTCGGGTCACCAATGTGGGGATGGTAGATATCAACAATGTCAACCTTCATCTATGAAAAGGTACCCCCTCATAGGGGGGTCGAGTTAACATATCCTGTATACTAGGGAATTGAAATTACATTTTTGTAGTGGTAGATATACTACAATAATTAAATTAATACTATATTTATATATATATATATATATATATATATATATATATATATATATATATATATATATATACATATATATATATATATATATATATATATATATATATATATATATATATATATACATATATATATATATATATATATATATATATATATATATATATATATTAAATTTATATAATATATACATTAAATTTATATAATATATACATTAAATTTATACAATATATATTGCATTAATTAATAAAATTAAATTCAGAACTAATTTAATATTGAAAGAAAAGTTTGCCATTCATGTGTTTAAATTCAAATGTTTAGAAAAATGAATTTCAATTTGGGTACTTTAAGTTCCTTACAATTGTGTGTTAAAAGTAACAGTGAAAATCAACTTTAAGTGTGAAACAATGAAAATAACTTAAAAATAACAAATATATTTGCTCTAAACTAATTAATGTTCTTATTCAATGCTCACTAAAAGGCCTGAGAAAAGCATTTCAAGCCTTAATTGTAATTCATAGGCATATTTCATTTGTACTTTAAACTAATTTGACTTTCTCTGTTTCGATCTATAAATTGTTCTTATTCAATAATATTTAAACGGAAATTACGTCGCCACTGCTTGCTTCTGCATAACATCTGAGAAGGTGCAAAGTTGAGTGCAGGCAGCGTTCTCTTTCCACAGCATTTTTTGACATCATCCAAGGGTGAAGATTCTATGGGGGGAAAATATAGTTATTGCAAAATGTAAAAATATATACTTTACAAGTTTAGAGGTAAAGTAATTTTTTAAAGTGTGCCCTTCAGTAAATGGATTAGTTATTAACAGATCTATTATATTTGTTATATTTAAACCGTTCAGATAAAAAACCTAATTCTAGGTATTTATTAGTTATAGGGACCATGAAGCCAAATTCTACAACACATAGGAACAATCTCAATATCTGGTTTGTACAAGTGTATCAAATATAACAATGCCATCATTAATGATAAGAACACGCAATCAATATTATAATACCATGATCATTATTAGTAGCTATAACTATGGAATACGACGACATTATGGTTATTATTGATAACATAATCAAAAATATAACGTTGTGAATATTACATACATCAATAATTATTAAATTATTGTGAGAGCAAATAAATTTTATTTGGATAACAAACATAATGACCAATGAAAAAAATAATACAAACTAGTTCAAGTTGAAAAAATATTACTGTAAACCGGGGCGAGTCTACCCATTTTTTCAGTTTGTCAACTTTCAAGTGGTCAAACTTTTGTAAATATTAAAGAAAAAAGGCTTTTAATAGGTGCTTCGGAATCGCTATTTATCCCTCTTTAAAGCTGTGAAATCGATTTTAGAAAATATTAACAGTTACGCTGTTACTGTATATTTTTATAGAACTGCTGACAAATCTCTCGTATGGGGCGAGTCTACCTATTCTACTAAAATGAATGTTAACATTGTAAATAATAAAATTTTACTATTAAATTGTTATTTTAGTTACTATATAGGATATTTATGAAGTAAAATTCATAACTTTATTATATATTCCATTTTTTTTATTCATAAAATAACACAAATTGAGTATTTGATCGATTATCACATTTTGATCACAGTTTTGTTTTTATAATCATTAACATTATAAAATAACATTTTTTTCTGATTATTGTTGATAAAAATAAATTAAAATTAATACAAATTTACAATTAAATAATTAAGAAATAATAATAATTAAAGATTATTAACAAAATCATGGCATTTTTTTGTAACATTTAAATCCATTTGTTTTGCGAATATAATTTTGAACCATCTGTAATAATAAATAATAATTTATTTAACTTTCATTAAATAAAAAAAGTTAATTTTGTAATATAAAAATTGAAAAAATAGGTAAAATAAACATATTTTATATTTACATTCATATTTAATCTATAAATTTTCTTATTAATGATAAATTTATCAATGCAGAATTAAAATAATATACTCTATATTTAAAATGACTTAATTTTAATATAAACAAAGTTCTAAATTATATTATTATGCTTTATTAAAACTAAATACGAATGGGTAGACTCGCCCCGCGAATTCTGGCTTTTTGTTTACAACAGCAAAACTTACATTCTTTTTGGTTTTTTTCATATAAAATTAATGTAATCTTAGTCTTAGATAAGTTTATCACTTAACCAAAGTGAAAATAGTAATAATAATAATATACTTACGGAGCACCAACTAAAAGTTTGCTGATTTTCAATACAAATCTCTCAAAAGACGTTTGAACAGGTCGGTTAAAAAGACACCAAATAAATAAAAACGGATCAAACTACTACAGTGCCATCTTCTGTAGAGTCTAAACTAAGTCCTCCGTCGGTAAAATTTCTTTTATTTGCAATTCAAAATAGTGAAAATTAAATAAAACTAAAATGGGTAGATTTGCCCCTGGATGGGTAGACTCGCCCCGGTTTATGGTATGTCAATATATTATAATTATATATATTACGTCAATATATTGGAATATTAAAAAATACACTTATTCGTTTCAGAGACCAATATTTGTGGCAGTGACAGCTTGGAAAAGCAGTACTTGAAAAATATCACGCTATTCTATCAAAATATCATACTAAACTTAAATATCAATACATTTTTGTGAATACATTGCGATATTAAAATTCATATTTTTCAGTTTTTTAATATTCGTGTCGACGAGAACTGGGAAAATGAGTCACCAACATATTGTCACTATAACCTAGGGGTGCACAACCTTTAAAAATGAAGGGCCACTTGCACAGCAGTGGGTAGATTAACGAAGGGCCACACTAGTCATGTTAGAAGCAAATATGATAATTTAAATTTTAGTGTTCTAAACACTAAGTTTCTTTATCAGTAAACCTAATAACAAATTAGCAGAAAATTAAGTATTTTTAATTGTTTGAATTTATTTAAAAATAAAAAAATATATATAATTAATGTAATAAATAATATAATAGTATAATAATAAATTATATCTCTCCCTCTTTATATATATATATATATATAACTTTAGAACTAACTGAGTGAAAGTGCAAAAGAAAATATACATGTTTTCTAGAGTAATATAAATTTAAATTGAATATTTTTATTGAAAGAAATTTATAATGTTTAAACAATAACTAAAAATTGAAAAAAATATTAAAAAATGAAATGCAATATTTTTTTAAAAACAATTTATTGCGTTTAAAAGCTCCCTCGGGCCGCAAGTCAACAGTTGACGGGCCGCATGAGGCCTGTGGTCCGCAGGTTGAGCACCCCTACTATAACCAATAAATACCTTATTCTGAAATAATAATCTTTACTTGTATGATAGAAACTAAGTTTGTGTAGCTCCTTTCTTTTAGTAACAGTTTTTGAAGAAAAAAGTTGAGTGCATCCACAGTGGATATGAGCAGCAGATCAAAATCTAGAGTGGGGTCAAGTCCTTCTTCTTTCGGTTTCTCAAGAAGATAATCTCGGGGCAGGGAATAAACGGTGGTCACCGCCACTTGAATGATACTACGCTTCTCTTCTTCACTCAGAGTCGGATCTAAAGCACTACAGATGACCATCAAGGATTTAACAACAAGAGAAATAAGTGTCATATTTTTGTTACAAGGTATCTGCCAAATTTTAGATTTTCAAATCCATGGCTTTTCATGACTAATTCCAAGAATTTTTCATGACTTACCGAAGTTACTATTTTCTCCGACAGAAACACAGCAATAAATTTAAAAAAGCATTATAATAACATTCATTGAAATGATAGGTATAACCAAAACAGTTACACTCTGCATCTTGATATTTATAGATTTTAAATTTCAAAAACAGAGTAAAGAAAGAGTTGAAGCAATAAAATAGCTGAAAGAAATACAAAAGCAAATAATTTTTTGTCTTTTCTTCTGCAGAATTGTATTCTAAAGATACTTTTCTTGTTCATCGGAAAGGAAAGAAATACTCCTGATTTTTCTGTTCTCATTTTAGAATGAAAAAATAAATAATAATAAAAATTCTGAAATCACAGAAATTTAAAAGATAAATCACTCTAGAAATGATGTTTTTTCTTCAATTTTTTTAAACAACACCATCATTTTAACATGATAATAACATTTTATATTTTAATAAATTATGACTATGAGTGGGAATTTTGTTACAAATCCAAATATTCAAAACACCATGAAATTGGGGAGCGGCTAAATTCCATATAATAAATTTGATTATTCGGCGACCTAAATCCACGACTTTCCATGATTTTTTTTTTTTAAATATTTAAAATCGCGACATTTCATGAAAAATTTTGTTCAATAACTAAATTCATGACTTTCCAGTTGCACAGACACACTGTAGTTATCAAGACACAAAATTAAAATATCACAACACTTTTTGACATTTCTTTTATATAGCTGCCAGAATAAAAAGGAAATAATCTGTAACAAATTTTTTATAAATTTTATGCTAACTACTAAACAACACTGTAATTATCTTTTTTTCCCCCACTCACATTAGGGTCTCTCGAGCACTAAAATTACAATTAAGGATTTAACAGGATTAATCATAATCAATCAGTTCAATTGTTTAGAAATAGAAATAAAATGTTTTTTTTTAATATAATTTTTGAGTTCCAACTTTAGTTCAGTCCATTCTACTTTAGACTTACTTCTAGCTTCAAGGTGGAGGAAAAATTTTTTATGTAATTTGTTAACTATAAAGATACTTGTAACAATATCTAAATACTAAGTTCAGAATAATGAATTAAGAAAGAGATTTTTATGAAAAAATAACTAAAAATACAATGATATTTGTTAACTATAATGTTACTTGTAACAATAACACTGTTCTAACTTCAGAATAATGAATTAAGAAAGAGATTTTCACATAGAAATAACAAAAAAATGTAAAGTTATTTGTTAATTAAAATGGTACTTGTAACAATGACTAAACACTAAGTTCAGAATAATGAATTAAGATAGCAATAACTAAATATTAAGTATGTCAGAACACAAACGTCTTTATTACTGACGATAGATGAACTTCAATTTACTAACTGGGAGTTTGCTTACAAGGTATTCTCTAAAAACAATAAGAAATAATGATGTTCCGGATGTCACACGACACTTGTCAAGGGTTTCATACGCATATAAGGACACACATTATATTTTAAATTATAAAATGGAACCATGGAAAGGATACACAAGACTGGCAGATGCTTTCAAAGCTAAGGAACGAATATTACTAGTCAGAGAGAGAGTAGCTTCCGACTTAAGTATTGCCTTTACAAGATTCAGAAGTTCAGATCTTGATCGAAATTCAAAAGATTCTTGAAGATGATCGGGATGAATTGCATCAGCAATCAACTTGATTGTTTCTAACATGCTTTGCTTCACCAAATGATCCTGAAAATAAATGTAATTTATTAATAAAAGTACAAATTATTGAAATTGAGCAACCCATAATAGACTCCCATAATTGAGTTTTCTGTAATTGAGAATCCCGTAATGACTTTCCAGGTGTGCAGATATCATGAATGTACTAATATTTATATGAGTTTGAACAAAAAGTTTTCAGAAAAGTTGAAAGAAAAAGTATTTTCTTAAAACAGTAACAACATATTTAAAAAATGCAACATTTTTCAAATCTTTTAAAAAGTATACAAGAATTTATGAAAAAGGTAATAAAAAAAAAACATATGACTAAGTTAAATTACTTTGGAGGATTGGTAGAAACTAGCCACACTTCTTAGAATCGGTGTTTCTATTCTGGTAAGCAGTATTGGAATGGGACCATTTGTAGTTACATAACCGTAGCAAAGTATAATAGTTGCCTTTAGCTTATCATGATCTGTATCACCGGTAAATTCCTAAAACAATAAAAAAGGTACTTTAGCAGAGAATGAAAAATATAAATTTTAAAATTATGAAAATATTTAAAAATAAACATATTTTACCTTGATAAAACCTAAAAATCCAGCATTTTTCTTGTCATCTTTAGCGACTTTTTCAAGTTTAACAAGAACAGCATCCAAATGTGTGGATCCGCAATAGCCGACACACATAGCACAACCCTAAGTAAAAGTTTCATTGATTTAAGTTACATTAATGTGAATAAAGAAACTCAATATCTATAACAGGAAAAACAAACTTGTTAAGTGAATACTAAGTTTCATGAGTTGTAAACATTGTGTTGGATCATAAACACTTTCGTCATAGATAGTAAGAAATTAACTCAGAACATGTAAATTGTGTTGAATTAAAAACATAATTTATATCTTAAAATGTGAAGAAGAAAGTTTTATGAATCTACCTAAATAAATAAAGTGAGTGCAAAAATATTAGTTTGTACGTCAAAGTGTAGAAATCAGATGTTGAATTAATAACATAATTCAGAGGTGATTCTGAGCCCAACTCAAAAAATTTCTTGAGTAAAATCATTAATGACGCATTTCAAAAAATTAATGTCTATATAAATTTAAATCATTGATATTTTCAAAACATGAAATTCTAAATAAATTATATGCAGCATAATTTAAATGAATAATTATGTATAAGTTTGATTTTATCTCAAATTACATTTATTATTCTATCAGAAAAAATATTTACAAATGAAAGAGATGCCAAGTATAAATTCTAGTTCTAATAATTTTAAATAAAATATACAAGAATTTTTATTTATAAATGTGATCGATGATTCCTTGTAACATCTGGACCATGGATTTCTAGAAACTTCCGGATCAAGGCGAGCGAAAAATACGGAAGTCAGGATTTTTCCGGAGCACAATAATCTCTGCATAATTTATGTCTTAAAATGTGAAGAGGAAAGTTTTATAAGTTCCAAATAATTGTTGGCAAATTTCTGTGTTGAAAGCATGCTAATAGAAATTCATTCAGAACATGTTAAATAATTAACATAATTTTTGTCCTAATGCAAAAAGAATCTTTATCTCTCAGAAGCACGTTTCATTTCATTTAAATGTTAAGAGGTGAATTATATAGGATAAAAGAAAAATCTTCCCCTAATAAATTAAGTGTGAGCAAAAATATTAGTTTGTAAGTCAAAGTGCAGAAATCACACTGCGTAAGGATAGAAATCAGATTAAGAAGGGTGATCCAAAAGAATGGCTAAAAATGGTTTAACTGGTTACCATTTATAGTTACCTTAAATTACCTAGGTAATTTGTACAGGATAGCCTGATTGGTAGGACACTAGACTGACGTTTGTGAGAACGAGAGTTCGAATCCAGCCAGTCAAAGTCCTTGTGTAGTAAATGGTGACAGGTGCAAGTTAAATCTGTTGGGTCACCAAGTCCACTATGTTCCCCTAACAAATTATAACTCTGGAGGTACTGAATTGGAGATTGATCTTTCTCTGGTTCAGGTCAAAATTCCAATTTGTGGATGAATGAAAGATTGTGTGAATGGGTCCTCCTTATAAACGGATGTGGCAGAAGTCGAAATCTTGGCCACAGATAGCCTCCCCCCCCCCCAATGCATTAATGGCCGACAACGACAACAACAATCTTCAAACTACTTAGGTAATCTTGTTTTTATCTGCTAAGCACTTGTTAAAGTGAAAATAAGATCCATGTAGGAATAACAGCAATGTTTCTGCATGCTTAAACTAACATTATTTATTTATTTTTCACTATCCAAAGCTTACAATCAAATAATCTACACATTGGTTTAAAGAATTAATCATCAATAATTTTTAAAACTGTAATATAAAGAATCAAACAGATTAAAATATTAGCATAATGTTAATTATTTTTTTTTCAATATCTAAAGAATCAAGAAAATAAATACAATCAACAAATTTATTTTTAGATTGAGAAGAACTAACTTTTGAATTTTAACGATGGAAAACCGTTAATATGCACATTACCCTGGTCAATTGCAAAAAATTCTTGATTCTGCATTTTAATGAATTATTTACAGATTAGCTAGAGAATGTATGCAGTAATAGCTTTCTAGCTTTAGCCTAATATAAATATATATACAGTGGAAACTGTTTAAAAAGTTTTCGTGCCTAAGAAGTAATTTAAAAAAAAAAAAAAAAAATACCATAATGTTAAATTTACCTTTATAATAATAAGTTTTTTTCCCGTTTAAGAAGTTTCCAAACCCTTCCAGTTTCGATTTTTTTTAAAACTTTATATTTGAAATGTCTTATCAAGTTTTAACTTTCTGTCACAAAAACTGGTACTTGAAGGATGCAAAATTAACAAAGACCACTGACCTCCCTCCCTCATCCATTACAAAAAAAACAAATTATAGGGAACAGGTGTGAGCAAAAAAATTTGACCCTTATAGATGAACAATGAAACTGATGTAAAGAATGTAAGGAATAGCTTGGACATTGTGTTCACCTTAAATGAAAATCAAGAAGCCTGGTGACTCATGCACTACTCTATTCTCCCCCCCACCCACCCATTCAATGACTGAAGCAAAAGACATTTAACAGCATTTCTTTGGAAATTTTCTTAGTGTGGTGGTTAATTTTGATTTTCATCTTAAATATTGTAGGAAAAAAATTGATTTTTGATGAAAATGTCCTGTAAAGAAAGTTTGATGAAATGTACTGTCCTGTAAATGTAAAGCACTATATATTGAGGATAAAGGAAGAATTTTAAAAGCTGTTGACAGCCATTCGCAATTCAGAAGGGTTCAAATAACATTTTATAAAATAAAAAATAAGGTAGGTAACTTTGTTTTTATTTACTAGCAATTCGTTTCTAAATGAATAGTAAAATTTAATAATTATTCCATTACGCAAATTCTGAAATATAAGTTATACAGTTTCAAAATTTTTTAGTTCTTACTGTGTGCGTTTTTAAACTTCACTCTTTAAGAAGTTTTCCCGTTTAATAAGTCATTTCTTTCCACTCTCTTGAAAAAACTTTTAAGCGGGTTCCACTGTATATATATATATATATATATATATATATATATATATATATATATATATATATATATATATAAAACAATTATTATATATATATATATATATATATATATATATAAAACAATTATTTTTAGTATTAAGGAATATTGATGCTGTTGAAACATACTTTCTGTTCTATGGGAATGGAGTGATTTATATTCTGAAAAATGATGTCCAGGGAATCATTTATAAAGTTCTTGCTGCTCACTTTTTTCAAAACTAATCCAAGAATTTTCAACAGCATGTACTAAAAATGCAGAAAAAGGCATTACTGATAGTAACACAAGAAAGACACAACACAAAATATATATTTATATAAAATTAATATGAAATCAAATTGACATTAAAACTAAAATCAGAGAACATTATTTTTATAATAAGTGTTTGCTACTTAGTGCTACCAGTTTGGTCATCCTCACAAGATCTGCAGCAAGGAACTCATTGCATTGGAAACTCATTGTTTTGCCATGTAAAGAATCCCATTGCTATGTAAAGAATTTAGGTCATATGAAATTTCATTGATTTAAAATAGTTTTGTTACTTTAAATCTTTAGTTAAATTTAATTAAGTTAAATTCATGGTCATTTACAGTTTTGAAATTTAATAAATTGCATTACTATAACAATGAAATTTAAAATAATGTATAATAATTGCGATTATTTGCTTGATTTTAGAATTACACTGCAATGATTTTTTAAAATGAAGTTACTCAGGAAAGCTCTAGTATTTATTTACAATCCTTAAAACTTAGAAAATGTTCTACAAAGCATTAACAAAACTTCTAAAAACTTTGATAAAAAAAAAAAATAAAAAAAAACAGTGTACTACAACCTAGAATTTACTGAATAGTAGCATTTGTCGAATTCCTCTCTTTTTAGTAACATATCTATCAAAAATTAAAATAAATAAATATATAAAGATTAAACTAATAAAAAGAGAAAAGCAAAATTGCATTACAAGAATGACTTGTGATCACTGTTTTATAAATAATAATAAAAAAGTAACAAATGATGTTTTTACAAAAATGTTAGGGATAATATAAGTTTTTTTCAAATCATTCACCAACTAGCACCTGATACACCTACAATAGTTTCAATTAGCATATCAGAACAGTTTAAAAAACATATCTTAATTTATATTTATTAACAGATTAGTTAAATGGATTAGAGTTTTATTGTTTAAAATTATCCTAATGTAAGTTGTAACAAAAGCCTCATTTTATTCCCAGGCAAAACAATGAAACTGTTTATGGATTAACCGTTTAACTGGATCAGAAAACCAATCTCCCTTAAGTTATTCTACATGAAAAAAGTGCATAGCAGGGTTTCTCATGATAAAATAAAAGATATTAATAAGTTTGAAGTTCGCGATAAATGGATGATATCATGACTATTACAACAATTGGATGACGTTTTTATTTCTAGAACAAAATAAAAGTTCTTCAGTTATGCTGCAACAATAAAAGAATGCAGCTCTTGTTTACTACAAATCTATCACACACTTTCATTTTCCTTCATGACAACTTATTATAAAATCAACATTTCCTGGTAACAATGATATCAAAAAGTATTGCACTTGATTTTATTTTAATTTAGCTAAACCTTGTTAAGGTTGGAAATTTGTAGTTCAAACATTCCAGTTGTGGTTATTTCAGCCTTTCAAAAAGTACAGAGCTACAGTCAACAACCTGTGAGTAATAGTGGCCAATTCTGGATACACAATTTAAATCAAAATAGTTGTCTATTTATTAAATAATAAAAGAAAACAGGGTATATATGACTATTTCATACATAGAGTTTTATTATTTGAATATTAAATGTGAGAATTTGCTCATAGCAAGCTCGCTATACTGACAATTTCATCTCCTATTAACAACTGTCCAGGGTTGTGGTTTTGGATGTCCTAAACTGGTTTTGGACAGGACACCTGGGTTTTACTGTCTTAAACTGACTAAAAGTGTCGTAAAGTGTTAAAAACCTTGAACCTTGGGTAAAATGGCGAAAGGTAAAAATCCTATATGTGTAACCATTGTACGCATAAATAATTGCATAGAGTAATAAATATTTGATGCTTTGATACAATTTGCTTTAACTTAATAAAAGGAAAATAATATGATAAAATGGGAAAAGATTTTTAACTTTTGAAGCTCCACATTTCATTGAACAACAAAAGTGAATACCTAATCCTTTAACAGGGTTGCCACTCAAATATAGAAAAAAAATTCCCTGTGTTTTCCCTGTACATATTATACACAATATATTAAGGGGAAAAAGCAATTACTGTGCTCTTGTGTGAGCTATATTGGGCTAACTATATTTATTAGTTATAATGGCTGAGTAAACAGCTGAGCATACCTAAATAATGTTATAGCATATGAAATAGTTTAGTAAAACTGAAATATTATGGTTAAATATCCCATAAATTAGATTATGCTAGATTACGCTTTGAGTGGTCACCATTTTTTAAAAGACCGAAACAAGAAACAAAATTCCCTGCATTTTCCCTGTTATTTTATGTGATTTTTAAATTCCCTGTATTTTCCAGGTTTACCCTGTTCTCCCTGTGGAGTGGCAACCCTGTTTAAATATGAATAAATATACTTTTAATACAGATAAATTATGTTTTTGCGAGAGTAATGCTATATTGCGAGAGTAATGCATTATTAAACTGTTTTAATAAAAGAATAACTTGTCTTCAATTTGTTTCTTGTTCAAAAATTAAGCTTTTATTTTTCCCAATATTTCTAAAAAACAGTGACATAATTTGAATAAAATGGTTTTGTACAAAGAGGTTTTGGACAGGATGATTTAAACTGTGGATTAATCCATTTTATCCTAAAACTAGCCAACTCTGCAACTGTCACTATAATAGACTTTTACAGTACTCAAGATTTTGAAACTAGCTGAATTTAACAAGTTCAGGAGCTGATATGTGTGTCTAGACTATATATGTTGAATTGGAGTGGCTTTTACCATATTTTTGTATAACAATGCATTTTTTCTCCTCATACCTTATCATCAGAATTGCCTTCATATAGATGAAACTGAGATAAGAGTGCCTTTCCAAATGTTAATATCCATTCTTCCTTACCCACTTCATCAAGAGTTTGAATGGCAAAATCTATAACTTGATCTTCCCACACTTTCTGATCCCACTCAAGAGCATCAGATGCTAATTGAAAAAAAAGATCATGAAGTTTAAGGTGTACTCGATTATAGACTTTGAAT
Organism: Parasteatoda tepidariorum; assembly: GCF_982258835.1. NCBI lineage: Eukaryota > Metazoa > Arthropoda > Arachnida > Araneae > Theridiidae > Parasteatoda > Parasteatoda tepidariorum. Next base: position 118,956,693 of record NC_141756.1, on the reverse strand, counting down.
GGTACAAGAATTTAAAATGACTATATAACACCAAATACCTGTAATACCCTCGTGGCAGAATCACAGCGACACGGCGACTTTGTCGCAGAACGGTACAGAGTTTTTGCAGAAGGATTTTTCTTTTGAAAAGTAAAAGTGATTCTTTTGAAAGTGATTGGGCTGAATAGTCGTATTCCAATAATTCAACCAAAAATCGGGAAATGTTGAATATTCCGCGATGGAATACCAAAATTTTTTTAAATATAAAAACCCATTAATAAATATTCTTTTTGATACATACATAAGTTTAATCGTTATTGAAATACAATCAAAACTAAGTTATATTATTGGTACGGAGCAAAGGGGAGGAAACTATAGTAGTTATCCACGAGAAACATAATATGAGATATATAAATAAAAAACAGACTAACAACTGTAAAAATGAAGTCTCAATTTAACTTTTTCACGTGGCTGTTTTTGTTAGAAAAAATTACGTTTAAAGATCGACGTTTATTAGAAACCCTTAAAAAATGCTGCATCATAATAAAACGTTGATAAAAAGAAAATTTAATAAAAAAGCAAAAGAGAAACAAAACAAAAAAATTTTCTAATTTCTTGAAAAAAAATTTTAATGTTGAAAATCACAGTTTTCTGTTACTGGTTAATTGAACAGTAAAAAATATAAAATCTATCAGAAACACTATTAAAATGCTGTCTTAATATAAAAATAAAAACACAGCAAAAATGAAATAAAAAAACCTTTTTTTAATTGTTAAAATAAAAAGTGTAGGAAAAAATGACAAAATTGGTTTTCTTAAATGTAATTTAAAAAATCAGCACTATGAAACTTGTGGTTTAGTATAAAGTAATCTAGTTTCAAATCTAGAAATTTCGCTCCTCCATTTATCTCTTAGAACATAACTTTGAAATTCATGTGTAAGTTTTAGAACTTAACAAATATGTGTAAAAACTATTTGTAATAATGTATAGTAAAAAATATGATTTTAGAATATTCTTTATTAAATCTATTCAAATTTAATGAAAAAATTCTCGAAGAATTCTTTTCCAAAAAATACATTGTCGAATAATTGGTCAAACATTTGCCCAACGGAATGTTCGTCAAAAGGGCTAAATATTGAATAGTTAATGATCATTACATCCCTATATTCAAGGTCACAAAACCAAATGATACTCAAACTCAACCTAAAGTATAAATAAGAAAAAGATGAAACAAACAACAAATACATTTATAGTTGGGGACATGCATTAAATAGAACAAAAAATTTCTAAAATTTTGTTCTAGAAATAATGTGTCATAAAAAGGGATAATTTTTACCTTCTAATAACTGAATCAGAAGAGGAATTTTTGAGTCCCACAAAGGCATTAATTTTTTATTAATTGCAGGAACTACTACTTTCATGAACTTGAGTATCTGCATTCCTCTTTCTCGATCTTCAGATGGGTATCCAATCAAAACAAGAAGTCTAGCCAGAAGAATCTGAGAAGATGTTATACCACCTAAAATGACACATTGACTATTTCTTATCTTAAAGGCAATACAACAAAAAATTTACTATTCAAATGTAAATTATACTATTTTATACTATTAAATGCTATATATATATATATATATATACACACAGTGAACTCTCACTACTACGATATCCAATACAAATATAACTCCCTTCATTACGATAATATTTTGTGGTCCCGATGAACTTGTATATAAATTAATGTCATGCTCCTCGCAATATTACGATATTCTAGGAAGCAATAAACCTCTGCAAAACGATTTTTTTTCCAAATTTCAACCTTATTTTCTTCATTTATCATTGGTTTTCAATTATCGTAAAAAAATCTTATTTTATCATCTTTTGCTGTTTTTTTCCATCTTTTCTGACAAGAGAAGATTCATTGCTGACCACCCCAAAAAATTCCATTCTTAGAATCGCCTCCCTTATCTTCTAAGAAGTCACAGATGGAACATTCCTCTCTGATGTCATTTCCATCATGTTAAAAGCTGATCATGAGTCATAAATGACCCCAAGCATCTCATTAACTCCTGAAAGAGAATTTTTTTTTCTGTAGAAGGTGGGTGGAGCCCCATTCGCAAACGAAAATCATTTTTGTGCTTTGAACTAAATGTATACTTTGTTGGTTGACTTAACAAGCAGAACAAAAATATCGGATTATTTTCAATAAAAACAGTTTTCAACTATGTTTCCGATCTTATTTTATCTAAATTCTTTTCAATATTTAACCATAATTAACCTATCTGCAAATTAATATATTAATTTGCAATTAATACACATATATAACATTAAAATTTTTAAAAAATCTTATTGCGTCCCCAAAGTATGTAGACCCTCGATATAATAATATATCCCTCTACATCACTATATTTATTGGGTCTCCAAAATATTGTTGTTGCAGGGTTTTACTGAGTATATATATATATATATATATATATATATATATATATATATATATATATATATATATATATATATATATATAGCATAAAAAATAATACAAAAAAAAAAGAAAAACACCAAGAAAATTAAGAAAAATAATAAGTTTTATTTACTGCGCATAAGCTGCAAGTAAATAGAACTCATAAGATAAGTTCAAAATGTAGAGAAAACAGAAAAATGAAAAAAGGGGGGAAAGAAAAATAATAATATAAAAGTAAAAAGGTTTGTTTTTTATTTTTATTGTTATTTTTCTTTCCTCCCCTTTTTTCATTTTTCTGTAATTTTTTCCACGTTTTCTCTAGATTTTGAACTTACATATACATCTATATAAAAGTTTCGAGATAATGAGTTTTCGAGATAGCAAGTTCAGAACTAAATATGTTGTAAAAAGTAGAAAAATCTATTCTAAAATATTACTCTAAAAAGTAGAGTGATGAAACAAAAGAATAACTACTAATAATTGTGTATGTAACGATAGCTGACTATAAATCTAAATACAATAATTATAATTTTATTTTTAAAAGTAAGACAAAAATATTTATGCATTAAATAGAAAAGAATTGGTTTAAAACAAACTTACATCGCAATATTTCTGAAAAAATTCATTTTCTCTTTTGAGAGAAACTCGACATAACAAGATTTTTGAGACATCAAGAGTATACTGCATATACTATTCAATGTAAGCAATTAGCAATCATTTTATTGTTGAAATGACTGATATACAAGAAACAACTTTAATTTTTGTTTAAGATAAATATGGAGGATTAGACCAAAAAGGGTAAATAATAGACACAGAAGGAATGTAGCAAAGAATTAATAAATTAATAAAAACCATTGAAAGAATGGACTTTAAAATTTTCATAAACAATGTGTACTACTTTTGTAATAGTATATTTAATTACTCAAAATAAAGCAAGCAAGCATTAATATTTCATTTTTTATTAACTTTCTATAATTTCTATGATGAGGTTATATTGCAGCACTTACCCCCAAAATTTCTTAACCAATGAAAAATTAGAACAAATTATTAGCAGGGTGGCCACTCAAAACAGATTTCAAATTTCCCTGATTTTTCCAGGTTTTCCAGGTAAAAATCTTAAAATTTCCAGGTTTGTGCTTTTTTCCTTTTTTCTTATAAAGTGTAGGATGTGTACAAGAAAAGTGTCTGTATTATAAAATATCTTATTCAAAATGTCATTTTTTTAAACATATCTTGAAAAAACAATTTTTTTTAACAAGATATTTTTTTATTATTTTTCAATGTTCTGGTACAACATTAATTTTTAAAAAATTAAGACGTGGAGAAAATAATATGTTTAGCTTGCAGAATATATTGTTTTTATTGAATAATTTTAATTGTTTTTATTGAATTTAATGTGTTACTTTAAGTAGTATTTGCTCAAAGTGTACCTACAAAATGACAAAATCAGAATAACCAATAAAACCTTGGAGAAGTATTGTTGAATATATTTTCATTAAGGAAAAGAAAACCGTTTCAGGTGATTATATATCAATAATTTTTAATAATTACAGTGTCTCCCAAAAGTGCACACTCACTTATAACTTATATTGAAATAGGAAATAAAAATTCAATAATTAAAATGAATATTTCACAATGAGTATTTGATAATAAGATGTATAATCTATTCTTAGCAAAACTGCACGGAATATTTTAAAAACAAAACAAAAGTTAATTTTTTTATCAAATAGTAACAAAAATGTTACCCCACGAAAGTCATTGTACATTTAAATGTTTTGGATCTCAGAATTAAAATTATTGTCAATTGCTTTTTTTGTTTAATTATTTTTCATTTAATTTTTTATTTCTTTATTAGCAATTTAGTATCAAACCTATAATAGCAAAATTATATTTTAATTTTTGCTTGCTAACTCCGTAATATTTTATTTTATCATTTAAAAATAACTTGTGGTCGTAATAGAATAGACCAAATTTGATTATTTGTCTTCATAAGAGGTAAATCAGTAATGAATATGTTAAATTAGTTTACTGCATTCAATTGAACTGTGCAATATGTGATAAAATGCTTAAAAGAAGGACTTCATATCAGAGATTAAAATTATAAATTTTGTGGAAAAATTCATAAATTTGCAATTGAGTGTTGTAAAAGTTTCTGTAAAAATTTTAAAAAAATACTCTGCACAAATTTCACCTGACAAAAAAAAAAAAAAAAAAGAAAGAAAAAAAAATTAGTTACACGTATTTTCAACTTTTAAAAGCTATTTTTTCTTATTTGAAATCAAAACATTTAAAGAATTCCAATCTAAACACACAGTTTTTTAGTTTAGCATAGTTAATTGTTTTTGTTTGAACAACTGGAATCTTGTACAGTGCAGAATTAAAACACTAAGTTTCGTTTTCCTTCTCCTGACTAAACACATATGAATAAAAAAAAATTATATTTTATGTATATACATCATTTAATATATTTCCTAGATATTCATTCGTCATTGTCAGCGTTTTTAGGTAAAAAGATGAATAGTTTTGAAATATCATCTCTGGAATGCAAGCAACATTTACAAACTTTCGATATTGTGATAACTATACAATTCAAATTTTGAATCAAAAAACTAATATTTACCAACAAAACCGTAAAATTTGATATTAATATATAGTTAGTTCTAAAAAAACTTTTTTCAAAATAAAAATATACTATAAAAGGTTAAAATGAAATGAGTGATTGGTTGGTTTGCTGAGAAAAAATAATTTACAGATTTCTTTGAATGGGAGTTCAAAAGCTTTTAGAAAAAGAGTGCAATATAAAATCCATTATTATTAAATTATAACCAACTAATTTTTAGACAATTTAATAAAGTTAAAAATACAAAAACATTTTGTCAAAATAGAAAAAAATTACCACTCTCAATTGCGAACAAACTTGAATCATTGTGTGAACACGGACAGAATTTAAAAACCGAATCCTAACCCCGTCTTCCACATCCACCATAATCTTTGCCTTTCCTAAATTGCACAGTCCCATAGTCTGCATAGAGATCAAAGACATTTGCTTAGCAACCATGGGAGAATTTTATGTTGTATTCTAGTTTAACAGGGTTATAATGGAGCAAATTTTGATGTAAGCAAAGTAAGTTGATGATATTTTAACTGCTTGGAGATACATTTCCGTCTAAAAAATGTGGGTATAATGGATGAAACAATTTAAATTAAGAAAATAAGCAAATAATTTAAATTAGTGAAATTTAAAAAAATATATAAGAAAAAATTTCCAGCTTTTCTTTAAAATTTCCAGGTTTTTATCCATATTTCCCTGATTTTTCCAGGTTTTTTTCCAGTATAAAAAAAATTCCCTGATAATTCCAGGTTTTCAAGGTTTTCCAGGTGGGTGGCCACCCTGATTAGAGTTACAAGAACAATATTTGAACAAATTACATGCATATACCATATTCATCCTTTGATTCATTTGTTTTTCAAATGATTTTTTTATGTACATAGCAGTTTGGATGATGAAAAATATAAAATCATAAACTAAAAAATTAAATAAAAATAAAACAATGCAAATATGATGATTTTTTAACAACATTCTTACCACAATGTTTTTGGAAAGTAGAAAATTTAAAAATAATGTATAGCTACTAGTAAAACTGTATAAGATAATGACAATCTCTAACAATCAGAATAAATTATAACCCATAAAATATAAAAGGTATTTCTTTTTTTTCTTTTTTTAAATTTTCTTTTTTATGTTTGTTGTTGAACAGCTGACCCAATTTAGTGTTTACGACTACCAATGTTCAATTCTGTAGCCTTGTAATTTTGAACCCAACTGATAGGTTCATAACTATTGATAGAAAAAGAAATTAGACTTAATCATTGATAGGATAAATCACTATTTTCCTAAACGAATTCCTTACAAAATTAATAAACCTGATTTCCATTTCCTTTAAATCACAATTTTCTTTCATAATTGAAAGAAAAACAAAAAAGCAAATTATCATTACTACATAATTTTATTTTATTTGCAGAAAACATATATAACTTTATATAAGACTCACAAGGAATGGATTCAGGACTTGAAAAATAAAATTTACAGAATATTATTATTTGTTTTTAGGCAGAAATTTTTTTAACTAAATAGCAAAAAAATATATATATACTCAGAGTGTTAAAGTTTATAGTGAAATCAGTTCCCAATTCTTCTCTTTTCTTTGAAGCTAAAGCAGTAAGACTTTTACAAATTGGACTCACGGCAGATGTCAGATTTTCTTGTATTAAACAATCCAATATTGTGGGCCAGAGAATCTAAAAGAAGAAAAAAAAAATTGTTTTCATCTAATGCTGTAATAATGTTATATGTTTGTATGTATTCCAAATAATGTTATATGTTTTTATATGTATATTTTAAGTTTGGTTGGAATTTTATCTATATAAACCTTCTGGGGCCAATTTTTTCCATGCTGGAGTGTGTGTCCTGAGGAATGTGTCCTACAGGAGTTATTATGTGTCCCACAGGATGCAGCTTAATTTATTTGTCTCATCAGTTTTGTAATTTTCAGCATAATTGATCTGTTATAGTGCACGAGCAGAACCCCTCCATTCGTAATAATAAAAAACACAGTGTTTATGTAAAAAATAAAGTTTGTGTGACAAAAAGTAAAGTCCATGTGTCATATCCCCAGAAGAACTTGTACTAGGATTCCTAAATTAAAACAGTAGGTGCAAGGAAAGATTTTCGCATCTAATCTGAAAAATCGTTCCAAAATTTAATTTGCTGATTTGGAATAGGCATGTAAAAAATAAATTTTTTTCATAGGAGTATTAGGCATTGTTGCAAACTAAATTGCAGGGAATTCTTTTTTTTCCCCAAATTATTTAATGATCATTGTAGCTTACAGAACTGCTTATTCAATGATGAGTTTCACTTGAAGTTTATTACACATCCCTTAATAAGTATTTATGTTTGATTTTTTATGTCCAGTAAGCACAAGAAAAATAAATGTAATTAACATATTGGGGAGAAAGTTTCTAAATTATTATTTTTAAAGCTTTTTGAAACCACGCATTTATTATTTTCATAGTTATGCTTTTGACACGGGTTTCTATGAAATAAATAATTAAAAATAAATGGTAGTTAAAATAAAAAATTAAGTTACATATTTATTGAATTGGGGGATTGCTTGATTGTAGTAAGTGTTGAGTAACATGTGTAGTTAAAGATCAATAGCATCACATTTGGAGTTGAATAATACTGAGTTACTTTTATTTTGTTTTAATGAGTTGCACTTCTGAAAATATAATTCACTTAATCTAATAATGTAAAGTTATCAGAAAGAGCAACAAATAATAATAAACATTTAACTTTTTTTAAATGTGTGGATATATGCCATTCAGTTTTTTTAATGCTTGTCTCGTGTTGATTAGTACCTATTTATTAATTATTGACTCTATTTTTACCCTAGGTGTTCAGCTAGTTCTAAATAAAGTATATAATGCAGCTATTAAACATGCAAGTCATTATAAACTAGCAGAAATTCCCATTCTCTGTATGGGGGGGAAAAAAGAAAATAATCAATAAATCAGTACTAAATAACACCTAAATCATGTAAAAAACTAAATGACACATACCAACACAATAAACAAAGCTAAAATAATTTCAATATTTATTTATTATTATTTGTTGCCCTTCCTATGGCTTTATACTATTAGATTCAGCATAACTCATTTTTTTGTAGTTCATCTTATCAAAATAAGGATTAACTGTATTCAGCATCATTTGGCACGATGCAGTTGCTTGATGCCAACTCGTGAGTCTAAATTGACCACAACCAAATATATTTTTTTAGAACTTAGCACTTTCGAAGGAAAGTAAAAAAATCTTTCCATGGTATCCATTAAAAAACTGCACAGTATTGATGCAGTTTTAATAGGTAAAAAATATATTGATATAATGCATTGTACCTATATTAGTATATTTTCTACCTATTTAAACTACACCAAGAACCATAATACAAATAGTGCCTTTTATCAAATTTAATTAAGTATAATTGACATCAAATATAATATGGTAATTTTTTATGCTTCTCCTAAACAAATTACGACAATTTCTCCATTAATTTTGCTTTCTAGTAGATAGCTTTATGGGGATATATTTACTGATAATGTCAACCTTCATCTATGAAAGGGTACCCCAACATAAAATCGAGTTAACATGTCTTATATACAAGCTTATTTTTTTAAAATTATTTTAGAATCAAAACTAATTAAGCATAATTGGCTTGACATCAATCACAGTATGACAATTTTTTCACTTTTCTTAAACAAATCAGTACAATTCCCCCATTAATTTTTTCCCCTTTCAGTACATAAGTTATTCTTTTATTTCAATTACTATAAATTTTTAATTATATAGGCTTGAGGGTTAAAAAAGACCCTTGCAGTTGCTGTCTAAATTTCAAATGGTAGATTCAGATAAGAGACATTCACACAGAAAAACTGCTCATTTAATTATTACAAATTAAATGCATTTCTAATTAAATTAAATGTATATAAAATTTAAATATTTAAACTATAAAGAAAATACAGTTCCTTTGATTACTTTTATAACACAACAACCCATTGTGGGCCTTAGCTTGCTGAATTACGTTGTTCCAAACAAAGCGTTTCTTTTTTATTAAAATGAAAAAGTGTGCAATTTCAGAAACAATCTTATTCTTATATTAAACATGTGGCATAAACTTTTCATTGATTTAAATATTAAATTCTAATAATACAAAATATTAGAATGACTCACATTTTCCATATTCTCTACTGTTGTAGTCAACAAATGCATGACGTTTTCACACATTCCCCTCAGAGCTTCATTACTCACATAACTAGGATCACCAGGCCTTCTACCCTACAGAAATAAACACACAAGAAATTTAGAATAAACTAGATGGGCAAATAGGGTGTTGTCTAAGTTAACAAGGGTAAGAGAACTCCTATAAGAGAAAAATTTAATTTTCACACTGAAATAATTTTAAATTCTACATTAATTGCATGAGACTGTTGCAGGCCTCGTAGCTGATTCTTTCAACAAAAAATAAGCACCTTTAAAGTACTTTTTAAGCAGTCAAAAAGTATTTTTAAACACCATATACATTAACAAAATGCAAAATAATTTTCAAAGATGATCATGATAAAATAACAAGTTTCTGACAAAAAAAACCCTTTTCTAGATTATATTAATCACCATAAAGAGATCGAGAGATTTTTCGATTTAATTTCAGAGGGTGGCAAATTAAAGCTGAAATTGAGAATATATCTTGCAAAATACAGCAGAGTAGCATATGAGAGTGTAAAAATCTCATCGCACCCAGCTCAGTAGACATACATGCGGACTCGCAAGTATTTCATCAAATATGTAACACAATTGGTGCTATCATACCTTACAGAACGACGTTACGCCGAAACAGATTGTGGTTTAATTAAATGTCAAAACGTTGAATAGAACAATGAGAAAAACACAGTCTTGCATAATATGGGGTGAAAATCGACATGGTAAAGAAAAAAAATCATTTTTGAAATGGGAAAATTAAGCACTTTTTAAAAATACCCAATGAAAAAATCACCTTTAAGGGTTTATAAAAAGCGAAAATAAAAAATAAGCACCTTTAATCACTTTTTAAAAATACTACACACCATGTACATGGGAAAATAGGGTGTTGTCCTAATGCTAACAAGGGCAGGAGAACTCCTAAGAGAAAAACTTAATTTTCATACTGAAATAATTTTAAATTTTACTTTCATTATATGAGATTGTTATAAGACAATTAATTATTTAACAATCTAACAAATCGATAATAGTGATTTATTTCATGGTAACTGAGCTGGCAAAAGCATTTGGTAAAAAGTACAGAGCCCACTGCATATTAAAATAACGTCTATACTGAAAATAATTGACTTTAAAAGCCTGCTGCTTTTATAAACCGGAATGTTTACACTTAAAAAATAAATTTCAAAGTTAAATTTAACAAATACAGTAAAAACTCAATTGATTAGTACACTTGTAATTCATTTTTACTGAATCTACACTTGACATTTTAATTAAACATGAACTACAATTTTTTATAACTTACAAAAGGATTTTAAAATGTTGATAATATATTTAATTTTAAAATATTTAATTTTGAGATTTAATATCAAAAAATCAATAAAGTTGAAAAGTTCATAAAAGTTTTTAAAACTTTCAATATTTTCTTTTTCTATTTCAGTTCAATCTACATTTAGTTTTTTTGTTTGTTGGTGGCAGGATGGACTTGTTTATTTATATGAACATAACATAAAATTGAAGCATATGCAACATAAAATTGAAGAGATTTTAATTATTTTAAGTGTATACCCAACAACAATTTGACTTTTAAAAATTTGATAAGAGGATGCTTTTAGCATGTTTTTATATTGTTATGTATCCGTTCTTACATACATGATTTCAAAAAGAAGATAAATATATAATTCATTGAATTTATTAGTGACTGTCACTGTACTGCAATGCTTAGATAAACTTAAAAAATATTTTTAGACATTGTAAATTAATCTGAGTTTAACACTTTTTATTCATTTTTATGTGGATACTGGAAATGATTTTCAAATGAGTACATAATGAGCCCCATAAATTTTCGTTCCCAGAGCCCTAGATAAAAAATAGCATGCATTGATTCCAGGTACCAAAAAAATTTGGTACTGGTATCAATGCCTGCAAGTGTTTGTGTTGTTCATAGTCATAGTTTTAACAAAAAAATATAGATGAAAATAAAGGAATCATTAAGATTATATATATGTATGGCCTATCATAAAATCAAAAATTATTCAGGCATTCTCTTTTTTGTTTTACACACTGTATTTTATATCAAATTTTTATACATATTGAAAGACAAAGCAAAATATCTTGCCTCAATAAACTCAGGTAACAGTGAGTTTAAACAAAATATTTGAAATATATGAAGTATAAAATTAATTTGATGAATCATTAATTGCGAAAAATAATGAAAAATAACGCAATCAGAGATGGAAAAAATTTAAAAAATATGTTTAAAAATTTTAATATTATTGTGAATAAATTTCAATAGCAGTTAATTGAAGTTAAATGGTAATTCACAAGAGATTTTTTTAAATAACTGATATTTTCTTAGTAATAATTTTTTTTCCAACTAATTTTTCATACCAGTACAATTAAAGGAAAAGCAAATTTAGTTATTAGGGAATTAGACAAAGTTTCTAAAACCAATGTGGGAAAAAACACAAACGAAATTGTTAAAATGGCACTTTCAGTGTCAGCAAAAACTTACCATAAATTTTTACAAATTTTGTACAAAACTGCAGATAAAGATTATAAAAGTTGCTTTCTTGAGCAACTTTTCATTCACCAAATAACCATCTCAATTGTACAAAAGAGATAAAAAATCAAGCTTTCTTTGTTCATATGCAACTTATAAATTATTAAGTTAAGCTTTCTGTGCTTAAATGTTCAGTTAACAAAAGTTTATAAGTTTTTTTAAATAACATCATCAATACTCAAATGTGTAAATGGTATAAGAAAGAAAATTATAAATGAAATTAACTTACAGGTGGATCGTCTGGGAGGGCACACTGATGAATAATAAACCAAACCATATCAATACCACCTTCTTTCTTTAAATGATCATGATGAGCTAAAGTCACTATAACCTGAGCAATCATTTTCTTCACCTAAATGGTAAAGTAAATTTCACAATATTAATAATAAATTCATAACAAAAATCATTATAATAACAATAATTCATAATAATAACAATCAATAATAAGAGTAGCAATTAATAGCTCCATAATTTGAGACTTATAGATAAATTTATTAAGTTAAATTTATCAGATAAATTTATTAATTGCAGGTAATTCTGAGCAGGAGCATTACATATAGGCATTCATTAAGAAATACGAAACAACACAACTAACGGTTCATTTTCAGAGAAGTTATAATCAGAGTATGAAAAAGTGGCATCTAAACTAGTTTATTAACAATTTCTTAAAAGAGGAAAAAATAATTCTTTGCTTTATTTTGTTTACCACTGGACTAAATTAAAATAAAAATCATGCAAGCATACTAAAAACTATTGTGGATTGGTTACATTTAGATTAAAATGCAAGCACAATTCTGTTAGATTAAACATACCCATATTGATGCAATCACTTTATGTTATATTCTCTGATTCATCAATTCACCTAAAAATGGCACTTACCTGGTTCTTTTACGAAGCTTTTCAATTGTGTAGGTATATGTCTTTTAGTTCAGAGCACTATTTCGGAGTGTTGTTCAGTGCTGATTTTTTTATTTATTTGCTCCTTGCAAAGAATGGGTATTCAGCTAGTTCATACATTAAATAATTTAAATATTTGCATGAGTATCTTTTTCATGAAGGGCATTCTGAATAATCCTCTTTAAAATACAAGATTATAACCATTCATTTCTTTGAATGTGTATGAAATTTTGCCCATAAGTCCACAAATCAAAAACAAAAGAAAACTTAACTTTTCATGTTTTATAATTCAAATTTTCAACTATCACATAAACAAATAAAAAAAATAGCATACAAAACACAGTTGGAGAAAAGCTTCTTCATACAAATGATTTTTAAAGATTAGTAAAAGCGCTATTGTGTTGTAACCTCAAATGCAATAAAGATTCGAATAAATTTTTTTTTTTTAAATATTTTTTGACGATTAAATGACACCTTCTAAATAGAAGCTATTTTTATTTTGGTAGCATAAATAGTTTAACATTTGCAACTAAAGTTATTTTCTTGATTATGAAAAAAAGTTAAAATTGATTTTGTATGAAATATTGGAATGAATAGTTGATTTAAAATAACATCGCATTTATGAAACAGAAAATGAGACTTTAGACATTAGTTTTCAAAAATGAATTGCATTAAGAGTTTTTATAAGAAGCATAAATTTCATAAAAATACATAAAATAATAATACAAAAAGGTACATGCATTACACAAAATTTGTATATTATGGGGTAATTAGAATCAAAATCCTTTTTTTAAATTTATTTAATTCCTTTTTTTAAAAATCATACTAGTTAATACTTAAACAAGATAAAAAAATAATGAACAACTGTGCAACAATAGATTTATAACAAAAAATTTATATTTATAAATGTATATTCATTAAACAAATGAGTCCTTTACCTATAATTAAAATATTATCAAAAGAAAGAAGAATACGATTAAACAAAGCATAGAAAAATAAATAAATAAACTACGTAATAAGCACAAATGAAAAGATTTGTAAACTAGTTAGTTAAATTTTTTGTTAAAATTTATTTCCGTTCAAAATTAATTTCCCACCTACTTGAGAACGGTTGTCTTTTTTTGATAGGCAAATTTCTGCATTTCTCAATTTTACTATAAGGATTTCATATAAGTCCATTATATCATTAATTCTGTATTTTTAACTTTTGTAATTAATGTGAATACTTGTATATTCCAATAGTTTATAATTTTTCTCAGCTATAGAGCACTAAATGATCAATCTTTGCTTGATGGTGCCTCAACTAAAGAAATAAAGTTCATTAGCAGTTGTAAACAAACAAAAAAAAAAAAAAACTAAAGAAAGATTACTAGTTTAATTATTTTGAAAGTATTTAATGCGAAGAATTACATTATTTGTCTTATCATTGTTCAAATCTTAAAATCAGGTTTTATATCAGACAGTTTAATTCACAGGTCTAAACTGGCATTTAGTCTAATTCTTGATTTGTTTTTGATGAATGTATCAGCTAAAAATGAATAAAATAAGGTAAATTAAGATTTTCAGGTTTTATGTTAGACAGTTTAATTTAGAGATCTAAAATGGCATCTAGTCTAGTTCTCGATTTGTTTTTGATGAATGCATCAGTTAAAAGTGAATAAAAAAAGCTGAATAAAGATTTTCATTGAAACGAAAAGAAAAGAAAATTATTGATATAAAGGTTGAGAATGGTTATCTCTTATCAATAAAACAAATTTCATCCAATGTTGAGTTAATTTTTATTTTGAATTGAAGAGTTTGATGGAAGCACAAAAAAGCAAATTTTTATAAATACATCTTTTACATTCTTTATCAATATATATTTCTTTTTATTTCTTTCCCCAACATTTTACTTAAATAATTTAATGAAAATAACAAAAAATTATATATTCCATAAACTATATTATTCATGATCAAAAATCATAGTTGGTAAAATAAAAATTTATTGCCCATAGCTCCTATGACCCTTTTATGGAAACATAGGGATACATAGAACAATTTTTGGGAGCCGTTGGTCTGTACTATAGTACCAAACAATGGAGTATGCCTTCAACTTTTTTCATTTATGCCTATTATGTTGTTTTCTCTTTAATTTATGACATACCTTATTTGAAGAATCTAACACTGGCTTGATGCCTGATATAATAAATGGAATCTTTCCAGAGATATGAGTTTCTAAAATACATCAAATTTTTAACTAAAAATGAAATAAACATTAAAATTAATTAAGATGATCTACTATCAATTAGCAAGAATTACCCGATGAGTTGATCAAATGCTTGAAAACTGTAAGGGCTCCAATTTTATAAGCTTCGTTTCCACTTTCCAACCTTTGAAGCAAGAACGCAACCAGACGATTGGAATATAAAGATGCTGAAAAAAATAGTGAGCAATTTAAATATAAAATTATCAAAAAATTACATTTGATAAAAGTGGAGGCTTTTGACAAAAAAGAAAACAATTGCTGAGGATCTTTCCATGCATTGAATATGAAAAGAAAACAAATATTACCCCGTTTAGCTTTCTTCCCCATTGAATAGATGTTTATGAACTAAAAACTGATCTTAATAGTTTAAAAGGATGACCTTAATTATGTAATAATAATTAAATTATAATATTTATTATTAATAATTATGATCTTAATTATTTCTAAGAAACTGAAGAAAGATACACTGGTATATAGGATTAAAGGTTCGTTTAAATTTTTTTTAAAGATATTTAAAAATTTATGTTTACAATTAGTTAAATTTTATAAATGTAATTATAATTGAATTACTGTTTAAAATGAATCATAACAATACATTTCAAATTACATTACTGCTTTAAAAGTTGTTTTATAATACGTAATGTATAATACATGCAAATGCTTGATTCAAATTAATTGAAAATGGAGTAAAAATGTCTCATAACTTTACTAAAAAATAGGTAAAGAAACAAAAACCAAATAATTTTCCATTTCTATCTTGAATTAAAAAAAATTTTATACCTTATTTTTTTGTAGATTGACAAATATTTCTATACAGAAAAACTTAATTAACCCGTTTATTAAGTAAATCACACTTAAAGAAAAAGGTAATTTTTTAAAATTTTAAAGCTACAAGAATCATAAAAAAATTTTAATCTCATACTACAATGCTTTGTAAATTTATATATCAGTGATTACATTTTAAAAAAACTATTTGATTTAAATAATGATTTTTTTCTTTTTTAAAAATGTAAATTTAAATCATGATTTGAATTGTAATTTAAATTTAATTCAACGTACTCTTCTTGTAAATGGAAAAATTTCATCCGCTTCAAAGGTGCATATTTTTGAGTTTCTAAGTATTTGTATCTAATTTATCTTCCATAATTTTTAAATAAATCTGTTACAGACATACACAGGCATGTTTTGTAAGTAAGCGTAGTAACATGTAAAATGATTTAAGTAACACAAAATTCTAAACAATGCATGATGCAAAGCCTCTCATTTTAAAATCTGTGCTATAAAGATCTACTATAATAATATTTAAGAATTATGAAGAAATTGGTAATATTTTCCCCCTAAATGAAAATCATTGAAATCGCTGGATAGTTTTCAATTTTATCACATTTTTATAAACCCAAACAATACAGCAATAAAATAACTTAACCACTTCCTTTATTAATTATTTTGAAAAAATACAAAAAATCAACAAGATTTTTTTTTATTTTATTAATAAATACAAGGAACTAAAACAAAACATACTGGACAAGTTTGAATTTTTTTTTAACGAGTAAGAAACATTTAACTTAAAATTAGTTTACTGTACCGAGTCATCTTGGGCAAATGAAAAAAAAGTTAAATATTAGTCTTTTGTGGTATTGCTTTTATGATGTTTTGTTACTTTTATCTTTGCAGCACTGCTCTGCTATAATTACTTTAAAGTTTTAGTTTCTCTTTCATAAGTTTTCACCTGCCCTTTTCTGCTCTTAAATAACTTAGCCAAAAATAAAAATAAAAAAGAAATAGCAAGTATAGCCCTACTTATTTTGTGATGGTGGTAACAGCCAATAAGAGTTGAGTATGCTTTGGGGGCTTGGTTAGAGGAGGTGAGAAAAAAGGCAAGGACACACATGGATTTTGGAGAGCTGAGGTTAAGATACAAAAATATGAGGATCCTCAACAGCTAAGTTATATTATAAAATTTTCTATCACCCCCATAATTATTTTTTATTTATTTATTAATTAGCAGTGCAGCTTCATAATGTATAATTTCATGCTAAATTTTTTATGTACCTATTATTAATTGGAGTGAATGCCTTCCTGGAACAAAATTTGTAACTCTAAATATCTTAAATGATCTGTATTAAATAAATAGTTTTAACACCTTGCAATTAGTGATCATTCTAATGATCTTGTTTTCTTACTTAAGAGTATATTATTTTTAATTGTTATTCCTTTTTATTCTTATCTTAATGTGTGTGGTGATGAACTGAACATCACCACACTTTGTATGATAGTTCTTAAAACAAGAGACAACACAAATGAAGGAATACGCCATTTTTCCCACTCTTATTGCTATGTAAATTCATCAACCGTCGTATAGACAATCACACAAAACATGTGTGCAGTCCCACAGTCCAAAGGCAAAACTCCCAAATAAAACTTGGCAAACTACCAATCACGGCAGATTATATTTTTTGCTACCAACCGAGAAAAAACGTGATAAAAAAAATGTACTGATAAATTCCGCTAAGCCCGAGTTTTCTCAAGGTGATAAATATTTGCAATATATACATACCCAAGTTAATTTGGGATAATCAGGAAAGCGGTTAAACTTTAAAAAAACGGAAAAAACAACAACATGGAAAAAAGATTTATATTGAAATATTGAGAGATGGTTAAAGTTTAACAAATAATAACAGTTATTAATTACAACAGTTGAGAATTCTGTACAGCTTGCTTAAATGCATTATTTCATATAAAGAAAATAAAACTAAAATAATATAATGGCATTAATATTGTACTTTACCTAAAACTGCAAAGCATCGTAAAACTTCATTGTGGTTTCTTACTCCAGATGGTTGGGAATAATCAGGTAAAGAACATATCTACAAAATAACACAGATTTTGATTCAAGCAAATATTTAATCTTGAATAATTTACAGATGTTTCATAAAAAGTTCACTCATTTACTCAGAAATTTTAAACCTTAATCCTAACTTTAAGGGACATGGTACGTAAAAATATAACATAATTTCTTTCTTCTTTTTTAAAAATTCAGTTATGATCATGAATTATATCATATTCAGTTATTATGTTGACCAATTTAAGACAATAAAAGTCATAATAATTCCATAGATACCTTTACAACAGAGAATATATATATATATGTGTGTGTGTGTGTGATTTATAACGCAGCTTACCATTCTCATAAAAGACATTAATGTATGTGACCTAGCATAAATACTATATGGGTTCAGCTTGTCTGAGAAGTAGAGATGACTGGTGTGCAATGATGACCACATAGTCATGACCAAACTGAAATTACTTGGACTTCCCTTAACCTGCACAATTTTTTGGTTTACAAAAAGGTATTTTATAATCGTCATTGAACAGTCTACCCAATTTCGGGTTTACGATTACCAATGTTCAACTCTGTAGCCTTGTAGTTTTGAACCCAATTCAGAAAACAAGGGAGCTCCTGGATCAAGTAGTGGGCCTTCATGGAGCACTTATTCATTGAGCTAACTCGCATTTGCGTTACATAGAGAGAGAAAACCACGAAAACCTCCAACGGCAAAATAACTCTAACCCATGATCCGTCTACCACTGAAGACATTTTACGTCAGCACAGTGGTCGGTGCAAGCTGGATGCGGAATTTGAATCGACCAGACATTGCTGGGATTAGAACCCAGTTCACCTCATTGGAAGGTACTTTATTATATCTTTACTTTATTTGTCACAGAACAGCCAACTCAATTTTGGGTTTATGACTACCAATGTTCAACTCTGCCGCCTTTTAATTTTGAACAAATCCAGAAGACAAGGAAACTCCTGGATCAGTAACCCCAGAGGAATTTATTTGTTATGGGAGCATGGAGGACTTTGCGACTGAACAGATTTAACGTGCATCAGTCACCCTTTACTACACGAGGAGTCCTCCGGCGGGGATTTTAATACTGAAACCAGCTCTTAAGGTGTAGCATTTTGAACACATGTATAATATTGTACTGATATTGTTTAAAGATTCAGAAATAAGAAAGGAAAACATTATAGAGGGTACATACTTGGGGGAAAAGAGCATTGAGAATGCTATCAAGCTGTGACTCCAAAATTAAACTATGATTTGCAACTGAAGCTTCTAAAATCATACATAATCCCTGTAATATAAAAATAAAACATTTATATAAATTTGAGACTCTGTTTATCAGCACTCT
Source organism: Parasteatoda tepidariorum (assembly GCF_982258835.1). Classification (NCBI taxonomy): domain Eukaryota; kingdom Metazoa; phylum Arthropoda; class Arachnida; order Araneae; family Theridiidae; genus Parasteatoda; species Parasteatoda tepidariorum. The sequence continues at coordinate 118,937,549 of NC_141756.1, read as the reverse complement.
CATTAAAAGTCATACTTATTTAAAGGACAAAATTTTGCAGTCCTGCACTATTTTCCTGGTTCTTTTGCTAAACTATTTGATTTTTGAAGGATGGCAATGCTTCTGGTAGGTAATGATATTTTTTTAATTTATTTATGTTTTTATTCACTTTCTATCCTAACTAAACTATTACAAAGCTCATTTTCAAGTATATAAAAGCTGGGGCTGTTTAAATATTATGTAATGCTTTGGCATTATTAACTTTATTAAACAACAAAGAATAAAATGGGCAGGCCACATCTTCAGAATGGATGAAGACCATTCCAGAAAAAGAGTTTTCAATGCCAGACCAGTTGGCACACAAAAAAAAAGGCAGGCCGAATTTGAGATGAATAGATGGCCCACAAAAAGACCTTTTGGTCTTAAAAAATAAAAACTGGAAAGCGCTAGCTGGAAAAAGGTTGGTCTGTAAAAAAAACTTTTTGTGAAGGCCAAGGCCCACCCTGGGCTGTCGATGATGATGCTTTTAGCAATTTTGCAGTCTCCTTTCGCTCTTGTCAGAAAAAATAAGCATAATACAAACACTCCTCCAAAAGAAACAACACTCTTACAAAAGAAAGGCAATATTCCCTGCTTGTTTTTTGCTTCAACTTTTTTATTATAGTAATATAATTTTAGGATCAAATTCAAAACTAAATTTATGTTTTCATGCTTTTATAAAATTTTGAGAAGAATATATATATTTTTTAATTACATCCTTCAGTTGCTTTTTCGAGCATGAATAGAAGTCTTGCAGTTCACTATAAATAAGCAGTATATCCGAGAGTGGAGAGCGTTTTGAAAAAGGAACTACGAGCATCTCTGAGGGAGGAACAGTTACATAAATGGTCGCCATTCATGCCTACATGTTTCTTGCACAAAATGCAGTCAGGAGAATCAGCAAGTTTAACATGGTGCAAGTGTGTCTGAAGATAGTCATGTCCAGTGCGCAATCGAAAGTACAAGAAGAATATTCTTTGGGAATATTTTGTGCCTTTCTTCTGAGGTCAAAACTCTTGAACTCCAAAACTCTTTTAAGAAATTTTTCACAACAATTCTTTCTATTTCTGAGAACTAATTTCAAATGTAAAAATTTTTGCATTTGGAATTTTTCTTGCATTTAAAATTTTTTTTTTTTTTTTTTTGAACATAAGGGGATTTTAATGTCTTATGTAAATATTGCTTATACTCCTCCTCCTTTGTAAGCAAATTAAATATCCCCTCCTCCTTTTACAGTGCTTATGTAATACTTAAATGCAAAAAGTGATAACTGACTTTTTGTGGTTGGAAATAGATTTTTCTTATAAAAGTACTCTATATTTAAACTCTATAGACAGTGTAAAAAAGGTTCTGAAAAAACGTATATATTTTTTCATGAACATATTTCGTTAAAAAAAAAATTTTTATTCATCATATTTAATATATGAAATCAAAAAGATGAGAAAGCAAACATTTTACTGATATGTTAACAAAAAATATTTCTAAAAAGTACATTAGTAAATAAGTAGTGCAACACGCAAAGTAACTATTTAAAATCATATATCTAGATCTAAAAATCTTATTATTATATGTTTAGCTTGTAACTAATTTTAGAATTGTTGCACAGTGACAACCAATTACAAATCAATATGATCCAGCAACAAATAACTAAATTTTTTTCATACACATGCAAAAAAAAACTGTTCTCAGATGGTAACTGTTTTGTGTAAAAAAGGATCGCTAAAATGCAAACCTTCCTTAATGAAAAAAATATAGCAATTAAAAGATAAATTATAGACCAACAAACTAGGAATTAATAAAGATTAAATATCGAAAGCTAATTACAAGTTAGTATGAACAAGCAACAAATAATTAATCTTTATTCATTCCTTTGAAAATATTTTATTTTGTTCCTTGATGCTCGTTTTGTATAAAGTGTGATTGCTAAAGTGTAAAACTTTCTGATGTAAAAATAATTATTTTATAACAGTTACATTTGAAATTGAGGACCAACAACAGAAGAATTTATATTAGAAAGTATTTCCATGCAAACAAGCAGTAGTTGTGAAATCAAAAATTAATAATAATTTATACCTGAGTTGTATGCTGATATTCCTGATGGCGTTTGTAAATTGCCAAAATTGCAGGTATTAATTTTGGAAGCTGTTCTTCAAGCTTTTCAGATGGAAGCAAATGGCTCATCTGACCAAGAGCAACTACAACTTCAGAACGCACCTGCAAAAGAAAACATTTTTTAAAAAAAAGAAAAATTATTAAGAGGAAAAAAGCACATGTTAGGCAATGTATCAAGTATAAGAAGAGTACATACTAATATCTGGTTTTCAATACTGTTGTAAGTTATGGAAGTTCCATTTTATAATAATTCTTTCAAAACTTATTTAAATCAAAAGAAACCGGGAAATAAACAAAAGTAAATAATTCTGTAAATAAAACTGCTTTCAAAAATTTTTTTTATTTATATCTTTTAATAAGTCAAAGAAATAATTAATAAGAAATAATAATTGTTGTAATTCATTCATGTTGCATTAGAGCTGCACAATTGGCTATTGACGAAGGACTGTGAAACATCCCTGAGGATGATCCAAAGACCTGCCATCACAACTTTGATCCTCTGCTGAGGAGATTGCACCCCCAATTCAGCAGTTCGACGACCTGTGTGTAAAGTTGAGCACTTTACAATAGAACAGTTTAATACGGACCAATACGGCACATCCTCGGACAACCATTCGTAGGTTGATCAAAATGGCCACCCACCCACACACTGAAAGCAGCCAGTGACACTTGACTTCGGTTATTTGCTGGAAACCGTGTCTTAATGATCAATCCACTGTGGGACCAATTAATAAGAAGATAATATTATTTTATATTATAATTATTACAACAGCCGTTGCACAGCCGACCCAATTTTGGGGTTTACGACTACAAATGTTCAACGCCATAGCCTTGTCATTTTGAACCCAATTCAGAAGACAAGTGAACTCCTGGATCAAGTATTGAGAGAAACTTGCCTTCGTGGAGGACTTTATTTGATGGAACTAACCGGCATTTGCGTTACATAGAGATGAAGACCATGAGAACGGGTTAGCCTGATGGCAAAAGGACTCTAATCCATTATCCATCTGACACTGAGGATATTTCACGCTAGCACTGCGGTCGGTGCAAGGCGGGTGCAGATTCGTATCGACCAGTCATCGGTGGATTCAAACCCGGTTCACTTCATTGGAAGGCGAAAGCTCTATCCCCTGAGAAATCGCGACTCAAGAAAATAATATAAGATTCTTAAAATAATTGAAAATGCATACTTTAGCTTCTCTTGATGGGAGCCAATTGTTGAAAAGGACATCATAGGCACTGTTTATTTCATTGGTGAAAGCGTCCCTTGTGACTGTAGGGTCAGGAGATTTCTCAGCATTTGTAATGTATTCCAGAATTGCTTCACAAAATCTGGACAAAGCTAAGTTTTGAATGGTAAAATAAAATTGATCATTAGTTCTGTGAAAACAAAGAAGGTTATACTATGTACAGTAAATCAAAACAGCATGAATAAAGCACTTTTGTATTTTTATTTGTGCTTTACTCACATTGTTTTGCTTTATTAAGGTTAGTATTTTGTGGGTTTCATTAACATATTGCAATTTAAAATCTGAAAATTAGATTTTGTGTAGTGACCCCATTTGCATATTAGAAACTGAAATGAAACAAATGTAATTTTAAAATGTGACTACTTTGAATAGTGACAAACTTGAATGAAAAATCAATTTTAAGTGCAAGAAATTTTGATGATTATCTCTTTGTGGGTGGCGTGAAAATTGTCATATTATTATTGATGCCGGTGATGCTTCATTAATTGTAGTAATTGATACTACTGGTAAAGAGGTAGTTGGTAATAGGTAACAAATATACTAATATAATATGGTTATAGATTTTTTACTGTTTTCTGAAATGGATAAGTAGCAAAATTTGAGAAATGACAGAGCTTATTAAATGAATTTATTAATTAGAAAAAAACATGAAATTGTATTATTACAACCTACTAATAACAAAAAGTAATTACTCTCTTTTATTATTATTTTTTTTTATTTTATTTTTTTTTTTTTTTTTGTGGTTCTGGAGCACCAATGAATAGAAAGCACCTCCATTGCTGTACGAGGCTCCACGGACTTGACTCGGAGACCGCAAGACATTAGCGTGCGAGAGAGCTTTTGGGAATATGCCTTCGGTCCTTTGTTATTTTCTATTTTTATTGTTCCTCTGTGTTATTGTTTGTATTCCCTGTCATTGGAAATAAAATAAAAAAATTAAGTTTTTTTCCATCACTTTGCACAAGTCTGGCATCAAAAAAGTCATCTCTAGCAGGTGTGATGTTGGTATGTTCGCTGATGATATTGCTCTCAGGTGCTCAGTTTCAGATGTGACAAGCTCGGAATCAGCTTTAAATTTAACTTTAATTGATGTATGGAAATTAGCGAGTGACCACTGATCTTCAATATCTCTCAATCAAACGTAAGTTTTTTTCACCACCAAGAAGCATATGTACCTTTATCATCCCCAGGTCAACTTTAAGCCTCTTTCATATGTTAAGCATTCCTTTCTATCAAACTCTTCAAATTCCTAAAATTATCTCCATATTTTATTTTCCTTATTTTCTCACAGTTATTAGGATACTTAGTAATTCAGAAAATTGGAAGTCTAAATGACTGGACAGTTGAAACTTTTTTTCATTAGAAAAAGTATGATAAAAAATATATATAATTGATTGCAGATATAAAGATATAATTGATTGTAAACCAGAAAAATACTATAAGCTAAAACAATTACCAAATGCGAATATCCACTTTATATTTTCTTGCTTTACCATTCCAAGTAAAGGTAACATTGTCCCAAGAACAGATTTCAGAAAAGGAACCATTCCAAAAACTAAAATCATACATAAAACATAATTAAACAAAAATGGAGGAAAATAGTTAAGCCACATATTTCGAAATATAAGCATAGTGGAAAGTTAATATTAACAATTTTTATAATTATAAAAAACTGGAAAGCTAATGATGACATTTAGGTGGAAAAAAGATACAATAAAGTAAAATTATTGAAGAATCAAGGAATGTGCACTGCAGAAAACAAATATTCAACTCAAATATAGTTAATGTATCGAATTAAATCAATTTCTTAATTTTTAAAATTCTCAATTTGCTAAATTCTTAAAGCAAAACTTATTATTTTGAAAACAAAAAATTTAAATTATTATGCCAATTTTTGTATCACAGAAAAATAAGGTCATATATCTCAATACACCTCATACCATAATATATATTATGCCCTTCAATACAATATCTCATAATATAATAATTAGAATATGATAGAATTAAAGTAATAATTGTAGAATTTAGACTTAGAGATTGAACAGCACCAAAGAGCAGTGCACATTGACCGGAGGTCAATTGTACCCGAACCCTGAATCATGATTAGCGAAAAAGCTTTATAGCTGAAACAAAGTTCAGCAAACGCCTGACAAGAATATTTTGTAATTCCCAGGCCTTAATGCAATGTTGTCCTAAATGCTCAAATCTTTGAGCAGAATTGACCTCACAATCGCAAAGTATATGTTGTGAAGTCTCCTCCTCAAGATGACAACCTTGAGAAAGAAAATCAGATTCAAAATTGTAGAATTCAATAGAAGAAGTATCTAAGAAACATCTTTGAAAGAATTGAAACTTTTTGCTGAAAAATCTTGTTTTAGCCTTATTTAGTTAGACAACATTGTCAATAATGATACCTTTAGGTGTAAGTGATAGATTTTTCCAAGACTTTAAATTTTGAAGAGGTAATGTTACTAAATGACAGTCTTTGCCACATAGTACATTCATTTACTGATATTTAATGCATACATTAAATCAGAGAAGAAACCTAAGACATTTGGTAACAAGCAGTCAAAAAGTTACCAATCCTTTGGCAACAAATTTAAAAATCATTAGTATGAATATTATGAGATGAATAGTAGTAGGGGTTACATAAGTGATAGGGATTTATAGATTTTGCCAGGTAGAATGATTGAAGATAGAAAATAAGTTTAAAAAATTATTTCCAACTGTAAATATATAAAGTTTTAACCTAAAATAAAATTGGAAGAAATAAAGTGTCAACTTAGAACCTACAATTACTGAATTTTTCACTTACACAAGAATTTTTTAAATTTCAAATAATAAATATTCTGATTTTTTTTATTTTTTTATGAATACAATGTTACAACAGTTCTGGAATTTTTAAAACAATTTATATGAAAGAAATATTGTAGTTATAGCGTGATTTTCCGAAGTTCCCAGCAAATAACTCACTTTTTAACATAAAGGTTTACTTTTATCAAAAATTTCTAAAAAGGGTTCAAATATAAAAACATTCATTACAAATTTTTAATAAATTAATGATATTAATAAAAGTGTACCGTATCAAAAACAAAGAATTTTTTAATTCCTTAATAAATTTTATTAAAGTTTTTTAAAGTAGATTTAAATTTTTGTCTTGCAAAGTGGATAGTGAATAAAAAAGGGTTGGGATCCTATGATCTAAAGGGAGTGGAAAACTAAAGCTGGAACTTCACTAAATCGAAAAGGGAATTATAGGGGAATTTTTTTTTCGATTTAAAGAGGATAACACAAAGAAGTATCTTTTAGGGAAGGTAACTATAAACATGTTTGTTACAGTTATGAATTTAATTACTGAAGAAAAGTTTTCCAGGATATTGGTATCTTACAAGTCAATAAAATTAAAAATAATAAATAAACTTTTTAAACAAGGACCTGAAAAAATTTTATATTTTGAAGCTAAACTTTTCTAAAGCGATGTCAATGAATCAGAGAGCCATATTAAAATATCCTCACTGTCTCTCAAAAAAGTACGGAATTTATTGGTTTTCCGAAAAGTAATAAAAGCAAAAATAAAGCATTCCTGAAATAACCTAATGTGGGCCTGAGGGCAAGAGAGATTAAGACTCCACAATTTCGCGACTAAGGGCATGATAATAGCAATGTAGTCAGCCCTGCGATCAGAATGGGGAATGTAGTCAGCCCTGTAGCCAGATCTGATCTGGGTGGGCTTTAAGCTGCCATTGTGAACTGAGCCTCAGTTCTACACATTGACAGTTCAGTGCCTTAACCACTGAACCATTGCAGCTCACTGAAAAATAATTTCACTTCAATATATGGATAAAATGGTTTTCTTCACAAATAATACAAAATTCTTTCAAAAATTAAAATCCAACATGCATTTTTTTTCAATGAGAAAGTGGAAATTGATCCTTATAATGCAGTCAAACCCCGCTATAGTGAACACGGTTTAGTGAGCTCCGGGATATAGTGAACGAAATGTTCGGTCCCCTGCCTTGCTATACACGTATAATGTTATTTTTTGTGGATATAGTGAACCAAAAAAGGGAGGAAGTTGGATATAATGAACTTCTTTCTGTCTTCAACTGATTTTTTTCTTCAATTTTCCTGTAATAATTTTGAAATTTCTCCTTCAAAATAAATACATAAACCGATTTTTAAAACCATCTATAGAGGGGAATGTAGCTATAAGCATTTTTTCCTGTTTACTTCTTTTATCTCACTTTCCCATCCCTAAACAAACCAAGCAGATGTTTCCAACCCAGGCAGATGATGCCCCTGTAAGGTGTCAGTGGGATCAATATGCATTTTCTGTCAGAGGGAATGAGTAATTATTCATTATTGGTCAAAGGGTTGGACATTAATATGCAATGATAAGGCCCTCATTTCAACTCTTTTTTGCTCTCAGTTTAGTTAAAAAAAAGCCTGCAAGCAAGTGTCGCAAATTTAACTATGGCGAGCAGTAAACGTTTTGATAAAATGGCATAGTGAGAAAAATTGAAAATGGATGCAATCCAGCTGATATTTGCAGGAAATAAAAACTATTCAAATCTACAGTTAGTAACATATGGAAAAATAGACAATTAATAATTTCTGCTCATGAAAAAAATTTAGATGGCAGAAAAAAGTTGAGAAAAGCAGATCACAAGAATGTTGGAGAAGCATTACTAAAGTGGTTAGCATTCGAAGAAACCGCAATCTTCCAGTATCTAAACAAATGTCGATTTGCTAAGCGATTTTACGAGACTACTTTTATGAGCTCAAATAGCAGGTAAGACAGGTTTAAAAAGCGGAATAACAGAAATTCAGGACAAATTATCTGAGAGTTGGGAAGTGTTTCCATATCTGATGTTGAGGATTGCTCATCAGCTAAAGATTACTATTTTCTTTTTTTGTATAAAAAATCACGCATTTTTGCTACTACATGATATTTTTCAGTCATTTATTTGAATAATGTGTAATAAAAGGGAGGAGTTAACCACACAAATGTTGTTAAGAACAGGAGAATATCGCCATTAATATAAGAATATATTATTGGCTTTTATATTTAGATTTTTAAAAAATATTACATTTATAATTAAAAATATATATATGCTGCTCTGTTCTATACATGAAAGCCTTTTTTTTTTGTAAATAGAAAGCGCTTCTGTTACTTTAAATTAGTAACATATATATTTGATACTATTAAAAATGTCTCCCAGAGTGGTATTAGTACTAGAGAGAATTGTAGCAGAAAGCCTGAAAAAATTCTGCTTGCAGGGAAATTTTACTATGTTTTCAATGACAACGAAAATCAGCAATAGAATATAATTACTTAGTGTAAAACATGATAAAAATTAAGAACACGAAGTACTACAAAAGATGCACTGACCATTGGCAGAGGCAAGATTGGCCATAGTTTGAAGTACAAAAAAGTGAGGCAAGACACCAGGTGTGAATTTCATAAGCAGCTGCTCCATCACTTCATTCATAAAATTTCTCCCCAAAGAAACAAGGATTCCACTGGAACAATTCTGCCACTCGGGTACGATTTCCTGAAAAATAAATGGCATAGTTAATCTGTTACACTCAAATTTCTTTTTAAAATACAATTTTTTTTACATAAAAATTACTTCATTTTTTTAAAATTTATGTTGCAGGGCAAATGAAGGTCAAGAAAAGTTTTTAAATAACCAGAGCCTGACTAAAGCAGGGGCATACGGGGCAGTTAAGCAAGTATGAAGTTTAATTCTGAAAATTTTTCAACCTTTAATTAATGTTATTACTAAGCAATTAATAAATACCCACCTCTCTTCCACAAACATGATAAAAAAGAATAACAGAAGATTTTGAATATGCTTTACTTTACACGTCAACTTAATATGCAAATGAAATTGTAATACTAAAATATTACATAAATTATGTGTGAAAGAATGAGTTCTCCATTTTTTCTTATCAGAATGCATGAAAAATGTCATACTATAGCATTATTTAATATCATTAATTAACAGCATTTAATTTGCTGTAGCAACTTATTTAATAAAATTATCGCGTTTTTTTTCTCTTTTTAATTGAATGAATGTATATAGTTTAGATTTTAGTTTAAAAGAGCATGAAATAGTTAAGGTATATTTTCTTAATTACAAAATTCTTGAAAATGAACAGGTCTAAAAATAAAATGGGCTGGGTACACATGGAATAGTTAAGTTGAGGTATGTGTTAGTACTAATGATTTAATAATGAATAAAAAATAAGCTACTTTTTTAAGATTTATTTCAATTTTCAACACAATGAAGCTTTTAGCATAACTAGTCTAAAACCTAAATGCTTAGCATAACTAGTCTAAAACCTAAATGCATTTCAATAATATTTTAAAATGCATTTTCAATGTTTTTCAATATTTTTGAATTATACTCATTTTTATAAAACATAATAATCGTTAATAAAAACATAGAATATAAATTTGTCAACGCAGACAACAGAATAAAATTTCAAAAATGATTTGAAAAATAAAATATAAAATTAAAACAAGCACTCCATTCCCTTTTATGCTTTTGATTGTAGTAGACATAATTTATTTTTTAACAAGATTAAAAATCATAAAAGTTTCTGATCATTACTTGTTCTAGAATTACATTTTTTAAATAATTTAAAAACTTTTCAGAACATGGACCTGGATATTCTACATATTTTTTTTGCCTACAGATACACATACACGGACCTACATATTTTTTTGCAAAAGAGCAATAATAGGTAAACATTAAAAATTATGCACCACATATATTTATTTAAGTAACACAGAGAACGTAAGAGCATTAGCAATTAAATTCAAAATTATTAAAATTTTAATAGAAAAATTTACTATTTTTTTTTTTTACATTTGGTTACATTTAAACTAAAAGAACCATAAGAAACAATAGAAATTAAGTCATTTCAAGGATTTTTCTTTAAAAAAAAACAAACAAAAAAAACATTTGATTTAAACTAGCCAAAACCCGGTGCAAACAGATAAATTTTTCACATTTGATACAGAAGATTGCTTTTCATTATCTGTATATTAACTTATGAATACTGAAAGTATACCTCATTGTTTTGACTTTAAATGTAAGTTTCAAAATTTTAATCATCTGATTCATAAACATCAAAATTGATGTTGAGGCACTTTTCTCAAACTTTAACGAATTCGCATTTGAAAAAATAGTAAATAACTATTTATATAAATAGTAATATACTATTATAGTACTTCCTCATAAACCGGGCGTAGAAGAATTTGTCAGTACGCTTTGTTTTATAACGTTTTTACTCGTCCAGAAGCAAATAGTAATAATGATCTGATGTGATTGGAAGTTTGCCAAATTTTGTTTTATGCGATTGTATATACCAGAGTTGCTGAATTTGCATAGAAAAAAGAGCAAACAAAAATGCCATATCATTTCACCGGCGTTTGAAAAGTATCACTTTGTGTTGTCTCTTTTAAAAACTATCCTACAAAGACTTATAATTAACTTTTTTCTTCTGCCCGAGACAACTCGGGATAGTAAACTGATGGTAAATTAAATGTTTTCACACATAAAAAAAATTTAAATTTCGACCTAAAACTTGTGTATTATATTTTGTTTTAGTTCCTAGCATTTATTAATAAAATAAAAAAAATTTTTGATTCTTTGCATTTTTTTCCAAACAAATTGGTAAGGGAAGCGATTAAAGATTTTTTTTAATAAAAAATTATTCTTACTAAAATAATTTTTTTAAAGGTATTTTTACTATGTTTGCGATAGTTCAAAAAATTGTTAAACTTCAGATATACATCATAATAAGAGATTAAAAGTGAAACAGCAAAATATAGGAGCATTAAGGAAAAATAGATATTCAACAACACATTTTTTTTTTATGATTTTCTCACTAAAAAATTTGATTGTAATTTTTCATATTTGTACACAAATATTTAAAAAAAAAAAATTTAAATTTTACTGAATCTCCTACCTGAAATGAAATAAGCATATTATAAAAACATATTGAATAAACAAATAAGTATGAAGTTGGTAAAACTTTTAACAGAAAAAAATATATAACAACCACAAATAATATACCTTGGTACTTGTCATCTCCTCAACAGCCAACTTAATGAGATTAACGGCTACATTAGTTTTCACAGAATTCAAAGCTTCACTACATATTTTTTCTATCACACCTAAAATTAAGATTTTGTGCACTAGTGCAAGCTGTGAAAGAAAAAAAAATATTACAAAATTGCATATAAAGATTAAGTTACAATATTCTTTGTCAGCATTTATAATTCTAACAGAAATATTTTTTTCGCATATTTCAAATAATAATTTAAATTATTTTAAACTATAAAATTTTTAGTATTTATATATTAACTAGAATATTTTTTAATATGTTTCAAACTATAACATGAACTATTTCAAACTATAACTCTATTTTCAAATTATAATATTTTTGGTGATATTTGAAACAATAAATTTTTTTAAATATATTTCAATCTATAACTCAACCTGTTTCAAACTACAGTGGAACTCCAGTTTTATGTTGTCCATTTTTCAAGTTAACTCTCTTCCTATGCAATTTTCTTCTGGCCAGTGAAAATTGCCTGTACCAATAATGTTAAATTATTCCAGATTTTACGATACCTTTTAAAGAAAATCCCGCTTCATACGTTTTTCTAACAGATCAAAATAATTATTTCTCTACAAAGCTGGAAGTGTTGAAGTGTTTTTTTTTTCTTCCTTTTTTGTCTTTTTGAGATTTGTCTATAATTTGTTTGTAGCTTTTCTGACATTCTTTCTATTCCATGTTACTGCCCTTTTACGAGGATATTTTCCCTCGAGTCAAAATCAGAAGGGACATGGGATGTGCAAAGTACAGGAAACAAGGTTAAAGGTAGTATGGAAGCTTAAATTGTAGAAATTTTTCCAGCAAACTTCAACTTCATCTTTGAATTATTCAATGATTTAAGAAACATTACACTAATAAACAGGTTAGGTAATCATTTCTTTTTTTATTTTAGTGACCAGCAAGATGTTTCTAAAGAATAATAAATATCTCTGAATTTTATTTCTATAGCGTTGGATGCATTGCATTACAAATAGGTTTGCTACTCGAGGTTAATTGCTTCCCGGTATCCCCAGGGAACATTGGCAGTTTGGAATAAAATTAAATGTCTAAAGGTATTCCGAAGTCGACAACAATCTTTCAATTCCTTCAATACCTAATTTAATGCCAGCTTTAAATGATAATGACGAAGATGGTGAAAAAATATCTGAGGATATACCCACAATCGATCCAAAGTTAGAAATTATAAGAACTCTTAAACATTTGTGAATGTAAACAATAAAGCAAATTCTCAAATACATATCAAGTATTGAGAGGGATATAATTATAATTGTATCTAAAAACATGTAAAGATTCCACATTTTTTATAATAGCTCATCTCGTAATTGCAGATTTTTAATAAATATACTAGAAATTTTTTACCCGATTTTACATCATCTCGCTTTGTGTGTTTTTTAATGCCAATTGGACTGAAAATATAAAATCAGCATTCGACCGTATAATGTATTTAAAGGCATAATGATTTATCATTCTTATATTATATTTATATTTCAACATATTGAGAGGCATAATTTTTATATGATATTGATATTTTTATTTCATAGCTAAAGGATATTTTGAAAATAAACATCCTGCAGCAAATGCCCCGCCACAGGAGGTAGAACCCTATCAGAACTGGCCACTTTTACTTGGGTGAATGATCTGAAAATGGGTTAACTTCAAGCTGACACTTTGACATAAAACCGTAACTTACAAAATGACAGTTTATTGTCGTAGTAGCTGTGTGTTCTTTTTATCACCAAATCTATAAATTTTTGCTTGTTTCAAATTTATAGCAGATTCAAAAATTATTTGTTTCAGGGACGGCTGAAATTCTCTGGAAAAAAAAGAGAGAGAGATAATGAGGAAAAACTTTGAAACAGACCTTAGGATGACGGCCAAGGTAGGAATGGCAACTAGTGAGAACTAAGTTAGGTTGATGTTTTCCAATGCTACACAAGGAAGTTTGAATAGCTTGGGTCACATTGTCATTACGATCAAGAGCTGCATCAATCAAAGCAAACACAATATCTGAAAAATAAAAAAAATTTCTAGCCACAGTAATAAAAGCACTAGGTCACTTCCTTTAAAAATTAACAAATATAAGATACAGTAAAAAGAAATAATAAATAAAGTAACTAACAGATACAATAATATACTTTTCTAAACAAACTATTCCCTCATATGCAACAACTAATATCTCATGTTTGAAAACTTAAAATATCATTAAAGCAATCGGCACTAAAAAAAAAAAAAACATTTAAAGTTTATGTCATGTCAAATTTAGAAAACTTATTTGAAATTTAAAAAAGAGAAAATCATGCAGCAAAATGTGTAAGTTTACAAAAATGATAAACTTAAGGTTCAATTTCCGAAAATTATTCATAATCAATAATTTGAGACTATTATTTTTTCAATAAAGACAGCTGTCATTATTTAAAAGATAGAACTGATTTTGCTGATTATAGTCTTTAAAATAAGAAAACTTTAATTAACACAATAATTAAATAAATAATTTTAACGTGCCTCTTTTCAAGTTTCTGATATTAAAAATAAACTGTAACTATATGTATTAAAATCATATATCTCTACCAGGATGAATAGCCAAATCTTTCAATAAAAAAGCACCTTAAAAGTACTTTTTAAGCACTCCAAAAATATTTTTAAGCACTATATACATTGATAAAATGCAAAAAAAATTACAAAGACTTCACATGATCATAATAAAATAACCAGTTTTCTGACAAAGAACTATTTTCTTGATTATATTAACTATTATGAAAAGATCAAGAAGTTTCTCGGTTCGGTATCAGAGGGTGGAAACGAAGCATGAAATTGAGAATATCTTGCAAAATGCAGCAGAGATGCACATGAGATTGCAATTACCTCATAGAACAGAGCTCAGTATATGCACATACGGACTAGTAAGTATTTCATCGAACCTGTAAAATCATTGGCTCTTTCATACACTATGGACCGGCAGGATGCCGAAATAGATCGTGGTGGATAAATATTGTGAAAACGTTGAATAAAACAATGTGAAAAATACATTTTTGCATAAAATGTGGTGAAAATCGACATGGTAAAGAAAAAATTCTCATTTTCAAAAAAGGAAAATTAAGCACTTCTTAAAAACACCCAATGAAAAAAGCACCTTTAAGGGCTTTTAAAAAACTAAAATAAGCACCTTTAAGCACTTTTTAAAAACGCTATGCACCATGTCAATTACACACAATGTTAAACAAAAATGATAAGTCAAACTGTTAAAATAAGAAGCAATGAAATTTTTATCAGCTGTGAACTTTGTTGAGTATAGCAAGGAGCTGTGGTGCAATCAGACCTTCTTTGATCACCAGAAATATGAAACTGGTAAGAAAAGAAGTGGTATTGAAAGAATTTAATCTTAGACTATGTCAACCTTCATCTATCAAAATTTACCTCAGGATGGAATCAAGTTAACGTGTCTTACATACTGGTGATTTGGTATTTAATATTTTTAGTGGAAGTTACGCTATATTATTCCCCTTCCAGAATTTTATCTGTGATAGAATTCGATGAACAGATACCACTAGTTAAATCATGCTGTTTATTTATTTATATTAATTTTGCTCATTAAATTTTTTCTTCATTTATTGTTTACAGCATTTCTCTCATTATAATTTTTTTTCCTCAATTTTTTTTCTTTAGAGCATTTCGCTCATTTTTTTTTCTCTTCATTTTTGTTCATTGACAGGGAGACTTTAATTACTTCACTGTGTTTTATTTCTTCTTCTTTCTTTGAGCAGAACATTTTTTAAGAAAATCAACTGCTTAATGTGGATCATCCATCAATATTGGAAAGTTCTTATGACGTCCGGAGGTCACCGATGAGGGGATTTAATCTTAGACTATGTCAACCTTCATTTATCAAAAGGTACCTCTCGAGTGATTCAAGTTAACATGTCTTATATACTAGTGAATTGGTATTCAATATTTATAGAGGTAGTTATGCCACAGTATAAACAAAATGTCTATTAAGATTAAAAATGTTTGAAATTCTATGATATAATATGGCTTGGGTATGAAATTTATTCAAGTTGAATCTACAGACCTTTTTTCTTTTTAATACGAACAATAAATTTTCAAACACACACTTTTCCATGAAAAAGTAACATTTTTATGACTGCTTTGTTCATAAAATGTATGAGGAAAAAGAAGCATAGCTGCAGATGTGTAAGACTTATGTTCATATGCTTATAATTTAATGATTTCAACAAAAAATTTTCCTTTTTAAATCGAATAAGTGAATAACTTACTATCAACTTGGCCACCCGTCGTAGTGAGAGTATCTTCTCCTGTACCCCCTGGCATCATCATTCTGTAAATAAATAAAAATTAGTTTTATATATATACCTGATAAATACAAGTTTCTTATAATTTTGAAGAAAAAAAACGAAAGGAAGAAGAAGTAACAGATACAGTAGTTTTGGGAATGATTTCTTAGTTGCCTAATACACCGCTGAAAACACCTAATTAAAGGTTAGATAGTATTCAATCATAAAAATTTAATCTTATAATTATGCATGTTTCTATAAAAATAGATTTATGAATATACAACATTGCGTTTACATTCATTATTGCGGAATAGTGCATATGTCGGCTATGTACAGCTTACTAATTTTCTAACCATTTCTCTCATCGTTTGTTTGTTGTGCATCGTTGTACAACTAGCGTACTCAGTAATTTTACATTTAAAGCAGTAAAAACTCTTCATCATACATCAAGTTAAACAAGTTTTAATTAAATCATATTTTTCCTTTAGCAAATTCGTTCAGTTTTGGAAGAAAATGCTCTCCTCTCTTAACTACATAACAATGTTAATTTTCATAGCATAGATAACTAAACACAAGAGAATGCTAAGATGGCTTAAAACTGTTTTAACCAGACTATTAAAAACTGATTAATTAAGATAAATCACAATGAAAGTGAAACAATCTTACTTTTGAGGTTAATTTAGAGATCTGATGATAACACAGGTGATCTGATGATAATATTATTACCGTATGAAGCTTCTATACATTTTATTTATGGCTTTTATTTAAAACTCCTAATTTTATCAAACACACCTTCTATAGTTGATCAGAAAACGTGAAAATGATTCATTTATTTGTTGACATCATGTGATTAGCAGGAACAGAATGGAGTTAAAATAGAAGAAATTCTTTACTTAGATTGGTACCTGTGAAGCCAATCACATTAAAGATCTCTTGTTTGGGTTATAGCGAATGTTTGAATGATTATTTTAAGTGCTTATTTGAGCATTAAGCTTAAATAGAACTTTATCTCGCATGTACGTCTCAGCACATAAGTCGAAATAAATGCAACCAATGAAAAATCGTTTGACTCGCAATAGCCACTCATGTTCATTTCTACAAAAAGAAAAATAAACCATTAACCGTAGCTGATGTGCAAGCTTGTTTTGTTTGGAACCGAAATTTAAAATTCGTTGCCTTTGTTCAATTAAAAGTCCTATTAACCTAAAAATTATGTAAATGTTTACATCTTTTCTATTAAACTTTAATTAATTTCTTCTAGAAGCGCGTCCATTTTAGCGTCATTGTCATAAGTTTCGTTAATTGTTTAAATATTTGATCAGTTGTATTTGTAAAGATAAAATGTACATTTCGTAGTAATCAACATGATAGCTTCAAAAACAATTGGTATGTTTTTATTATTTTTACTTTTGATTGTTTATTTTTGTGTAAAGCTATAGATGGTCTGTTTTAAAGACTTCATAATTGAATTGAAATTCTCCTTATTTTATTATCATCATTATTTCACGTAGATCAATTTTTATTTTTCAAATGAAAGCTCTTGTATTCCAATCGACTCTGTTGAAAATTTAAGATAAAAACTTATTTGTTTCTATTGTTCTTAACCTAACAAACTATGTATGTTAGTCCTATTTCTTCATGCCTTCTTCCCTTTTATCTTTCTCAAACACGTAATTCAAAGTTTCCTATTTTTTGCCCCATTTCTAGCTGCTTCAAACTCTTGAACTTTATTGTAGATTTCTACTCAAGCATTAGCAATTTGCTTTTTTCTTCCACAACCAGTCATTTTACTGGGGGAACAATTTATTGTTTTATAAGGTAATCGGATCAGAAATTACGAGGTAAACTGTTGGTTTATACCCAGAAAAATGCCAAAACAATCAAGACAGCACAATTTCTTAGAAGAAATAATATTGATTATAAGAATTATAATTCCTATAAGAATAATTAGAAGAAATATGTTTGCGGAAAATGTACAATGGAAACACACTGTATATGTAAAAAATGCATTGAGCAATGATTTAAAAATTCTTATTCTTTGTCTTTGAAACTGGCATAAAAATTGGCAATATGCAATTTTGTTTAATTATAATAAAGTTCTTTTTAGTTTATTTCCTTCCTAACATCCATATTTCATGCATTCAATCAAGAAACATAAAGACCGGACATGGTAGAAATAGGTATATATTAAGTGTTGGTATGTTTAGTGTTAAAATTCTAAATAGTAGAAATTAAGTTTCTTTAGCTACATTGTATCTAGCATCAAATCGTGCTCAAAGCAGGCAACATATTTCCTCCAAGGTTTCTTGATTTGCATTTTGTTAAAATCATGACTTAAATCAACTGTAAGTGTGATTTTTTTTTCTCCATTAAATAAGTTAGTTGAATGTTTTATAGGGAAATGGTCAACATACAATTAAAGTAAGGTTTAAAGAAATACTATTTATTTTCTCAATTCAAATGTTAAAAGTATTAATGTGAGTTTTTTTATTTGTTTGCTGGCCTGTTTTCAGTTGTTAATTGCTTTTACAATAGTTAAAGATACATTTTTATTCTATTTTGATTTAATTTGAATCAGGAATTTACAATTACATGTATTACGCATTGTTATTGAATAACTTTATAAGCTATTTTTTTATACTTTTTGTTATGAGTTATTTTTGATAATATTTTGATTATAATTACTTACTAATAAACTTAAGATTTTAAGTGTAATAAATTGGTTTTTTATAAAATAAAATCATGAACTCTGGTTTTATTTTGATATAAAGAAGTTATCTAATTTACTAGTAGCCGCTTACCTGTATTAGAATTCTCTTTTTTTTTTTTTTAATACCATTATTAAAATGCATGGAGTTACAGTACTATGATTTCATTTGTTAGCCAGGTAGCAGAATTTACTGATTGAATCTGTAACATTATCACGTGTAGAATTTATATGCAATTTCAACACAGGTAGGTAGAAATTGTTATTGTGAAAATTTAGCTTTATCTGTCCTATATTTTTCAAAATTTACAAGTAAAAGGTCCTTATTGTACAGTGCAAAAAAAGTAAACGGAGTACCCTGAATAACTTTTGATCTGATGATCGAATCTTTACGTTCTAGAACTGGATCTTAATGGTTTGAGAGGATGACTTTAAATATGCTAATTAATTAGTGCAGGCAATATTTTAAGTTACAAAATCGAGCACAAAAACATATTTACTCTGAATAAATTTAAAAAAATTTGTCGGATTCCGATTTCCGACCCCCAAAATCTAAGAGGGACAGCAATCTGGGATCATTATTCTTATTCATACTTAGTAGCATTTTTCATAATTATGGTCCTCATAGTTTGGTTGGGTGACCTGTCCAAAGTTCAGACCCCTTAATGCTCGTTTTGCTGTTTGAAAAACCGTATGTTTATTAAAGAAATCACATTTTTGTGCCTAATTTCTTAACTTAAAATATCGTCTGCACTAATTAATTCGCATATTTCAAGTCACCCCTTCAAACCAACAAGATTAAGTCCTAGTACATAAGTTAATTCAAAACATTTCTTCAAAAGTTATTCACAATAGTCCATTTATATACATTTTTTTTTTTTTTTTTTTTTTTTGCACTGTGCATAAAAATTTAATGCTGTTTAAGTTTATGAATAAATCCCTGTACAGTTAATTGTGTAAACAAGTAGCATAAGAAAATATTTATCTTTTATTATTTGCAGTGTTCCCTTAGTTCAGATTCTTTATTTTTATTCTGAACAAGTTTAAAACTATTTTAACTGTCTCAAATTTTTTTGTTCCATTTATTTGTTTGATTTTCAAATATAAAAAAAAACTTAGATAAAAAATAACCTGCAGACTTATAAATTTATGAAATCAAACAAATTTTATAAACTCAGCAATTAAATTTTTGTAATCTGAGTAAAAAGTTTAAATTAAACTTTATCAAGTGCTACATGATTATTGGATACTGAACAAATTTAACGTATTAAGTATTGGCAAGTTTGTATTGAAATTTTTTCTATTAATAAAATTTTGTTTTTATTTATTTATTAACCTATTTATTTATTATTATTATCATACTATATGTCATAGTACTATATAGTATTTACTAATTTCATAGACTAATGTTAAAGTTTAATTGCAATTTATATTACTTTAGAATACAATAAATACAAATTATTAATTGTATTTCAAATTGATATTTGTGATATATTTTTTAACACCAACATTCTAGTGAGCTCAGATTTGTAGTCATTAGAATGTGTGTATTCTGTACTTAATAATCTGTAAGAATTTTTTGTAATACAATGTTGATTACGTTACTTGTGGATTAATTTTAAATCATTCAAAATTTTGTTTTTATAAAGGGTTTTGATTGCTATTTAGAAACTTATATTGAAAAATCAACACAAAAATATGATAAAGTAAAGAAAATATTTTCAAAAATTGTCACTTCAAATAAAAATCATTTATGACTGGTAAATTTCTGTATATTTTTCTCCTTATAAAATAGATAATTTTGCCATTTTAAAATTGTGGCTTAAAATTGCATCCAAATTTAAAATTCCACAAAAATTATTGTCCATAGTTAAATTTTGCCTTGAATTTAATAAAAACACTCATTAAACACTACTAGCACTGAAAGTTATTTTCATTATTAGAACATTTTCGACTAGGTCATACAGAAAAAAGTTTCACAGCGAAAAAAATGTTTCTTAAAAAATAAAGGTCTGTTAGAATAAATTTACAATAGTGTTTAAGATAATGTTCGAATGTTTAAGATAATGTTCGATTGTTTAAAATAATGTACGAATGTTTAAAACAGTGTTTTCACTACAGCGCGAGAACGCGAGAATCTCGCGTATTTTTTTCTTTTCTCGCATTAAAAAATGATTACCGCGAGAAATTCGCGCATTCTATAAAATTTCAAAATTCGCGAATTTCTCGCATTTTGGAAAAAGCTTCGAATTACGCCAATTAGAATAAAATCCATTTCACTTTTCTTCCTGGATCTTTCATTATTTTCTACATTTGCCCCGTTATCTAGATTCCCTATTTACCAATATTGTTCAGAACTTTTTCGAACAACAGAACGCAACCCCTCCGAACCTAGGAACCCCTTTCAGAACACATTTTTCTGCAACCACGTGTTTACTGCAGGTAAGGTTTTTTCATGTAAGACGTTCAAATTTTTTATGCACTAATGTAAGATGGACAAATACCTAGTAAAGGCAAAATCTTCTATAATGAAGTAGCAAGAATATTCAATGCTTTAAAAAATAGAAGACGTTAAAAAGAAATCTCACTTAACTTTCTGAAATCTCACCCTGTTTTTGAGAAAGGGTGAGAAATTCTCACCCATTTTTTTCTATGATGAAAACACTGTTAAAATAATGTTCGAATGTTTAGAATAATGTTCGAATTTTGTAAAGTTAACAAAGGAAGACCCTTGTTGTTTCATCATAAAGTCAGCTAAAAAAATCTGGCTTTGATATGGTTTGAGTGACCGGTTAGATTTACCACATTGCACTATCTGACCAAACTTGTGCTACATTTTCGTACAGGACATCTGGGGAAAAAAGCTCCTCTTTTCTCTAGATTGCAATGAGAATGGTGTTTGCGTGAGAGCTTGCTTTATTAAAAGTATTTGTCATACTACCGTTTTTCCTAAAGTTGAATTTTTGAAGGTACCACTAAACGATGGTAAATATACCCAGGACAGAACCCTGCAATGTAATTTAGTTATTGATACATATTTTTAGATTGTCCCTTTTGGTTGCAATAAAATTTAATAATTTTTATTTTCAAACTTGTTTTTAAAAGTATGTAACAGAAAGTAAATAGTGTTTACAAGAAAATTGTGTTAGTTATTGCTAGATCTTCATATTGCTTTTGTCTAATTTTTTCACTTTGTTAAAATGAGTTAATCTTGTGATTTTTATTTCAGAAAAAGAGAACATGAACATTATGCAAGTTCCAACTTCACCTAGCTTTTTAAAGCCTAAACCTATAAAACTAAAAAAGAAAGCTCTGAAACCTACTGCATTACCCCTGGATGAAGTTGATACCAATAAGAAAAATGTTGGCTACTTGACAAAGTCTCCAAAACTAGCTCACAATCCATTTCGGTATGTCAATTATATAAATATCTCTTCGTATTGTAATTGACTGTTCAGTGATTTAAGATCTAAATACTTTTGAAATTATTTCTCTAGTTTCTGTGAGATAATTCTCTGAATATAGTCCAGGGGTCTGTCTAGGTTTTTATGAGAGGTACCTATTTTGTGAAAATTAGAAACTAAATTAAAAAATCAACACAAGAATATGGTAAAGTAAGAAGATATTTTCAAAAATTGTCACTAAAAATTAAAATCATTTATTAAGGGTAAATTTTTATGTATTTTCCCCTTTATATTCAAAAATAATTTTGCTATTGTAAAATTTTGGGCTTAAAATTGTATCCAAATTTAAAAATCTATAAAAATCATTGTCCAATGTTAAATTTCAACTTGAATTTAAAAAAAAAAAAAAAAATACATGCATTTCGCGGTACAGTAAAACTTGTGTAAGTTGACCACTTGTGGTGCTTTGTTTTAGTGGTCAACTTATAGAGGGGGTGGGTGATTGTTTACTTTTTCGTTTCCTATATCATGTTGCTATATATTTAAATTTTTTTTTTTTTTTTTTTACTTGACTTAAAAATTTTATTCAGAAAATATGCAAATGAAAAACTTAAGAAATGTGTTTAAACCTGAATGAACTTCAATTTGATACATATAATTCTAATATTTAACTAATTTGGATCGAAGCATATTGCAGAGCATTCACTTATTCAAATGCTCA
Organism: Parasteatoda tepidariorum; assembly: GCF_982258835.1. Classification (NCBI taxonomy): domain Eukaryota; kingdom Metazoa; phylum Arthropoda; class Arachnida; order Araneae; family Theridiidae; genus Parasteatoda; species Parasteatoda tepidariorum. The sequence continues at coordinate 118,914,912 of NC_141756.1, read as the reverse complement.
CTATTGCAACTGGAAGAGCAACTTTTCAACTAACACACGTGTTTTCAATGAACGGATGAAAGAAATGGTGAAAAGCGGACCCCTTACAGTTTCCCCTGAGGGTCGACTCAAAAAAGGGTTTAGATTAGCTTTTTACTCTATTTCACTGAACAAGTGAAATTTTAACATACATTGTAGAATGACAGAAAATTTTCTGAATTTTTTTTCTGGTCAACTTATGAGGGTTTTAGAATAGAATTTCATTAATACTCCTAGACAAAATTGACTTATTTCAGTGGTCAACATACAAGATAGACAGGTGATCAAGCTACAAAGGTTTTGCTTCTTTATATTATATAGGAAAAATTCCGTTCTTGATAATTGAGGTCAACTTATGCAGATGCCCAACTTACAAGGGTGGTCAACCAACACCTCCTAGAAGTAAAAAGGCCTCAGCACGGATCTATTTAGTAGTCCGATGTGACGAAGTTAACTGCGCAGTAGACGAAAAATATGAAAGATATCATTACGTTAGGGGTGCTAAGCTGCGCAGTGGTTGAAAATACAAAATATGTCATTACGTTTGGACTACTAAGGGATACTTATGCAGTGTTTTCATCTCAGAAAAAAAATGGGTGAGAATTTCTCACCCTTTCTCAAAAACAGGGTGAGATTTCAAAAATTAAAAAAAAAAAAAAAAAACACACACAAAGAGACTTGAAAAAAAAATCATTTCTTTAATTATAGTGCATTTTTAACATCTTCTAATTTTTAAAGCATTGAATATTTTTGCTGCATCATCATATGGAAAATGTTCTACATCTACTTTTTCATCAGCTATTCTCATTAGGTTGCTCAAATGCGTATTTGTTTCGTTTTGATCGTTTCTACCCACATTTGTTTCATTTTCATTTGTCTGTTTCGGAGTAGAAGATATTGGCCTTACAAGGTATTTGTCCATCTTACATTAACGAGCAAAAAATTTGAACGTCTTACATGAAGAAACCTTACCTACGGTAAACATGTGGTTGCAGAGAAATGCGTTCTGAAAGAGGTTCCGTGGTTCGGAAGAATGGTGTTCTGTTGTTCTTAAAGGTTCTGAACAATACTGGTAAATAGGGAAGCTAGATAATGGGGCAGATGTTGAAAATAATAAAAGATCCAGGAAGAAAAGTGAAACGGATTTTATTCTAAATGGCGCAAATGAGAAATTTTTTTCAAAATGCGAGAAATTCGCGAATTTTGATTTATAGAATGCGCGAATTTCTCGCGGTAATCATTTTTTAATGCGAGAATATAAAAAAATATGCGAGATTCTCGCGTTCTCGCGCTGTAGTGAAAACACTGCTTATGGTAACCCGTGCTAAGGCCTGTTCTTTCTAGGAGGTGTTGGTTCAACTTGGCAGGTTTCACTGTACTTGCACATTTCCCATAGGGTCATATAGAAACAAGTTTCACAGAGAAAAAAATTTTCGTAAAGAAAAAGGTCTGTTAGAATAAGTTTAGAACTTCCTGTAAAGTTTACAGAGAGAGCGCCTCGTTGTTTAATTTAAACATATAAAGAAATTTTTTTTAAAAACTATACCAAAATAGCCTGCCTTTTCTTACGGGGATACAAAAACAAAATTTTAATAGTCGAGGAGGAGAATCATAGAACTTGCTTTTTTAAAAGTATTTTGTGAAAGTACCATTTTTCCTAAAGTTGAGTTTGAGAATGCACCACTAAATGGTAGTAAATTTGCCCTGATCAGACCCCTGTAGTCATAACTTATTATTTTGAATTTATGAAAAACCAATTAAATATCCTTTTCTATATTTTAGTAACATTATCATCAAAAATATGTTTCTCAATATTGCTATTCAAAACATCTTATAGTGTTTGAAATATTTGCTCTAGTTTTTGTCTTATATCTTTCAATATATTGTCGTCTATTACTGGTTCATGAAAAACTATTTATTAACCTCTTTTCTTTCTTGGTAATGTTAACATAAACATTTTTATTATTGCTGTTATAGTCATTCATGAGATTCTTCCTACTTTTATCGGAGTTTCCTACTTAAAAGAATAAAATCAGTTTTATCACAATAATTTGGTCTAATTCTTAGAGAAGATACTGCATCCCTGCATAGTCTAATAAAATGCAAGTAAATAAATAAAGTTAGCCCGTTGCCAGTGTCACCCGAATCCAGTTCTGGCAACTACTATGCACAGTATTTGTGAATCGCGAGCTGAGTTCGTTTCTACTTTAGGATAATTAATTCACTATTTTCCTTATAGGTGGCATTAGTGGTCCTAGTTTTTCACTGATTAAGACTTTGGTCGAGGGAGAGATAAGATATGCAAAATTTATGTATTCAGGGATGAGATTTTTCCTCTATTTAGCGGATTTCCGCTTTTTTCACTTTCATCTCTTGAATTTCAGCTTTTTTTTAATCAAAACTTCAGATTTTTCTAAAAATTTCACTTTTTTTAAAAAATTTTCCGCTTTTTCAGAAAATTCACCGATTTTCAAAGAGAAACAGAAAATTCAAACTACATAGCTACCATTTCTCATTTTTACTTATTTTAACTATTTTCTCCCCTTTTACTCGCAGCAGATAAGATTTTCCGAATTTTTTACCCGCCCCCTAGATAGATCCGATTTTTGTAGTTCAAACGACGCTGCTTCCGACAAGCCTTTTACAGGTCCCAAGCCTGTAAAAGGCTTGGGACCTGTAAAAGGCTTGTCGGAATCTCTCGATTCTGTCGGAATCTCTCGATAAGATCTGCTAATATCTTGATTCTTATTCACACGATTTTAATATCTAACATAGCTTTTCATATTTGCATGTCGCGATTCTTCTTATTCACGCGATTTGAATATTGTACCTTGCGATTCTTATTTACGAGATTTAAAAATCCGATATTGTGATTCGTATTTACTCCTTTTTAAAAACCTATGTAGCGATTCGTATTCACGCAAGTTTAAAATTCAATGTCTTGATTTGCTCATGCGGTTTATAATATCAAACATCGATTTTCGTATTTATACGTGATTTTAAAATAAGGCATTGGGATTCGCATTCACGCATTCTAAAAATTATGCATCATAATTCTTATTTATGCAATCTAAAAATTACGCATCATGATTCGTATTTACGCGATTTAAAAATTATGAATCGTGATTTGTATTTACGCGTTTTAAAAATTCTATATCCCAGTTTGTATTTTCTCATTTTCAAAATTGTATATCTAGTTTCATATTCATGTGATTTCAAAATCCATAATTGTTATTCATATTCACGCAATTTTAAAATCAACTATCGTGCTTCTTGTAAGAAGTAAATTTTTTTTAATTAGTTACTATAAAGGTGACTGTTTTTCTAACGACGATTATTAGTAGTATATGTAAGAGTTACAACATCAGAGAAGCTGGAAGGGAATATATTCAAAACTTACATTCTGTGCTTGCAAAGAAGAAAAAATAGGATTTGTCACAAGATGTTTGAAGAGGGACTAACGACTAAATATAGCAAACATAAAAGATATAGCAAACAAAAGCAATCACTTACAAAGGGATTTAATTTAATTTTTTTTTTGTTTTTTTGGAAAAGAGTTAATTAACTCATCATCAAAATTTTATTTATAATTGCTGTTATTTATGCTATAAAATGCGAAATTCTTATCAAATAAAATACAATTATCTAAACACTTGCTGATTGTCATGTAATTTTTCAAACTAAAATAGCAATTTTTGTATGTTAAGGAGTTACTATATATTTCTATTTCACTGTTATTGATATGTTTCAAAGGGCTCTAGTTAGATTAGACTATAATATGAACATAATGATTCGGTCTATTGTTAAAGTTTTTTTTTCTAATATAATTTAAAAAGTAATATTACTGATATATTTGCTATAAATCACATAACAGTATTTATTAAAAGAAATGAAATATTAATGTATATTCTCAGTAGTTTTAATTTGCTAAACCAGGTAGTTTTTCAAGTAATAATTGTCTCTTATGTGAACTGAGGAAAAATATAATTTCCAACTTTATTTTTTCAATTGGTAATTTCTATTTTCACTAAATGTTAAGTATCAATGTAATCATTTATATAATAATAGATTAGTACACAATTGTATGTCAACACATTATTTATTACCTTAAACTGTCTGGAATTTATTATTAAAGGGTTGCGCTTGCGTAAAATTTGCTATTGTGGAAATTCAGCTTTTTTGCCTTTCGGCTAATCTCATCCCTGTGTATTGAAAATAATATTGTTGTGTTTTTATATTATATTTTACTAGTAATATTTATTTAGCTTTGAAATTTTGTTTATTTGCTCTAATTGAATAAGATGTGTGTGTAATCCATTACTTTTTTATGTGTATGTAAAAATTATAAATACAGTAGTTATTGCATTTAAAATTTTATTTTTGTCCTAAAAAACCATTTTCTAATTTTTATAATAATATAAAAAACGATATTAAACAACAACAAAAAATTTCCACTCTTGGTCTGTTTTTCTGAAATGAATGTCACTGTTAAGTGGTTAATCAATGTTTTTTTTTTTTTTAAGTGAAAAAATTTTCTCCAAATTAATAATTTGTAAATTGTTGTTTAGAGTATTTATATAGAAATGTTAAAAAAATGCAATGAAATTTTTCAGAGAGAATATAATGAAAAGAAATGCTATGTTAAAAGTTGATTTTCTTAATGTTTCGCATTATAATGTTCTTTTTAATCGTGATGTAAAGCTTGACAGTTTGACTGTTAATGTAAACATATAGTTAAAAAAACTTCAAAGAATTTAAATGTTTCCTTTTTATGCATTCTTTTTTATTTATTTTTTCGTGATTTGAGTCGATAGATATTTTCTGACTTTTTGTTCTTTTTCCTGTATCATGCTTGCATAAAAATGAACATCTTACTTGTAGGCAAAATACGAATAAGCGTAAGAAAGAAGAATGTTTCGATGATGAATCCGATTCTTTGTTATGGAAGAGAGTCAACAAAGACCAAGTGCAGAAAGTAAATTTTCTTTCATTTTATGTAACTCCATCTAATATATCAGTTCAGCAAATAAAACATTTTCACAACTACTTTTCTATAACAATTTTCATAATTTAGTTTTGTACAGAATTTTAAAAGTTGTATACCATATTATTTAGGAATCAGTTTAAGTATTCATAGTTATCCGCATTTTATCATAAAAAATAAAATATTATTTGTAATTGTAAACTTAATATTTGTAATAGTGTATGTGCTTAGTACTTGGTATATTAATTTAGTAGAATTAATAAAATTTGATTATGATGTGCTAACAGTTGTCGTGCGATTAAAATTATTTTTTAACATTTTATATAATAAAGAAACTGTTACATAAAATATCAGAGTACTGCAATCTTTCTAATTTAATAAAAAATTCATTATTTTTTATTCTTCCATTGTTACTTTTCTGTTTTCGTTTGTTTTAATTGATTTATTAAATTGCTTGGAAACTAGAGTGCGGCTCCCCATGGTAAAATTATAGCTACACGGCGACATTGTCGCAGAACGTTACAGAGTTCTTACAGAAATATTTTTATTTTCCTTAGTGAAAAAAAAAAATATTTCTTTTCTTCAAAAATTTACACCTAATATTTGAATCATGCACTTTTTGAGGCGCTCAATTTACGCCTATAGTAATGTTTCTATTGTATTTTCGGCAGTTATTGATATTGATTTTCATGTGCTTTTTAAGTATCCCGATTATTTCTAACAATATGGAAAATTCGACCTGTGCATTTCGGTATTTATTTTTTAAGGCAACAATTCTGTTCACTTTTTGGCAGTTATTGCTAATGATTTCTCCATAGTTTTTAAATCCGATATTTTTTATACTATATTGTTTATTACACCAACTAATCTCGAAACGAAACAAGCATTTGAGGAGTCTGATTTGCATGATTTCGTCATCGATCTTTTTTTCTACAATTACTACTTCAGATTTCATGCTTTTTAATTATTTTTTTATTGTGATGATTACTTGCAAAACGCAAAGAATGAAGTAATTTGTGCTTTTCTTACTATGCTAGAATATCACTCATAATACAAGAATAAAAAATTATTACGCGTTTGAGTTATAAACAAAATATATAGTTTTTTTTTTATAAACTCAGTACATTTGTTATTTTAAATTCGTAACATATATGTTCGTAATTATTAAAAGTATTTTGCAGAAATATATTAGTGCTAGAGAGTTTTGTCGCAGATAGCTCGAAAAAATTCTGCCACAGGGGTGTGGCTTATGATTGAGACTTATTTAAACTAGATCATGATTATGAATTGTTTAAAAATTGCATTAATATTTGATATTTCTTTTTTGACTGATACTTTCTTCCTCTTAGGCTGGAAGAAACCTCTTTCTTTCATGAGTGTGTTTTACTAATTGGAAAAAACTTGCTATCTGTGATTTCAGTATTAATTTATGTGTAATAGTATGTGTATTAAGGAATAAAAATATGTTAATTTTATACTTTATTAAAATTTCTTTGCAGAGTAAAGTTCTTTCGAGTCCAGTTGTGCCTTCTATGCTTGATGAATCTGCCCTGTCACCTTTCTCGGAGAATATAGCATCTACTTTCCAATTATTGAGCGAAGAGGTAAAATGTGTAACAAACAGTTTTTGTTAACATAAAAGTACATATTTAAAATGAAATAATAATTTTGATCTTGTAATTTTTTATGGATATTTCTTTTCTTTTTTCTCTCTCTTACCAAACAGAATATTAATACTTAATATATTGTATGTTGCAATTGTTTTTTGAAATTCAAAATGTAATACAGTCTATGCTTGTTTATAACTTCTCATTATAAGTCTCGTTGGCTGTTCCATAGACACTATGAAATTTTAATACCCGGTAGAGCAACGAACGGTTTATTCGAATATAGTGATCGAAATTTGTTTTTTGATTTAGAAAAAGTCCCAAAAACTTATTTAAGCTATTATTCCAATTTTCATCATTAGTTACTAAATTCTTATTAAAGTAAGGTATAGTTTTCTTAAAACTTCAGAATTATTAATTTTTTTTTAGTTTAAATTGACGCTGTTTGAATATGAAACATAGATTTCCACATTTATCCCATTGAAGAGTTGCGCGTTGCGATTTGTATTCACGCGGATTAAAAATCCAACATCGTGATTCTTGTAAGAACTAAGATTTTTCTTAGAATAGTTACTTTAAAGGTGTGGTATTCATGATTGGTAGGTAATTATAAATCTTATTTTTTAAAAAAATGTCTAATACGAAACATGTATGGTATATAAATCTTTATCTATTTTTTGCACCCAAAAATTTAAGGGTTTTTCACTTAGTGTCACTATTACCCCTTGATCTAATATTGCTCCATGTTTGTATTTGCTTTCCGTATAACCTTTGAACTCTATTGTGCAGGTAAAAGTTCCACAGAAGAAGAAAATATTGTCAGTTGACTGGAGCTTGAAAACTAAAATAAGATTCACCTCTCCCCATTCATTTCCCAGTCGTGGCTGTTTCCGTACCTTTGAGGAAGTCAATGGAACCATTGGCTTTGTCAGATGTTTGCATTCGGGAGACGACACGGACAATAAGGTACTATCTGTTTTAATTTAAACTTAAATTATCATTTGTACAGGTTCTTCAAATCGGTTCAATTCTAGTTATGCCCTAAAGTGAGCATTTTCTAGTATATTTGATTAAATATGCTTTGCACATGGTGCATAGAGTTTTTAAAAAGTGCTTATTTTTGATTTTCTTTTTTAAAAAGCCCTTGTGGTGCTTTTTTCATTTTGTGTTTTTAAAAAGTGCTTGATTTACCTTTTATGAAAATGAATTTTTTTTTCTTTACCTTGTTGATTTTCACCATGTACTATGCAAAAGCGTGCTTTCACATTGTTCAATTCAATATTTTCTCAATTCATTCAACCACAATCCATTTTGGCGTACCGTCATTCCATAGCGTATGAAAGCGCCAATCATTTTACATGTTTGATGAAGTACCGTATATTCCGCCGTATAACGCGCACTTTTAATACAAAAAGTAACATTGGAATTTTCGGGTGCGCGGTATACGCCGAATATAAAAAAATTATAGATTAAAAAAATTTAAATATAGAAAAATACTTTTATTTTAAGGAAATGACATACCTTTACCAATATACTTTATTAATTTCTATACCTATACACAATCGGTTTCGTCTTCATCATCTGTGTTACCCTCATCCATAAATAAACAGTCATCTTCTGATCCGTCCAGATTATTTGAAATGTTGCATTTTTTGAATGATTTTCTAACCATCTCAGGCTTAATTTCATCCCATACTTTTAATATCCACTGTTTCCAGACTTGCATGACGCATATGTCCTCCTTTCGTAAAGGTTTTCTCGCCCTCCAACATCCAAGTGTTCCACTGTTTTTTTAAATTGGCTTTAAATGGTTTGTTTAAGCAGACGTCCAATGGCTGAACTAATGGTGTCAATCCGCCCGGAATAACTGCCATATCAGTGTTACATACTTTCAAAATTTTTTTTGTATTATCTGTAAGGTGGGACCAAAACATGTCCCACACTAAAAGGCTTTCTGGTTTTCTATAGATACTAGACGAGATATTGCACATGTAAAATCCAAATTTTCGTGCGCGTTATACGAGGAGTATATCTTAAAATTTAAAAAAAAGTTATTGGAAATTACGGGTGCGCGTTATACGCCGGGGTGCGTTATGCGCCGGAATATACGGTACTTGTGAGTCCGCCTGTGCATCTGCTGAGCTGGGTTCATTGAGACTATTGCTATCTGCATTTTGCAAAATATTCTCAATTTCAGGCTTTATTTTCCACCCTCTGATATCAAACCGAAAAATCTCTTGATCATTTTATAATATCTAATATAATCAAGAAAAGAGTTCTTTGTTAGAAACTAGTTATTATATCATGTAAAGTCTTGGGAAATTATTTTACAATTTGTTAATGTATAGAGTGCTTAAAAATATTTTGAGTGCTTAAAAAGTATGTAAAAGGTGCTTATTTTTTGTTGAAAGATTTGGCTACCCACCCTGTCTGCAGGATTCTATAAATCTTTAAAAAGTTCTTAATTCTTGAAACCATTCTTTCTGCCCTTAAAAATAGTGTTTTTTTTTTTCTTCACATTTTTTGGTTCTAAACTTTCTCTTGTAGGCTCTTAAAATGTTCTTACTTTAAGACACCTGAAATAATTATAATTTGTAGTAAAAATGTCAATAACATTCAAGTCGAAAATATTTTATTATTATTTTTATTTATTTGTTTGGTTTTTTATTATTTATTTTTTGAGTGTTTATTAACTTCAACCTGCCACAAAATAATAATTTTTGTTGCAAAACAGGAAAAATGATAGTTTTCTCATTGCAGTCTTGATTTCTATAGGTACAGTTAGTTCTGCAAATAGCACTTACAAAATTATTTGTTGCTACAGAATGCTTCAAGAATTGTTGTGAGCGCACTAAATGACAATGTAATAAATGTTTGATTCTCTGCTTTAAAAATTAATACTTTCTATCCATGTTTTGTTGGTCTTGCAGCAAAGTGTAGGGTTAATAATCAAAAATGTTTAAGATTAATTGCCATTCTTAGTTTGAAGTTTGCCATCATTTTAAACTTTATGGAGTTTAATGTTTTCCTCATAAAATAATAAATTAATTAAATTGTTTTCAATAATTTTATTATTTTTTCTTCAAAGAGAATTCATAGTTATCTGTATAAACTATTATTAAAGTTTGAAAAAGTCATGATAAGAAAAAACTCAATTATTTTTTATGTAAATCAGATTTATTTAATTTTCTTTAGACATTTATCATCCTAATCATCTAATAAAATTTATTAATAATGCGTAATATTTAATTAACCCCTTAATGATCAGTTAATTTTCAAGAAAACGGTTATAAAAGTGTCTATTTTTTTTATCCCTGAAAATTATATGAAACTATATCTATGAACAATATATATATACAGTGGAGCATCGTTTATACGACGATCACTTATACGACGTTTACATTTATACGACGTTTTAGTGTGGTCCCAAATCGTTCCTATTCATTTTAATGTAAAAATATATCGTTTATACGACGCACAGAATCGGTTATACGTCGGTTTTTAGATTTTGTTCGCGTTTATTTAATTTTTTATTTTTTCTTGTGTATTTTAAAAAAAGGCGGCATTTGCCAACATGAATGATACAGAAAAGGGTGCCAACAAGAATGCTTGGATGACGACCGTAATTTTTACTAGATGACTGAAAAAACTAGACAATATTATGAAGAAGCAAAAACGAAAAACTTTGTTATTCATCGACCAATGTCCAGCGTACCCATCGATACTAATTATTTTGGAAAATGTAAAAGCTCTATTTTTTCCTGCAAATTGCACAAGTGCGCTTCAGTCATTAGATTTAGCCGTGATTAGAAATCTAAAATTGCATCATAGAAAGCAGTAAGTTCAACTCGCTATTCAAAGCATTGTAGAGACTAATAGCAGGAAAATATAATTAAAGGTAACATACATTCAAACTGCTCACTGCAATTTTTCTTCTTTGGTTATTTGTTTGTTTTGCTTTGTCTAATTTAGAAATTTATGTAAATCAACACGTTAAACATTAAAATTAACTGAAAACAGAGTTAGTTTCAGTTTTAGAAGTAAAAAACGATTATACGACGTTATCGTTTATACGACGTTTTTCGGTGGTCCCTTCGGCGTCGTATAAACGATGCTCCACTGTATATATATATATATATATATATATATATATATATATATATATATATTCATTTTTAGTTTTTGATTTGATTTTAGCTTGAAAATTTAAAAAATTTAATTTTTAGGAAAAGCCAACATTCAGTGTTTAATGTTGGTTTTCCAGCAAGCAAGGAAAATTTTAAAAATATGTGTTTTAAAAATATCCTGGTGCTGCTATCTGGTGTGTAAAATGAGAAATAAAATTTTTCCAGGCAAAAAAAAAAAAATTTAATTGGTTTCCAGCCCGTCAATATCACGGGAGCGAGAAAGAAGCGGTTAAAAAATAAATTTTATCTTGAGCTCAAACCAGGTGTATTCACAGAGAGCCTAACTAGGTAACTTTGCTAAGATTACAAATAACATATCATAAATACACGTATTTGATTAGTGCTGATTAGCTAACTTTAGTGCTGACATCTGGTATAAAATAAACTAACTATCTATAATTACCTTAAAAATATCCTGGTACCTCTATCTAGTGTGTAAAATGAGAAATAAAAAATTTTCCGCGCAAGAAAAATGAATTAGTTTCCAGCCCGTCAATATCACGGAAGCGAGAAATAACAAACGAAATCTCAACCCGTCATTTTCACGGGAGCGAGAAGGAAGGGGTTAAAATATTATGCCAAAACTTTCTCATTAACACATTTTAGGCCAAGCATATAAATTTTATAAAATGTGGTATTGAAATATACTTACATTATATTAATTAAGACACAAAAAGTTTCCTGTATACATTTTTTTATTTTATTTAAGAAATAAAGTGAGGCATATAGGCACCATTTAGTTGAATGCTTGTTTTTTTTCATGAAATTTGTTTTATTTACTGACTTTCAACTTTAATCCATCATAAAAACATAATGATAAATCTCAAAAGGAATAATTATACATTTTTCAAAAAATTTTATTTCTCAATAACTGTTTTAAGTTTTAATAAAAACTTTAGTTTAAAAATTTCTAGACAGTGTTTACTCTGATTGAATTACTATTAGTTTTTGGGTGCCTTAAGAACCCTTGACAGCAGCTGGAAAATATGCGTCACAGTGTTAATAAAAAAATATTTATTGAAATGGTGCATTTGTACACCTTTGGTCGAAATGGGGTTAAAATGATTAAAATTCTTATTTTATTATTACAAGCCAATTACTGAATAAATAAAATTAATTTTGTTCAAATTCAAGATTCTAATGAGTTTTAAAGGCAGAAAATCAATTTGCCTCTTTGATATCCAATAAAGAGCTAATTTACTTAGATCAGTCAACATAATTGGGAAAGTTTCTTTTAATAAAACAAGTTTTTCTTGATAATTGATCTAAACCAACTAAGCATTTACTATGTTTTTAAAGCACTCGTATGTTAATAAACATAAAAATAAATGGATATAATTGAAATATGTTTATTCCCAGCAAATTATTTTGCAACAATTATAATTTAAAAGTTTCATGCCACTCTCATCCACTTTTAATCTTTTTATTTATTTTTGGTCTATTTTGATTAAAAATAATTAACATGCATTCCCTTTTCATTATTTCTTTGTAAAAAAGACGTTCATTCTCAATAAAATTGAACATTATTGTAAAAGAAATTGCATCTTAAAGAATGTATTTATTTTTATTTTTCATATTGCGTGTAAATATATTTACAGGGTGCGTAGCATTTTTAAAAAGTTCTTAAAGGTGCATATTTTTGATTTACGTTTCTTAAAGGTGGTTTTTTTATTCGGGGTTTGTGAAAAGAGCTTAGTTTTCTATCTTTTAAAAACTAAATTTTTTCTTTCCCGTATCGATTGTCGTTCTACATATTAAAAAAATATACGATTTTCACAATTTTCTCTGCAATATTTATCTGAAACTAGTTATTTTAGCATGATTATGTAAAGCCTTTAAAAATGTTTTAGAATTTTATTGATTTTATGTTTGTAAATGATGAACTTTAAATGATGGAAAAAAATAATTTTCATTACTGCTCAGTTACTACCTGATTGTGATGCTTTTTTTTTTTTTTTTTTTTCTTGGAGAGTGTTTAAAAATATTTTGAGTGCTGAAAAATGCTTATTTTTTGTTTAAAAAAATCAGTTGATTTTTTTTAATTAATTGATTTAAATCATGCCAACCCTGAGTATGCTCAAAATAATTTTTTTTTTTCAATTTGCTTTTGATATGAATTTTGTATAATTTTTGATGAGTGAGCGCTTGATTCTATTCCACTCTCCATTTCAGTCTTCAGGTTTACACAGCAGCCATGGGGCAAAGTTCTTCCAGCAGTGCCTTGTGTGGATGCATCCAAACATTCCTTGGCTAAATCTTTATCCCAGGAGTGCCAATTCTTTCACCAAAAGTAAAAGGTAAGTTAAGAAATCTTATTTAATGATCAAAACTTTCCTCCATGTGGTAATACGAGTTTATTGATGAAAACCTCTGCCCTTTTCAGTTCCAGCATCATCTTAGATTCCTCTGCTGAAGAAAAGCTTCATTCTAGTTGGTAAGATTTTTTAAAGATATTGAATACTGATTGAGTGTGTATTTAAAATAATCTTCTTGAACAATCAAAAGTTTTGGATTTTTTTAATAATGATAATACATGGTGCTTTGCTTTTTTAAAAAAAGTGCTTAAGGGTGCTTATTTTTAATTTTAGTTTTTTAAAATCCCTTAAAGGTGCTTCTTTCATTGGGTGTTAAGTGCTTAATTTTTAAAATGCTTTTTCGAAAAGGGAATGCTGATTTTTGCCTTGTATTATGTAGAAATGTGCTTCTCTCGTTATTCTATTCAACGTTTTCACAATTCATTTCGGAGTACTGTCGCTTTCATATGTCGTTAGCATATGAAAGCGCCAATTACTTTACATGTTTGATGAAATACTTGCGAGTCTGCATGTGCGTCTACTGAGCTGGGTTCGGTGACATTCTAGCACTCTCATGGGGAACTCTGCTGCAATTTTCAAGATATTCTCCATTTCAGGCTTCATTTTCCACCTTCTGTAATTGAACCAAAAAATCTTTCGATTTCTTTATTTTGACTTGCATAATCAAGAAAAGAGATCTTTGCCAGAAACTAGTTATTTTATCATGTACAATTTTTGAAAATTATTTTGCATTTTGTTATTGTATATAGTGCTTAAAAATAGTGCTTAAGAAATAAAAATGCTTTAAAAGTACTTAAAAGGTGCTTATTTTTTGTTGAAAGATTTAGCTCCTCCCCTGGGTCATGTGACAAAATCAATGTATTGGTAAACTGTATGCAATCTAAACTATTTTTTTTATTTTCTTGCTATCTGCTTGTATCAAGGTTCTTTCTCTATAAGTAATAATAGCATGTATTTATCTTTTCTCAGGTGTGACAGTTTTCGTTCACTTTATCAACTTGTTAGATTGTACCAGTGTCCTTATTTTTATATGTGTGCCTCTAGCTTTACTGTCCTGTTCAGATGCGCAGGTGCAGGTTCCATCCCTGTCCTGCATGCTTTTATAACACCCACTTCAAAGGGTTTCAGGAAAGCTCTTTCTGAGGATGGTGAGATTTTTTTTTTTTTTTTTCCTTTTTAAAAAAATAAGTTTAGCTTGTAGAAATGTCTTTATAAAAATAGAGGATGTCCCAAAAAGAAGTGAACAGTTAAATATATGTAAAGGGACACAGTTGCACAAAAACAATTCTGCAGTTAGTCTGGCAGCTAGTGGATTCGTCTACCGCTGAGAATATTTTACAACAGTTGTCGAGATGGATTCAGAATTACTATGTAGACCAGATATTGCTGGAATTCAAACTCCAGTCACCTCGTTGGAAGGCAAACCCTCTATCCCTCTGATGCGTACATGAAACTGTCCATAAAATATGAATTGTTTTGAAAACTCTTCTGATAAACCATTCTAATTTTTATGTGTATTAGTAAAAATTTTAATTTCAATTGTTTCATAAATTTTAAAGCAATTCTTTAAAAACCAGGAAGTGAAATGTCAATAGATCAGTGAAAATGGACTAATGGAAAATGGACTAATGAAATCTTTTTGTTACTGGTCTTGTAGAATGTGAAATAAATCAGAGAAAAAATATTTAAAAAGGATGGCCTGTTTAAAAAATGGTAAATAATGAGTAATTTATATTGGAAAAATATTCATTCAATTGTTATTTAATTTCAATTGTTTCATAAATTTTAAAGCAATTCTTTAAAAATCAGGAAATGTCAATAGATCAGTGAAAATGGGTATGGACTGATGAAATCTTTTTGTTAATGGTCTTGTGAAATGTGAAATAAATAAGAGAAAAAATAATTTTTAAAAAGGATGGCCTGTTTAAAAAATGATAAATAATGAGTAATTTATATTGGAAAAATATTCATTCAATTGTTATTTAATTTCAATTGTTTCATAAATTTTAAAGCAATTCTTTAAAAATCAGGAAATGTCAATAGATCTGTGAAAATGGGTATGGACTAATGAAATCTTTTTGTTAATGATCTTGTGAAATGTGAAATATATAAGAGAAAAAATAATTTTTAAAAAGGATGGCCTGTTTAAAAAATGGTAAATAATGAGTAATTTATATTGGAAAAATATTCATTCAATTGTTATTTAATTTCAATTGTTTCATAAATTTTAAAGCAATTCTTTAAAAATCAGGAAATGTCAATAGATCAGTGAAAATGGGTATGGACTGATGAAATCTTTTTGTTAATGGTCTTGTGAAATAAATAAGAGAAAAAATAATTTTTAAAAAGGATGGCCTGTTTAAAAAATGATAAATAATGAGTAATTTATATTGGAAAAATATTCATTCAATTGTTCGTATTCTTAGGAATTACATTTTCAATGCCTTTCTGTCCCAATAAGGAATGCTCTAAGGATTCAGAATCTGGTTTTGAGGAACTTAATAGTGACAGCATGACAACTTCTAACTTTCTAGACGTAAAAGGAGAAGGGTATGATTGCATTTTACTTAAAAATTTGAATGTTTGTGCTTTTTTTTTTTTTTAAATGCCTGGGAGTTGAATTTGTTCCTTAATAGGTCATTGTACTGACACTCTGCGTAATTGGAAAACCCCTCTTCTAGCTTGAAAAATTTTTTATAACTGTTTTTAAAACTAATTTCCATAAATTTTTAAAAACATTGTAATTCCAAAATGTATAAATATTAGTTCAAATTGTCAAAAGATTTAATTTTTTTTAATTATTTATTTAACCAAAGCATGTTTAAATGTGTACTCAAATGTTTATTTTAAATATTATAAAACTAAGTAATCAAACTAATTTCCATAAATTTTGAAAAACATTGAAATTCCAAAATGTCTAGATATTAGTTCAAGTTGTCAAAAGTTTTAAGTTTTTTAATTATTTATTTAACTAAAGCATGTTTAAAATAAATGTGTTCTCAAAGGTACATTTTAAAAAGTAAGTAATCTATATTTTGTAAAAGAAAATGAAATTAATTTTTCCTCAGAGAAAGGTTACAATTAAATTTTTTTAATGAAGACAAAGTGTACAAAACACGGAATTGGTATTATTTTATAGGTTATGTACATTTCATTATTATTTTATGTAATTTACTGTACTTTGCTTTATTAAATTGAAGAAAGTTTTACATTCTTATAACTCTAAGGAATAAAGAAGCTTTTATAGTGAAAGATCTGTTTGACACAGTTCTTTAAACTGCAATTGTCCATAAATCACAATAACTGCGGGTGTAAATGATGGAAATTATACTTAAGAAACTTTTTGTAACTAAGCAAGAACTATCAGTATTTGATGTTATTTGTTTAATTATATACTAAGAGGTTACAATTTCAAATTCTAAGAAAATTAAAACTGGTAGATTTCTTTGCCATTAGTTGTAATGCTCTAGATTTTTTTTTCTGTACATAATAAATACCTAAGCGCATATTTTTGCAAAGTAATTTTATAAAAATATATTTGGAAAAATTTTAAGATAGATCTATTCCAGACTAATATTGTCATGTTTAGAAGATAAGCATATACCGTGAACTCTCGCTTTTGCAACATCCGATACAACAATAACGCCCTCTATTACAATAATGCATCGTTGTCTCGACGAATTTGCATGTGTACAGGGTATCCGCGCACCTGGAAAGTCATGGAAAGAAATTAATTTCGGTATTGAACAAAATTTGTCATGAAATGTCATGAGTTTAACTATTTTTTTAAGAAAATCATGAAAAGTCATGGATTAATGTCGCCGAAAAATATAATTTTCAAAATGGAATTTACCTCTCTCCCCCCAATTTCATAGAGTTCCGAATATCTGAATAAGTAACAAAATCCCCACTCTCAGTCATATTTGATTAAAATATAAAATGTTTTTTATCGTGTTCTTTAAAAATTACTGTATTCTTTCAAAAAATGAAAGAAAAAACATCATTTCTAGAGCGAATTATCTTTTAAACTTCTGTGATTTCAGAATTTTTGTTCTTATTTATTTATTTTTATTTTATCAATTTAAAATTTGCATTGGCGAATTTTTTTATTCCTAAATGAGAACAGAAAAATCAGGAGTATTTCTTTCCTTTCCGATGAACAAGAAAAGTATCTTTAGGATATAATTCTGCAGAAGAAAAATATTTGCTTTTGTTTGTTTTTTTCAGCTATTTTATTGCTTCAACTCTTTCTTTACTCTGTTTTTAAAATCTATAAATCTGAAATGCAGAGTATAACAGTTTTGGCTATACCTATCATTTCAGCGAATGCTATTATAATGCTTTCTTAAATTTATTGTTGTGTTTTTGTCGGAGAAAATAGGAACTTCGTTAAGTCATGAAAAATTATTGGAAATAATCATGAAAGGTCATGAATTTGAAAATCTGAAATGTACCAGATACCCTGTATGTATTAATGTCAAGTTCCTCTCAATATTGCGATGTTCTCTGACGTAATAAACCCCTGTAAAACGATTTTTTTTTCAACTTTCATCCTTATTTTTCCCATTTATTATTGGTTTTCAAATAATGTAAAAAATTTTATTTTATCATATTTTGCCTTTTTTTCTGGTCTTTTTTGACAAGAGAAAAAATGTACTGATTATGTACAAATCTCTTTTTTTTTCTTTCTTTTTTTTTTTTTAAATACACTACAGTGAATGGTTTTTGTATTCAGATTTCAATGCCCCATCCTTGACATACCTAGACCATCCCTAGACCTTCTATTAGAATTGCCTCCCTTATCTCTAAAGAGGTTACTGATTTTATATTTACCTATCTGATTTCATATTTAACCATAATTAATACTCTGCAAATTAAAGTTTTATATAATATATAAATAGATTTATATTTAATTCTTATAGAACATTAAAATTTTAAAAAAAAATCTTATTGTGTCCCCAAAATGTGTAAGCCCTCGTTATAACAATCTATTTATTTTGTCTAAAAATATTGTAGCGAGATTTTACTGTATATGTCTCAAATGATCTTATTACACAAAATTCTGTAGAACAAAAGGCCTTGCATTTCAAAATTTAGTTTTTAAAAATTTTTCTGCTATATTTATTGATGTAAAAATTAAATTTATTGTGGGCTTTCTTTTCTGGGACTTTTCTTCTTAAAAAGATTCTGCACCCCCTATTCTGTAATATTTTTGTTTTATTTTGAATTTTTTAGTTATAGTAATGCTGAAGCCCAAAGCTTATATGTTTGCGATCATGATAATTTTTCTCTCAAACTCAGTTTTATGGTCTTATATTCTTTCTAGGTCAGATAATGAAGATGATATTGATCCCATTGAAGATGATGAAACTGATACATGGCTAGAAAGTTTGGGGTTGAGTCAAGAAAACTTTCCTTCTTTTAATAAAAGCAAAAGGTGCTTTTCTTTTTTTAATTATCTAAATTTGAGTTAATTTTTATGTCATTTATAATAGCTGCTTCTGAGTACCCTAGCATGCATTTATTAAGCAAAACAATGTAAATAAAGGCACATAAATTTAAATTGTTTTGCTTTATCTTCATTTGAATTTAATGTATTTTTTAAAACATAATCATTAAATTTTAGATTTACATTACAGAGCTTTCTTTCAATTTTTTAATCAGTTGACAAAAATCTAAATATTCTACACTTTCTTCATCTTAATTTTTTTATACATTTTTAAGTATTTTACTTTATAGAAAAAAAATCTAATTATAAATTACACTTGTGCCTCTTTAGGGACTTGTGAATGAACTATTAAGATTTATTAGTCATTGATATTTTAGACCAGTGGTTGAATCTTCTTCAACTTCTACTGCTGTAAAGCACTGAAATATTTATAGAATAATTTTATTTTATAACCGGCATTGAATGGCCTATCCATTTTTTGAGTTTATGGCAGGGTGGGGGTTCTGGACTTCTTGAACTTGTTTTGGATAGGACACGTGGGTTTTACTTTTTTAAACTGTTTGAATGTGTCCAAAACCTTGAACGTTGGTGAAAGATAAAAATTCTATATGCGTAATCATTGTACACATAATAAATACATTTATTAATAAATATTGGATACTTTTTATACAATTTGCTTTAACTTATTAAATGAAAATAATATAATGTAATAGGAAAAGATTTATAACTTTTGAAGCTCCACAATTCAATGAGCAACTAAAGTCAATACATTATCCTTTATATACCAATAAATAATGCTTTAATACTGATAAATTATGTTTTTACATAAGGATGAATAAAGCGATATTTAAAATAATAATGAACGTTTTTCATAAAGCAAAAACCTTTCTTCATTTCTCTTGTTCAAAAATTAACATTTTATTTTTCACAGTATTTTTGTTTTAAATTGTGACATAATTTAAATAAAAGGGTTTTAGACAGGATGGTTCAAACCGTGGGTTCTGCCCTAAACCTTGCCGACTCTAATTTATGGCTATTAATGTTCAACTCTGTAGTCTTATAATTTTGAACACAACCCAGAAGACAAGGATATTGGGATAAACAACAATTCTGAGAAATTTTTCATAGAAAAACTATGAAACCAATAGCAAGGGGATTCTAATTAATCATTGAGGTTTAACTTCAGGACTGTTTTCGCAGGGGTCTGTCTTGGGCAAATTAATTACCATTTAGCCGTACCTTCACAAATTCAACTTTAAGAAAAACGGTAGCTTCATGAAATACTTTTTCTTAAAATTTTATATTTGTATCCCGTAAGAAACGATAAATCCATATTTTTGCGTTGATTTTTTAATATCTTTTTTAATTTTCACAAAATAAGTACCTCTCAGAAAAACCTAGACAGACCCCTGGGTTGTTCAATCCAGGAGCTTTTACAGCGTAATTTGAAATTTAATTTTATTCATGTAATTTTTTTCAGGCGTGATGAAAGGGATAAACTGGATCACAAGCCTGAATCTTTAGTGTATGTGGAAGACTCTGAAACGCAAGCTCTTGTAAATTTCTTATTGAATTCTGGGCTGTGCATTTCTAAGATTGGACCAATGGCCGGTATTCCTCCTACTTTATTGGCACCTACAGCATTTCTTGGTGGGACTTTGCAGTCTTTGAAGGTAGTTTTTACCCATTCCTTAGTCATTTCTTTTTTTTTTTGGTGGCATATTATTATATTGTTACACAATAAAGTTGAATCTCCTACCAGTGCTGCAAACTTCGAAACCCTTTCAAACTTTATTCATTTAAAAGCAGTGTTCGCCAAGTGGGCCCACTTTTAAAAAACCTGCCCTGGTATTATTGGGTAGGTTTTTTTTAAAAAATTGTTTTTATTAAAACTTATTGATGCACACTTAATTTTTATATAATTTATTGTACTGCATAAATTTGTCAAATAGAGTTGCAGGCTTTACACGATAAAGTTTTTAATATTTGTAAAGTAAAAGAAACTCGAATTTATGATTTTATATTACTAATTTAAAACTTTAACCGAGTTTTTTCAAAAAGTAATATTTTAATAAAATTAAATCAAATCGAAATTTTAATAATATAGTCTGAATGATAAATTTTTCAGATGTAGTTGTATGATTTATATATTACTAAACAGATTATTATTATTAATTTATATGTTTAGAGAAATTGAAAAGAAACAAAAAAAATTTGAAAAGAAACAAAATAAAAATATGGAAGACCATTAAGTATTTATTTCAGTTTTTTATTAAAGTTAAACGTCAGATGAAATTTTATTTTTTTACTGATAAATTTGTAATAGGTAATATATATATATATATATATATATATATATATATATATATATATATATATATATATATATATATATATATATATATATATATGTTTTATAAATATAGTAAATAACTGTGTGTGAAAAAAAAAAGATAATTAAACTTTTTTTTCACTGTTGTTGCATTCATATTTTATAATGCTTGAGTTAAAAATTGTAAAATGTTATGTATTTAACAATAAAGAAGATTCAAATATGTATTTTATATGAACTTTTTGGATTTATTTCTATTTTTAAGCTTATACAACTCTATTTAATAAATAAAAATATTTACACAGTAAAGCTTTAATGTTAATGAGCACTAAATGAAAAAACCCAATTTCCCCCGTCTTTTTACAAAAAATCCAAGTGGGTTTGAGTTTCTCCGAAAGAACCCAGGTTTAAAAATGACTTATGAAATCCACTTTGTATAATCTCAGAACAAATGGCTCGAAAGGGGAAAAAATCTTATATAATTTTTGTTTCTTTTTTAAAAAAAAACTTAATTATTGTGATGTATTTGTGTAATAAATTTTTGTGGTCTATGATAAATTTTTATAAATAATTCAAAAGAATAACATCTTAATAAAATATAGAAACGTATTTTACGTTAAATTATTTTTATAATATTTTTTATTTTCTGTTTCTGAAATTGCATCTGAAAATAGTAATTGATATTAGAATTTCAATTTACTTTACTGATAAAAAAAATGATATCAAGTGTAAAATGATATGTCCATACAAAAAAAATTTCATATAGATTTGGAACATTTCATTATAATTTAACTATAGTATTTATTTTGAGACCACTTAAATGACTAAGTTACATGTGAAATTTGGACCCGTATGTTTTATTCTTGTCAAAACTTGAAAAATGCATACAACCATCCAGTAAAAAAGAAACTATGGTAGCAGGGTTAATGATTTTTCTTTACAAATATCAGTCAAAATTCTGATAAACTGAATTAATAATGTTAAATACTATTAAAAAAGGATATTATAATTAAGTTCTTAATTATTCTAACTAAAATGGTTTAAAATAATTATTATGCACTAATCACTAGAGAAATGAAATCTTTTTTTTTTTTTTTTCAATTCAAGTTTAATACTTTCATGAATTTCTAAATACCCAATTTCAAAATCCCAATTGTCAGTTAGATATCAAATGAAAAATAAATTATTTCATATTAGAAAATATTGAATTGCTCTTGACTTGGCGTAAGTCTTTCTTCGATATTTATCTACACAAACTACTTGTATAATGAATTTTAAAAGTGTTTGTCTTTAAGTAAATGTAAAGTTAAATTGGTATTATTGTAATATGTTTATTAATTAGCTAATTATTCTGCACATATCTAACCGAAAGTTATAATTTTGCCTTTTTAAAGTTGTGCCTCACCCACATATTCATATATTACCCTGTATATTCTGAGTAAAAGCTTCAATATCATAATCAGACTTTTAAAAAAAATTCTTAAGAATACATTTATAAGTTATGTGAAATAAAAAATATTAGTTGAAATTTAAATTAATGATTATTATTGTGATGCCACAATTGGCATTATATATTTCCTAGCTCTTAAAATATCTTTATAACTTACTTAACTTACTTTTTTTCAACCATTATTAATCAAATTATATTTAAATTAAATCATTGAGTTAATCTTTATAAAAGCGAACATAAAATATTTTATTCTTTTCTTATCACTCATTGTAACGGCTAACTTTTTATTTCAATACTAATGTAGACTCATTAATTCACTGCCACGCCTAATCGAGAAAAAAATCTATTTATATCTCTTAATTATTAATTTCTTATCGCAAATATGTATATTTTCAAACCTAATATGTATTATGGGGGGTTGACTTTATTTTGGCTATGTTATATTTTGATAATTTGCCAATTTTGGATCTCTTCTCCATGCTGCTGTGTCCGTTAGGAACAAATCCATTCACTTTCAATTTCGCATTTGTGGCAGCTGGGGGTGCCCTTTCGAGCACCACTATAATATATATATATATATATGAAAGGGTAGCAGTCATGGTGAGTGATGTTAGGCCACGCAGATAGCAGTTGGAAGGCAAAAAATATTTTATTAACTTCACATAGTATATTTAAGACATTTTCTAGCAAAGGCGGAGCTCCAAATCGCACTCAAAAACTGTGTGCTTAAGTTTTTATCTTAGGGAAAGTAGCAAAGGAATTTCCCTCTATTTTGTTATATTTGAGGGGAAAAGGGAAGTGATAAGGATTACTATTGGTTTATGAAAGAAATCGCGCGTTCCCACACAAAGCAAGGGAAATATGTCCTGCTCTTAATTAAATGCATAGTTGAGCCAAAAATAGATTTAAGAACAGGATGTGGCTTTTAAAAGTGTGAGAAAGTATTTCAAATAGAATAATTAATTAGGAATAAAGCTTATAACGTCGTTGCCGAGTGGAAGGATTAAAACAGGTCATAGGTCGGGAAGGAGGGTACAAAATTTATTTATTAATTATTAGATAAGAGCAGTCATGAGAATGAGTGAAAGTGCACATGAAAAGTTGCGCTCCTTGGTTATATGTTAGGGAAAATCTTGCAAAGTAAAATCCGTAATATGTCTTAATTTAGGGAAAGAGGGAAATCTTAGTAGTTGCTATTGGTTTATGAAATAGATCGAATGGAAAAAAAAAATGCTTTTTTCAAATAAGTAAAAAATATATAAATATAAAAGGAAAGAAAATAATCGAATGAAGTTTTAGGAGATGCCGGCGTTGCTCGTGAAACAGATATCCTGCCGACTTGAAAGGGTAGCAGTCATGGTGAGTGATGTTAGGCCACGCAGATAGCAGTTGGAAGGCAAAAAATATTTTATTAACTTCACATAGTATATTTAAGACATTTTCTAGCAAAGGCGGAGCTCCAAATCGCACTCAAAAACTGTGTGCTTAAGTTTTTATCTTAGGGAAAGTAGCAAAGGAATTTCCCTCTATTTTGTTATATTTGAGGGGAAAAGGGAAGTGATAAGGATTACTATTGGTTTATGAAAGAAATCGCGCGTTCCCACACAAAGCAAGGGAAATATGTCCTGCTCTTAATTAAATGCATAGTTGAGCCAAAAATAGATTTAAGAACAGGATGTGGCTTTTAAAAGTGTGAGAAAGTATTTCAAATAGAATAATTAATTAGGAATAAAGTAGGAGTTGTTTTATAGCAAAGAAACTAACATAAAAAGATTAATAGAAGCTTTTTATGTTACATATATATATATATATATATATATATATATATATATATATATATATATATATATATATATATATATATATATATATAATAGCAATCACTGCCTCTACAATTATTTTTAAAAAATCTGGTTATTTAAATCGAGATTTGAAATAATTGATAAATTGTATGGTAGGATTAATGTGACTTAAAATAAAAAGAGAGGACTGCAATTTATGCATATACATACATTTATTTAACTCGTGTAAAATTTTCATTTGCAGATCCGTCATGGCAAAGTGAAAAGTGGGTCGAAAGAGATGGAGTCGGTGGAAGTGACAGGTCCCATCCTACCGAACACCCTTCATTCTCTGTGTTCCCTCTTCAGCGGAACTCAAGAAGAGTTTTCTGCCGTCGTGTCCTCGGACACCCACACCACCGCCTTCTCCAAGGTCAATCCCCACTCCCCCATCCTCCCCTGTATATTTGCAAAGAACAATCTGACCGACTGTGGCCTGCCGGAGACCTTCCTCAACCAAATGTGTGCCAAGACTGAAGTGGCTGCAATCACTTCTGTTACATGGAAAGATGGACTATTCTCATGGAATTGAAAACTTTGTTTTATACATTTACGGAAATAATATATTATTTATTAGATTGCTACAATGGTTTTTATTATTCGTATTTTATTCTGTTTTGAAATTAAAATGTATTTAAACACTTTATAAAGACCTGGGAAGTATGCTTTCCAAGAACTTCATAAATTTTTTTTTAATGTGGATGGTAAGAAAGGTTTATGTCTTGTTCTTTATAGCGGGTGACTTTTGAAAATCCCACCCACCTTCATACACACACAAAAATGGTCTTAAAACAGGGTGCGTAGCATTTTTAAAAAGTGCTTAAAGGTACTTATTTTTGATTTACGTTTTTTAAAAGCCCTTAAAGGTGCTTTTTTTATTCAGGGTTTGTAATAAGTGCTTAATTTTCCATTTTTTAAAAAGATATTTTTTCCTTTGACAAATTGTCTTTATAATTTACAAAAAAATGATTTTCCTAATTTTCTCTTCAGAGCTGAGATAGTTCAGGGGATAGAAGGTTAGCCTTCCAATGAGGTGAGCCGGGTTCCAATCCCTACTGTTCGATGACTGGTCGATTCGAATCAGCAGCAGACCGCAGTGTTGACGTAAAATATCATCAGTGGTAGACGGATTATGGATTGGAGTCCCTTTGCCGTCAGGCTAACCTAGGGCAATTCTCATAGTCTTTTACATGTAACCCAAATGCAGGTTAGTTCCATCAAAAAGTCCTCCACGAAGGCCAGTTTCTCACAATACTTGATCCAGCAGTTTTCCTTGTCTTCTGGATTAGGCTAAAAATTACAAGGCTGCGGAGTTGAACATTAGCAGTTGTAAACCCAAAAATTGGGTCTACTGTTCAACGACGGTTATAAAATAATATAAAATTTTCTCTGCACTATTTATCATTTGTTTTCGAAACAATTTTGAATTTTATTGATTTTATGCTTTAAAAGAACTTAAAACGATAGAATTTTTTTTTTTTTTTTAATTACCGCACAAATCCTAGTTATTTCTTTTAAAGTGATTGCAAATATTTTTTGAGTGCTTGAAAAGTACTTAAAAGGTGCTTATTTTTGTTGAAAGATTTGAATATGCACCCTGTAATAAGCTAAATGAATTACTTTTTATAAATCAACCTCAATCCCAAAAATATTTCAATGTCACATTATTATGAAAAAAATGACCCTAAAAAGAGTTAAGGTGGGATGGCAAGTTTCTTCCACATCAGAAGATACTGCCCCGGAAGAAATAGGTTTCTACGAACCCAAGTGAAGGAAACACTTCTTTCAACAAAAAAAAAGTTTCTTCCACTATTAAAACAATTTATAAACAGTTTAATGGTTCATAGGGATGACCTCAAATATTGAAATAATTAGTGCAGATCATATTGTAAGTTTCAAAATTAGATACAAAAACTTTTCTAATTAAAATTTAACTTTTTTTTGTTGACGAATTTGTATTCCTTAACCTCAAAATTAGATAGATAGCTGCAATCTGGGAAAAATGGCCCAAATAGTTTGGTCAAAAGAGCTATCCAAAGTTTGAAAACCCTTTTTGCTAATTTTTCCTTTGACATATTGCGCTATATCGCAAGAACTTTTTAAGTGAATCTAAACTTCTTTGCATGCGAACATAAAATTGATAAAATCTAAAAATTTTTATTGGTAAATACCATTAACAAACTATTTATCTATGAATTGTTTTGAGTACTGATACGTAACAGCATTTGATTATGGAAATTATTATGCCATTTCCAATTGTGAGAGCTATGTGTAATTTAAAAGCAATACAATAAAATTTTACTATGCTCTTTAATGTAAAACATGGGAGAAAAAAAAACCATATTTGATTAAATTTCTAAAAGTATTGATTTAGTTTTAACTAATTTAAAAATGATTTTTAAATAACTTGAAAATTATCACTATCATTTAAACTGAGTTAACATTTTGTTGAATGTTTCTTTTTTAAAAGAGAATTTCTTGCATTGGGTTCTAAGGCATTTTTTTCATGATTTTTTCCACATTAAAAGAAATGTACCATCTCTATTACTAAGAATGTAATTTTATATGGCAGTATCAAAATTTGATAGAAAACGGTCGAATAGTTTCCGAGAAATAAATTTTTTAAACTTGTATAGCTAAAATTCCATTTTTTAGAAACTATTCATGTTGGGGCCGGGATAGCCTGGTCGGTAGGGCGCTGGGCCCATATCCAAGAGGTCGTGGGTTCGATCCTCGCCGGCCGAAGACTCCCCGTGTAGTAAATGGTGACTGATGCACGTTAAATCTGTCGAGTCTCAAAGTCCTCCATGTTCCCACAACAAATCAACACCTCTGGGGGTACTGATCCAGGAGTTTCCTTGTCTCCTGGATTGGCTCAAAATTACAAAGCTACGGAGTTGAACGTAAGTAGTCGTAAACCCATGAAATTGGGTCGGTTATAAAATAAAATAAAAAACTATTCATGTTGGGCCAGTTCCGCAGTGGACTGATCGTTAAGACACGGTTTCCAGCAGATCACTGAAGTCAAGCCTCACAGGCTGCGGTGAGTGGCCACTTGGATCAGTCTGCATAGGGACTCGGGGTATAAAGTATTGGTCCTCCTTAAACTGTTCTACCGTTAAGTGCTGGACTTCTCATGCAGGTTGTCAGGCTACCAAGGTGACGGTGCCATCCCCTCTGCAGAGGATCAAAATTGTGATGGCTTGTCATCGGATCATTCTCATGGATGTTTCCCAGACCGTCGCCAATAGACCATTGTGCAGCTCTAGTGCGACGTCAAATGAACTACAACTGCATTCATGTCGGACTGGAATAGCCTGGTTGGTAGGGCGCTGGGTTCAGATTAAAAAAGGCAGGGATGCTACGCCTGCGCCATTTGCGACAAACTGAGACAAAACGGCATAACTGCGCCATTTTGCGACATTCAGCTTAGTTTCTGCCAAAGCTGCGCCATTCTGAGACAAAACGTCCAAAATTTGGCAAACCTGAATTCAGTTTCAAATATTAATCCGCATTGCCGTGAGTCATTGGAGATCATTTTGCCGTTCACGTCTCCACGGGATGAAAGACTTCCACGAAAAAGCGGAAATCCGCTTTTCTCTCCCAATTTTTAAAATTTTCGGCCATGTTCCAAAAACTAAAATTTTTAGGGAGTCCAATTAGAGAAACCCAAGCCGCCGGAACGATAGTCGGATTCCCGCGACTTCCGCTATAGAGTGGAAAGGAGTCTAAGCGTTTCGTTTCGACCACCGATATTTGATTTTTTTTTTCGTTTGGCTGATTTTCGGAATTTTAAATATAAGGAACTGCGCTGGAATATGCTAAAAGCACGATTTTTAATCAGACGATTTTAATATCAATCATCGATTTTCGTATTTAACTGATTTAAAACTTATGTGTTGCGATTTTTTTTACGCTGTTTAAAAATCGTACTAGCAATTCCTATTCACTCAATTTAAAAATTCAATATCGCGATCTGTATTCTCGTGAGTTTAAAATCCAACGTCGCGATTCGTATTCACGCATTTTTAAATCCAATATTGCGATTCGTTATCACGCAGTTGTAATATCAGATCTCGTTTTTCGTATTTGTACGCTATTTAAAAATTACTCATTGCTATTCGTATTCACGTGATCTAAAAATTATTCATCGTGATTCTTATTTACGCGATTTAAAAATTCAATATCGCTATTTGTATTTTCGCGTTTTTGTAATCCAACAGCGCTATTCTTATTCACGCGATTTTAAAATCCAACCGCACGATTCATATTCACGCGATTTTAAAATCCAACCGCACGATTCATATTCACGCGATTTTAAAATCCAATATCGTGATTTGTGTTTTTTAAATCCAGCTGCGCGATTCATATTCACGTGATTTTATAATCCAAAATCGTGATTCATATTCACGCGATTTTGAAATCCAATATCGTGATTTGTATTTTCGTGTTTTTAAAATCCAACAGCGTGATTCATATTCACATGATTTTATAATCCAAAATCGCGATTCATATTCATGCGATTTTAAAATCCAACCGCACGATTCATGTTCACTCGATTTTAAAATCCAATATCGTGATTCATATTCACGCGATTTTGAAATCCAATATCGCGATTCATATTCACGCGATTTTAAAATCCAAAATCGCGATTCATATTCACGCTATTTTAAAATCCAATATCGTGATTCATATTCACACGATTTTGTAATCCAATATCGTGATTCATATTCACGCGATTTTAAAACCCAAAAACGCAATTCATATTCACACAATTTTAAAATCCAGTATCACGATTCTAGAAAGAAGTAGAATTAAGTTTTTTCTTGAATTAGTTACTGTAAAGATGTGATATATTTTTCTACAGTTGTTGCATTTAAACAATTACTAAGTGCATTCATAATCACATTTTATGATTGTATATTTAGCTTTATAAATTAAAAGAACATAGTCAACTAACTGATCTTGTGAATGCAAGAAGGTACAATCTACTAGTCAATTCCAATTAACTAAAAAGTTTACTTTTATACTTAATAAAGGATGCAAGTCATTTTAGAAAGAAAATTATATTTATATGTGTCTTTTTAAATTGTTTATAATAGTTTTTATATATTTCTGTTTTGATATAAAAATGTATATATGCTAATTTTTGGCTATTAAAGTGCTCCCTAAAATTTTCTTGAAAAATTCCTACCTAAAATATTTCAAAATTTCACTGCACCTCCTGAATTCTATCAAAGAGTGTTTTTTTTTGTGTTATTTGCATTTTCTTAAACTCTCATTATTTAATTACTGAATTTCTCTTTTAATTATTGAAATCTGTAGACCTTCCATTGTAACTGAATAGTTATATATTTTGAAATGAAATTTGAGCTCAAAATAAAATGGGTATTTTCCCTTTTGAATTACTGAAACTAAATAGATATTTCTTTTTAGAAAGTTAACACCATTATATTTTAAAAAATAAGAAAGTTAAAATTTACTTTGTAAAATTCTGGAACAGATACTATCCATTGGCATAAATGATAAATGCAATATATATGAAAACAACAGAGTCCATAAAACAATTTTGTGGACTCTTATAATCAATCATATGCAGGTTTTTTAAAATCCTAGCAATAGTGAATGTATGTATAATTGTAGTACTCCTAGTATGCTATTAATGGTTTTATGGATCCTGAAAATTATCTTTATATTGTTATCAAACTGATTAATAATCATTTTTGCTGAGATAAACTGAGTGAAAAAAATAATTTTAGCTGAGACAAACTGAGCCAAAAAGAGATTTTAACTGAGACGAAATGCAATTTCTGGTGAGACAATTTGATATTTTGCGAGTAGCATCCCTGAAAAGGTCGTAGGTTCGATCTCCTCCGGCCTGAGACTCCCTGTGTTGTAAATAATGACTGATGCATGTTAAATCTGTTGAGTCACAAAGTCCTCCATGTTCCCATAACAAATCATACCTCTGGGGGTATTGGTCAAGGAATTTACTTGTCTTCTGGATTGGTTCAAAATTACAAGGCTACGGAGTCGAACATTAGTAGTCGTAAACCCAAAATTGGGTCGAATTCCATCGAAAAAAGGTAAGCTTTTTCAACGGAAAAACATTTTTGAATCTGATTTTGTAATTGTCTGCACTAATTGATTAGCATATATGAGGTTACATCCGTGAGTCCTATTACGCAAAAATCCAATCGTTAATCGAGAAAGTGCTTTGAACCAAATAGAGTCGGTTCGGAATTTGATCAAATAATAGTGAGTTTGAATGCTGATATAAAGATAATTAGAACGAGTAATTATTACATCATAGTTGATTCAAAAAAATGTCTCGAATGATAGCGGCTGCGAGTAGTGGACTGATCATAAGGACGCGGTTCCCAGTAGAACTCCGAAGTCAAGCATTACTGGTTGCGGTCAGTAAGCAGGTGGGAGGCCACTTTGGTCAGCCAGCGTAGGGAGTGAGGGTGCAGGGTATCGGTCGCCGTTAAATTGTTCTACCGTTAAGTACTCGACTTCGCTCGCAAGTTGCCGGGCTACCAAAGCAGAGGAGCCATCCCCCCTGCAGAAAGGATCAAAATTACAATGGCATGTCTTCGGATCATCTTCAGGGTTGTTTCCCTTATCCTCGCCAATAGCCCATTGTACAGCTCTAGTGCGACGTAAATGAAGTACCTGAACATCGATACAAAGGCAATTTGTTCGAGTACTGATGAGGACAATGGGTTAGAGTATTGAATAAAATAGATTGCGGGCTCGAAAAATGATCAAATGAGAGAGAATATGAGTACCGATAATAAAAATGAGAGTCGGTTCAAGAACCAATAGAAATAGATGGTGAGTTTGAGTACTATTAAAAGACAGAGTGGGATCGAGAACAAACTATTATTAAATAGTGAGTTTCGAGTACTGATGAAAGGATCTTGGGTTCAACTACAAGATTGTGCATTACCAATAAAGAGGGTTCGATCGAATACCAATAAAAAGATAGTGGGTTCTAGAGATGAGCGAAAGGTATTGGGATCGAAAATTAATCAAATGACAATGGATTCGAGTATTGATCAAAATATATTTTGATATATTAGTATTAATCAACAATTTTTTTTACTTCAATCATGTTTTAAATAATGATAATTATCATCTCTTACTATTAATAGTAAACATTTCTTTATCTTGATATTTAAAATATAGCTGAAGAACATTTACACTATTGTAAAAGCAAAAAATTTAAATCAATGTGAAGAAGAATTTTGTTTCATTTTTCATTGGTAAAATCCTGTATTTTCTTTACAAAAACAAGTTTTTTTAAAGGCATAATATAGTTTTTTTTTGTGGCTAATTCATCATTGCCAGAAACTTGACCCTAGCCTTTGTTCAACTTTTTGTATTTTCTTTTTTTAAAAATCTGTTTAAAAAGTTTTCATATTTTTTGGGGGGAGCGGGCATTGCAGCTTGCATTCGACATCGTCATACTTGCCATACAGTTATTGCTACATTTTCACATAGTTTCTGAAATTGCGATTTTTGAAAGTTATGAAACGCTTTATTTGTGCTAATTTCATGGAAAATATAAATGACTTTTGATCCTTTTCTTTTTTGCCGTTATTGCTATGCATTTCCGCGTGGTTTTTAAAATTTCGTTATTTTAGCATATTATAATGAATCGCTCATTTAGATAACCATTTTTTGACGTGGCTTATTTGTACCAATTTGATCGCAAATCAAACTATTTTCCAATCGCTATTTTGGCAAACTACACATTTCTACAAGGTTTTGAAAGTCCCGTTATTTTATATACGCTATTTTGACACTTTAATTTCAAATCTCGCATTTAAATACATAATTTTTTGACTCGCTTTAGTTATGCTAATTTCATCGTAAATATAAAGGGATTGTGATAATTTTTTTGGTAGTTATTACTACGCTTTTCCCCCTGATTAATTCGCTCGCAGGTCGTCGGGCTACCGAAGCGGGGGTGCCATCCCTTCCGCAGAGGATCAAAATTGTGATGGCATGTCTTCGGATCATCCTCCGGGATGTATCCCAGACCGTCGCCAATAGCCCATTGTGCAGCTCTAGTGCGACGTAAAGTAACAACAACAACAATCCCCCTGATTAAATAAAAAAAAAATCTGATATTTTTAATACTATCATTTGCAGGGACCGATCAAGACAAATTCAGGGCCAAGGCCCACAAAATTTTCCGGGCCCCTAACAAAATATTTTGAAACTAAATTTCTGAAGAGTAGTCTTAACAATAAAAAGAATCTATTGAACTGCATGATTCAAGAGAAACATTCTAAAAAATTTTGAAAGAAGATAAATAAAGATTATTTTTCTAATATAAAGTTTAAACATCTAAATATTAAAGCAAAATATAAAATGTTGTGTGAAAATAAAAATAGTTTGGTAACCACAAACAAGTGAAATCAAGAATTTTTGCTAAAAGTCACTGAT
Organism: Parasteatoda tepidariorum; assembly: GCF_982258835.1. NCBI lineage: Eukaryota > Metazoa > Arthropoda > Arachnida > Araneae > Theridiidae > Parasteatoda > Parasteatoda tepidariorum. The sequence continues at coordinate 118,882,272 of NC_141756.1, read as the reverse complement.
TAGCTGAATTATTTTAAAGATTGCAGCCTTCCATCTATACAGCTTAAGAATAAGCTTTTAGTTCTTGTTGGCGCTAATCATTTATAAGAGACTTTGCTAATATGCATTCTCGTTGCAGTTGCTTAAGCCGTTGGAGTAAAAACTGCAGCAATTAAAATTCAGCTGCCCTTTCAAAATTGATTAGGGCAATGTTTACACGAGTTTGTTTTATCACAATAAAGAAAAGTTGAAATAAAAATGCTTTTTTTGAGATACACTGTTTCTTTCAGTATTTTTTTTTAATGTAAGATTGTGAACGTTTTACTAATTTTTGAGGCCCCCAGAAAGAAAGTAATCAGGCCCTGACAGCACGCAAGTTTCGAATCACGCATTAAAATAATTACTTTTTACGTGCCCTTTTAGTGCTGATTTCAACATAAATATAAGATGTTTTTCGAACGTGTATTCATTTTTATTTCTGGGCCCTTTTTGCGAAAAAGAATTATAATTCAAAACACGTGCATATTTTAGTCCCATGAACACACACCCAACCTATTCTATTTGTTGTCTCGATTTAAAAATCACACATTGTAATTCCTATTTACGCTATCTTAAAATTGCACATCGCATTTCGTCTTAACATAAACGAGATTAGAAAATCATCCATCGACATTCATTTGCACGAGATTTGAAATCACATAGCTTCGTGTTCTGGCTTATAAAATATCATACGTTGTTACTCTTCTCGCAATTCAAAAATCATACACCTCGATTCATATTCAAGCGATTTAAAAACAACATGCATATCGCGATTCATATATCATATATAGCATTTTAAAAATCATATGTTGTGAGTCGTCCTTTCGCAATTTAAAATCACTCATCTCGATTCGTATTCACGTGATTTGAAAACGACGCATCACGTTTTTGATTTACGCAATTTTAGAATCACACATAGCGATTCGTATTCAAGCAATTTAAAAATAACACATCGCTATTTGCATTCACGCGTTTTAAAAATCAGGAAAGGAAGAATACCATCTATGACAGTAGGGCTGGGCAGTGGCGTATCTAGGGTATGGCACCCATGGCAAGTGCCACGGGGCGCATTATTTGAAAAAGGCGCAAAATCAGTCAACACCAACGTTGCTTTCACCCCCCCTTTTTTTCCCAAATTATTTTGATTTTTTATTTTATTTTATAAACAGAATTTAAATAAGTAAATAAAACATTGAAAAGAATCATTTAGAAAACTCTCCAGAATGAAGAATAAAAACTTCAAATGATCCTGTCAAATGATGAGTTAAAAGACGAAACCTTGCAGAATTTAAGATAATTCTGGTAAAAAAAATCATACAATAAACATAAATTTTGCCCTCAATAGAAAATATTTTTCTACACGCAGAGAAAATTTGATTCTCTGTATATGTAGATTGAGAGGGCGTTTACCTTCCTCCTCATGAGGTAATAAATTTAAATTTATAATATTTTGTTTTTGTATATAACTACTTTTATATAAAAAAAATAACATTTAATCTGCACAATGATATTTTGGGGACAAAAAGTGAACTTGGTGTAATTAAATGCTCGTTATTGTATTATTATTATTAAGAAAAATGTCTTAATGAAAAAAAAAAACGAATGCTAAAATTTGAAATGTTGGGAACATAATTTTTTGTTTCCTGAAAAATTATTGCAATAAGTAAATATTTTTGTGTAAATTACGTAGCATAGGCTCAGTTAAGAGTGCCAACTACCGAGAAATAAATTTCTTTTCATTCATTAAAAGTTAGATTTTAGGTTTAACCACTCAAAAGTTCAATTTATTTATTTTTAATTAATTTATTTATTTTTTCATGTATTTATTTATTGAATGAACAGATTAAGGAACGTATGGTTAATTGCTCAAACTGATTTTTCTTGTTTCAGATATGTTATTCACACGCAACTTTTATTTTAAATTAATAACTTAAGCTCAAGTTTAAATAATTCTTCTGTTTACAAATTGAGAAAAAAAAAAGAGTTGTGTAATTTATCAAGACCTTACTTCGTATATTTTTAATTTCAAAGCATCTCGGACAAAAAATTTTTTAATCTTTTTTACTGCTATAGACATATTTTGGTAGTTATAAATTATACTTATAAAAACGGATTTTAAAAGGGTTCATGTAAAGTGTCCTTTATTTATATATTTGTGTATTGTAAATAAAGTAAAATGGAAACAAAATATTGAGGCTATAATGTATATTTTATAACTATCTATTAAAGCAGCACAATAATAACAATATTTTTTTTAATTAAACAATACCCTTTTCATTAAATAATAAGTAAAAAATAATAATAAACATCTTATAGAAAAATTAGAGCTTGTTTATTTATGAAGCATTTGCATTTTTACAATGTATTATCATAAAAATTCAAAAAGCCCTCTCTGCTCAAAATATGTAAAAAGATTTATATTTCTCCTTTTTTAAAAAAAGAACATTTTAAAACTAATTAAATGTAAATTTTGGAAAGTTAACTTTATTAAATACATTTTTTCTTTGCTATACTGACCTGTGGACCAAATTAAAACAAGCTAATTAGTTCAAACACGTAGGAAACTACTTAATTTAGTTTCGCGAAATTTGCATTTATTTATTACTATTAACCGAATTTGTTTATAATTTATTTTAAGATTTGTACTTATAACTATAAAGAAAATGATAAACTCTTTAAACAAGTTCAAATTAGTGGAGATTTATTCGGATCACGGTTTTTTTTAAAAAATACTGATGTTTAAATCCTTTATTTTATATATTAGTTACTTGTTGCCTGCAAGCTGAAGTTGCATTTTAATGGAAAGGTTCTCGATTGGGTTAATTTTGAACCGCTAAAAATTTTCAAATTACTTATCACCCCAGACAATATTTAAATTTAAAAAAAAAATGTGTGTGCGCCATTGAATAACCGCTGAGGCAAAAATTTACTTAATTAATAATTATGTATTAGTCAATCTATGTGTGTGGATTAAATTTGATCATATGAATTTTAAATTTTTTCTATAAACGTGCACTTTGTCTCTATCTTTTTTTATGCTTTCAACTATTTGCCGCTCAAGTGCAACAATTAAGAAACGACATTTTTATTAACTAAGGTTCAACGGAGTAATTTGGTCACAAAACAGCTTACTTTGGTTTTAATAAACCGTAACTATAGAAAATTCTCAGAACTATTAAAAATATTTAATAGTAATATTACATTACCTTTTTCCTCCTCTGCAGAGGATCAAAATTATGATGGCATGTCTTCGGATCATCCTCCGGGATGTTTCCCAGACCGACGCCAATAGCCCATTGTGCAGCTCTAGTGCGACGTAAATTAACAACAACAACAGTACCTTTTTTTAAAAAACATTTTATGCCCGTTCAAAATAATATCTTTTTTAGCTAATTCTTTTAGCAACTTTTTTATCATGTCTTTTATGGATTTTTTAAAGAATACCCTTGGTACAGTAGTCATGGCCATATTTGGAAGAAAAAAAAAGATTATCAAGATCATCGTAAAATAGTTTTTATTTATTACATTAATTCAGAATATTTCTAAGACCTGTGTTAATAAGAGATTAATTGATATATAATTTTGATCTATTACATATTAAAAAACAAACATAACATAAACTTTTATTTTAACTCTTAAAATAACACTCTCTTTATCATTCGACAAGTTTAATTTAGTATATCAATTTGACACTACTTAACAAAATATGTACGTTTTAAAAGATTTATTACCTAGTTAATTTTTATAAGTTACAAGATTAAAATGAAGAAAAGAAAAAAATAATTTTCTCTCCTCGTACATGATTTTAAGATCATCCAAGAATGTTTACCCCATCCCTCTTTCCATTTGAAACTGCACAAGTTTTTTTCTTCATAATTTAAATTCAGTCTTCAATTTAGAATCTGCTTAGAGAATGAACGTTTTTCCCTTTATTTCGAATTAAATTAGTTCTGCATTCTATTTTGAACTCAACATTTAAAATAATAAAGTTTTAGAAATAAAGTTTTCTTTATCCTCCATTTTATTTATTTAGTGAAATAAGTGAAAATTGCGCGACGAATATGAGCAAAAGAAATTAATATGTGTTTTTAACATTTTATATTAGTGCAGATTTTATAAATGTGTTTTCAGTTATTATTTCACTATTGTTTCTTTGCGTAAAAATAATATTCCATTTAGCTCAAATTTAAAGGAAATATATTAGGGGGGAAGAGGAGCATCATTACTATGCACAGAATTTCGACCTGTTTTCTAGTCTAAGCTTCTGGGAAATATTTTGAAGATCAAAAACCTAAATTCGATGAAAAATGAATGACATGTTTATTAAGGGGAAGTACGTTTTCATATTCAATTTTATTGTTCTAATTATTTATATGGATTTAAAGAAAAAGAAAATAACTTACAATTTTATCGTAATATTTTGTAATTTATAATAAAAGATTTAACGTTTCCCTATCAAACCATTAAAATTGTAATAGTACATGATTATCTGAGACTAATAATTAGGACTATCAAAGGTAATTCTTTCTCTAATTTACTAGATGGGTTCCAACCATCTTCGGACTTATGTGCATAAAATGAACAAACAAGAATTAAGGAGAAAAATTTTAATTTAAATACACAAACTTTTAATTAAATATTTTTTTGAATAGTTCCAAGTCTAAAATTTGATTTTAAAAAAGAAGTTTTATTATCCTAAAGAAGAAGAAAAAAATGCGAACGAAACTTAAGTGTCTATAGTTTAACTGCCTTTATTTTCCTTTTAAAAATTTCAAGCACAATGCCGGAAAAATATGTACATAGTGGTTTCCATTTTCGCTAACTACTAAAATATTAATTATTAACAATATTATTACAGAAGGTTTTTCTTGAATTATCACTAATAATCACCCTAGCTGAGAATTTATTAAAGATAATAAAATTAATTCTATTGTGACTTTTGATTTCCAGGATCTTTTCAGTAGCATTCCCCTTTCTAAACTAAAAGATGTCTTTTTGAACTATTACTATTATTTTAAAAATATCCTTAATTGCAATTTTGAATATTGGGAAATTCTAATTAATTTTTGTCTTTTTAATAACTACCTTTACAATGGAAAAGAATTTTTATTCAAATTGATGGAATACCACAAGGATCTAATTTTTCATCTCTCTTAGCTAACTTATTTTCGCAATATAATTATAAAAAAAAATCATGCTCTCAATATTGAATATGTTTTTAGACTTATTCATGATTTAACTATCTTTAATTTTCAAGGTTATACAATTTTTTAAAATAATATTTACCCCGTAATCTTATTTCGTAATCATGATGATAATATTAATTTTAATTTTTTAGATTTGGGTATTAAAAAAGAAGAAAATATCTGCTTTTGTGATTTAAACGATAAAAAAAATTATATTTTAATTTTAATACAAATAAACTATTTACTTAGAATACGAATGTTTCTAAACATATCTATTTAAATACCATTTTTAATCAAATGAATAGAATTAAAAGAACATGTAGTAATGTTTATTTATGCACAAAAAAATGTGATAAAAAAACAATGGATACCCAACTAAAGTATAAATTTCTATGTGAAATCATTGAGTTAATTGTATGTTATAAATAAGTTTATTAAAAACTTCTTGGTTAATTTATATAATTTTTACTGTGTGCAAATCTATTTCAGGCAATTTCGTGGCTAAAAATATCTGCAAAACGGCAATTCATGTTTCTTTCTCTCTTTTTTTTCCTTCTTAAATAAATGTTATTTTTGTAAAATTATTAAAATTGCGTAATTAAATATCACCTTGCGCACATCCATTTTTGAGCCAATCTTTGGTAACTAACAAATCAAACACACTTCAGTACTGATGTAAAAACGAGCTTTAAAATGAAATTCCTCTATTTAAGCATCTGTTTTCATATTTTGTAATCTGACAATTTTACTACGGAAATATTTTAAATCATTCTTGAAAATTTTCCCTTACATGTAAGTTTATATGAATTAACTACTCGCTCTCTGTAGATTTTGTTTTGTGTTCTGTTCAGTTTTTCCTTTACATTTTATTTTCTGTTTTTTACGTGAATTTTACTACTTAATGTGTTCTGTTTTGTTCCAAAATATTTTTTTGAGTGCTCCTCACACTATTGTATTGATATATTTTGCTTTGGCTATATTGATACAATATTAGAAAGCACTCCTTTCTACGAATATAATCGTGTAAGCTGATAAAGATATTATATCCTTTTTCCCCAAATTTTTTATAAAGAAAACTTTTTATTGAACTTTATTTAAATTTTTTTATTTTATTTTAATAATTTTCTTCTTGTTTTTTCATTATTTCATGTTGTTTTCTCTTTATATATATATATATAAAGAGAGAGCGGCGATAGGAGGATTGCCATAGGGGCAATTTTCTCTAGATATGCCTCTGGGGCTGGGCAGTATCGGAATTTCGATATTGTGGTATATTGTTTGCCTCATATCACAATATAAAGTGGCAATTAAATTGTTATGTACTATATTCAGGGTTGGCAGGTTTTTGACATGTGACAGTTTAAACCATGGTTTAAACCGTCACGTCAAAAACCTCACTGTCAAAAACCTATATTCATATGTGAAATTTAATTAATACATAAAATTTATATATTTTTTATAAAGGATAGTGTTTCTAAATATGTTCTAGAAAAAATAAATTTAAAATTTTGAAGAAACACTTATATTTTGAATAGTAACCAAAATCTTGTACTTTTGAAAGCTCACATCTTTTGTAATATTATGTATTCATTTTCATGTGTTATTGAAAATCTGCAGTGATATTATTAAGAAATTTATTTATAACCAAATTTAGTGTATAGTATAGATTATACTAAAAATTAGACATTTTTAAAGATAAACATTAGCAGTTTTGTACATTAGACATCTTTTAAAGAAAAATCTTTTTAATATTCTTTTAAATCTTCTTAATAATCTTTTAACATAAGACAATACAAATTTAAGTGCTTTCTGTTAAATACACAGAGTAGTTAGTGTCGATTTACAGTATATTTAGACTATTCATTTACTATGCTGAAAATTTAGTTTATCCAAATACTTGTGAATTTCATTTTGCTGAATACTATATAGTTTTGTTGAATATCTAAATATTCAGCTGTAGAATAATTACTTCTTGCTTTCAAGATATGCATTATTTGTATTCTTAATACAAGTGGGGGGAAAAAATTAAGAGGTAAAAATTGTTTTAAAATGATAAGTGTAATAATTATAAATAAATATAATAAACAATATGAATTATATTTAACATTATTCCCAAATATAACTACTTTTAAATTCAAATTAACATACTGGATAATAAAGATATTCGGTATAACATTAAATTTTTTTTTCATACACTTGTATCAAGTTTGTATTTATACAACATAATAAATAACATAATAAACCTTATAAATATTAGTTATATGTTCCTTATATGTCAAAAATGCATAGTAATAAACTTTTAATTTTCTTAAGTATCAAAAAAAAAATTTTTTTTTTTCAAAATATTTAATATTCAAAATATTTAAAAAAATTTTGGGCAAAATTTTTCTGCACATGCATTTGAATATAAATTTCTGAGATTTTAAATCTGTCATTTTACCTTAATTTTAATTAAAAAATATTTTAAAACCTGCTGATTACCTATAGTATAATTAAATTTCAATATAATGCATGACAACTGTTGGTAGTTTTGAAGTTTATATATTTTCTTGGTAAACTTTAGTTTTTGACATTTTTGACGGTTTAAACCAGTATGTCAAAAACCTTGTCATGTCAAAAACCACTTTTTGACGTCAAAAACCCAACCCTGACTATATTATAAATGCTATTTGCAAATATGTATATATATTATGTATGGATGCAAATAAAAATTAATGTGTTTAAAGAACATCATTTAACCCCTTAACGATTGGTTAATTTTCAAGAAAACGGTCATAAAAGTGCCTATTTTTTTGGCTTTTGTATTTGTATTGGCGATCGCAACACTCGAGTACGCCATCTGAGGAGAGACCGGTTTCATGCCTTTGGCCGTTCTCCCTTTCCTCTCCTCTTCTTTTCAGTTCTATAGGAATGTACTACAATGTTTTCCCTTTTCTTAATATTTTTCCTTTTTATTTAATTAAAATATTTTTTAAAATTTCCGTTCTTTAGAGCTATGTTTAATGTAGTTTTCAGATCTATATAGTTTTCCAACTTAGAAGATTTTAATCTATATGAAAATCAAGAGAGAAACTTCCTCTATGACTCTCCACACGCTAATAGGGAAAGCATACGATGTATTGCCATAGGTAGAGAGTTCTGCTCTACGCCACCTGCAGCCCATTTCGATCACCAATTACGTATTTGATTAGTGCCGCACCCAGTTTAAAATAAACTATCTACAAATACCATAAAAATATCCTGGTACTGCCATCAGGTGGATAAAATGAGAAATAAAATATTTTCCGGGCAAAAGAAATGAATTAGTTTTATTCTTATTGGCGCGTTACTACTGAACACTCCAGATGAACTGAACACTCCATTGATGTCAGATCCTTCAAGCATTAAATGTTTTCTAGAGGGATAATCCAGCAAAACTTTGCAGAGAGGAAGCTGGTTGAACAAAAACCGCCTGCAAAGTTTTGTTGTACTCCACCAACATGTTGGACATGCACTCGGTAAGCTTTCAATAGTCATACTCAATTGCTTTTCAGCTGTCTGTAAATCTCTTTTCTTCTTCCATGAATGAGAAATGGTGTTTTGTAGCTTTTTCAAGCAAGAAATTGCTCTCTTCAGGGAAGACTGTTGTAGAGAATGGTTGACACCAATGTTTATATAATGGACAAAACATGAAATCTGGTTTATCTTAAGATCTTTGATAGCTTTAACAATGTTAGTGCCATTATCAGATGTTGGGGGCAATGTTTTAACATCAATATTCTAATCTTTTAAAGTATTAGCTAGCATTTCAATTAAATTTTCTGATGCATGGTCCTCTATGAAATGCTTGCAGTTCAAACACGCACTTAGAAGCTGCCATTCATTAGTAATATAATGAGCAGTCACTGCTAGAAAAGGAGTATTGATTGTCCAACAGTCAGTAGTGATTTCTATATCAGAACTCTGTATGGAAGATATTTCAGTCTTTATCTTTTCGACCATATCGCTACATAATTACCGGATAACTACAGTTTAAAAGTGTTTTCATCCAGGCAACTTATATTTTTGGTTAAAAATCATCATTTCAACGAACTTTGGATTTTCCACTGTGGCAAATGGCTGCATTGATGTTGCAATAAATTTTGCCACAGCCTCAGTGAAATTTTTTGAGGATTTACTGTCCAGCGGTTGAAAACCTAACACAGTTTTTGGCCGCTTCTTCCCACTTTCATTTGCGTTCTGCTCAGCATTAACTGGAGCTGGAGGATCATCAACATCAATGGCTAGATTAATACTTATTGTCAATGGTTTGCTTGAAGTGTTCAATTCCCTAAATTTTAAAGGATGATGATGCTTTAGATGACTTGTCAGGTTACTTGAACCCCCACTTTTTGATCCAACAGTTTCTGAGCATAATTTTCAAACAATAATATTTCAGTTTAAAATCCGGCCTTATCAACAGCTGGTAAACCAAAATAAATGCAGACAGCGCTTTTAGTGTTGGGCTTTAATACTACCTGGCAATATCCTGCATAATCAGTAAAAGCATCCATAACAGAAATATTCTAAAAAAAATAATAATAAAATCAATATAAATTTTTTTTGACAAAAGTTATCAGTCTTACTTTACAACTCAACTATTAATATGTTGCATAATGTGATAAAATCTTTGTCATTATTTAATGTCATTTTTAAAAATTTTATTTAGTTAATAAAACATAATTTCGGCAAAAGTATGTAAACAGCAACGAAAAAAAAAAGTACATAGAATCAAAAACCTTCCATCATAATATTTTGAAATAAGACTACATATTTTTTATAAAAAATTTAATACAAAAAAATTTATTCTTTGATTAAAATTGCAGCCTTTACTAGAATATTTCGGGTAAAATAAAAAAAATTTAAAATCCCCAAAATCAAAACAATTGTTTTCAACGGTGCTATTTAAAATACTAAAATATTACCCTTATATATTTTTTAATTAAATTTGAGGAATACGATAAATTTCCACTGAACATCAATGGAAATTCACACTACTTTCTAAAATTCAACAAAGCCATAATAATAATTTTTTTAAAAATTTGCTGAAATTAAAGTAATTTTTTTACTGTAAGCCAGTGTTTCCCAAAGTGTGGTACGCGTACCCCCAGGGGTACGGGAACAGTTTAGCGGGGGTACGCGCTCTTATGCGAAATATCTTGCAACAAAGGAAATTTTCAAAAAATTTTATTTAAAAACAATTCTAGCCACGAAAATTTAAGATTGCGTATTTTTCTATTGGCTATTTTTTTGCAGTTAACAGTTAATAATGAGTGGTGTCAACAGCCAGTTGTGATTTTTAATTTTTGGGCAATTTTTTTATAGAAAAAAATACATTCATTTTTTTATGAGTGGTACACAGCGCTACAAAAAATTTAGAAAGGGTACACAAAAGTCATAAGTTTGGGACACTGCTGTAAGCTATAGTAAATTTAAATATAAAAATATTTTAAAAAGATAACTAACAGAATTCAAGCATTTTTTAATGCAAGTTTTTTTAAAAATTTAAATACAAAAATAATATAATTTTGTTTTAAATAAAATTGCAGCCTTATTAGAATATTTCGATAAAATATAAAAAAAAAATTTCAAATCTCTAAAATCAAAACAATTATTTTCAAAGGTGCTACTTAAAATATTTCCTAAATATAATTTTTAATTAAATTTGAGGAATTCAATAAATTTCCACTGAACATCGATGGAAATTCACACTATTTTTCTAAATTCCACAAAGTTGTAGTAATAGTTTTTTTTAAAATTAAAGTAATATTTTTAATTAAAATTACGGCATTTTCAAGAATTCTTCATAACATAGATAAAAATGAAAAAATATATTTCAAATCGCTAAAATCAAAGCAATTTTTTCAAAAGACACTATTTAATATTTAAATTCTAAACTTTTGTCACCAAGACATTTTTTTTAAACTTAAAATTGGGGAATTCTATACATTCCGTTCCCACAAATTATTGCTAAAATTCAAGCATTATTTAATATATAAGTATAAAATTTAAAAATTAATAACTTTTTCTCGGAAAAAGGAGACATGGGTGCAATGATCTGTATTTTTAATCAATTTATGACAAAGGAGGGACAATGGGCAACTTTATAAAAATGAAACTAAAGATGACTCATTATCCAGTCTGAGGCATTTTTTAAAAATATTCTCATGTAAACAAAAACCATCAAATTTCACATCATGAATAAGAATAAGATTTCTCACCACTATGAACAAGAAAGGGATTATTAAAATTATTTTTTTGAGCAAATTCTTTAGAACATATATTGCATGAAAAAGGCTTCTCTTCAGTATGCACACAGTAGTGAATCCTCGAACTTTCCTTAGATGAGTAAGTTTTATCACATGCGAAGCATAAATAAGGGTTTGCTCCACTATGATCCGTGAGAATATATCCGTGAGAATGTTTCATCACATAAACTGTGTGAATACGGCTTTTCTTTACTATGAACAAGTAAATGACTATTTAAATGAGCTTTCTGTGAGAAAGTTTCATTACACTCACTGCATTAATAAGTTTTTTTTTCCATGAACAAGAAAGTGGTTATTTAAACTAGCTTTTTGTGTGAATGTCTTTTCACACACATTGCATGAAAAAGGCTTCTCTCCACTATGAACAAGAAGGTGACTATTTAAATTATTTTTTTGAGCGAATTCTTTAGAACATATATTGCATGAAAAAGGTTTCTCTCCAGTATGAACACGGTAGTGAATCTTCAAACTTTCTTTAGATGAGTAAGTTTTATCACATGCGAAGCATAAATAAGGTTTCACTCCACTATGAACAAGAAAGTGACGGTCTAAATTGATTTTCTGTGAGAATGTTTCATTACATAAACTGCACGAATATGGCTTTTCTTTACTATGAACAAGTAAATGACTATTTAAATGAGCTTTCTGTGAAAAAGTTTCATTACACTCACTGCATGAATAAGGTTTTCTTCCATGAACAAGAAAGTGGTTATTTAAACTAGCTTTCTGTGTGAATGTCTTTTCACACACATTGCATGAAAAAGGCTTCTCTCCACTATGAACAAGAAGGTGATTATTTAAATTATTTTTTTGAGCGAATTCTTTAGAACATATATTGCATGAAAAAGGTTTCTCTCCAGTATGAACACGGTAGTGAATCTTCAAACTTCTTTTAGTTGAGAAAGTTTTATCACATGCGAAGCATACATAAGGTTTCGCTCCACTATGAACAAGAAAGTGCTTTTTTAAATTAGTATTCTGAGAGAAAGTTTTATCACACAAACTGCACGAAAAATGCTTCTCTCCACTATGAACGAGAAAGTGCTTGTTTAAATTAACTTTCTGAGAAAAAGTTTTATCACAACCACTGCACGAATATGGCTTCAATCCACTATGAACGAAAAAGTGATTTTTTAAATCTTTCCGAGAGAAATTTTTATCACCCAAGCTGCAAGAATAACGTTTCTTTTCATTTCGAACAGAAAAGTGATCATTTGAAAGAGTTTCTTGTAAGAATGATTTATCACACATAGTAAACAAATAAGGCTCTTTTTATCAAATACAATGAATGAATAGGATTTCTCTTCAGCATAGAGAGTTAATTTTTACTTAAATAACATTTATCTCAAAATTGATTTTTTTAGAATTTAAGGGCTCTTTCCAGCATGAAGACAATTTTACCGAAACTTCTTTCCATCATACAACATATTTCGTTCTTTTTTGTAGAAACAACGTTTTATTTTAGACAATTGCTAAAAAAAGTTCATTATTTAAACTACTTCTTGTAAATGCTTCATTTAAGGAACTACAAAATTAACCACCCTCTTCATTACTACACAAAATATGCTTTTCTAAAGTAGTATTATGAATGACATCGATCAAAACGATATTTACCAACAAGAACGCTTTATGCAACTTATTTTTGTTGTAGGAAGAACATAGGACTGAAGAGCCGTGGAAAAAGTAAGTCGGTTCGAGTATTGGAAGTAAGTAGGGGTTTCGAGTAATGTTCAAGTGATAGCAGGTTCGAGTGCTGATCACATCATAGTAGGTTTCCTTATTGATGAAAAAGGTGGAATTTGATTAGCGATCAAAAGATAGCGGGTTCGATTTTTGATCACATGATAATGGTTTCGAGTGCAGATCCAACGATAGTGGGTTCTTATACCCATAATCAGGTGGTGGGTTTGAGTATGGATTTAAAGAGAGTAGATTCGACTATTGATTGAAAGAATTTATTGGTTCGAGTACTAATCAAATTGTAGCGAATTTTAGTACAATAAGAAGTACAGGGTTCGATCATTGATCAAATGATACTGGGTTTGAAAACCAATAAAAAGAGAGACGGTTCGAGTACCGAGGAAAGGAATGTGCTCTCGACTTTTGAACCAAATAGAGTCGGTTCGGAATTTTATTAAATGATGGATGGTTTGAATGCTGATATAAAGATAATTGGTACGAGTAATAATTACATGATAATAGGTTCAAAAAACTTATCGAATGATAGCGGGTGCTAGTACTGATGAAAATTGTGGCTTTGAACATCAATATGTCCTACAATGGACGCGGTTCCCAGTAGAACACAGAAGTCAAGCATCACTGGTTGTGGTCAGTAAGCAGATGGGTGGCCATTTTGATCAGCCAGCGTAGGAACCAAGGGTGAGCGGTATCAGTCCTCGTTAAATTGTTCTACCATAAAGTGCTCGAATTCGCTCGCAGGTCGCCGGGCTACGAAAGCAAGGGTGTAATTCCCTCCGCAGAGGATCAAAATTACGATCGCATGTCTTCGGATAATCTTTAGGGAGTTTTCCCTGACCGTCGCCAATAGCTCTTTGTGCAGCTCTAGTGCGACGTGTTCGAGTACTGATGAAGACAATGGGTTAGAGTATTGAATAAAATAGATTGGGTTCAAAAAATGGTAAAATGAGAGAGGATTTGAGTACCGATAAAAATGAGAGTCGGTTCAAGAGTCAATAAAAATCGATGATGAGTTTGAGTACTATTAAAAACAGGTTGGGTTCTAGAACAGATAAAAAAATTGTAAGTTTCGAGTATAGATGAAAGCATCGTGGGTTCAAATGCCGTTAAAAAAGATTGTGCATTCGAATACCAATAAAAATAGAGGGTTCGAATACCGATAAAAATATAGCGGGATCTAGAGATAAGCAAAAGGGACTGGGATCGAAAATTAGCCAAAGGACAATGGATCCGAGTATTGATCAAAATATATTTTGATATATTAGTATTAATATATTTTTTTTTTTATCATGCTATAATTAATGATTATCTTTTACTATTAATAGTAAAAATTTCTTTATCTTAATATTTAAAAATTAGCTGAAGAACATTTACACTATTGTAAAAGCAAAAAATTTAAATCAAAGTAAAGAAGAATCTTGTTTAAATTTTCCTCTGTAAAATCCAGTATTTTCTTTACAAAAGCAAGATTTTAAATGCATAACATAAATAGTTTATTTTTTATGGCTAATTCATCATTGCCCGAAACTTGACTCTAGCCTCTGTTAAATTCTTTGCACTTTCTTTTTCTAAAAATCTCTGTTTAAAATGTTTGCAAATTTTTAGTTTTTTTTTTAGGGGTGGAGGGAGACTTATTTACTATGTTCATAATGCATAATCTCTAATTATCGGAATAGAAGCAATGAATTTGTTTTAAACAAAAATAAATTTTGTGAGAGCCGCGTTCTCAAAAGAATAATTGACGGTAGTCAAATTTTGATCATTGATACTAATAAAGGCACCCTTTTAAAGAAAATGTAAAGAAATTTATGTTTTTTCGTCTCGTTCTCGCAGCAATTGCATGTCAGTGCTAATTTCATTTAATTTTGATAAAGCGCAATATTTATTGCTTTTTTCTGGTTTTAAAATTTAAATGTTAAGTAAAATTTTTGGCTGAAATTGTTGGCCTAGCACATTGTACATTTAAGCAATAATCAAATTGTTAAAAATTTCTGATGTTCGCAAGTTAAATTATTTTTCCATTTTAAAAAAAATTTTGACAATTTTTATAATATTAGATGCTTTCCTCGTTTTACTCCCTGATAAAATTTCTACTGTGCGTTTAGGATTTGTTTCAGGTGTTTTGTTAATTAAGATTTCAGATACTTAAAGAATAAAATTAAATTAGTATTTCTCCATTTAATTTCAGTGAAAAAGGAAGTGGAAGAAAGTTTATGGAAGTAAGTAATTTGAAAATTTTGAACTTATTTTCTTTACTGTCACAATTATTACAAAAAAGTGACAAAATTAAAAATTCAAACAATTCTATTTTAGGTTTTTTAACGATTTTTTTGTTGTTTTTGTTTGAAGTTACAAATGTCCACTCAATTCATACGTAAATATTATTTTATACTTAAATAGTGTGGTTTTTATTAAATAATTTCAGAATTTGAATACTGTATAATAATTGAAGAATAAATAATAAAAATGGCTCATTTCTAAGGAAAGAAAAATTTGAAATACATTTAAAATTAATTAATCAATTTCGGTTTCTCAAAATAAATAAATAACCGGGACGGAGGAACCAATTTTAAATGCTCACCAGGATACATTTCGGTGTTTCTGTGAGCCAGTCCATCCCTGATTAAATTCTTATAGCTGTAAAATTAGCACTATTTGAGGAACTTTTACGTATTCTCCTGTGTCGTAGCTACCACTACAAACATTAAATACCAAATCACTAGGATATACCACATGTTCAGACCTCAGTTCCATCGAGAGGTATTTTTTGATGGATGAAGATTGACCTGAGGACGTGATATGAACTTCCCAACATTGATAGATGATCCGTATTAAACAGTTGATTTGCTTAAAAATATACTGCTCAAAGAAAAGGAAGTAAATAAAGTCTCCCGTTTAATTAACAATATTATAGAAGAAAAAAAAGCGATATGCTATAAACAAAAATGAAGAAAAAAAAATGAGGGAAATGCTATAAACAAAAAAATGAAGAAAAAATTATCAAAGTATTTTTAAAAAATCATATTTTTATTTAAAATAAAATTAAAAACTTTAAAATACGATTCACAACAAAATGAAGAAAATTGTGATCGCCTTGCGGCAATCACAGGTTAATCAATGGCAAAATGGCTGTAGTTTAATTTTTTTTAGTAAAAGAAATTTCATTGTGTTTTCAGCTTGGACATCTTTAATTGTTAATCCTGAACTGCTCGGTACACAATTTCTCAGACATATTTAAATGCACCTCAGACACATTCTGTGCAAATTCTTTTGATGACAGAATAGACATTGAACAGCCAATCCAGATCAATATTAACATTTTCGGATGGGTACAACAATGGTGTTTGATGGAGATTGTAAGTTGCATCATACAGCCGTTTCGGATTAACAACTTCATACATGAGATATGATTATAAGCTTGGCTTTTTTCCCACTTTTATACCAATAGTGAATGAACCATTTATATTGCTCGGAAAGACCGTCTATGGTCATGTGCAAGTTATTGGTACGTTAACAATGGATTCTTTAATCCCTAACCTGGTGATCAACACCAAGTTCGCGTATTTGCATGAAAGAGGTTCGGAGAGTCACCATTCGCTCTTCGGTAGAGCTCAATTCCCTCAACCACTTTGATACTTTTGTGAGGGACGGGCATCATGCTTGCGTTTGCGAACGGAATCTTTTCGTTTTTCCGTTTGTGTGTAACGCTTAAGGTATTGCCATCTACGTTCTTTGGCTTTTTCAACCTCGGTAAGTTTAGGCCTTGGCATCGTTTTTTTTTTTTTTTTTTGCTTCAACTCAAACTTTTGGGACAGTGTCAATCAGTTTGGACCTTCTTCATTTGTCATATTTACCTAAATTAGTTTTGAAAACGATCCAGTATGAACTGTAGGTTAGAATTTCAGATTCTTAATTAAAACACTTAAAAATATCGTTCAAATGATGAAATTCTCTTTTATTCACAACTCAAGAAGTATTTATGGGATCTCGCTGGTCCCATATCTCAAAAAATAAACTCATCAACTAAATGCATAACAAAATTAAAAGTGAAAAAAAGAATTCTAACAAAAATTATCTAACAGCAGCGGTCGCCATAGCAACGCATGCGCACTGTTTACTCACAGCAGATCACCGAAGTCAAGCATCACTGGCTGCGGTCAGTGTGCGGGTGGGTGACCACTTGGATCAGTCTGCGTAGGGACAGAGGGTGGGCGGTATAGGTCCTCGTTAAACTGTTCTACCGTCAAGTGCTCGACTTCGCGTGCAGGTCGTCGGGCTATCGAAGCGGGGGTGCCATATTGAGGTATTTATACTGTATATAAAAAATGATCTTGGGAAGAAAAGGAAGGAAAAAATTAAGTAGTTTGCATGGCAACAATTTGCAATCGTTGATTACAAAGACTATTCTATAAAATATTTCAAAAAATAAATTTGCTAATTAATTCATCACATGCATTTTTTTAAAAGATAAGAAAATGTCGGTATAATCAATGGTAATTTCTTGTAATAATCATACCAGACATATATGGAGACAAATTAAAGTGCCAGGATGTAGTTTTTATTGTGCAAAAATAAGATTTATTAAAATAGAAAGAGTTTCTTATTTAAAGGTAATATGTACTATTTATTGAATGTAAATTCATCTACATGATGTTACTATTAAGAAACGCTCTGAAGTATTTGTATGTATATGACGTATATAACTTTATGTATTGAAATTAAATATGTATATCTGGAATTTGCTTTACTTTTATATGTTTGCATAATTTGTACTTATTATGTACATGAATATTTTTTAAGTATATATACATAGTTGTCATAACTATTTCGTTGTTAGAAGTTTCAATGTTTTGATTTCGTGTTTTTAACTATACATCGTTGTTCAATTGAGAACTAGATAAATCATACAATATATATTACTAGTGGGTTGCGCCTCCTGCTCTCTAACGCTCGCCAACCCCCGAAAATTGCTACGCGATCTTATATGGTTTATTCGCAAACCAAGCTCGCTTCACTCGCTACTAACTTAGGTACATTGCAAATGCACAAAATTCTAAGAATTCAAAACAATCATTCAAATCCATATAAAAAATTTAAAAAAAAAATTACATCTTTTTAGTAAATACTAAGTCATTTAAATAAATTTGAATTCAAATAAATGACATGTAATTCGTTAAACCTATTAGAAATGTGCTATAGTATAATTCGTGATGTAAATCAAAAATCGTCAAATAAATTCGTAATGCATAAATTCGTGAAAAAAAAGCGCTTTCGACAAAATACTAAAATAGAGATCTATCGACAAAGACTACTCACTTCTGCCTAGCTTAAGGTTATTTCAGTTTCCGTTTCTAAAAGCGCTATATGTTGAGCCACCTCAGCTAGATTTGGCATGTGACATTTTTAGCGGCAATCATTGGTCGATTCGCCGTGTAAGAGAAATAGTATCGTAAACAAAACAAATTAAACGTTGCCACCGGCGGAAAAGAAATACAGCCAAAATTTGGGAGCCACGTAAGTGAAATATATATATTAGATTTTTAGACTTTGTTTCATTTACCTCAAAAATAAAAAACGCTAACAATAAGAAAGTTCGTAACAAAGCTTTTAATTGAAATTAGTGACGTTTAATTAATTGTAGTAATAGATACTACTTGTATTAAGGCATATCTATATATATATATATATATATATATATATATATATATATATATATATATATATATATATATAGATATGGGTCATTCTCACAAAAACAGTCATTTTCATGTCCCCAGTATATTTTATGTTTGTTTTACAGCTTACGAAAAACAAAATTCAGGGAAAGTGTCCTTCAGAATGCAAGCTAACAAAAGAATAAAAATAAAATTATCAATTTTTATTTTTTATTTATTTTAGGTAATTAAAATATACCAATATGTCATTCCCTCACTTGTCCCCACTGCTGATTTAAAAAAAGAAAAAAATTGTTTCTGATATAAATTTTTTTTTTTTACAAATTCGTGTTTTTTATTTCAGAATACTGAAATATAGAATTCAGAAAATCAATTTTAAATTTAATTTCTGATAAAAATATTAACACAGCACTATTTTAAACTTTGTCCCCAGTGTTTCACGTCATTCCCTCACAACAATGTTCTTATCACCTGCAATCTTCTTGGAATAAAAATATTTTAATAAAAACTTCAGAAGTTAACAACTGGCATCATAGAACAAAATTGCAGTATGTTTCCATCTTCAACTTAAAGAGGCTTTGCTGTGGAATAAATTTGAATGAATCAAACCAGGTAAAATTTTTTACATTTGTCATTCCCTCATGTCACTTTTTAGAGTAAAATAAAATACAACTTCATCGAGAAAGTGGATAATTATATGTTGCTTTCTTGTATGAATATAATTGCATGTGATTGACTTCAGAAATTAATTAGGCCTAACTGTTATTTTTAAATTTTATTGAATTCGTCATTCCCTCACTAGTGTATAAAGTGAGGGAATGACGCTGAAGTGAGGGAATGATTCAAAAACATGCATTAAAATAAAATATCATTCCCTCACTATTAGTGTCACGACTCGAAAAAAAGTCAATATTGAACTGAAAATCTGTTGACAAGTGCAGTCAGCAGAAAATGGAGCCCCATCATGCGTGATGAAATTTGATAATTAATAAATAAATAGTGATAATTTTAAGTGAAGTTTTAATCAACCAGTTTAATTTTGAAGTCAATCAGTGAAGATTTGTTCATGTTTGACCTACTTGAAGTTATCTGGACACACGCCGTAGATTGCGAGAAAACACATAATTTGATTACTAAGATAATTTTTCTGCTCACATGCCTCTGGATTTGTCTTTTTAAGGTACTAATAAGTTGACCAACAGGACCTAAGTTGACCCTCTAATACGCTATGTAGTTTGATAATAAATGAATAAATAATGATAATTTGGAATGCAGTTTTCTTAAATCAGTGTAATTTTGAAGTCAATTAGCCACTAAGATATTTTTTCTGCTCACAATCCTTTCGATACATCTTTTTATGGTACTAATAAGGTATCTTTTAGGCAAAAAGAGGTTTAAAAAATCTTTTTCGTACATCCTAAAGCGTCCAATCCTAACTCTTCGACATAAATACCTTTACAGTGAGTCCATTGAAACGTTAAAGCATTTTTTTTTAATATATTGCACGCAATATTTTGGTATATTGCCCGCAAAATTGGCTATTTTTCTTAACTAAGGTGGGGGAACGGTATTTTCCCATGTTCCACCTTTCCCACACCCCTACAATCAGGAACAACACCAAGGTTAATAATTAGAAGGTATAGTTCAAAATCATTCATACAATAATAAAGAAGAAAAAGAAAAGTAAACGCCTACGATGTTTAAATCACATCTGATCTTTTGTGAACTTGCATTCAATAGTGAAACATTACGTGAGCTTTTAAAAAAATGTAAGTATACAATTAAGAAATTAATAACTATTTCTGGCAAGAAGAAAACATGGGTGCAATGATCTGTATTTTCAATCAATTTATGACAAAGGGGGACAATGGGCAATTCTATAAAAATGAAACTAAAGATGACTCATTATCCTGTCCGAGGTATTTTTTTGAATATTCTCGTGTAAACAAAAACCAACAAACACCCGCCCATAAAAATCGGTTTTCTTACACAGACGCTTATTTAGGTCAAGATCTACTGGAGTGCCTTCCTTCCTTCCTTTCAAGTGGGGTGGTCCCGCTTCGAATGTTTGAAGGACAGCCGGCCACTGCATAACTAATTTACTATAAAAACGTGACATATGGCTGATAAGGCCATTATACATACATTAGTGGATAAGAGATAGATTTTGAAGAGGAAACTATGATTGTTTTGGTAAGTTTTTTTTCAAATCTTGCAAAACGGGACACATGAAAAGTAACATTTTAGCAAAAATTTCAAGTTTCGGCAACTGACAAGTAGATATATTTGTCCCCTCTTTTTTTCGGAGAAACATTTTATAAGTACCGCTGTAACTTTGTAAGAACAACTGTTAATACAGGAAATCTGCGCACCTGGAAAGTCATGAGAAATCATAGAAAGTCATGAATTTCGGTATTGAATTTGTCATGAGATGTCATGATTTTAACTATTTAAAAAAAAAAAAAAAATGGAAAGTCATGGAGTTAGGTCACCAAAAAATGTAGTTTTTTTTAAAAAAAAAAGGGATTACCCCTAACCACTCAATTTACGGTGTTTCGAATGTCTGAATTTGTAACAAAATCCCTACTCACAGTCATCTTTTATTTAAATATAAAATGTTTTATCATGTTCCTTAAAAATTATGGCGTTTTTTCAAAAAATGAAGAAGAAAAAAACTCATTTCTAGAGCGAATTATCTTTTAAACTTCTGTGATTTCAGAGTTTTTGTTATTATTTATTTATTTTTATTTTATCAATTTGCAATTCTAGCTGAAGCAAGCCAGTCATTGGATAATTTTTTTTATTCCGAAATAAGAACAGAAAAATCAGGAGTATTTCTTTCCTTTCCGAAGAACAAAATACAAAGATTATTTGTTTTTGTATTTTTCCAGCTACTATTTTATTGCTTCAACTCCTTCTTTACTCTGTTTTTTAAATTTAAAATCTTCAAATATGAAGATGCAGAGACTAACAGTTTTGGTTATACCTATCATTTCAATTAATGTTATTATAATGCCTTTTTAAATTTATTGTTGTGTTTTTGTTGGAGAAAATAGTAACTTCGTTAAGCCATGAATAATTCTTGAAATTAGTCGTGGCTAGTCATGAAAAGTTATGAATCTGAAAATTTAAAATGTAGTACATACCCTGTTAATAGTTTAGAACAGCGGTTGCCTATTTTTTTTTCTCCAGCTAAGCAATCCTATATGACCAACTTTCTTTTGGCGGAATCTCAATTCTATAAATAAACACAATTTTGAATGTATTAACCAATAAAATTCTACTTTGTATATAAAAAAATTTATAAAATGAATGATTTTTTTTGTATCTTTTAAATTAAGTTTTATGTCTGAAAGTTAAATTTGCAGTTCTGGAATTTTATGTAGTCTAGCTATAATAACGTTTTTGGTGTACATCCATAAGCTGAAAATTATTAAAATAGAATATGAATAGAATTAAAATAGAATTATGGTTTCTTTTGAAATGAAAAGTTAGAAAAATTGCTAAAAACGTTGGAAATGGTTATTGAGGAAATCTATTTCATTATTAACGAATTAAATTATTTTATTTTGATTTAAAAAGCGAGATGATAGAATTACTAATAATTTTTTTTCCATACAAATCGAGGTCCTTTTCATAATTTATTCAACACATTTTTGTGAGAAAAATTATTATTATTTTTTAAGAAAATGGCGATTTCTTTTTTATTTGCATTTTATAAGAATGTCTTTACTCTCAGAAGCCTTTTAGCTCTGCCACGGATCCCAGGGTTCTGGAAAGTACTATTTGTAAAAAAAAAAATAATAAAGAAAAAAAAGGCTTAAAGTAGGAGTTTTTTAATCACGTGATATTATTTTAACTGCATCACTTTAACTTTGTAAATGCTGATACTGAATAGATAAGAACAGGAGATTCTAAAGCTTTAACTTTGCCATGTAAACTTAACCCCTTGGGGACGGGTGATTCAGAAAAGCATTCGTACAAAATCAGAATCAAGTTGGAATTTAATAAAAAACGGTAACTTAAATGCAGTCGTTGCTAATTTGACAAACTTACTTTGCTTTTACTTTAATTATTGTTCGTTTAATCATATATATAATCAATGTTAATTCAAAGTATAACTAAATAGTTTTATTTTGAACAAAGTAATGATGAATTAAGTAAATCAAAGAATTTTAACTCCGCCCACAAATAAACTGCTAAAGAAATACTTCGATTACCAGTTTTATCTTTTTACCCCGATTGATACGGTTTTACGCTGGCACATATTTGTGACAGTCGGCTCGAAAGGGTTAGTAAATACCATAGGGAGATTTGCCACGTATCTTTATGTTATGTTGTCGTGATTTATGCTACAAAGACAAAGCTAAAAGTATGGTGTTTAAAGCTGTTAAATGCTGTTTTTCTGTTGAGGTCTACCTTCGAACTAAAAGTGTGGACATGAACTCGAATTTGAAGAAATGTATTGACGAAGTTTAGAAATGAATCGTGTGATCCTACAAATCAATATATAGATAATTAAATTGGTTTTAATTTAAGATTATGTTTGTCTAATTACACTAGTTCCATAAGATAGTAGATAGATTTTCGTTATTTTAAAATTATATTTATTTTAACTATATAATTTCGCTAAACGAAGTTAAATAATCAATAAGTTCAATAATAATGTTTTTAAATGATAATAATAATCCGCATTCTCTATCGCTGAAATCATCAAAATCAATAATCTACCTAATTTTTCTGCTCATAGAAAAATTTATGAGTGTTTTCTTTAAGCTTATTACATTCAAGCTTTTTCTATAATTAGACTTAAATGAAGAAAACATAAAAATAAGTCTGCAATTAATTCGCTGTTTTAATGTTATGTTTAAGAGGTATATTAATTTAAATCAGTATTTCTCTTAAACATTTTATCAAATTTATCTTTAAGCTTAGGTTAAATATTTGACTCTAATTATAAATAAATAACAAGATAAGTTAGTTTTTAGATTTTGAATACATAAGGCTTTGATTTAAATGTGTAAACTGAATAAAATAGTTTTACGTACACTATTCAATAAAAAGTGATTTTGTAGAAAAACTAGTTAATAATTATCTGTCTCAAGATTTGATTACTTATATGTTTACATTCCCTTACAAAACTGGTTTGAATCTGTAGGTTTCCTGTTCTCATTACGATAAATTACTGTAAAATTCCAAGGACATACACAAAATAAACTTCCGTTTATAGAGTAGAATAAAAAGATTCTTTTGAATAAAGAGACACACCTTAATTGAAATTCTCACGTAACAGAAATAACATGTCCTTCAATAACTGATACAGATCATATCATTCGGTAACTTCGGAGACTTAATTGTGCTTCTACTGTTACTCTTCGTTCTAAAGGTATCAGTTCACGGAACCATTAAAAAAAGTTCCCGTTATTTTCTATAAGACAATTACTTTCCAAAACACGAGCTTCAGACGTGAGATAAAATAACAATAGACTTTTTGATTAAATACGAGTATTTAATTTTTTTTTTAGTTACTTAACTCTGTCGGTTTGCAAGCTCTTCATTTGAAGAAAATGAAAAATAAATAAATAAACAAATGTGGTGAGTACAGGTTGTTTCAACATTTAAATTAGGGAAATAAAAATATTTATAGCAATACAATGGATTTGTGACTTGCATCAATTTTTATGCTTATAACAACCAAACGAGTATGAAGATTAATGTGGGAAAACTGGATCTTACCACGTGATTTTTCCAGCATGATTTTTAAAATGTATTGACAACAATGGAAAACTGCGACACCATCATTAGATTTTTATACATAGTAAGATACAAGAGGGTATGGGTAAATTATAAATCTTATATGAACCAAATTCTTAAAATTTTTTTAAGATGATTATATTTGTAATTTTTCGAATGAAAAAATATTGATTTCGTTTCTTCCCTCTTATGTTAATTTTTCAATATCTGTCTCTTATTTATTTATTTATTTATTTTTTTAAACAAAAATTTGTTCGAAAGAAAATAATGTTAATAATCGTCAGATTCCAACAAAGCAAACCTTTATTTAAATATTTAATTGTAATCCCCTTATTTTTGGGTAAATAACGAGTTTATAATGATAATTGTAGTGTATCTACCATTGCAAAAATATAATTATTATTCACTACTACATAAGCAATGTCAACTTAATTTTATGGTGGAGTACCTTTTCATAGATGAAGGTTGGCATTGTCGATAACAACTCTCCCCACATTGGTGACCCGGAACTGGTTAACTACCCACCCCACAATAATATTAAAAATGTATAAAAAGGAACTAATTTTTACAAGCACCAAACACACTTCTGGTCCTTTTTGGTTTCTAAAAGTGGAATTGAATTAAAATTGCTAGTACTAAAAATTTTTATTCCGAAACTCATAGTACTTCATATATTCTTCGATCTAAGGATATGAGCTCGCCTAATCATTAAGAAACGAAATAAGAAGAAGTACCCGATCTTGTTTGTTTAGTTTGTTTCTATAAGCAATTATTTTTTCAAAAAGATAAACAGAAGCTTTAGATAAAAGATGAAATGAGAATAGACTTTCCGATTAAATATTTTATTTTATTAATATATTTCTCTCTCTGGTTTTAAGATATAATAAACTAATATTATGTGATAGTCTACCTTTTCATTGATAATACTTTTTACTAAATAACCAATATCTTAGACAGAGTAACTCATCCCTTATGATAATTAGAGCTGTAACTCAGGTGCATTTACTTTTTTCCCAAAAATTTTCTGTTAGTGCTGTTTTTCTAATTTCTTAGACTAAATTACAATTTTATTGTCTTTTTCTCACTGTTATTTATTCGAAAGAAAAGCGTGAGGGGGGGACCTGAATTTAAGTATTTAATAACGATATCCCAATTTTAGGGTAAATATTTAATAACCGTCGTTGAACAGCTTACCCAATTTTGTGTTTGTGACTACTAATATTCAACTCCGTAGATTTGTAATTTTGAACCCAATACAGAAGACGAAGACAAGGGCACTTCTGGATGAAGTAGAGGGAGAAATTTGCCTTCGAGGTGAACTTTTAGGTGGAATTAACTCTCATTTGCGTCATATGGTGGGGAAAACCACGAAAAACTCCCACGGTTAGCCTGATGGTAAGGGGACTCTAACATGATCCGTCTACCACTGGGGAATATTTTAAGTCAGCACTGTGGTCGGTGCAAGCCGGATGCGGAATTCGTATCAACACGCCATCGCTGGGATTCAAACCCGCTCACCTCATTGGAAGGCGAACGCTCTGTCCTCTGAGCCATCGCGGCCCTAAGTTAAATATTGAATTTTTTGTAAACAGTGCTGTAGCTACAGTGTAAAAATGTAAAAAAAAGAAAAGAGTTTAATTTCACGAACTGCTGGTTTAGAACTGAAATTAAACCACACTATATAAAAATTGAAATTCAATTGAAAAAATTGAAAAGTTTAATTAACTAACATAATTCAATTTTTTATTTTTATTTTGTGAAAATAAATGTTAGAAAAATGATGCATTTATAAAAAAAAAGTCATCTTGTTTTTACTAATTAATGTCCCGCTGTGGACTGATCGTTAAGACACGGTTCCCAACAGATCACCGAAGTCAAGCAACACTGGTTGCTGTCAGTGTGCGGGTGGGTGACCACTTGGATCAGTCTGCGTAAGGACCGAGGGTGTGCGCTATGAGTCCTAGTTAAACTGTTCTACCGTAAAGTGCTCGACTTCGCGTTTAGATCGTCGGGCTACCGAAACGGGGGTGCCATCCCCTCTGCAGAGGATCAAAACTGCGATGGCATGTATCCTCAGGGATGTTTCCCAGACTGTCACCAATAGCCCATTGTGCAACTCTAGTGCGACGTAAATGAACTACAACAACAACTAATTAATATTCATGTCACTACTAAAGCCATTTATGCTTACTTTAATAACCAAATCTGCAGATAAAGTGATTTGCTCCTACGTTAAAGAACGAAATCAACAGTTTTTCTTGTTCTTTTGACGTAATATGAGCATAAACGGCTTCCGTATCGTCGAAGTTAAAAATTTTGTTTCCTTCATTCTATCAACTAATTTGTTCGTTGTTTTGGCTTGATTTATTAGAAATCGAAAAATAAATAGCATTACGCGTACAAAAACATTGTTGTTGTTGTTATTGCTGCTTTTCTTGGGCTCATAAAAATTTGCAAAAAATGAAAATACGGCAGTGATTTTGATATTTTTCATCAAGGAGGAAAAATAATGCCGAATTGGAGGTTTTTCAAAAAGTTTTATAACTTTTAAAATATTTATGTTATTTATCTGTTCTGAAGCCCAGATGATTCTTCACGGCAAAAATATATAAATAGTTTGAAATAATCGCATTACTTTAAGTGTAAGGCACTTAAACTATGACTTTTTTTAAAAATTTCCTTGTCGAAAGAGTTGTTTCTTGGACGAAGAGATCTTTATTGCTCGTCACCTTTTTCTTCTAGTTGATAATTTTGAATAATTCCAGGCCCTGTACTTTATATAATATAAAATAACTGATTTCTACAGCTTAGTGGTCACATTGATATGTTTATTTTGTTGTTTATATGTTTAATTAACATTCAAACTTTTCAACTTATCCACTATAGGTTCTTTCCTTTTTGCTAACCTGCGTGGCAGCAACTCCCAATTATCCCGCAGTTTATCCTGGTTTGAGTGTTCTTGGATCATCTTACCATTATGATCCCATCGTTGCCAAAGCAGTGCCTGTTGCACCCACAGTTGCTGTTGCTGAGCATACCAAAGGTGACATTTCATACACCCTCACTGATGTGAAAAGTCCCACTGGAGCTCTAAAACAGCAGACAGCAGTTGGCAAGGATGCTCTCGGGGGCCACACCATCCGCCACTCCGCCCAGGCCACCAATGTGGACCCTCACTCTGGCCAGACTGATGTGCAACACGATGAGCACGAATTTCACATCAACCCATACTTGGGTGCTGCTGCAGTGCATACCAATAATGCTGAAGGATCCCTCAACCCTTCAATAGGTAAACATATAGGTTATCATATCTTCAATAGGTTAACCCTGCCGGCCAGGTGGCCGAGCGGTTAGCGTGCCTGATTGCGAAGCCATAGGCTGCGGGTTCGAATCCCGCTCTGTGCATGGATGTTTCTCTCTCTCTTTGTGCTGTCCTCTGTTGTGTGTGTATATGATGTGTGAATGTGGCCCACCCTATAAACGGGTTTGTGGCAGTGTGGCGTGGGCAATGTTGCTCACCTCCGTGACTTTGGTTCACAGGTGCCCACTGGGTAACGCGAAATGAGCAACAATTCTGGCATAGTATAGGCAAAGATTCAAATTCAGTGCCTGCCATTGGATAAAAAAAAAAAAAAAAAATAGGTTAACCCTTCAATAACGCGATAGTTATGTTCAGAGGTTAACAAATTCGTTATGTGAAGGAGTTTGAAATGTTGTAGGTGTCGCCCAATTTTAACAAAATCTCAAATTTTTTTGGTAACTTTAATATTTTAGAAAAAAATAAAGATTTTTATGAATATAAGAGTCTACAATCTCTAGCCAAAATATTAGACGCACTAAAGATTCTATGTAAAATCTTAATTATCATGTAATACTATACAGTTTTATTGTTTCAACACGACTGAAACCGGTTTGCGCTTGTTTACGTACGTGTAACAATCGGTTAACATTGTAATGCAGTACATTAAAAATAAATACACATAGGAAGTATATAAAAATCTAATGAATAAAAACTCCTTACACTTATGTTTAAATGTAAAAGTATATAAACTCGTGCAAAACATGTAATTATTAACAAAGTGCAGTGTGCCTCGTAATTTGGTCTCATTATTATAATATACTAATATAATACCTGATATAATGAATATTCTATATTTATATAATATATCATCTAATTTAACCAATTTTATACACGAACATAAACAAGTTCTAACCGATTTCAGTCAGGTAAAAACAATAAAGCTGAATAATATCACCGGATAATATGATTTTACATAGAATCTTATAGTGCGCCTAATCATTTCGCCAGGTTGATTTTAAAAAAATGTCTTAAAATTGTATGTCGTACTGCTAACTTTTTTTTTCTCAGCTAATATTGAACTAAAAATAATAGTTGTCCTTGTGTAATTCCGAAAAGTAAAGCGATATTACTCAGAGACATGAAACTATTCTTGGAACTAAGAAATTTAGAACTTTTATGGACTATTAGGTTATATGCTCGAAATCGTCTTTCGTTTTCCTTTTTATTTCATCAATGACGTTTAATGTTCAATGTGAAGAAAGTGAGATTTTTAATGTTCAGTTCTGTAAATTTGTTGGTTTTTTTTTCTTTTTTTTTTTTATGGAATATTATGTTGTATGAAAACGAAATGGCGACGCTTCTAACAAAAAAATCTAAACACTGGTGGCTAATTGCGAAGGTGAAAAAGCATGTTACGCATCTTATTATCGTACAATGAGAATAAGCATCATGCCATATGTAGTGTTTATGTACAAAATTTAGCAATTAAAGTGAATTTAATACTGATTAACTTTTTTAAAAAAATACAGAATCAAAGAGCTAAATGTGAAAAAGTAAAATTGTTCTCGCTTCCATACTGTATTATTCGTGTTTATCATGTGGCAATAGTTTTAAAGGAATTTTATTTTACAACCGTCGTTGAGCAGCTGACCCAATTTTGAGTTTATGGCTACCATGATACATGACTGATATATTATCTGAAATAAATTATTACGATTAATTAATAATCACCTTTTTTGAAAAAATTATATAATCTTAGCCAGTAATCTCCATTTGAAGACAAATAGTAATAATAGTATTTTCTGTAAATATACTTTAAAAAAAAGGTTACATTAATGTTTCTTCTTGTCTTACCTGATTGACTAATATCTTCTTTCTGTGTAATATTTTGAAAAAAAAATACCAATGGAACAAAGTGAAATTTAAAATTTACCATGAAATGATAAGTCACAATCTTGAAAATGAAATTTTAAACCAAAGTTAATAAATCTTAAATAAAGTTAATGTCTTAAAGGAATTTTAACCTTGATTGCTTAGGGATATTCGCATCGAAATAGTTAAAATAAGTCGAGAATAGCAATATCTATGAATAAAATATCTATGAATATCTTTAAAGAGTCAGTGCTTTAAAAAGAAACTTGATTCGGGTCTATGCAAAATCTCTATCTTCAGAGCCACAACGATTTTAATTTAACGCTTTGATTTACATACAGTTCTTACAATTTATGCATTGAAATATTTTTCTACCGAAATCAACTGAGAGTTTTAATATCATTCGCAGGTCAAGCAGCCTTTGCTCAAAAGACTCACGAAGCCAAAATAGCTCCTGGTCACGCATCGGTAGCCGACGTAAAAGAGACAGCTGAAGTGTCAGCTTTCAGCAGCGCAGCCAGCAGAGACGTCAATGCAGCCAGGACAGACGCTGTTCACGATGGAATAGCCAAGAATGCTCATACATCTCACAAGAGTTACCTCAATGCACCAGGTTGGTACAAAACATCTTGACAACCACTAAGGAACATTTTATTTTTATAATTTATTTCGGTAAACTCTTAAATGGAAATCGTCCTTAAAGAAAATATTTATTTATTTAAAAAGAAAATGAGATTACCTTTGAGATGGAATATAAACTAGAAAACAAGACATTTTGCACGAGTGATACACTCGTGCAAAATAGTCTATGTCTTGTTTCTAGTTTATATTCCATAGCCTATGTCTGCTTCTGCGCTCTATGTCTATGTCTGCGCTTTTCCTTCTAAACAAATTTATACTCAGCCGAACTCTATTTTCTAAACCCATTGCGTTAATCTAAATCATTCAGATTAAAAATGTTTACTCATTTTCTGTATGCTTTAATGAAAAGAAATTCGTGGGGATAACTAAGTTGTATTCTGAAATTATATTTTCCGTATTAATAGTTTAGTAAGAGTTGAAATATTCCGTTAATAGTTATTATTATTCCGTTGTAATAGCAAAGTAATAGTTATTAGACAGATTCTCTCATACGTTATTGCTTCGTCCGTTAAGGAAACTGTCTTAAAGTCATTTCGATAACGATTCGTCAAAAGTAATAATGTTTTCTCTCTCCTGAAAACAAAAATTTATATTTCTAATGTGTATATTAGACTTTGATAAGGTATCAAAGATGTATATGAAGAGCAATAATTTCTGAACACTCTGTTTTAAGTTGGTCATTGAGTATGTTTGGTAGGATTTAAGTGTTGATGACAGAATGTTCATTCTATCTTTTTAGGCATCGGTGGAAGTTCTAAGGTAGCTGAAGTCAACCACCAGAGTTTTGATGGTCCAGGCTATGGCAATCTGCACTACGATTCTCAATCAGCTGATGAGGCCTACGACGCTCATGGACGAGCAGCAGCCAACGAGCAAGGATACAAATTGGATCAAGCTTACGACGCTCGTGTAAACCTCGGAGCCAGCAACGAGCTTCAATACAGTCGCCACGCTGCACATGATCCCTACGGCAACTACGGTGCAGTTACACAAACAAAACAGTCAACTCACGGGGGTCAACTAGTCCCTATTGTACAGGAACAGCCAGCTGTTGTTATTCCTCAGCCAGTAGTCTACAGCGAACCAGAACCTGTCTACCAGAAACAAACCTCTTATTATGAGCCAGCTCCAATTGCTTACCAAAAGAAATCAGCTTTAGTTTACAATGAGCCAGTTCCTGTTATTTATCCTAAACAAAGAGCTTTAGTCTATGATGAGCCATTACCTGTTTCATACCAAAAGCACTCGACGCTGTACTACGAACCACGAGCCATTTACAAGCAGCCTGTAGTCTACGGGAAATCTCATTATTCCGGCGATGGGTATTACCGCCATGGTTATTAATTTGTGACACCACAAACAAACTTTCGACGATTATTTCTGTCGCTTAAATGCAAGAACACACCAACTTTCAAACTACAAAATACTGCCAACTATGTTTTAAAGTATTGTATTAAGTACGTTCTGCTTTCTAACACGGCATGAGTTTTAAAAAAAAGCGATTATCTGTCTGGCTTTCTCACTGATAATCAGAATGCGTGAATTTTAGTCAAGCATATTGGTTGTTCTTGCATTTAAACCGTAGATTTGTAAATTTTTTTTTAAAACGGTACTTGTAGATTTTTTTAAAGTTCTAGAAGTTTTTTTTATTTTCTCTCATGGAAATGTCAAAATAGATTTTTTTTTTTTTTAATCAGTTTTCAAGGTAATTTTAATCCGTTAACACGTGATTCAGGAAACACGAGATTCAGATAAAAAATGTAGCTCAAAAAGAGTGAAATAAGTCCATATAAAATTTCTATTAAAGCTTTTATCATGCCTATTCACGAAGTCTGCTTTGCACACTTCTGCACAGTTTAATAATCATATAGAAATTAGTCTATTTTGTGTATCTGTAAACATTTTTAAATTATTAATGATAATCCAGTTAAACACACATTGATATCGATATCACAAGCAACTACTTTTATTGATATCAATGGCAAACCCCCTAAAGTGATAACGATTTATATAAAATTACATGTTTTCTGAGGAAATTGAATAATACATTTAAAATAAAACCTTTATGTTATAACTCTCTTTTTTTTTTAAATAAAAAACATTGGTGATCTTATCACAGGTAAAAATTTAATCAATTTGTTAATAAAAAAAAGGATTTAAAATTCTCCGCAAATGTGATCATTTGTGACAATAGAAGTTTAGAGGATTTTTGCTACGATAAATTATTGTGACTATGTAGTACTTCTGTGGTGTTATAATTTTAAACCAAATAAAAAGATTTACTGTAAATATTTGAAATTTTCTTTAATTACTTATTTTTAGGAGCCGCGCACTAATGTTGACAAAATAACTGTTGCGAGCAGTCTGCAAACTTATTTTATTTCACAGATACACAATTCCGAGTAAATGCACATGATTTGACAAAATATTTTAATTTTTTCCTTCCCTGTAAATATCATATTAGTTTTATGGCTACTAAGCAATAAGTTGATGATCAACATGCTAATATCCTGCAATATTTTGAACTAAAACATTTAATATTGAACCCATCAAAAAGATAAAGAATATCTTATTTTATTTTATGACCGTCGTTGAACAGCCGACCCAGTGTTGAATTTACGACTGCTAATGTTTGTCATAATGTCAACTCCGAATCCTTGCAATTTTGAACCAATCCAGAAGACAAGGGAACTCCTGGATTAGCACCACCAGAGGTATGATTTGTTATGGGAACATGGAGGAATTTGTGACTCTACAGATTTAACGTGCATCAGTCACTATTTGCTACACGGGGAGTCTTGTTTCAGCGGGGATCGAACCCAGGACCATTTGGACATGGACCCAGTGCTCTATCAGCCAGGCTACCCGGCCCGATAAAGAATATCTAATTTTATTTTATAACAGTCGTTGAACAGCTGACCCAATTTTATGGGTTTACGACTACTAATGTTCAACTAGGTATCCTTGTAATTTTGAACCCAATCCAGAAGACAAGGGAACTCCTGGATCGAGTATTGGGAGACATTTGCCTTCATGGAGGACTTTTTGATAGAGCTAACCCGCATTAGCGTTACATGGAGAGGAAGACCGCGAGAACTTCCCATGGTTAGCTTGACGGCAAGGGGACTCTAATCCATGATCCGTCTACCACTGAGGATATTTCACGTCAGCACTGCGGTCGGTGCAAGCCGGATGCGGAATTCGTATCTACTGAGCTCGCCCCATTGGAAGGCGAACGCTCTATCCCCTGAGCCACCGCAGCTCGATGAGGAATATCGTCGGGACTTAAGGTCCAATAACTATATTTAATACTTTCATTGGTCGGAATGGCCTGGTGGCAGCTCGATGGACTCACGTCTCTGAGAACGGCCAAAGACTCCCCGTGTAGTAAATGGTGACTGGTGCACGTTAAATCTTTTGGGTCAAAATCCTCCATGTTCCCATAACAAATTATGCCTCTGAGGGTAATGAATTGGACATTGATCGTTCTCTGGTTCAAAGAAAAATTATGATCTGTGGATAGATGTATAAATGGGTTCGTCCAGGTGTGATGCTTGAGTGTGGCAAAAGTCGAATTCTTGGCCATAGAAGGCGCCACTTGAAAACAAGAACAAACGCACCACTTGCCTTAAGAGCCAACAACAACGCTTTCATTACGTCAGTTTGCTCCTCTGAAGAGACGCCATTGAATAGTGCAACGCGCCGCGAAGTGTACACATTACATGTCGGTTGGTTTGAATTTTCCTATTTACGTCTTACATATCAGTATATTTTCAGATTTCGCCAATATTATAAGTAAAAATGCAATTCAGGATAATTCAAGAACAATTGTAGTAATTTAATTCACTATGATAAATTTTGAAAACAGGAGCAGGTCTACTAACTAAGTGCAGCAAGTCGTACTCCAATATAAACTTAATATTAACTGAATAATGTATTTTAACCCATTGGCAAAATGGGTCTTGTTTTGGATTTGATGGCGTGTGCACTTTACTTGGACGTCATCGTCCTTTTCAACTGTGTTCAAGAGTAATAGTAAGTCATGAGTCGTCATTGCATGCGTTGTTATGGCGACCGCTGCTGCTTGATAATTTTTTTTTAGAATTCTTTTTCTCTTTTTATATTCTCTCTTAATGTATTTACTTAATAATAATTTAAAGTATTTTTATATTCTTTTTATTATTAACTAACAATTACTGTCTTGACGGTGATTTCAATATAAATATGAATACTGAAGAAGTATTTTGTGACGTCTTGAAACTCGTATATAGCCAGGATTTGAATACCAATCCGACGACAAACATTCATTGAGACAGTTTTTGCAACCCATGATTTGAAATGTTGTGGCTTTTAACGGAGTCAAACCAGAAAAAAAAAAGCATTTGATCAATGGGTAACCAGGGATCGTAATAAAACAATCACAATTTTTTTAATTAAATTTTTTTTTTTTTAATATTTTGCCCTGTACTGGTTACTTATTATTACATTGAATTGTACGAGTTGCTGTATGATTAAATGATTCGTCTAGATGGTAGATTTTACTGGTTTTACTCATAGCATTAAAAACAACGGTACATTTATGCGAGTTAGCTTTTATGAGGAAATTACACATTTGCAAACATTACATTGAATAAATGTACTTTTAATAATTCATACAATGTTTATCAGTAAATAAGTGAAACATGACATAAACAAAAATCAAAATCAAAAATAATTTACAAGATATTACAAATATACAAGTCTTAATTATGTAGTAAAGTATTCGACAACATTTTTGCCTCTGTTAGTGATAACGGTGCCAGAACATATAGTAACAAGTGTATTCCGACAAGTAAAAAAAAAACATTATTTATGAAATATGTCCTAGCGTAAAATAATAAAAAAATAATCGAAATATTTAAAAAATAATGTTTAATATGTGTTCAAAATGTATGTTTCTTACCTTGATTAAAGTTTGATAATTATTTTATAATTAAAAGACTGAATTAGTTAATCAATGATTCATGCAGCTTTGGTGTAGAGAAAAAAGAAAACGAAATGAAACGTAGCTGGATACAACTAACAGGATTTATACTTGGATAACGAAAGCGACAATTAATGTTACCTTTTCCTAGATTCAAATACCATTATCATTTGCAAACCTAATCTGGAAAGTATTTAACCCCTTCCTTGAAAATGACGGGGTGAGGTTTCGCCCTTTATTTCTGGCTCCCGTGAAATTTCCGGACTGGAGTTTTCAGTAGTAATGCGGCAATAAGAATAAAATTAATTCTCTTACTCTTTTGCCCGGAAAACATTTTATTTCTCATTTCACACACCAGGTGGCAGTATCAGGATATTTTTAAAGTAATTGTAGATAGTTAGTTTATTTTAAACTAGCTACCAGCACTAATCAAATACGTGTATTTGGCAAAAAAGGCACTTTTATGACCGTTTTCTTGAAAATTTACCAATCGTTAAGGGGTCAAGCTGCTTGTCGTAACTCTGTTTTGATATAAAAACTTAACTAGATAATCGTACATTTTGCTGAGTTGAGTTCAGACAAGATGAAACATGAATCCAACAACATTTAATTTAAGGCCTTCTTTTAGACTATTTCAAAACTGCTAGTCGTCGCTGCCTTTTGATACAAGACATCTACATCTTTGATTTTGCCGAGTTAAGTTTCAAACAAGATAAAACATGAATCCAACTACTATTTATTGAATGCATTCATTTAGTACTTTGCCTTCTTTACCTCTTTCCTGAGAAGCGGATACGTAGTTCATTTTCTCTCAAAAATCATTGAAATTGCTTGATATTTTTTTCAAGGATTTTTGGAATGTTAAATTAAAGCAATTGAAAAGGTTAAATCCATTTTACGAACGCGTATAAAAAGTTTTCATAAATACCTTTTAAATGTTCATTGATTTCATTCGCTTGCTTTCAAGGAAAACCAAATGACTTCTTTTCATTGATATTTTATTTATTTTAAGGGAACTATGTGAAATCTATCTGCATTTTATTAAAAATGCTATCCATTAGGGGAAAAAAAAACGATTACAAACACATCTTTGGCACAGCCGTAAATATTCCATTCAATAAAAAAAAAGAAACAAAAAGAAAAACAACATATACTTGCGGCAAATCTAATGCGATTGCGTGTAAATTTTGCTGGAAATGCCTGATATTCTTGGCATAAGTCATTAGTATCGTTATCATATCGGCAAATTTTTTAGTAGAAAAACAATGACTTATGCCTGATATTCTTTACATAAGTCATTAGTATCATTATGTTTGATATATTGTTATGTTACTAACAAATTTTTTAGCACAAAAACGCTAAAAATTTTAACAATTATTTTATTATAATTTTTTTTTTTTTTGCAATAACATATCGTTCTAACTTTTGTTCTTAACAGCATTTGGTTTGAAATTCACTAAACTATATCATTTTAAAGTAAGATTTTCCCATTTAATTTAAACTTATAACATGTTTTAATGCTTAAATAAAAACAACAATTTTACAAAGCATAAACCTCGCAATTTGTTGTTCCATATTTTAACAACTTAATTCTTTGCAATCGTATCTCTAATCTCAGCAAACGCAGCGAATAAAAAATGCTGATCTCATAGTATTGAACTACTGTTCTCTCAAGTCGATAGATTTTGAAATCATC
This sequence comes from Parasteatoda tepidariorum, assembly GCF_982258835.1. NCBI lineage: Eukaryota > Metazoa > Arthropoda > Arachnida > Araneae > Theridiidae > Parasteatoda > Parasteatoda tepidariorum. The sequence continues at coordinate 118,845,180 of NC_141756.1, read as the reverse complement.
TGAGTAATATTTTACGTATTGAAAAACCGTTTTTTCTTCTTAAAAAAGAGTGATTTTTTTCCTTCATTATTCTACGTATTATAGACGTTGAACTAAAATTAATTCCAATTAGTCAGACAGCTATTTATAAACTTAATGCGTTTGCAAGGAAATAAAGAAAGAGAAGTTGACTAATTTTGTAGCAGAAAAGTCATCACTTTGTCACGCCTTCACTGTTAGAAATTTCCCGGGAAAAATGATTAAGTAACAATTTATTGAATGGCTATTTTACCATATTTAATTAAAACAGTCAAATAACCATAAATAAAATGGTAATCAAGTTGTTAAGTTTGAGAAAAACTGTTTATAAACTCATAGCCGAGCTGGCTTATCTGTCAATCTCATAACCGGCAGAGCTTGAGTCCGAGTGTTGACACCACAATGCTTTCTTCACTCCCTTCAATACATGAAGAATTTCCAGTGTCCGGCACTCTCCAATGCCCATTACCTTACGAAAAGCCGAGCTCCTATGCCTAGTTAAATATTAAATTTTTTTTTATGTTTTTGAAAATGGTTAAAAAACCGTATAGTTTTGTATTCATGGTTTTATAACCATACTTTTTGTAAATGGTTTCAAAACCATAAAAGTAAAAAAAATGTCCATAAACTTTACAGTTAATCGGATGGACAGGCAGCTGCCAGTTATTTTACCATAATTTTAGAATGAAAATTTTAACAGTGTAGCAGCAAAGTGATTACTTTGTCACGACTTGTATATGTGCTATGATGTTAGGTTTGCCGCAAGTATAAAGCTCTCAGTACACATTTCGTAGCGCTCAAGTTAATTGTTAAGAACAAATACATATCTTGCAATGAGGTAATATAAAGAACTCACATTTATAACAAATACATTCAAAATATAGGAACATATGAAAACTATTCGCAACTGATTATGTTCTAGTTGAGACAGTAATAAAAACAGATTGAGAAAAACAAAGTTTAGTTCGTTCACCAGGAGTTGGCACTAGGCTCTGTGCTTTCCTCACGTAGTATCCGACGATTCTATTTCGTTATTTTGCAAAGAAGGATGTGAACAATCCTGAAACAAGGTTGCTATTTGTCGATCGTATGACAAAAATATTTATTTGGCCATCTTAATGTGCATTTTCTTAACATTAAATATTTCATAAATTTGCTGATATTTCTCTCTTTTGAGTGAATAGTTTATCCTTTTTGAGACATTTTGCTGCAATATATTTAATTAGCTAGAGTAACGAAAGGTATAATAGCAGATGATAAAGCGAAGTAAGTGACTGAAAATGAAATCACTGTTTGTGTTTGGCGCGCATTAAGGGTTGTCTGATTTTCAAAAGCGGAGACGTTTCTCATCCCGCCCTGAAATGAACTCTTCGTCCGAGGGGGTGGAGCCAAGTGCCAACTCCTGGTGAACGAACTATATTTACACATACATCCTCATAAATCCTATTCCATCCTTTTTAGCACTCAGGCCCACACAAAAATATTCGTTTTCTTTCTTATTAATAAATACCCTGTTGAATTTTAATCTAGTCTTTTCTTTGTTCCACCGATGTCAAATCTTTATCTTCAGGTCAACTTCAGTTTGATCAGTTGATATTTGACCAACCAGTTTTGATCATTATATTTATAATACGTGATTTCACCAGCGTCTCCCACTATGCTGCATATTACCATTGTTCCAGGAAGGGTAAGGTTTGTTCTGGAAGGAAATAATATAATTTTTAATGAAGAAAAAAAAACGAACAACTTAATTATCGTTCTTACGTTCTGCAATCCTTAACACATTCAAATAACTCTGCAAAAAACTATTTTCTGGATCTTAGCAATATGAACTTGTTTCTACTTCGATTTATTAAACTTTTAAATCTCCAAAAATTTCTAATCGAGTTTCTCTTAAGAGGGCGTTATACTGTGCTTTCAACCTTCATTAGTAATTTAAAATTTGAAGTCTAGAAAAAGTGAGATCAAATCAAAATAGGGAAGACCATCGGGTGACCATGAATAGAGAAGACCATTTGATGAGACGCGGTGCCTCGGAGGATCGAGTGTCAGTCGCAAATTATCCTCAGTGGTAGATGAATCATGAATTAGAGTACTTTTGCAGTCAGGCTAACCGTGGAAGGTTTTCGTGATTTTCCTCTCCATGTAAAACAAATGTGGGTTAGTTCCACCAAAAAATTCTCTAAGAAGGCAAAATTTTCCGCAATACTTGACTCTAGGAGTTCGCTTTTCTTCTGGATTAGGTTCAAAATTACAAGGCTACGGAGTTGAACATTGGTAGGCGTAAACTCAAAATTGGGTTGGCTATTCAATGACGGTTATATTAAGAAAATTTAAATGGTGAAGAATATTCAAACTATTAAAATGCAAACAAATTATGGCAGGATTATGTAGAGGCAAAGTAATTCTGCTATTGAATTTTGATATTTTGAAAGTATTTTTTCAGCATTTCAAAATTCATGGTTTTCTCTTAGGTTTACCTGCATTCACTTTCTAAAGTATACATTTTGAAATGCCAATGGAGGTGGAATGGAATCCGCCTCCATGAAAAGTATTTCCCTGATATAGCGTCCCCTTAATTTTCTAAGGTGAATTGAGATCCTTTTGCCTTCCCACAATTCATTATTTTTATAGCTAGATGTGTTAAATATTTTTTCTCAAAAATTTTGGTAATGACTGAAAATTTTTTTTCTCTTTTCGAAGGATTTTCGATTAAAAAAACTGTCCCAAATTTTTTTCTTTTTTTGTCGTTAAAAAACTTGATTTAAATCGCATAATTGCTATGATTCCATTTGAAAGTAACAGAAATTTATTTACCTTCTGTGGATATAGTGTAATTATCGACAATGTCAACCTTCATCTATGAAAAGGTACCTCTCCACGGAATCGAGTTAACATGTCTTATATACCAGTGAATTGGAATTATATTTTTGTAGTGGTAGATGCACTACGGTAATCCCCCACCAGAATTATATCTGTGATAGAATTCGATGAATGGATACCACTAGTCGATTTATTGCTGTTTTGTGAGAAACCGGGAAAAATATATTAAGATCACCAGACTTTTTGAGTACTGATCGTGAGAGCTGTATTAAGTTCACGAGGGCTCCTGTGTTGCCATTAGCAATCGAGTGTATGCGTTGTGTGTGATCGAGACTGAGAAGCAACAGCGTGAGGAGGACAATGTCGCAGTCACAAGTAGCAAGTCAACTGTTTAATCCTCACTATCCATCGAAGTAGGCGTGTTCAAATCGTAGTGGGCACTTCTGCCAAGGTAGGCGTGTTTACATAACGTCCAAAGGATACCAATGTGGGGAGAGTTGTTATCGTCAATGTCAACCTTCATCTATGAAAAGGTACCTCTCCATAGAATCGAGTTAACATGTCTTATATACTAGTGTATTAGAATTATATTTTTGTAGTGGTAGATACACTACACTCTCGTATGTAAATTTAATTATTTTATAAATTTATTTATTCTCAAAAATTGTTTATACTTACTTCTTGTCGATCAAAGTTCCTTTGGGCATTCACTTGAGGTCCTTTCATCCTCATGATATCGTGCGGTGGGTAAAACGCATTGTTATATGTACTTTCCATTTGATTACGATTCCATCTATCGCCAACGTCATCTCGATTTCTCCACACTGCAAATTGATTCGCACTTATAGTTGGATAGTTCTTTGGCGGGTTGGCAACATAGGGTTGGGTATTCATGGTGTTCTTTCTTTGCGGAGGATTGTACATTGATTGCTTATCTCGTTGCAAGTCTGTCCAGAAAGCCCGATTTATTTGACTCGGAGCTTGTTGAATAGGTTGTTGTTGGGGAATTGGCTTAATGTCATTCCTCGGAGTGGTCAACTCATTCCAAAACTTATTATCTGACTTTTTTCGAAGCCCTCTTAAATGGGCTGTCCAGTTGTTGTACCTCGGTTTCAGAGGCTGCCCTTGTTGATCTCGGACCACTCCGACTGTTACTTCTCGCCAGGAAGGGACACTAGTCACCGCGTGGTCTCTCCTGTTTTTCAGGTCAATCAAAACGGGTAAAGAAGTGACCACTACGACATCTGGCTTTGAAGGATTCACTGACATTCGCGAAGCAAGGTATGGTGCAAGAAGATTACCACTTTGTGGGGGAGTTGTTGTGGCTTTCTCAGTAGTTGTGGGCACCGTTGTTGTTGTTGTTGTTATGGGAGTTGTGGTTGTCGGGATTTCTATAGTGGTGGTCTCTAGGGATTGGATTTTAGCTAACTCATTATTGCCATCAAACTCTGTGTTGTTACAATCTTGCGTTGGTAAAATATGCTTCTTTAGCAAAGAATTGTCGATGTTGTCTTCTGTGGACAAAACTAAAGATAACTGGTTCTGAAAACTCAAGCACTTAGTTGTAGTAGCTGTGGGGTCAGTTTGCAACAATATCGTGTTCGAATCTGTAGTTTGAGCAGCCAAATGCGATAGAGGCGTTGTTTGGACTGATTCCGTAGTTGCTGTCGAGCTCTCAGCACTTGTTGATACTTCAGGCCTTTCTGTCTGAAGTTCAGAAGTACTTTTTAGGGGCAGAGCTTGTACAGGATCATACTGCTGCTGTAGTGAAGACATTTGTCCAACAGTCATGACAAAAAATGGGTTTTCATTGTCATTAGTAGATTCTTCACTTTTATTTGAAACATCCGGAATCGCTGTTTCAGTTGATAGCGTTACTGGGATAGTTGCTGTTGTTTCAGGGAGTAGGGATGTAGTTTCCACTAACGGTATGGGTCTCACTGTACCATCAAGAGACTTCGTTGAAGTGTAGGAAGGTGTCACAAACTCATGATCCTTATGACTTAAATCTTCGTCACTGTACAAGTCGTCACTTAGCTTGGTGTCTGAGTCGTCCTCTAAATTTTGTTCCTTAAAAGTTGGGATCGCTTCTACACGCTTATATGACACTTCGAAGCTTTTTCCATCGTTAAGAATGTCGCTCGGGTTGTAGTCATACGATTCGTCTTCCATCTTTAGATCTTCATCAGAGCCGAATTTGACTTCTTTGGGCTTGACATGCAAATGCAATTGGAATTTGGAAATGAGTACAGCCGTACCATCAGGAAAGAAGCGAAGTAACAAAGCCGGTTTTCTTTCAAAATAAGGTTCTTCACTCTCAGGGATTTTATCCCTTTTCAAGACTACGGGTGGCTTCGTGTTCCTTTCTCTCTCTTTGTTTCTCGAAAATTCTTTGCTAAAAGAAAATAAGTCATTTTTGTTTTTTCTAGGTCTCATGGGTGTTTCTGTGGGGCGTAACCTTATCTTAGAGTTTTTGGCATCTACAGTTGAGTCTATTTTTAGTCTTTCTGAGTCACTCTGCAAGTCTGCGCTTGAAGAATTTGTCTGTTCTTTTTTCGCATGATCATTGTGTTCATTTAAGGTATTAATGCTTTCAGGTAAGATTTTAGGTATGAGCAGGGAGGAATTTTGTGCTTCCACCTCAGAGCTGGCAGGAAGGGAGTAACTTGACTGGATAAAAAGGATGCAGAAAATAAATACTTTAAGAGACGCCTGAAAAGAATTTCAAAAGTAGTCATTTTAAAACTTTATGGAAATTCATTTTGTAGATATTTAATAAAATGTTAAAAACATTAGTGTACCAAAAATTAAGATTACAAATATAAAACAAATTTGACAATAAAAATGGAAAATACTACAATGTAATTTGGACACATAGCGTGCTCGAAAACAAAAATTTTCATACTTTAAAATTGCGGATTTTTCAAGCATTCCTAAATTTAAAACTAGAATAATTTTTGGTCCCGTAGTGGACTGATCGTTAAGACACGGTTTCCCAGCAGATCACCGAAGTCAAGCATCACTGGCTGCCGTCAGTGTGCGGGTGGGTGACCACTTGGATCAGTCTGCGTAGGGTCCGAGGGTGTGCGGTATGGGTCCTCGTTAAACTGTTCTACCGTAAAGTGCTCGGTTTCGCGTGCAGGTCGTCGGGCTACCGAAGCGGGGGTGCCATCCCCTCTGCAGAGGATCAAAATTGTGATGGCATGTCCTCGGATCATCCTGAGGGATGTTTCCCAGACCGTCGCCAATAGCCCATTGTGTAGCTCTAGTGAGACGTAAATGAACTACAAGAACATGAATAATTTTTGAATGTTTCCCTCTATCCTAAACAGAAAAATTTTACAGATTCTTTGACCAATTTATCACAATTTTGGATGTATGCTTAGGATCATTATCCTGCTTACACATTCACAAAGTCCAAAAATTCTATTTGTTGCGATGTCAACAAAAAATTTAAATACTATTAACAAAGGGAATGAACATGCATGTTTACAACTATTCAAATGAAAATTGATTTTGTGCAGGGCGGAGAAAGCTTGGGGCAGAAATGAAATGGAAAAGTCTATTTTAACAAATTAACATTTTTGCTTTAACTATGCTTTTAATTTACGTAGGTTTACTGATAAATTGGAGCTATATTTTAGTTTTAATGTGCTTCATAGTTAATGCCAGAGAGAGAGAGAGAGAGATGCATTTTATGAAATAAGATCTGCCCGCTGTACAATTTTTTAAAAAATTTTCCATCATTTTTCTTTATTTTTTTAATACATATTACGAGTTTATATTGGAATAAAGAACTTAAAAATGTTGTAATTACAAACACTAAATTAATATAATGTATGAATTATTGTTAAGTCATTGATGGATTTTTATGATTACAATTGAAAGGAATTTATAGTGAATAGAATTATTTATTTCAAATGTTATTTCTACGCAGCATAAAAAACAAATCGTTATGCATATAAATTGAGTGAAATCAAACGTTTCAACGTTTCACAATCAAACGTTTCACAAGATATATATGAATGTTGTTTATTTTTAAAAAGAGTTCAACCATTCTTTCAAAGCTGGACTAACAGAGACAATTTACCAACAAACGAGCGAAGCAACTCGAGAAAAAAAAATACTTATGTATTAACAGCACAAAATATTATTAACAAAATAGCGTATGATGACATCAGAAAAAGCGATAAAAACACATTAACAAAATGTGCATTAATAATTTAATAATTATATATTTATTAACAAAACGATATTTGCTTTTAAAAAAAAATATCGAATTATCAAGGGACGGTGAGTGCAACGAATAGGGGACGGAGCCTCCCAGACATTTAAAATATTTGAAAATAAAAATAAGATTTCTCAAATTAAAATAAATTTATGTTTGTAATACAAATCAATACAATATAGGGCACAAGGGCGCCAGCAGAATAATATAAAAGGGAGTGCAACCCTCTAACAAACTACCCCCCCCCCCCAAAAAAAAAAGTTAAAATATTCTGTTATTACACTTTGTTTTGTTATTACATGTACTTAGATCTGCTAATTTTTTTCAAGATACATTTCTTCATTGTTAACAAGATATTTAAGAAAAAATACAAATTTCTTGTGCCTGCAAATTTTGCCATGATAAACTGTATTGATGGCGCTGGCATGGCTATTGACTTAGAAACACAAATAAATACAAACAGTAGTTTCGTATACTAACGTGTTTGTGTACGCTTAATATTGGTATTTATTGTGTTATTTAAGTGTTACAGTTGTGAGAAGTCAGTTTGTGTTATACACCTTTGTTAAACTAAATAACTAATAGAAATTAAAATATTACTTATATTTTATTAAATGAAATTTAAAAATATAGCTTAGATATCTGACAAGTTTGTGCATGCTCAGAAAAAAATCAAAGATGACTCAGAATTCATTGAAAAAGTTATAAGCAGATTTGGACAGCAAACAAGACGATCCCAATTCTTGTTTAATTCAACAATTTTTTAATTGTTATGCATTAATAATTACTTAATTATTTGTTTTTTTAAAAAAATATTTTCAATAAAATTTTTTATAACAAAATTGCTTTTCTGTATTTCTTTAATTGTTTTTTTTTAAAAAAAAAAGCCAGGGGGTGCAAGTGCACCCTCTTGCACCCCGCTGTCGGCTCTCTTGACAGGGCAGATTTAACGAAAACTACCTGCCACAAGGGAACTAAATACGATAGATGGCGATTATAATGGTTTGCATATTAGGAAGCAAACAATTTTCTTTTAGCTATTGAATCTCTTAATCCACTAATTAATTTAAGAAACAAAATTGCTAATAAATGGTAATCGAATTACCTAAAATTAAAAATAATTAAATTAAAAAAGTAGCTGTGGTGGGTCAAGGGATACAGCGCTCGCCTCCTAATTAGGTTACCCGGGTTTAAATCCCAGCGATGAACTATAGCACCGACCACAGAGCCGAAGTAAAATATCTTCAGTATTACAGTCCCTGGTTGATTATTATTAGACGCACTGTTAGAGTCGATGTAAAATCTTAATTATCAGATGATGCTATTCAGCTTTACTGTTTTATGTGACTGAAACCAGTTCCCTTCAAAATTAACCAATTGCAAAACCAATCTTTAAGATCCATATTCCATTGCAAGCTATAGTTATTTCAATATAATAATTACAAAGACAATGTCACAACTCTATTTTAAAATTGATTTTTTTTATATTATAGTCTTATTTCAATAGTTTCATTACAGTATTTCAATATTCTAATTTCAATATAATAGTTCAAAAATATTTCATCTCTGAGATCAATATTCCACGGCAATCAAACAGTTGATTCAAAATTTTATTTAAGAACAAACATCGTTATTTCATTTCAATGTTACAATTGTTTTGAAATGATAGTTCTGTTTCAATAGTTCATTACGATTTTTTACTACTATAGTTTCATAACTAATACAACAATTCTAGTAGTAATGATTTACTTCCAAAATCAATATTCCATTTCAATAGTTCTATTTCTTTATTAAAAATTCGTAACTGATATAATAGTTCTGAAACAAATTAATTTAGTTCCTAAATGTATTTTAATATTCGACATGAGATAAAAATATCATTGTTTCTTTTCAGTATTACAGTTATTTTAAATTTATTGTACTGTCTCAATTATTTTATTACAGTATTTTAATATTATAATTCCTAAACTAATAATTTATTTCCAAAATCAACATTCTATTTCAATAGATCTATTTCTCTGCTCCAATTTTATAATAGATATAATAGTTCTAAAATTAATTGATTAAGTGCCTAAATAATTTTAGTATTACAGTTCAAATAACAATATCCTAGTTTCATTTCGATATAACAGTTCTTTAAAAATTATAGTTTCTTTTCAGTAGATCCATTACGGTATTTCAATATGAAAATTTCATGACAAGCAGTATAATTTCCAAACTAATAAATTAGTTCCAAAATCAACATTCTATTTTAATAGGTCTATTTCTGTGTTTCAATGTTATAACTGATATGATAGTTCTGAAATTAATTGATTAATAATTTTATTATCCCATTTCAGTATAATTCAAACAACAATATTTTAGTTTCATCTCGATGTAACAGTTCTTTTAAAATTATAGTTCTTTTTTCAATAGTTCCATTACAGTATTTCAACATTATAATTTCATTACAAGTAGTATAATTCCCGAACCAATAATTTAGTTCCAAAATCAACAATCCATTTCAATATTTCTATTTTTGCGATCCAATTTTTAACCAACGTTAATAGTTCCAAAATTACTTTATTTTATATCTAAATGAATAGTCTATTTCAATATTATAGTTCAAATAACAATATCGTAGTTCAATTTTAATATTGGAGTTATTTTAAAATTTTAGTTCTATTTTATTAGTTTCGTTACAGTATTTTGATATTATAATTTCATAACCAACGTAGCAGTTACAGTATTAATGACTTACTTACAAAGTTCTATGCCATTTTAATAGTTCCATTTCAATATAACAATTTCATAATCGACGCAGGTTCAAAATTAGCATAATGGTTCCAAATTAATATTCAATAATTACAATAATACGTTGCTCTTCCATGTAATATTTAGTTCAATATTATAATTTCGAAAACTACATAGTAGTCAGCTTCAAAATCAATATTATAGTTTTTAATAGCAACATAGTAATGACGCTGCTGAAGCCGATTTGCAGTTGTTTACGTTTGTGTTTTCATGGGTTAATATTGTAATGCAATACGTTAAAAATAAATACAAATAGGAAGTATATGAAAACTCTCCTGAATAAAAACTCATTACATGTATGTTTGAATATAAAAGTATTTCATATAACATCGTGCAAAACATGTCATTATTAAAAAAACTACAGTGCTTCTAATAATTTGGTTTAATTATTATAATATACTAATATTATACCTGATATAAAAATAATCTATATTTATATAATGTATCGTCAAATTTATGTTATATCTCGTCTAATTAAAACAATTGATACGCGAACGGAAAAAAGTGCAAACCGATTTCAGTCGCATAAAAACAATAGTATCATCTCCTGATAATTAAGATTTTACATAAAATTTTACAGTGTGTCTAATAATTTGCCCAGGAACTGTATTTACTGTAGTGTTTAAATAAAATTTACTGCGGACTGAGTAAGTAAAATTGATTGATTTAATTTTAAACTTTTAGAATTTAAAAAAAAAAGAAGAAAAGTAGTTATAAATTCTAAATTAACCACATACCTTGTCAATCATGATCGTACGAGTGACTAACAGCGGTGCCATAGCTCGAATGGGCTTCTGTTCGATCATGGGTCATCTTTTCTTTGATGGTTAAAAAATTCAAAAACTATCGCTTACAGTGACCCCCTTTCTCTGACGCATGCGCAGAATCTCGACCCCTCAATATGAAAAAAAAAAATTCTTGAGCGCACTTCATTGAACACTGGAATAGAAAGTATAGATAGCCATATCTTTTCCTCTATCGCTCTTTCTCTTTCGACATTTTCCCCCTTTCTTTATAAACTGTTCCAATTGTTGATTAGAATAAAAGATATTTTAAATGATATTTCCGCTTGTTTCAAGAAGTGAAGAAGATCATTAAGTATTCATATTCTTTAAGAATTCTTCTGCGTGCAGACGATATATTTACGTTGGATTAGGCATGATTTAATTGATATGTTGAGAAGGAAAGTCACTGAAATTTTCATGGAAAGGGAAATAGTGTAATTTTATTTATTTTCACTGCAAAAATCCTAAAAATTTGTTCGAAAGTAAAAAAAAAATTTCCGAAAATAAAAGTTTAATCCCATATAAGTATGAAAAAGGACTATAAGGGCGTATGGGACTATATGCTCTCGCATCTCTTTAACAGCGCTTTTTTGTTTTTCAAACAGTGTTGTAACTGAGTTAATCGTTAGAATTTAGGTTTAAGGTGAATTTAATTAAGAAATTTTCAATATATCTATCTATCTATCTATTGATATATATATATATATATATATATATATATATATATATATATATATATATATATATATATATATATATAAGTAGAATTCATAATAAATTCTCTCGTTTTTCTTTTTAAAAATTATTTTAGGAGCTGATGTTTTTCTTCTAAATGCTGAAAAACCGTGAGGACTCAGGGGATATAGTGATCACCTTCGGATGAGGTGAATCGGGTTCGAATCCCAACGATGGCTGGTCGATACGAATTCCTGATCCGTTTTGCACCTACCACAGTGCTGACGTAAAATATCCTCAATGATAGACGGATCATGAGTTAGAGTCCGCTCGGTATCAGACTAACCGTTTGAGGTTTTTGCGGTTTTCCTCTCCATGTAACGCAAATGCGGGTTAGTTCCATCAAAAAAGTCCTCCACGAAAACAAATTTTTCCCACCACTTGATCCAGGAGTTTCCTTGTCTTCTGAATTGGGTTCAAAAATACAAGAGGCTACGGAGTTGAACATTAGTAGCCATAAACTCAAAATTAGGTCGGCTGTTCAACGACGGTTATTAAACATGTTATAATAAATCAATATTTTATCTAAAGTAATTTGACAGAGACATGATTTTTCACTAAAAGTAAATATAAGTTTACATTATCGGTATTAGGTAAACATATACTAATATATCGTCAATGTGGGGTACAGTATGACCCCACTTCAACTTTATACTAATATTTCAAAAAAAAAAATTATTATAAGAATTGACCTTTTTTAATATGTGTTAGTAATCGCATCTTTTGTTTTGTCAAGGAAATATGATTAAGCATAGTAACAAAAAAAAAATTATTTAGTAGAAAAGATAGATACCAAAATGAAAACATGTTTTCATCCGAATAGCGATGCGCCGTCATTTATGAACCCCGAGTATAATTTGAAATTTAAAATATTTTTGGACCGTAATGATGTTTATCGCAATAATAATAAACGATAATTGAAGACACGTTGAAAGCTTATTTCACAGTATCAGCCTAATTACCGCTTGATAAGAAACATGTTTTTAAGTACATTTCAATTAGCTTACTATTAGCGGCTCATTTTAATAAGTCTGAATCTATGGACTCAAAAAGCCCAAAGAAATACTTGAAGAAAATTATTGAATATTTCCAATGAGCAGTGCAGCCGCGGCGGCTCATAGCTTACAAGGAATAGAGAATTCGTCTACCCTGTGATCTAAGTGACCCTGGTTCGAATCCTAGTGGTTGCTGGTTGATACGAATTCTGATCTCGGCTTACACTGATCGCAGTACTAACGTAAAATATATTCAGTGGTAGACGGATTATGGGTTAGAATCCCCTTGCCATTGAGCTGACAGCGGAAATTTTTCATGGTTTTCCTCTTTTTGCAACGCAAATGCTGGTTAGTTTCATCAAAGAGACGTTTGCGAAGGCTAGTTTTTTCTAATATTTGATCCAGGACCTTTATTTTTTTGTTGTGCCGATAATGTTGGTAGTCAAGAGTCCAAATCCAACGAAAAAATGTGTTTATATCGAGAAAGTACGTTGTCGTGGCTGATTCCGTAACTTAAATAATAGTTAGCACTAATTAATTAACTTATGCGAGGTCAACCTTTCGAACTATTAAGGTTATCACTCAGTTCGTGAAAATCCGATCATTAGAACAAAAATTATTTAAAGTGATATCTTTATTTTGTGGTCTTTAAAATCTAACAATTTTGAAGTAATAGAATTATTTATCTTTAATTTTTGAATGAACACAAGGATTAAGAAATATATAAAAAAAAATTATACGTCGCAAATACCATTGTAAAAATCAATAAAAATGAACTTATTTACGAAAATTGAAAAAGAGGGGCTATTGGGTCAAGATTTCTAGACAAGTATTAGCAGTCAAGATCTCATGATTCCATGAATCTGTAGTGTTCGTCAGTGAAAAGATCGAGCACTTTGGCCCACAGTGCAAATTCTAAGACCTTTAAATGCTTTTTTTTAAAATAACTGCAGTCACTGAACTTTCGTTCTTTGCCTCAGAAGATGCCAGAAGTGTTACTCATTAATCGTTTTCTCGATGGGCACCTGTGAACCGAACTCACGAACGCAAGCAACATTACAAACGCTTCACAGCCACAGACGCCCGTTCACAGTGTGGGAAACATTCACACATCACACAACAGAGGACAACATACAGAGAACCATCCATGCCCTGAGCGGGATTCGAATCCGCAGACATTGGCTTCGCAGTCAGGCACGCTAACCACTTGGCCACCTGGCCGGCATATTAAAAATGTAGATTAGACCAGCCAGTGGTTCATAAACTTACTTCGGGTATGCAAGTGATCAAGTTTCTGATTGCGGAACCACTATTGCTATGAATATACTAACTAAAGAAATATTACTAATTATTTTGAAAACATTTAGACACATGAATTTGTTTTCGGTGTATGCATATGCTGTATGCGGTATGCATAAGGTGTATGCGAATATGCAATTTAAATGTATTAATTCTATTCGCTGCTTGTGCATTAATTTTCATTTTGAATTTGAGATTTTGCTGAAAAATACCGATGGAATATTTTATAAAAACATGTGTTTTTGCATAATTAATTCAATTTTTTGTTTATAAAAAAAGTATTTTTAAGAAATTTAAAAAAATTTTGATGTTTTTTTTTATTGGCATTTTAATTTAACAATTTCATTTCATTCTCCTGTTGATCTTTTGATAATATGATTCTTGGAATTTCTGTGATCCTTACACGGAACATTAGGGTTACACAGAACACTTTGAAACACTTAACATTAATCAAAGGTGATGAAACAAAAGGAAAATTTTTGTGCTTTAGGTAACATAAAATGAAAAAAAAAGCTTATAAAAATTTCTCAATTTTACTGTTAAAACTGATTTTCTTATTGAATTATCTTATTAAATCAAGTTACATCAAATTATATTATTTATTTGCCTTTTATAACTTATGTATTGGCAATTAGGGTATGGGGCGAATATGTATATCTCCCATTTTCATTTGTTAAGAATTGGGGTCACAAAAATTCTTTATGTAATGATCTCAAATATATACACACAATTTCTTTGCCCCCATGGTTAAATGTGCAAGTTATTTAATAAATGCCAACTAAATCAAAAACTACATTTTACATTGTTTGCAACTGTATATAGTACTTAAAAAGCTTTTTCATTAAAAAGCTTAATTCATTAAACTTAAAAAGCTTAATAAGCTTAAAAAGCTTAAGTTTAATTTATTAAACTTAAAAAGCTTAATTCATTAAAAATAGTATATGATAAATTCAGTTAATATTAATCACTTTAGCAATTTAAGTCTCATTTGAACTATTATTGTATTCGTTTAGATTTTGATTGTTTAATTAATTAATTTATTTATTTATTTGAATAAGGTGGTTATGTTCTAGCTCGCTAAGCTGGTTGTTTCTCGAGTATCTTTGATCCTTGTTTTTTTTTTCTCCTTAAAAGTAATTTTAAGAGGGTAGCATTTTTTACAAAAAAGGAACGTTTAGGAACATTTCAAAAAAAGAAAGATAATTTTGTCTAAAAAAAATCAAGTTATTGTACAGAAAAGAATATTTTTTGTTAAAATGTTAATCGTTGTAAAATGAACGATTACCTTAATTTGAATAAAACAGTCTATACTTGAGAAAAAAAGCAATATAATTTAAGAATATGAAATGTGTAAACCAATAAGGAGCAATTTTACGTATAAACATATTACAACGATAGTAATGTAATAGCTGAATACCACGTTCTTAAGATAATAACAAATAAATCATTGCTGAACAACGTTACGAAATTTTGAACATAACTGAAAAACATATACCAACACAATTAATAAAGATAAAATAACTCCAATATTTTTATTTATTATAAAACTTGTCGCCTCCCGGTGGCTTTGCATTATTAGATTAAGAAAAACACGTTTTTAATAGTTTATCCCATTAAAATAAAGATTAACTGTATTCAATATCATTTTTCATGGATTCGAGACAGATTCATTATTTACCCTAACCAAGCATTTTTAACTGCTATTTATGCTTTTCAAGGGGCCATTAAAATTTTATTTTATTTTGTATAGCAGCTCAAATTAAAAACGATTTTTCTCTCTTTCTTTTATATATTTTTTTAAAATTTCGGTATATATTTTTTACAGATTTCGATTGAATGATAATTCTTTTTTATTCCATTCTACTTCCTGTACATTTTTCTTCAAACTATTGTAATTTCAAATTTTGTAAGTTTTATAGTGTTTGCTCAGCAAAGCAAAATATGATGTAATTTGTACAATGAGAAGTTGTACAATGTTGAAAGAAAAAGAAAAAGTCTATTTTTATTTATTTATTGTTTTGAAACTTTATTTTTTATTTAGATGTAAGCTTTTGAAGCATCATATTGAGATTAAACTCATTATTTATTTTTTATTTCGATATAAATTTTTTAAAGCGTCATTTTGTAAATTTGAGGTAAGACTGTAAACCTGCTAACAATTTTTTTTCGAAAAAAACCCCAGTTTTTATTAATACATTGTTATTGATTGATTTAATAACAAATTTATGTGATCCCTAACGGAATGTTTTTTTACCATTGATTTGGATTTCATATCACCACTTAGTTAAAATGGATAAATTAAAAAAATATGTAAAGGTTATAAGTAATTAATAAAAAGATAACGATTGTTTCCTAATAAGATTCATCAAAAAGTTGTGAGCAAAATTCATTCAAGGCATGTACAGAAACTGATTTTAATTTTCAAAACCTAGCCGAAGAGTTTTGAAACCTATTTCATTTTACACTGATAAATTTTGAAATAAATTACGTTTAATTATCTGCAATCAATTAAGTCTCTTATTGATTACTTATCCATATTATGTAATAATTATAAAAAATATTTTTTTGGCGATGATATTATTTGGCATTGCTTCTAAAACGATTCCGTTAATGAGAGGCAACCCCTGTTCTAATTGTGACTTCCCAATCAAAATGCCAATGCTGGACCACTTTCTCAGTTCAATGGTTGAAGTTCGTAAACAAAAGACCCTACTTAATCCCTACGCGCTTTATTCACCGAAACAAAAGAGAAAAGTTTTTTTTTCTATTGACAAAATCTCACCATTCCGAACACGATAGGAATCAAAAATAATGTGACCACTGGGGCAAGAGTTCTCACACATGTTTTGTTACTTTCTCTTTCTCTCCCTTTACCTATTATATCATCGAATTGCATAATATTCGGTTGCTACTTTTTTTCTTCTCTTCCTTCGGTTATTGATCACGTGACGACTAAAACGATTCGGAATGAAAGCGACCGGAAAAAAATTCGTTCCGATAGCATAATGGATCGAAGTATAAAAACATAATGATAAAAAGGTGATTTTAGAGATTAGTTAATGACTGTTGTCAAAGCGAAAGTTCCTGAAATGAGATCCAGTAGACAAGAGATGCTATAGGAAGTATCTTTTTTAGCTTCCAGCTCTTGTAGTATTCTATTTATAAACGCAAACAAGTGAAAGCGATTAGCTATTCTGATTGTTCTTTATCAAGCAACCATTGTTCGCGTGGATGATATTTCCACCTCTGATACATTATTTTTTATAATCCATTTATCAACTTCCTTTGAATATAAACTTTGGTACTTTTAAAAGATGTTCTTAGACTAAAAATAATGAGATCAGTTCGATTTTGCAAGTAGAGTAGACGGACGGAAGGGCATTGCAAAATTTGGCTTATTGTTCTTTAACCGAAAGCCTTTCCGTAAACGCCATCTCAGATAAATAAATTAAATAAATAATGAAGTAAGATAATTTTTATGGTAAAAAAAATCCAAAATAACTGTGTTATCATATTAAAGTTCACAACTTATAAAAACTAATTAAAAAAAGAAGAAATAGTATGCAACAGTTTCAGAGTTTAGTTTTATAAGTAAAATTTTAAGCCATAAATAAATCAATAAATATATAAACGAATAAACCTATGCGTTTCGACTTTTTCTAGAGGAAGTTTAATAATAGACATTTCTCAATTTATAAAGGATTTTTTAAATACTTGAATTTTTAATTTTATTGAAATCAACGAAACATTGTTATTTTATTTATTTCATGTTATTTAAGCTTTCTTAAATTTCAAATTTTTATAACTTCAAAACTGGAAAAAAATGATGGACTTCTCTCAAAATAATCTATTTTGATTGCAGGGACCGATCAAGATAAATTCAGGTCCAAGGCCCACAAAATTTTCCGGACCCCTAACAAAATATTTTGAAACTAAATTTCTGAAGAGTAGTCTTAACAATAAAAAGAATCTATTGAACTGCATGATTCAAGAGAAACATTCTAAAAAATTTTGAAAGTAGATAAATAAAGATTATTTTTCTAATATAAAGTTTAAACATCTAAATATGAAAGTAAAATATAAAATGTTGTGTGAAAATAAAAATAGTTTGGTGACCACAAACAAGTGAAATCAAGAATTTTTGATAAAAGTCACTGATTAGCTGAATTATTTTAAAGATTGCAGCCTTCCATCTACAGCTTAAGAATAAGCTTTTAGTTCTTGTTGGCGCTAATCATTTATAAGAGACTTTGCCAATATGCATTCTCGTTGCAGTTGCTTAAGCCGTTGGAGTAAAAACTGCACCCATTAAAATTCAGCTGTACTTTTGAATTTGATAAGTGCGATGTTTGATTAGTCACAATATAAAGAAAATTTGAAATGAAAAATGCTTTTTTTGAGAAAAATTGTTTCTTTCAATATTTAAAGAAGAGCAATATTGCGGACTTTTTACTACTTTTCGAGGCCCCTCTGAAAGTGTGGGCCCTAGGCCCGTGTCTATTGGGCCTAGGCGATAATCAGGCCCTGTTTGATTGTGTTTTTAAAAATTTATCTCATAGTCTTTTTGCGCATTTTTTATCAATTTCATAACGATTATTTTTCGAGAAGTTGAGAATATAACAGATACATTAACACACAGATAAAAGAAATAGTGTTCCCCAATTAGAAAAGAGAAGAAAGGAAAAAAAAACGTTTATCTAGAATTTTTGCATTGCATCCAGCACGTTCACATATGCACGTTCTGTAGAACTGCGGTGTACAGGTCATCCGTACGTGAACTTAGTCGATACATTGTTAAAATACTATAACTCTCGATTGATATTTCTTAATTTTCTTCACGTGTCGGGTCCTCGGGTTGTTCAAGAGAGGGAGCCAGAAGAATCAAAATTCTGATGTCTTCGGATTTTTCTCAGTGATGTTTCCCACACTGTAGTTTAGTGTAATGTGTTGATTTTTTTTGGTTAATTAGTTGATGTTAACTTAAAGCACAGATTATGGGGTAAATTTGTTTATATGCAGATAGAGATGCGTTTTAGATTTTTTTCTTTAATTTTTGAGGCTCTAGTTCTAAATAAAATACTTCGAATACTACTACTACTTTTGCTTTCATTCGATTTATTAAAAGATTTAATATTACGTGTAAGTATCTAGTATAGTTTCCGAATAGTAAAGAGGATATTTTTAAAAACATGAATAGAAATCATTATAACTTAAAAAAAATTATACATTAGTAACATGCATTATAAATCTATTACACATTAATTATCTATCTTGTCAAAAAATCTTGTCTTGTTATATGAAACACAAACACGTATTGTATGTATATTGTTAAAAAAAATTGATGAATTTTTATTTTTGAGCTGGTGACTAAGCACTGAAAATGGGAATATCAAGTAAGTGAACAATCATAATCATAAAAGTTAAAACAAAGTCTAAAAAAAGGCAATAACAAAATAATCATTACTAAAAAAAAATCAAAAACTAATTTATGCGTCAATTTTTTTAAATTTAAATAAATGCCTTTTCAGATACAATAAATGAGGCTTTAAGCATGTCTTTATAGGGCAACATCCTTTAATTTCTATTTAATTTAGTTTAATTCCTGTTGTATTTTCAAATTCATAAACTTACAATTTTGTATGTAAATTTCCATAGTAAGTCAGTTTTATGTTAATTGGGTACTTGTAACTAATAATCACATGGTTGTGTCGAATCACCTGGTTGCAGGGCTGGATTACCGATTAGGCCAGACTAGGCCATAGCCTAGAGCCCCCAACGATTAGGGGTCCCCTTAAAAAAAAATTTTTAAAAATAAATTTAAAAAAATTAAGAAAAACAATGATTTTTTCAAATATATATTTACAAAATACGATAGTTTTTTTTAGTTCTAATTTAACAAAATAGAGTAAAATTTAATTTATTATTAGTTATTTTAAGTTTAAATATGCTTTCTTAAATAAAAAGATAGATAAACACTTTTATATTTGAATAAATAAAAAATATACGAGAAAAAAAATTTAATCTAAGGGCCCCAAAAATTTGAATGGTATGCTTAATCCGGCCCTAACTGGATGTGCATGGTATATTTAAATTACTGCTTAAGATTTGGATTTGTAATCATGCTAAATAAATTTTCGGATTACTTTTAATTGCATATCTGCAAGGGACGTTCAGAATTACGCGTTTGTGGCTAACCTGATTGGTTGGCGCACGCATGACATTGCTTGAAAGTATTCAATTATACTGAGTCACGTTGCTTAATCAAATTTAAATCAACATTTTTGACTTAATATTTTTGTTTCTTCATTTCTTTACCCTATTATCCGGATCTAATACAGTTTTACAAAATAAATGTAGGTATTACTTCGTTTCAGGAGGCGAGTGATGGTTAATCAAATACTGTAATACACAGATAAAAAAGTTTTTACAAAATGTGTCAAAATAGCTAAATAAAGCAAGAAAAAAATCATCATTTTAAAGTTCATAAAATCTTCAAAAATGTTATCTCTTTAAAGTTCATAATTTATAAAAAACTGATTTAAAAATAAAGAAGAAATAGTATGCAACAGTTTCAGAGTTGTTTTTAATGCGCAACGTAACATTTTAAAACGAAAAATGAATGAATAAATACATAAAAGAATAAATCTATGCATTTCGAAAGAAAGTTTAATAATATAGATTTTTTAATTTAAAAATACTTAAAAATAATGTTTTTCAATATAGATGAATTAAGGAAGAAAACGAGTTTTAAATAAATATTTATTTTTCAGCACACATTTAACTAAAATAGAACAATTTAACGAAACATTTAAGAATAGAACAATTTAACTAAAATAGAACAATAGAAAGACCCGTCTTCGCTTTTGTGACTTGCTTACATAACTTCAAAAGCTTCCTAACTTTTCCTGGACTTGGGCGAGCAAATATGGTTAGAACAACCTACCACGAATTCGGAAGTTTTTGGTTCTAATATTGCCGGCAGCCAACGAACATCTTTTCGAATTTAATTATTTGCTTCGGGGCTATTTTGACTAAATTTTGATCAGCTCTTTTTTTTTACTGGGTAAAAAGTATTAGTATTGTAGTAGCAAATACCTAACATACTAATAAAGGTATATTATATGTTTTTAAAGTTCTGAGAAGATTTTTAAAATATCACTGATGACATGTGAACTAATGAGTTTCTGATGATATGTGAAATGCAGAGTTTAAACGTCTACTTAATTTCTGACATCGATTACTTTCCATAGTATACAAAAACTTAATAAAATGTTTTTAAATCAGATATTTCATGGAATGAATATGTTGCATTTTTAAAAATTATTTTTTAAAGAAGCACTATAGCGGTCACTTGGAGAATTTTTTTAAATTTTTTGAAAAGAACGAATCTCTTAAAACTGATTTCATGTTAAAATATGTGCGCCAAATTTTCTGAAAATGCCCACATTTGTCCAAATATGCTCAAAGAATGTTTTTAAATGAGATTTTCCTTCAAAACAACATGATATTTCCACAGTCCAAGTAAAAGAAGCAATAGAGCGGACACTTTGTGAATTTTTTAAAATTTTCTGAAAATGCCCACATTTGTCCTAATATGCTCAAAGAATGTCTTTAAATGTGATTTTTCCATCAAAACAACATGATATTTCCACAGTCCAAGTAAAAGAAGCAATAGAGCGGACACTTTGTGAATTTTTTGAAATTTTCTGAAAAGAGTGATTCTCTTAAAACTGGCTTCATGTTAAAATTTGAGCGTCAAATTTTCGGAAAATGCCCACATTTGTCCTAATATGCTCAAAGAATGTCTTTAAATGTGATTTTTCCATCAAAACAACATGATATTTCCACAGTCCAAGTAAAAGAAGCAATAGAGCGGACACTTTGTGAATTTTTTGAAATTTTCTGAAAAGAGCGATTCTCTTAAAACTGGCTTCATGTAAAAATATGTGCGTCAAATTTTCTTAAAATGCCCACATTTGTTCTAATATGCTCAAAGAATGTCTTTAAATGTGATTTTTCCATCAAAACAACATGATATTTCCACAGTCCAAGTAAAAGAAGCAATAGAGCGGACACTTTGTGAATTTTTTGAAATTTTTTGAAAAGAGCGATTCTCTTAAAACTGGCTTCATGTTAAAATATGTGCGTCAAATTTTCTGAAAATGCCCACATTTGTCCTAATATGCTCAAAGAATGTCTTTAAATGTGATTTTTCCATCAAAACAACATGATATTTCCACAGTCCAAGTAAAAGAAGCAATAGAGCGGACACTTTGTGAATTTTTTGAAAAGAGCGATTCTCTTAAAACTGGCTTCATGCTAAAATATGAGCGTCAAATTTTCTGAAAATGCCCACATTTGTCCTAATATGCACAAAGAATGTCCCTAAATGTGATTTTTCCATCAAAACAACATGATATTTCCACAGTCCAAATAAAAGAAGCAATAGAGCGGACACTTTGTGAATTTTTTGAAATTTTTTGAAAAGAGCGATTCTCTTAAAACTGGCTTCATGTTAAAATATGTGCGTCAAATTTTCTGAAAATGCCCACATTTGTCCTAATATGCTCAAAGAATGTCTTTAAATGTGATTTTTCCATCAAAACAACATGATATTTCCACAGTCCAAGTAAAAGAAGCCATAGAGCGGACACTTTGTGAATTTTTTGAAATTTTTTGAAAAGAGCGATTCTCTTAAAACTGGCTTCATGTTAAAATTTGAGCGTCAAATTTTCTGAAAATGCCCACATTTGTCCTAATATGCTCAAAGAATGTCTTTAAATGTGATTTTTCCTTCAAAACAACATGATATTTCCACAGTCCAAGTAAAAGAAGCAATAGAGCGGACACTTTGTGAATTTTTTGAAATTTTTTGAAAAGAGCGATTCTCTTAAAACTGGCTTCATGCTAAAATATGTGCGTCAAATTTTCTGAAAATGTCCACATTTGTCCTAATATGCTCAAAGAATGTCCCTAAATGTGATTTTTCCATCAAAACAACATGATATTTCCACAGTCCAAGTAAAAGAAGCAATAGAGCGGACACTTTGTGAATTTTTTAAAATTTTTTGAAAAGAGCGATTCTCTTAAAACTGGCTTCATGTTAAAATATGTGCGTCAAATTTTCTGAAAATGCCCACATTTGTCCTAATATGCTCAAAGAATGTCTTTAAATGTGATTTTTCCATCAAAACAACATGATATTTCCACAGTCCAAGTAAAAGAAGCCATAGAGCGGACACTTTGTGAATTTTTTGAAATTTTTTGAAAAGAGCGATTCTCTTAAAACTGGCTTTTCATGTTAAAATTTGAGCGTCAAATTTTCTGAAAATGCCCACATTTGTCCTAATATGCTCAAAGAATGTCTTTAAATGTGATTTTTCCTTCAAAACAACATGATATTTCCACAGTCCAAGTAAAAGAAGCAATAGAGCGGACACTTTGTGAATTTTTTGAAATTTTTTGAAAAGAGCGATTCTCTTAAAACTGGCTTCATGCTAAAATATGTGCGTCAAATTTTCTGAAAATGTCCACATTTGTCCTAATATGCTCAAAGAATGTCCCTAAATGTGATTTTTCCATCAAAACAACATGATATTTCCACAGTCCAAGTAAAAGAAGCAATAGAGCGGACACTTTGTGAATTTTTTAAAATTTTTTGAAAAGAGCGATTCTCTTAAAACTGGCTTCATGTTAAAATATGTGCGTCAAATTTTTTGAAAATGCCCACATTTGTCCTAATATGCTCAAAGAATGTCTTTAAATGTGATTTTTCCATCAAAACAACATGATATTTCCACAGTCCAAGTAAAAGAAGCAATAGAGCGGACACTTTGTGAATTTTTTGAAATTTTTTGAAAAGAGCAATTCTCTTAAAACTGGCTTCATGTTAAAATTTGAGCGTCAAATTTTCTGAAAATGCCCACATTTGTCCTAATATGCTCAAAGAATGTCTTTAAATGTGATTTTTCCATCAAAACAACATGATATTTCCACAGTCCAAGTAAAAGAAGCAATAGAGCGGACACTTTGTGAATTTTTTGAAATTTTTTGAAAAGAGCGATTCTCTTAAAACTGGCTTCATGTTAAAATATGTGCGTCAAATTTTTTGAAAATGCCCACATTTGTCCTAATATGCTCAAAGAATGTCTTTGAATGTGATTTTTCCATCAAAACAACATGATATTTCCATAGTGCTAGTAAAAGAAGCAATAGAGCGGACACTCTGTGAATTTTTTGAAATTTTTTGAAAAGAGCGATTCTCTTAAAACTGGCTTCATGTTAAAATATGAGCGTCAAATTTTTTGAAAATGCCCACATTTGTCCTAATATGCTCAAAGAATGTCTTTGAATGTGATTTTTCCATCAAAACAACATGATATTTCCATAGTGCTAGTAAAAGAAGCAATAGAGCGGACACTTTGTGAATTTTTTGAAATTTTTTGAAAAGAGCGATTCTCTTAAAACTGGCTTCATGTTAAAATATGTGCGTCAAATGCTCTGAAAATGCCCACATTTGTCCTAATATGCTCAAAGAATGTCTTTAAATGTGATTTTTCCATCAAAACAACATGATATTTCCACAGGTCAAGTAAAAGAAGCAATAGAGCGGACACTTTGTGAATTTTTTGAAATTTTTTGAAAAGAGCGATTCTCTTAAAACTGGCTTCATGTTAAAATATGTGCGTCAAATTTTCTGAAAATGCCCACATTTGTCCTAATATGCTCAAAGAATGTCTTTAAATGTGATTTTTCCATCAAAACAACATGATATTTCCACAGTCCAAGTGAAAGAAGCAATAGAGCGGACACTTTGTGAATTTTTTGAAATTTTTTGAAAAGAGCGATTCTCTTAAAACTGGCTTCATGTTAAAATATGTGCGTCAAATTTTCTGAAAATGCCCACATTTGTCCTAATATGCTCAAAGAATGTCTTTAAATGTGATTTTTCCATCAAAACAACGTGATATTTCCACAGTCCAAGTAAAAGAAGCAATAGAGCGGACACTTTGTGAATTTTTTGAAATTTTTTGAAAAGAGCGATTCTATTAAAACTGGCTTCATGTTAAAATATGTGCGTCAAATTTTCTGAAAATGCCCACATTTGTCCTAATATGCTCAAAGAATGTCTTTAAATGTGATTTTTCCATCAAAACAACATGATATTTCCACAGTCCAAGTAAAAGAAGCAATAGAGCGGACACTTTGTGATTTTTTTGAAATTTTTTGAAAAGAGCGATTCTCTTAAATCTGGCTTCATGTTAAAATATGTGCGCCAAATTTTCTGAAAATGCCCACATTTGTCCAAATATGCTGAAAGAATGTTTTTAAATGAGATTTTTCCTTCAAAACAACATGATATTTCCACAGTCCATGTTAAAGAAGCAATAGAGCGGACACTTTGTGAATTTTTTGAAATTTTTTGAAATGAGCGAATCTCTTAAAACTGGTTTCATGTTAAAATATGTGCGACAAATTTTCTGAAAATGCCCATATTAACCCAAAAGTGCTCGAAGAATGTCTTTGAATGACATTTTGTTTTTACCAAAACATGATACTTCAGCAGTACATATAAAAAAAGCAATAGAGCAGACACTTTGTAATTTTTTTTAATTTTTTGAAAAGAGCGAATCTGTTAAAACTGGTTTCATGCTGAAATATGTGTGCTAAATTTTTAGAAAATGACCATATTAGGTGAAAAGTAATCAAAGATTGTTTTTAAATGAGATTTAATTTTTCAAAACAACATATTTCCACAGTCCATATTAAAGAGGAAGTAGAGCGGACACTTTGTGAATTTTTTTAAATTTTTTGAAAAGAGCGAATCTATTAAAATTGATTTCATGTTAAAATATGTGCGTCAAATTTTCTGAAAATGCCCATATTTGTCAAATGTGCTCAAAGAATTTCCTTAAATTAGATTTTTTTTAAAAACCAAAACATGATATTTTCACAATCCATATTAAAGATGCAATAGAGCGGACACTTTGAGAATTTTTTCTATATTTTTTGAAAAGAGCGAATCTCTTAAAACTGGTTTCATGTTAAAACATGGGCGTCAAATTTTCAGAAAATGCCCACATTTTTCGAAAAGTAACCAAGGAACGTCTTCAAATCAGACTTTATTTTTTTTACCAAAACATGATATTTCAGCAGTACATATTAAAAAGAATTTTTAAAAATGCAGCATATTCTTCCCCCCCCCCTCCCATTATATGTCTGTTTAATTGTTTTCCGGAAAGTAATAGAAATTTCGACAGTTTTTGTTAACTGTTAATAGTACATTTAATTATAGCAAATGTTTATTTTCTCTTCTCAACAATTTTTGTTAATTGTTAGATTGGTATATTTAATTTTAACACATGTTTATTTTAATTTATTTAATATCTGTAAGTTTGTTTTCTGCTTTTCTTCTTACGTGTTAAACTCAATTAAAATTCCTTTCCTTTTTTTTAGAGGCACAGAAGCATTATAAAGAGCGTTTTTATAATTTTTTTCTTCGAATAATTATTGTTCATTTTGGATTGTGTCCTTCCCTGTCGTATTTGAGTGAGTCCCGATAAGAATCTTTACGTTTTTCCATCAACTGTTTTGATTATTTTTCTAATATATATATATATATATATATATATATATATATATATATATATATATATATATATATATATATATATATATATATATATATATATATATATATATATATATATATATATATATATATATATATATATATATATATATATATATATATATATATATATATATATATATATATATATATATATATATATATATATATATATATACATGAGTAGTAGAAATAAGCAGGTTTTACGTAAATATTATTTATTGAAACATTTTTTTAAACAGCTAACATTTGAGTGACACAAAATCGTTGTGCTCCTCAATAAAAGTTAGGGAAAATCGTGTAAAAGTAAATCAGTATATGCTTCATCTTAGTAATAGTAATTGATCTATTAAATAGGGGCTAGGGAAATAGTCTTTCCCACGAATTAGTTAAAGGGAAAAAAGTCAAGCTGCTAATTATTGCATACTTGAACCAAAAATAGATTAGAAAACATGATGTGAATTTCAAAGTGTGAGAAGGCGTTTTGTTTCGAATAATAAATTAAGAAAGGGATTTACAGAATAGGAATAACATAAAAAGATGAATAGAAGCTTTTTATGTTACATATATATTATTAGTGTATTTTTCATTTATTACAGAAATATAATCATATCATTTATTAATTCAGTAACAAGTTTAATTGGAAAAACAAATAATATAAAATTACAATGGCCCAATTTTTTTAAAATCAATTTTCAAACAAATAATAAGTCAAGTTAGATAAATAATTTATTAAAATTTATTTTCAATTTCGAGACAGGTAATGCAGATTATGTGCATGAGTGAGTTATTTTCTTGAGTTAACTGACTCTTTTCCTGCTTCCATGACTGTGTGGTCATCAAGTGGCAGAAATGGAGGCTCGACTTGCAAAGTTTTATCAGTAACATCACTTACAAAATTTTCATGCTGTTCAAAATTTCTACCATCATCCAAATGTTGATTTTCCAACTGTTCGCTACCATCTACTGAGTTTTGGTTCATGAAAGCTTCACTTTCACGTTCAAATCCATCTTTGCTTAGAACATTTTCATTAAAATGGTTACTCTCCGGAACGAAAGTGACGTGAGGAGCTTGAGCCGAGTTCATGAATCCCGGGACGAAAATACTGTGGAAATTTTTTTTGGCAATTTCCATAAATCTGTTGGGTTCTTGCTGAGAAAGACCGGGTTCGTTGCTGATGACATTGACTCGGTAGCCGTCGCTGTCGGCAATGTAGTTGACCACCCTCATTCGGCCATCGCCTATGCGAAGACCATAGGATCCAACTTTATTCCCATGCCTGTCTCCAGTTTCTCTTCTAAAAGATCCGCCAGATGAGTGGTCTTCGTTGTAACCAAAGGCATAATCTCCTAAATTCTTTGGGAAATAAAAATTTTAGAATAGAGCAATCAGTGTTATTTCTAAATAAAAGGAAAAGGATTTCCGAAATAGCAAAAGGAAGCTTCCTTATTTTAATGCAGTTTTGCATTAAAATAAGGACAGCCGAAATAGCTTCCTTATTTTAATGTAAAACAGTTAAAATAAGGAAGAATTTCAACGCATAAAGTTGTGCGTGGAAAACTCCTCCCCCCTGAAATTTTTGTTGTTGTTGATAAAAACGAGTGCATAATCATAATATTATTCAAGTTTTTTGCAACCTTGTAGCGTGTGTACAGTCCGCAAAAAAAAAAACGAATCACCCTGAATAACTTTCGTTCTAATGATCGGATTTTCACGAACTAAGTGTCAATCTTAATGGTTCCTGGGGGTGACCTCAAATATGCTAATTAATTAGTGCTAACTATTAATTAAGTTACGAAATCAGACACAAAAACGCACTTTCTCTGAATAAACATACATTTTTTTTTACATATTTGGATTCTTAACCTTCAGAATATAGGGGGTAGCCGCAATCTGGGAAAAGTGGTCCCCATAGTTTGGTCAGGAGAGCGATCCAAAGTTCGTACCCCTTAATGATAATTTAACTTTTTACGTTTTTTGTCATATTTTCAAAACTAATAAAGCAATTTAAATAAAATTGCACCCACTCATAAAACTCATTTACCCAAAGATAATTTCATGAAAAAAATAATTTTTAATGATTATTAATTATTTTTTATTATTTAATTAAAGAGAGGATGAAAAAATTTTAAATTATAAGGTATGAATTTTTTTATACCATATTAATCTACATATATTTCAATTGAAGAATCAAAAGTTTCAACTGTTTTTATATATTAGAAGCTGAGAAAAATGAAAATTAATTATTTTTAAAAAAATAATTTGGCGACAATAAAGAAATGATTAAATGGGGCGATTAATATTAAAATGTGATAAACTTGCGAGAAACTTGACTTCGCGCGCGTAGTGTAAAATTTCATTCATATTTTTTTCGCTAATAATCGTTTGCTAATCTTTTAATTTTTATTGATTTCTAACTATAAAATACAACGTTTCCTTTTTAGTCGCTTAATAATTTATTTACAATTTAGTAAAGAAATTTGAATAAAACATTTTGAATAAAAAACACTTTATTCAAGGAATGTCTAGTTTTATAAAATAGGATATGATATGATCTTCTGATAGAATATGATTATACACCAAATTGTGCTTATTTAATGTGATTATTTTTTATTTTCTGATTTTGTTTTTCAATAACTGATACAATTTCAATAATATACATACGTATGCATAGATTTGGAATAATATGTTTATGAATTTCTTGAATATATATTTTATAAATATTAATAAAAATACGTAGTCAACTTTTCTAAGTATCTCTCACAACATCGCAAATTTCTCAACATCTTATAGAGTAAATTAACGAATGAAAGAACACTTAAGCTTAGCTTGCCTTTAAGAAAAAATTTCAAAATTTGTAATTTTAGCTAAATGATGGTGTCGACATATTTGTTATTAAATACAAATTATGTAAAAAAAAATTAGATAACTCACAAAATATTGTTTTAGGCTTTTGGTGGTTTAAATAATAAGTAGTAAGATAACCAATAAGTAGTAAAATAACCAAGTGAAGGAACAGTTCTTACCAGTGAATAAACACTAAATTTTCCAGTGAATGAACACTTAATTTAGAAAATGTTTGATGCTCGTTAGGAATCCATTGGCCACACAAATGTCTAAAAACAAGATTTTTCTCGGAATTACAGCATATAACCACAGTTAACGCAGAAAATGTTACTTTTTTTTCCGTCATGGAATGGAAAGTAAAATATGTTTGAATACATAATTTTTAAAAAAAATGTTTTTCATTTTTTTTTCTCACAGTTTAATAGTCCGTTCTAAATTATGAATGTTTATCATTGCGTAATCCGATGATGCTTTTTTTATTATTACAATTAGATCACTGTTTTGTTTACTCTTTTGGTGGTTTATTATTTTTGGTGGTTTATTTTGGTGGGTTTGGTGGTTACATTTTTTAAGCTATTTTTTAATCTTTTTAAGTATTTTTTTTCTCTTCGTCATATTTTCTGCTTTAACTTTTTTTTCAGCTCTTTCAATCTCTTTAAATTTTCGTTCTTTTTCTGAAGTTAATGCAAAAAAGTAATTTTTTTCTTTTGATTTAACCCTCCTCTTTTTTCCAAATTTTTGGCCAATGTAAATGTATCTTCGAAATTTCTTTTGATTTTCCAATACCATTTCTAGAATTCCTCACTGGATAATAAATGAGAAAAAGGAGTTTCGAAGTTTGAGTAAAATCCATCTCTCATTGACTTATATCTAGTGGGTCTTCAGCAGTACTTACCATTTACTTATGGAACCAATTGTTTTTGCAACTAGCAATGCCTCAAGAGGACTTATATCAAAATAAGTTTTCAAGATACTTTCATTAGCAATGTTAGTTGTATCAGCTTCAGTGCCAAAATTTGATTAACCAAATGTTCTTTTTTAAATAAATTCTTCAATATTGAGAAAAGCACAGGATATTGGATATTTGGGAGATTAAACTTTTCTGTCGTCAATGTTCCTTTAAAAATTAGCAACATAACTTGTGAGATTTCCCTCTCAAGCTTCTGAAGAAATAGTGCATCGTAACTCTCGAAGCATGTATTTTGTTGATAAGTTGTCTTGCTCATTAACTCTTGGTGTCTGTTTTGCATGCATTTTTTAAAGTCAACGTTTTTTACATCGAATGGAAAAATATCGCATTTCATAAAAGCATTTTAACTTCATCAGTGGATGCCTCAAAATCTTATTTAAAATTGTATGTAAAATTTTCTCGACATATTGCTTTACAATTCTTTTAAGATCTAACGGGAGATTTCCCTGAATTGGGTAGATAACTAAACTAGTAGAAAATTTGTTTTGATGAACATAACTTGCTCAGTTTCAAATTAATATGAGATTTATACCTATCCAAAAGGAGCAAAATAGGGAATTTGATAGCATTTTTAATTAGGCGTGGGTAGAAACATTTGCAATATATTTATAAAATGTTGCTGCGGTCATTGTTTCATTTCATGAATCGCTTTTTCCAATGAAATATATAGCAGGGACTGATTCTGTAATATCTCAAAGAATTCTTCAGTAAGGAAAAATTACCAATCGAGGTACTTTTTCTTTCCTAAGTACTTAAGAATATAAATCCTTATAATTTTTAGAGCCAAGGATTTTTCCCGTTTAAGGGCAGTATTCAACTCTTGTTTCGTTCGCATTGTAAATGCAATCTTTTTCTAAAAGGGTGCCAGGCTACTTCATCTAAAGTTCTTAAAACCAGTATTTCGAATATTATTCTCTAAGGGAAGTTTTGCCTTTTGAAATTATCTTCGCATTGCACTGAGTTATCGGTGGATGTCGCCTTAAAAAAAACTTCACCCATTTTTCACCTGGATGATAGTCTTTAAATGGATTTTTCCTACCAGTTCCTGTCTGGACGTTAAAGACCGCAATAAGATAATAACTTAGCTAATTATTAGCACAAAGGCCTGCAAAGAAATTTTCTATTCAAGCTTTTATTATTATATTTAGTCAGTGAACATGGCTTATTAAGGTGTCTAAGGTATGATGTAATAACTAATCACTATATTTATAACGATAAATAATTAACAAATTATTATTATAATTCTTTAAATAAAATTAGCAATTAAATTTGCATTTTGAAATGAAATTGTTATAGGAACTATTCATACAACATTTAACTGAATTTAAGGTGTCCTCTATATCACAGAACTACTAATTATCCTTGTAAAATCATATTTCACACATACTGTTCATTCACTGGGAAATCTATTCCCAGTGAAGAAACATGCCTGTTCCTTCACTGGTTAGAAGTTGTTTTTTGTACTTTTAACATAATTTTGATGTATAATATGACTAAAAGTACAGGAAAATTAAAACTTTTATTTTATTTTCATTAACTTGAAAAAATCACAGTAAAGGAACACTATTGTTTATTCATTGGTTTTTCATCGTTTGGTAATCCAGTTAATAAGCAACCCCTAATCTCAGTACTTGCTTATGTTATGATGCTTGAAATAAATACAACGTAACTTCAATAACCATATTTTGAATTCTATTTTTCACAATGAGAAAAAAAGCATTATTATACGCAATTAATTGTACTTTAAACGGATAACTACCACCACTGACCTTATAATTGTGTCAAAGAAACAAGGCGTTGACCAGATACTAACAAATTCAAAACTTTTTCCAGAGAAGACTCTAAGACCAGGTAACTCAATGCATTGTTAGATGACTTCCTATTGTTAGGTAGTAAGCTACTGTTACCAATCAATCTAAATTAAAACGTTTAAAATCTTATTTCTAAAAAATATCTATGAAATGTTCCTTCACTGGGGTGTGTTCCATCACTGGTTGGTTTACCCTATATCGTCTTAATCTTAAAAGAAATTTTCGGAAGTGTTTCACAAGTGTTTCGCAGAACTATTTTGCCTATTATTTAAGTAAATTTTGACATTTTTAAGAATCTTATTCTTTACCCTTTTACGTTTATTATTTCTTCATTAATATACTAATCAATTTTTTCAGTTCTTTAATTTAGGTTTTCTTTAAAGTAAAGTTCCTTTCTAAATTATAGTCAAGTTTTCTTGAAAAGAATTATTGTCTGCTAGCTAAGAATAAAATCTTGTAAAGAAATTAAAAACATTCCGCTGCTTAAAATTATTTCATGCAAAACAGCTGATTATTTACTAAGCATACTATTTTTTTTGTTGAAAAAAGAGTATAAATTATTGATTGTCTTTCTTTTGTTTCTCGTGACTTCAACATAGATTATCTAAAATAGCGTTGATGTATTTTAAGTCACTACAAAGAGTATAAAGATACCGAACATAAAAAGCTGTCGAATTCGTAGCCAAAATTTTTAAGTGTCTTAAAATATCTCAGTATCTTAAATGTCGTTCTAACATCTTAGTTGTGAAATTAAATTTTTAATTATCTGACCACGAGTGATTCACTTATTATTTCATTATATATTTTACTCTTTCTTTATGATACCAAGTAGATTTTTTTCCTGATAATATACTAAACTATTTTGTTTAATTTTTTACCTTAGCACGATTCCCAAGATATTATTGTAGTATAATTTGTTATCAGGAAAATGCCTTATTTCGTTAAGCAGGAAATACTAAAAATTGAAATTTGTAAGAAGATTCCGAAGCCGTGCCAATTTTAGAGTCATCTGATTTTAAAAAAATGCTATAAGAAATACGCAATTTCCGAACTCATTTTAATAAAAATAAATAAAAAAACGTGGCAAGAAGGCGAACATACTTTTTACAGAAACTGTGAAAACTAATTTTTCCCATATTTCGTCAAAAGAGGATAAGAGTGATATTGCTCCAAGGGACCTACTCAATAATTTCGCTATTTCCAGAATGAAATCTGTTTGATCGAAACATATTATTCGTTTGAAATTGAAACGAGGAAAAAATTAGCTTTTATTATTTATCTAAGCTTATTCCATTTATTTAATGATAGCGGTATTAAAGTTAAGAATATGCGATGGAAGCCCCGTTTACTATTATAATATAAATGCATTAAATCATGTAGCTTGAATAATTTATTTTAAGCAAATTATTTAATAATTTAAGCAAATAAGGCTGTAAAAATAAACTCGATCAAAATACTCCGAAAGTATATCCTAAAATATATGTAGAATAAACTTTGGCATCGATATATATAAAAAATACCTTTTCAAAACTTATTTTAATATCGAGTGAAATAATTTAATATGTTGTGTAACTAAATGGATAATCCCAAGAAACTGAATCGAAAGTATAAAAATTTCATTGATTTAAAATAATAATGGATGATAATAAAAGTAGACATGTTTTGAGCGTCCAATAATGAAAGTCACAACTTATTCAAGCCTGACA
Organism: Parasteatoda tepidariorum; assembly: GCF_982258835.1. Taxonomy (NCBI): domain Eukaryota; kingdom Metazoa; phylum Arthropoda; class Arachnida; order Araneae; family Theridiidae; genus Parasteatoda; species Parasteatoda tepidariorum. The sequence continues at coordinate 118,811,538 of NC_141756.1, read as the reverse complement.
AGTCTTGAGAATGGGCGATTATATTTGAACGCTCAAAGCATGTCGACTTTTACTTCCCTCTTCATACGTTTCGAAGTCAGTTGAGTTTGTATCGTCAATTATACGGTTTTACATTTGGGTCTTGATCATTATTTTGATAAGGATTTTACACTCGTTAAAGTAAACATATGCATTTTAATATTTAACAGGATTCATGTGGTCTTTAAAAACGTAAGAGCATCAATATTGTAAAAGTTATATTTAACTTAAAAATTAAAATTTTGAGTTAATGAAATTAAATATTTTATCTTTTAAGTTTTTCAGTATCTTAAGGATCTTACTAGCTCTGTTTAAAAGGAGAGTATCAGATATATATAAGAAAACATAAATAATCATAGTAGCAGTATTTGGTGGTAAATGTAGCTTATCGTAATTGAAGAATATGCTGTGCGACATTGTATGGTGAATTTGCGAACTTAAGTTTCAGAATGCATCGGAACACGAGGATGCAATTTGCTAATCATCTTTATCCAAAGAAAACCATGTAACCTAAATATCTATCAGAATGAAGCGATTTTATAAACAACGAATCATACAATATGCAACATATTATTTCAATATCTTATTCATAAACATAACATATTTCAATGTCTTTAAAATGCCACTAAACATTCAGCAATTCCTTGAGTTATAGAAAAAAGAAATATCGTAAATTACAGAAAACCTTGTGAATGTGCATTAGAATTACTATACAATCTACATTTTATTTTTCAAGCACTTTTTTTCATCTTCAAACTTTCTTGCCTAGAAGACTCGATTAACCCTTTCGCGCTGACTGTCACAAATACGTGCCATCATAAAAGCGTATCAATCAGGGTAAAAAGATGAAACTGGTAAACAAAGTAATTCTTTAGCAGTTTATTTGTGGGAGGGGTTATAATTGTTTGATTTATTTAATTCACCATTACTTAGTTCAAAATAAAATTATTTAGTTATACTTTGAACTAGCATTGATTATATATATGATTAAACTAACAATAATTAAATTCAAGGCAGAGTAAGTCCGTGAAATTAGCAACGCCTGCATTTAAGCTACCGTTTTTTATTTATTTACATCCTGATTCTGATTTTGTACGAATGCTTTCATGAATCACTGTCCCCAAGGGGTTAAAGCTGTAAAAATGATTATCCCTAAAATTTTGTATATAGCTGTAATAAGTTATGTTAATTTGATTTTAGTATGAAATACTCGAATAAATTTACCAAAACAGCATAATCTAAACAATATCAGATAAAAAGTTCATGTATTTAAATTCTAAAAACTTAGAAAATCATAAATAATTTATAAATCGATTCAAATTTTCTTTTCAAAGGACATTAAAATAATTTTTTTTTGCTTTTTAGACAGAAATCAGCTTAAAAATTGTCTATTGCCTAGAAACTTCGAGAGATTTTCTATTAACAATGAATTAAACCTCTCTGAGCAATCACAAAACATTATTTCAATATTTTTACAGTCATAGTATGGTTGCGTAGCAACCTAGTAAAATTAAGCACTCCTCTTTTGAATTAGTCAATGGGTTATCTTAAAATATTCATTTGCGCAGGCGACTTTTTTTGGCGGTTTTCTGGACTATCGCCAAATATATAAACATTTATTGCTACCCAATTTACCACCCAATTTTTTTGAAATTTTGTCTACCCCCCCTAATTCAAGTGTCTAGATTCCAAATATGTAAAAAAAAATATATGTTTATTCAGAGAAAGTACGTTTTTGTGTCTGATTTCGTAACTTAATTAATAGTTAGCACTAATTAATTAGCATATTTGAGGTCACCCCCAAGAACCATTAAGATTGACACTTAGTTCGTGAAAATCCGATCATTAGAACGAAAGTTATTCAGGGTGATTCGTTTTTTTTTTTGCGGACTGTACCACTACAAAATTCCAATTCACTAGTATATAAGGCATGCGAACTCGATTCTATGGTGGCGTACCTTTTCATAGATGAAGGTTGACGTTGTTGATTACTCTTCGCCCCACATTGGTGACCTTCGGACGTGATGTGAACACGTCTTCCTCGGCAGAAAGTGCCACCTCTATCTGTACACGCCTACTTCGATGGATGGTCCATATTGAACAGTTGACTTGGTACACGTGACTGCGTCATTATCCACCTCCTCGCGTTGTTGCTACTCAGTCTCGATCACACGCAACGTATTCACTTGACTGCTAAAGGTAACACAGGAGCGACCACGACCTCGAACTTAATACAGCTCTCAAAATCAGCATTCAAAAGAACGGTGACTTTAATACAGCTCTCCCGGCTTCTCACAAAACAGCATTGAATCAACTAGTAGTATCCATGTATTGAATTCTATAACAGATATAATTCAATTCTGGCGAGGAAGTACTGTAGTGTGTCTACCACTACAAAATTCCTAATTCACTAGTATAAAAGACATGTTAACTCTATTCTATGGTTAACTCTATTCTATGGTTCATAGATAAAGGTTGTCAATAACTACATCCCTCCACAAATCTTATATAACCCATTCTTACAACTCAGTTACCCGGTCTTATGTTACACACACCACCAACACACAGCACTGCACCTATGATACGTGTAAACCATTTATCAGTAAGTAGAGCTGTGGTCAAAAAGATATGGGCAAGAGAGTGCAAGTTAGGCAGAAATAATTTAAGTCTATGGAATTAGAATAGATTGATAGAATAATAATAGTGGGAGTATTTGCTGCATTTTTTTCCTTTTCTTTTCTCTCTCTTCTTTTATTCTTTCTTATTTTTTATTTTTTATGGTTTCGGTAGGCTATCATAGTTTTGGAGGAAACTTATTAGTTTAATTATCTTAATCTTAAGCATCGTGTTTTTAGTAATTGATGTTTTCCAGGGAATCAGAAATAACGGTTTTGGTTTTTTGCATGATATGAAGGATGTTTATGGTAGAATATGAATTGAATAAGGATAAATTTGACATTTTATTAAGTTTGCACCATGTTATGGTTTAAAGTACCAATAGTATGGTTTAAAGCTAAACGGAATTTCAAAGCCTAACGAAGCTAAAGCAAATTGCGAAGGAAAAAATACGGAATGGTTTATGGGATACAGTGCTCATTATTCAATGAAATAACCCAGGTCCGAATCTGGTCAATAGTAGTTTTCACACCAATCAAAAGGTAGCATAGAGATATCTTCAGTTGTAGACAGAACATGGGTGATAGACTCCTTTTCATCAGGGTCATTATGTGAGTTAGTAAAATTCTGTAGTAATGGGTAAAATTATAATGACATTTTCAAATTTGTACTTATTAATGTTCAAAATTTTACTTTATTAAAAGTATTCTGAAGAATATCCAATTGCTACAAATAATGTAAAATATTTATAAATGCATATAGAAAATTGAGACTGATCAATACACTTGTTGTTATTGTCGTAAGCCATTAAGGCATAGGGGATGCGATTGTTTTTGTTTTCTAGTGGCGCCATCTATGGCCAAGAATTAGGCTTCTACCGCATCCGTTTATAGGAAGGGTCCATTCATTCATCCACAGATCGTAATTTTGACCTGAACCAGAGAACGATCAATCTACAATCCAGTACCCCAGAGGTAGGATTTGTTATGGCAACATGGAGGACTTTGTGATCCGACAGACATGCACCAGTCACCATTTACTACTCTGGGAGTCATCGGATGGCTGGATTCGAACTTCCGTTCACAGGGACGTGAGTCCAACATCCTACCAGCCAGGCTATCCCGTCCCACCAATACACTTAAATTAAATAATAAGGCATTGAAGGAAAAATTATTTTTCGATTAAACACCTTAAAATCCTTTTTTATTCAGGACATTGAGCATTTCTCCTTATGTTGCTTAGTGCTTGACATGTTAAGCTAGACTTTACGGCAGTATAGTGCAATTTTTTGTTGGCCAATAGTAGCACTTTTAAAAACATGTGGCCATTTGCTTCTCTTTCAAAAATTGAAACTTCTTAACTGATACGATTATTATTAATGTAAAACATTTCTCAAAGTATTGTAAACACTACTGGAGGGTTCATTTCTAAAACGAAGAAAAATTTTCCTGAACTTTCCTATTTAATGTAACGTTCGTTAAATAAAATTTAGTGTTCATGTTATTGAAAAAAAGTGAGTGAAACATAAAATTTATAACAAATATAAAATGTTGTTGTTACGAAATAAATCTGAATAAATTGTAATCATATAATAACGAAATTATATTTCATTACTTTTAAATATTATTGGCTATAAATTAAAAAAAAAGTAATGTGAAATTAGCTTGAAGGAAATTTTGGATAACAAAATTCAGTTCTTTGAAATTTTGGAACAGTATAAGAAAATTTGAACGTTCCAGGTATGATTACATTTTCCCTCTGTAATAAATAACATGAGAAATTAAAAGCTCGTGTTTTGAGCTTTTTGGCGAAAAAATGGCGATAGGAGGGAAATTAATTAACAAAATTTTAAACGCCGTTTCTTATATTTAGTCGCCCTGTGGACGGTGGTGGTTGTTGATTTTGACCTATATCCGATGAATTCTAATATGTTAACATATATGTTTAAACATCTCACAAAAACAAGTGCAGAAAATCCCCTCTTGCTTTAGAACTTTCAGAACAACATATTGAATATTTCATTTTAACGTAAAGTCAAAGTATGTAGATGTTACAGTGAATGACCGAAATCAAGAGAATGTCGACTTTCACCAGTGAATGTCAACAATCACATAGTCACTTTGGTGAATGTCCGAAATATTTGCTATATCCAATTCGATATTAATTTATTCGTTGCTATTATTATATTGATTCGATATTTTAATATCTGCTGAGGATAGATTAGGAGAAACATCAGTGTCAGGAGGAGCGTACTGAGCATTAAGAAACATTGAAGCAGGACATACCGGGCAAATGTATACCGGTCAGTGGCACTCAACTAGACCTAATATATATTTCGGACATTTACAAAAGCGACTATGTGATTGTCAACATTCACCGGTGAAAGTCAGCAATCACCCATTTCGATTATTCACACTAACATATATATTGCAGTACCAATTATGTTAAAACGGTTACCATACAGTCCAGGTCATCAATAAAGGTAAGAATGCAGTAAAGGGTTGAGGTGAGAAACTAATAACTTGCAATGAAGCAGTCCGATATGCTTCTCAACTCAAGTGATCCATTAGCTTTGAAAGAATCCGTTGTTTCGCGACAATTTACGTCAGTGGTTAACGAGGGGGAAGCTGCAGAGGTAACTGCATAGTTTCAAAGGGATATGTTGTCAATCAGATTACGCTTAATTTGTACTGCAGACGCATCAGAAAGTGAATTTAAGGTAAGCTTTCCTGAAAGCTGATAAGAAGTTAAATTTAATTTAAAATCCATTTAATATGTCTGCTAACAGAGTTTTATTGTCGAGAAAGCAAGATTATTTTATAATAACTGTAAGCACTGAGCTTTCATGCCTTCCGTTTTGAACAGGGTAGTCCACATTCACACAAAGCAGGACAACACACAGAGAAAATTCCATGCCTTGAGCGGGATTCAAACCCGCAGCCATTGGCCTTGCAATCAAGCATGCTAACCACTCGGCTACCTGTCCGGCTCGAAGAGAATATCAAATTTTACATTCTAACTTTTACCGTTTATTTTCAACTAATTTTTCATATCGTCGGTGACAATGATGTCTTTTATATACATTATTATTGTATTATATAATATTTTATCTATGTATTGTTCCATCTGTTCTTACAGCAAAGCCTTGACTCTATAGAGAGGCAAAACATTCGAAATTGTATCACAGTATTTGAGAGAAAGATTTTGCGGAGTATACTTGGTGGTGTAAATGAAAATAATAACAGGAGAAGGAGATTCAACTTTGAACCGCACAAGATTTATAAACAACCCGATATTACTAAATACTTAATAAATAGAATGAATTGGATGGCCCACGTGTATCGAATGCGTGATGACAATACAATAAAAAGGATGCTGCTTTTTAAACCCACTGGAACAAGAAAGCGGGGAAGGCCGCTGTTGAGATGGGCTGACTCGATGGAGTCTGATTTTCTTGCAATTAAAGAAAAGAATTGGAGATCAAAGATAAATCGGAAGTCTTTATGGAGAAATCGTCAGAGGAAGTCATTGGCCCACATTGGGCTATGATTATATTATATTATATTATATTATATTATATTATATTATATTATATTATATTATATTATATTATATTATATTATATTATATTATATTATATTATATTATATTATATTATATTATATTATATTATATTATATTATATTATATTATATTATATTATATTATATTATATTATATTATATTATATTATATTATATTATATTATTTCCTTCAACTGAATATCACTTTTTATAAAGTAAAAGGGAAACAATTGCTAAAACTTCGAATAAATACTTACACTTTCACTTCTGTATTGATCGCTGAAGCCTGAAATCTGTTGTTGGGCATTGATTGCTTGATAAAGACAGAGAAAAGTACAGACAGTCAACCTGAATATCTGAAGAATAAAAAACGCACACCCATTTAAGCAGAAATCAAAATGAATGTAACTGATATTTGACCAAACAGTTGCGTTGCCAGAGTAATTATCAGCGTTGTTTATTAATTTATTTTTGTCATTCTTCCAAAAATTACGATAACATTTTAATTTAAGCAATTAAAACAAATTGAATAACCTTGAAAATAATCACCGTCATTTTGCTCGGATGTAGAGAAAAGCCTCCATTATTATTTTAATCGGCTTTTTAGGCTTATTATAGTGAGCTCACAAACTTTTTAGGCTAATTAGAAATTATTTCACACTGTTCACAATAAGGCCAGAGTAATGAAAGCCTATTGTAAATAACCTTATTGGAAGGTATGTTAAAATATAACCTTAAGCAAAATTTAGTCTAAGTCATTTTTCGCTCATTTCCTATTGAGTCTAAGTGCGTATAGGCTGATTGTACTAAGCATTATATTATTAGACAAATTAGAAAAGATTGATGACGTTTTCAATGAGTCTGGCGCATTGCAAGAAGCCCGAAACTTTGTAAAGAGTCTGATTTTCGATTAGACCACAGCTCCCAATGAGGTGACTCTGGTTCGAATCCTATTAATGGCTGGTCGATATGAATTCTGATTCCGACTCACTCCGACCACAGAGCTGTAGTAAAACATCCGCACAGGGCATGGGTTAGAATCCCCTTGCCGCGTCAAGCTAACCAACAGTGGGAGGTTTTCGTATTTTCCTTTCCATGTAACGCAAACGTGAGTTATTTTTATCAAAAAATCTTCCCCGAACTCTAATCTGTCTTATTGCTTCATATATATCCGCCATTGAACAGCCGACACAATTTTGGATTTATGACTACAAATGTTCAACTCCGTAGCCTTGTAATTTTGAACCAATCCAGAAGACAAGGAAACTTCTGGGTCAGTACCCCCAGAGGTATTGATTTGTTATGGGAACATGGAGGACTTTGAGACTCGACAGAGTTTACGTGCATTAGTCACCATTACTACACATCTTCTCCCGACGGGGATCGAACCCAAGACCGCTTAGACATGGGCCCAGTGCCCTACCAACCAGGCTACCCCTGCCTCCTACTGCTTTATATTTTATAATTTTATAACCGTCGTTGAACAGCCGACCCAATTTTATGGGTTTACGACTACTAATGTTCAACTCCGTAACCTTGTCATTTTAAACCCAATCCAGAAGACAAGGGAACTCCTGGGTCGAGTATTGGGAGAAATTTGCCTTCGTGGAGGACTCTTTGACGGAGCTAATCCGCATTTGCGCTATATGGAGAGGAAGACCACGAGAACCTCCCACGGTCAGCCTGACTGCAAGGGGCCTCTACCGATGATCCGCCTACCACTGAGGATATTTCACGCTAGCACTGTAGTCGGTGCAACCCGGATGCGGAATTTGTATCGACCAGCCATCGCCGGGATCGGAGACCGGTCCACCCCATTGGTAGGCGCACGCTCTATCCCCTGAGCCATCGCTGCTCCTATTGCTTTATACAAGAATTCACTTGTCTTCTGGGTAGGGTTCAAAATTATGAAGCTACTAATATTCGTGAACCCAGAATTGAATCGGATGCTCAACGCCGGTTATAAAATAAAATAAAATTAACCTATAGCCTATATGCTTCTTTAGATTTTTTCCCCTCCACTCTATATTATATTCATTGGGACTCATGAATGATTTACTTATTGTAATTTAATCTTTTAAAACAGGTACTTAAAGAAGTACTTGTTTTCAAAATTCCTCATTTTAAGAGGTACTTATTTTCAAAATTTTAAAAGTATCATACTTACCATCTTGAAGTGCTTCACTTTTGTCTAAGCAAACATACTATTCTTGGAAAAGAGTTACAAAAAATTGCTTTTATATTCAAGAAATTATTCAGTTCAATGAAAACCTTCGAAGTGTCCTTCTTTCGTTCTCTTCTCATTGTTTTAAATATAGAATCATTTTTCACTAGTAGTCCCTATCGAAGATAATTCCATTATTTGGTTACGTTAAATTCGATATACCAAACACAAACTCAATTTATTGAATTTCACTGAGGCATAAAAGAAAAATCAAAATCTTGTTTTCCAGTTGAAAATTTCCCTTAAGTGTATTTGTATTCTTAAGTTAAAAATGTAGGCAAAATGGAAAATTATTAACCGATACCATAAATCGCCACATGGAAATCTTTTTGTAGTGCGTGGTCAGTTTGAAGTTTATATTTTAGTTAGTATGTTTTTACCAACTTTTGGTTTCTTGTTTATAGCGATGAAATCTTAAAAATAAATTTTAGACCACTTGCCAAATAGCTACGGCACTTAAATTTGAAGTAAAGTTGAGTGCAGGATGATTATACAAGTAGCAATTTTTTTCTCACAGCTACAAGCATAATTTATCTCGTTATTATAGCAAAAGTTAATCGAAATTTCGGCCATTTTCTGATTTCCTAGAGTGATCTTGTAGCAATAAATTACAAACGAAAAAGAGTCTTTTAGAACTATCTGTGCCAAAAATATATATCAATAAGCTTGTAACTTGTATCAATTATTTTGGTTATCATATGCAATAACTGAGCAAATTTTGTAAGCCTATCTGAAATATTTATGTTGATATAGACATTTTCATAAAAATACTCACTTTTTTTGCCTTGCTTTTTCTCATTTTATATGTAAAAATATTCATTAAAATTAAACAAAATTTTTGGAGTAATTTTTAATGAATAGCAAAAATTTTATTAGAAAAATATTCGTTAAATATCCTGCAGTGTATAAGTATTTAAAATAACCCTTTCAAAATGCGCGTTCGATGAAAACGTTAAAGGTTTTTTTTTCTTCTTCATAATTTTGTAAAACTGTTTTTCTTTGTAATCGGTATATTTTTATTAGCCAGAAAAATCATTCGTTAGGATTCTTCTGCGACAAAGTGAATAAGGAAAATGAATAAAAGTATTTATTTGAAAAATATATATTTGCCTCCTATTTAAACGGTATTTTAATTTTTATTATTTTGATTATAGGGATAGTTAATATACATTCATTGGAGTTACCTTCAACTAGTTCAAAACGATTAAACAATTTATATTTTATTATCCCAACTTCTTTGATACAGTATTTAAAAACGTAAATAAGTTATAATTAGATTTTGATAAGTTAAATTTGTTTTTATAATAAATTTTGCGTAACAGTATGAACAGATGCATTTATTGTTGTTGTTGTTGGTAATTTACGTCGTACTAGAGCTGCACAATGGGCTATTGGCGACGGTCTGGGAAGCATCCCGGAGGATGATCCGAAGACATGCCATCACAATTTTGATCCTCTGCGGAGGAGATGGCACTTCCACTTCGGTAGCCCGACGACCTGCGCGCGAAGTCGAGCACTTTACGGTAGCACAGTGTAACGAGGACCAATACCGCACACCCTCGGTCCCTGCGCAGACTGATCCAAGTGGTCACCCACCCGCACACTGACCGCAGCGAATGATTCTTGACTTCGGTGATCTGCTGGGAACCGTGTCTTAACGGCACAGATGTATTTAAAGTAACTATCAAAAATAACTGTTTAAAATTGCTAGGAAGTACTAGGCATTAATCTTCCTTCCACCAGTAAATGATGTCATCCTTGGAAACGAGGGAGGGGGTTCGTGAAATATCTATACAGTTTATGACAAGGGGCAAAGAGGTGACAACAAGATGTATGACAACATGCATTTTCGTTAAAATAAAAATACTTCAAGTCAGCAGATTAAATATTTATGTGCAATTTTTTTTCTATATTTTTTTCATCAAAATGAATACAATGCTTATGCCATGAAATTGGAAAAGTGATTTAAAATATAGTGCTTTGTTTCTGAACTGCTGGTATATGTTTTTGCAACTTAGCATGATATGTAACTGAGGGGGAGGGGTATGGGGAAATGTGACTTTATGTGACCTAGAGGAGGAGGGAGTTAAAAATATTTTTTATAAAAGTGCGTCAACTTTTAAGAATAACTATTTATTATCAAAACTCTCCTTGACGAAAAACATTTTATGTCTTCTTAAAGTAACCAAAGATACATTTTTTTACTTTTTTCTTAAAGGAAGCCAATTTATGGATCAAGTTATAATGATAATCGAGCAAAATTATTAAGTTTAAATTTCACCCTAACAGAACGGTTAATAGAATACAACATTTAAATATCTTGAATAAATGTAAATTTATCGTCACGCGGAAATGAAAAGGGTTGTCTAATGGTATCGATCCGGGAGAAACAAAACCCTTTAGCCTCTAAATAATTTTCATAACTTCAAAGCAAATCTTTTCAGATTCCTAAAAAGTCGATTCTATTGTCCCAAGACGTTCCTACTTTAATAGTAAAAAGGTAACTTAAAATACGCAATACAACGAGAGAAACGCCTCATGGCATAATTCTGTTTTACCAACAGTTGTCATTTGAAATTTAAAATATAGAAAAAGTAATTTCGGCTAAACTTACAGTAAACCAAAGTAAGTTTCAAATAATGTAAAAGTACTTTCAAAATATTAAAATGCAATCAAATTGTGGTGGGATAAATTTGGATTATGCAGTAGAGAGTAATTCTGACATAAATTCTTTGTATTTTGATATTTTAAAAGCATTTTTTTAACATTTAAAGCTTCGTGGTTTGGTCTACGTTTACCCGAACACACTTTTTCTACATTCGAATATTCAAAATACCTGTAGAGGTTATACAGGATTTAGAATGAAGCATTTCTCCTACGATATAGTACAGTGCTGTAGTTTCATGGTATGTTTGGGGGGGGGGTTACGCCTTCTGAATATATATATATATATATATATATATATATATATATATATATATATATATATATATATATATATATATATATATATATATATATATATATATATATATATATATATATATATATATATATATATATACCCCAAACCCTTCCCAAAACTACGCCACTGATATTGCATCCTCTTAGGTTAAAAAAAAAAAATTGTTGATAGGCCCTCTAAATGTCTATTCAATAGATCCCATAATTCTGGAATGAAATCTAATCTGACAATCATTGATTTAAAAGAGTTTTATAAAGAATCTTTGGAACATTAATATTGGGATTAGCGAAAAAGGTAATATCTGATGACGTTATCGCTAACCGGAATCTCTCTTTATTCCATTCATCAAGAAAACAAAAAAGTGACGTCTTTGACCTTCGACCAACTCAGTAGGGCATTTCCTGAAACAAAAGACACACCTTCCCCGCCCCCTTTTTTTTAAAGAGAAAAATAATTCGTTCTTTTTCTCAAGACTTTTTTACTCTATAATGATCTTTTAGTATGGCCGCTTTTTCAATTTAAAAAAAAGAAATAAAATAAAACGGCATTAGAAATCAGAATGCGGTAATCAGTTGAAAAGATAAAGCGAATGTGAGAGTTTGTTTATTGACAAACAGTTTATCATTGTAAAGTTGAATTGAAAAGGATAGAATTAAGAAATTGAAACATCATTTTCCAATAAATGCAACTATTGACGTAATAATTGCTCTGATTCAATAGCCAGTGAGTTTTGCGAAACAAAGAACATTCGATTCGAGCGATTCTAATCAACGATGTTTTAAAATTGGTCATATTTTAAGGAAGTGTATGAGTGTGTTAGAAGTTTTCGCAATTATTTTCCCCGTTTGCAGCTGAAGCTAAAAAAAAATAGTAATTCAAAGCGATTCTTTAGAGAATTTCATTTACAAATTTAACTATGCCCAATTTTACTCAGTTTTCTTTAGCGGAAAAGGAAATTAACACCAACACTTAATCCATAACCTAATAAGATTTATAATTCTTATAATTAATATTTTTTCTTTTAAGAACTTGTGGTGTCTTGATTGTTTTGACATTTTTCTGGGTAAAAACTAACAGTTAGTTAAAAATGAAGTAAAGCTATCAAAATAAAATATTAGTTAGCTGCCAAAACATTTAGGGACAGAGGGATTTAGTGAATGGAAATTTTGTGCTTTAAATGATTTAAATTAAATTTTTTGAACAATAATATAAACTACCAAGGTTTTTATTTAAATTCTTATATTATTAAACCTATTAAGGAATTAAAATATAATTTTATGATATGTGTTGTTGACAAAGCTTCTATTAATTTTTCCTTTACTTGCAAAAACGATTTTAGACATCTAATGAGTAAGGAATACGATAACAATAATACTTTTGTCAAAATTAATAATTCTAAAAGCGAAATTTATAATTGAATATTAGCTTTTTCAAAGAAAATAGGTTTAAAAATAAATAGCATTAATTATCCTTATTTATTTCCTACAATTAAATTCCACAAAACACCGGTTAAATTTAGATTTGTAACTTGCAGTACTGGCTGTTATAGTTCTGTTTTTGATAATTTTTTTTAATTATTTAAACATTATTTTAAATAAGATTACTTTAAATGATAAGCATTTTATTATTAATAACAACCAAGATGTTATTAAATATTTGAATTACAATAATATTAATATTGTTCTTCCATGGAACTTTGAAAATCTTTTCACGAGTTTACCACACAATAATTAAAGGAATATTTGTTAGAAATTTTTGATAATTATTTGATTAATGAGGACATTAATAAGTATGACTGGATACATTTATTTAATATAAACATTTTTGAAAATTATCTTATTAATGGTAGTTGTTTTTATAGACAAATTCAAGGTATTTCAATGAGGAAATGTTATTCAAGTGCTTTAGCTAATATTTTCTTACATTTTTATGAACAAAAATTTTTACTACATAATTTATTAATTAGATTTAGATTTATTGATGACTTAATTATTTTCGATTGTAATGATTTTGATTTAATTAAAGATATTTATTCTAAAGAACTAAATTTAGTTAAGACTAATTCAGATATCAAACTTCATAACCAAAACATTTTCATCGGATTATACGAAAAAAGAAGAGATTTTAAGTTTAATGTTATTAGTTTAACACATTTTAATTCTAACCTTTACTTTAAGATTTTCAGAAATATTTTGATTGCTCAAATTATTGGATTTAAATTTATTTGTAATAATAAATATTTATTTATTTGTAATAATAATTCTTTCGGCTATTGGGAATTTCAGGATTACATTAGAGAATAATAATTTTTCTTTTAATTACTGTAATTATGATGCTTTGATTCAAAATATTTTAAAGACTTTCGAAATATTCGGCCGACATTGAAGCCTATTTATGCAGGCCGACATTCGGCCTTCATAAATAGGCCTATGCGGTGAAATTTAGGATTTTATGCTCCAGATGGCAGCACCTTTTTAAAAATTATTTTCCTCATTGAATTTTTTTGTTTTATTCTTTTGAAGATTTTTAAAAAGGGGTCAGCATTTGATTTATTTCTAACGTTTTCTTTATGATTTGGCAATTTATATGTTATTTTGATATGGCTACTCTAACAGTAACTTTACGAAACGCAGAGCTATAAGCGATAAGCAGAGAGCTCGCCGCACTTAACTATACTCAATACTCAGTAACTTTATCTTTATTTTTCGTATTTGTGGGAGTTTCTTATGTCTTATTTTGTGTACTTTTAAGTCATTATTAAGAGTTGCTTTGTTATTGCTTGTCATTTATTTATCTTTACATTAGCATTTCAATTTTTCTAATTACTTTTTCTTATTTGACTTTCCATTATGGGGCCTCGAGGCACTGTCAGTTTTTGGTTTCATCACTGACAACAGAAAGGCTCCTGTGTGTTAACAGACAGTGTGTCCCCTGATGAAGTACTGTCCTGCTAACACACATATTTTTATGGTTTTTGTTTTCTGCAAGAGTTGTTTTTCTGACTTTTTAAACATTTAGTTTTTGTCACTCTTTCTTACACAAAAATACCAATCTAAAATTTTTGGTGCTTTCTTGAAATTTGAATTCACAGTTATTCTGATTGAACTCACTACGCTACAGTCTTTGCAGAAATGTGCAACTCATCGAATGCAATACGTTGAAAACGCATTACATCGTAATTTCTGATCCTATAATCTTATAAAGCAATAAATTGTTCTCCTGGTCAAGTGACCGGTTGTGGTAGAAATAGTTATACGACACGTATTATTCGAAACAAACGAAATACAAAAAAAAAGAGATAATAATAGAATATTGACTGTATATAATTGTTAGAAAAAGTCATGAAGTCAAATGTGCAAAAAAGATAAGATGAAAAGCGCATTTCCGATGCCAAAGTTCTTAAACGCTCATTTGACCGATTATGGTATGTTTAGTGTTAAGTTGAATAAAAAAAATTGGAACGTCACTACGGAGGAATTGACCAGATATATAAGCCATGATTTGAAGTCTAATCAGAGGAATGTGCTAGGAAAATTTTCCGACTTGAGGACGCACATGTATTAATGGAAAATATTAATTTATTTGTGCAACAGAGGTTTTTCTTCTTCAGGTTGGTAACTAATATCTTAAACCATCTTCCTCAAACTTGATTTCGTTACTAAGCAATTTAGAAATACATAATATTCCGCTTTTGAAGGCGTGCAAAATGAACGAATAATTACATGATTATTAAAATTTGTTTATTTTTCTGCTGAAATAATTTTAAGATGAGTATGGCATTTACATGTTTTATCATGTTGCTTTTCTCTTGCTTTTTGCTTGTATTACCTGCATTATATCTCCTTAACCGCTTCCTTTACCAATTTTTTTGGAAGAAAAATGCAGAAAAATCAACATATTTTTTTTAAATTTCATTAATAAATACAAAGAACTAAAACAAAACATAATACAAGTTGAAATTACGGTTTTTTGTGTAGAAAATATTTAATTTACCATCCGTTTACTATCCCAAATTATCTCGGGCAAATGAAAATGTTCAAGATTAGTCTTTGCATATTTCGCAATCTGAAAAATCATCGCTTGCGAACGCCATTTTTTTTTTACTCTTTTTTTCTATGTAAATTTAGCAACAATAGTATATACAAGTGCACAAAACACTCCTGCAGTCCCACAAACAGCAAAACTTGGCAAAATTGCTTACCAAACAAAAATTGGCCAACTTCCAATCACAACAGATTATCAATATTTTTTGTTTTGCTCCCGGTCGAGTACAAACGTGATAAAACAAAACGTATTGACGAATTCTGCTATGGCCGAGTTTACTCGGGATAGTAAATATTTGCAATAAATATACATACCCGAGTTAATTCGGGTCAAAAGAAAGAACAAAAAGAAAGAAAGAAAGAAAAGAAAGAAAGAAAGAAGCGGTCAAAAGAAAAACATGCGCAATTCAAGTTTTTTTAATACTACACTGCAAATAAGGAAGATTATATGTTTGTGGAGAAATTCAAGAACATTTGAGAACACATGTTAAAATTTGAAAAAAATGCCTTGTCCTCAAAGAAAGGGAAAATTTTTGAAGGTAATCAATAAAAATTGTGTATTGTCCTCAAGATTTGAGAACGTCAGGTGACCTTAACAATGAAAAATATAAAAAATTGGAAGAAAGAAATGAAGAGCAATATTTATTTCTTTTTCAGTTTTTTATTTTATCTAAAAGAAGATTCATTTTGTTCTCTTATCAAACTTTGAGAATTAAAAAGAAGAAAAAGAATAGGAAATATATTTTATAAAAATTTTTTTTGGTTTTATTTTTTTATTTTCTGTTTTGTTTAAATATTGACTTATTTTCATCAATCAAATTGTTTTACCTCTTTAACAATTAAAAAAGGGAAAAAAGAATGGAATTTTTTCTTTTGTTTTGTGTTGTTAAAAAGAAAATTAACTTCTATAGTTTAAATTGAAACACTATTACGGTAATTCAACAAAAAATGAATGAAAAATGTTTCTATTTAAAAGGACACTAATTTTTTATACTTAAATTTGGAACCCCACTATGGACATTTTTCAATCAAATCAAAAATCAGTTTGTTATATTTTGTTTAAAAAAGGAAGACTACTAAAAAAAAAGTTTTAAACAAAGGAATGTTTTTTTTTCTTTATTTCGTTATTATTTAAAAAGCGATAAATTCTAATCACATAAATTCGAACAACGGCATGGAAATTTCTAAAGGAAGCTTATTTTTATTAAATTAAAAAAGGAAAAAAGAAACTAAGTTTCTTTGTTTTTCTTTTATCTAAAAGGATACTGCTTTTATTTACTTAAACTGAAACACCATAATGATATTTAATTATTATTATTATTATTTACTTTTTTTTGCCTAGTTACATTTTTAAAGTATATCCAATTTGGTGGCTTAAATTGGAATAAAACAATGAAAAACTAATAATTAAATAAATGATAATACTAAGTAAAAGTGATTTTTTATACATATTTGGACAAAATACACATTCAGAAACGTATTCTTATGATGAGTGTTAACTCAATAAGAATGTTAACTCATTATATTAATAAGAAGAATTTGGAGTTTAGTATTGTGGCACTTTCAACGTATTATTTCAAACAAATCTCACAATCAGCATTTCTAGAAAAATATTTTACTGTTGTAACTTTGACTATTAGAAAAATGTCTTTGTGTTGGCGTAATTTTCGTTAACTGAATTTTTCAGTGCAATTTTTACATAATTTTAACGAAAATAATAGTAAATGGCAAAGTACAGAATTTGAAAAAAACCAGTCGATTAGTTCTTGAGAAATCAAATTTTAACAATACAATAATTTTTAAATTTTGATAGCTCAAAAACTATTGACCATTTCAGTTTTGAATTATCACAAATTATAAGCGTGCTCTTAAAAAAATACTAGCACTAAGACTACCTAATTTGAGTAGGAAAAAAAATCCTCTCTTGTAGCAAAAAAAAAAAAAAAAAAATAATAGTAATCATAAAATTTTGGAGCATGCAAACTTTGAACGAAATCGGTGGAATGGCTTTTGATTAATTTGATATTGCAAAAGCAATTTTAAGCATATAAAATGTAAACAAAATCGGTCAAACAGTTTTTGAGTAATTAAATTTTAAATATACGACTTTTTAAAATTTTACTAACTCTAAAACTAAGTGTCCAAATGAACATAATATAAACAATACTTATATTCGTATTTTCGCCTCGATGCACTCCAAATTTAAAAACGTATTAAAATTAAAAAAAACAATACATATATTTTATCACGTACACAAGTGAAAACCATAAATTTTGTCAACGGAAATTATCATTAAATTGTATAATAGCGGGTAATTCTCTGTTAATTTTTCTTAAGAATGCGTTCATAAAAGGCGTTTCCGTCAAAAATGTTCAATTCATCTTCGGAATCTGAAGACGTGAAGGTTAGTGTGATAAGTCAAATTAATCCAATTAGTTTATACCGTTTATATATTTCAACTATTAGAATGGAATTTGTATCAACTCCACCAAATGGATTTATCCTCGATTGTCTATTTAGCGATAAAAATTTCATTAAGAACATTTATTGACATTTTCTTACTTAAAATAAAACAAATTAGTTTTAGATCTCATTCCACTTATTTTGAATAAGACATATTATGCTACCTAGAGAAAGATCTAAGTATAAATTCTCATGTTTTCTTACATATTCGATAAAACGATGAAACTCAATATTCTATGAAAACATGGTAAAAATTTTTTTTATATAACAGAGTTAATATAAATGTTAAAAATCAATATGAATTAACGATAGAATAAAAATTAAAATTACGGAAAAAACATTTTAAACAAAAAGAATGAAATATTTGTAAGTTATTTATGGAAAAATGCAAAATATATAACACATTTTTTAAAAAATTAAATCAATTTATGATCTAAATAAAAATAATTTAATCAAAATAAAATAGCAAATCTCGATATTAAAAAAATCATTAAAGAAGATGTTATTGACACTGTTGTTTTGAGTGTATAAATTTCGCTGCATTTTGTTTTGTTGCGCAAAAGCTGAAAAATTGAGAAACTTAAAATTGGGAATGTGGAGAAAAATGTACAAAAAATTAGCGTTCGATAGTTAGTTCGAGAATTAGTTTTTAAACTTGTAGGAAAAAAATACTCTCCATAAGCTTTGAAGTTCAGAGAAAAGCAACTACGTAAATTCGCCATGATGAAATAGCCATATTTACTCATTAATTTTGCACGAATTGTTGTTTATATATATTATGTATATCTATCTATCTATCTATATATATATATATATATATATATATATATATATATATATATATATATATATATATATATATATATATATATATATATATATATATATATATATAAATAAAAACAAAAAACCACAAAGAAAATTGAGAAAAACAATAAGTTTTATTTATTGCGCATAAGCTACAAGTAAATCGAACTCATAATATAGGTTCAAAATGTAAACAAGGGAAAAATTACAGAACAATGAAAAAGGGGAAAAAAAGAAAAATAGTAATAAAAATAATAATAACAAAAAACACGAAAAAAAAGGACAAGAAATTTAAAAAAAAATCCGGAAAATAAAAGATATAATCTTTTCATCAGCTCACACGATTACATCCGCATTGTTCTGTAATTTTCCCCTTGTTTTCTCTACATTTTGAACTTAGAATCATAATTATATATATATATATATATATATATATATATATATATATATATATATATATATATATATATATATATATATATATATATATATATATATATATATATATATATATAAATAAAAACAAAAAACCACAAAGAAAATTGAGAAAAACAATAAGTTTTATTTATTGCGCATAAGCTACAAGTAAATCGAACTCATAATATAGGTTCAAAATGTAAACAAGGGAAAAATTACAGAACAATGAAAAAGGGGAAAAAAAGAAAAATAGTAATAAAAATAATAATAACAAAAAACACGAAAAAAAAGGACAAGAAATTTAAAAAAAAATCCGGAAAATAAAAGATATAATCTTTTCATCAGCTCACACGATTACATCCGCATTGTTCTGTAATTTTCCCCTTGTTTTCTCTACATTTTGAACTTAGAATCATAATTATATATATATATATATATATATATATATATATATATATATATATATATATATATATATATATATATATATATATATATATATATATATATTGCAAGGTAATATATACACCGAAGAGCCATTACATTATGACCACACTGCTAATAACATGTAGGACCACCTTTAGCCCTCAAAACTGCTAGCACCCACCGTGGCATTGATTCCACAAGGTGCTGATAGGTAGTCTGAGGTATCTGGTACCAAGCGCTCACCAACTGCTCCTGCAATTCCCTCACATTGCGAGGGGGTAGCGAGGCAGCACGAATTTGGTTCTCCAAGTAGGACCACAAATGCTCTATTGGATTTAGGTCAGGTGAATTTGGGGGCCAAGACATGACTTTAAAGTCACTGAAATGCTCCTCGACGATTCGACCCTTATGACATGGTGCATTATCCTGTTGGTAAACACCATCCCCCGCAGGAAAAACTGTTGCCATGAATAGGTGACCCTAGCCTGCAACTATGTTCAAGTAGCTTACAGACATCAGGGATTGTTCCATGAGGATTATGGGTCCTAATGTGCCCCATGAAAACATAGTTCCTGGGCGAGAAACCATGCAAACCTGGGCGAGCCCATTGTTATAGATGGAGGGTGGTCATAATGTAATGGCTCTTCGGTGTATATATATTACCTTGCTATACACATATAATATTATTTTTTGTGGATATAGTGAACCAAAAGTAATGTAGAAATTGGATATTATGCACTTTTTTCTGTCTTCGACTGATTTTTTTCTTCATTTTAAGGTAATTTTGAAATTTCTACATAAAATACATATACCGATTTTTAAAACCATCTATTGAGTGGAAAACAGCCATAAGCATTTTTTCGTGTTTGCTTTTTCCATCTCAGTTTCACATCCCTAAATAAAGGGCATCCCTAAATTTTTTGTACTCAAGACGAAGAGTCGTAAAAAATAAAAGTTAACACATCTTTTGTTACAACATATTGTTTTTTTAATCATTTTTGTATTTATTTTCTATGGGTCTATCATTTAAATAATGTGTAATAAAAGGGAGCAGTTCGGAAAATGAGTTAAAATTGTTTGCAGTATGGATATAGTGAACTCCCGGTTATAGTGAACCGAAGTTTCGATCCCTTGAAGTTCACTATAGCGGGGTTTGACTGTAGTTAAATCGGAAACTCATTAAATCATTACTTTTCATGTTTCTTCCTCATTCGACGTAATTTTTAACACGAAAATTTATTTGTAGATAACCCCTTAAGAGCACAATAAATTATTTTTTTATTACCACAATAATTACAAATTATTTAAAATGATTATTTATGGCTTTGATTTGAAAAATTGTTACGAAATTTTCCTATAAAAAGACAAACCTATCGATGGAATCTCACATTCGTTCCAAAGATGAAGGTAAATAACATTTTATATATTTCGTATAGTGTTTCTTCGATGTTTTTAGTTCATGTGTATACCAATATGTGTTTTTGTATGTTGTATCGCATTAACTCCAAATTTAGCCGCTAGGATGCGCTGTTAAAAGTTACTTAATATAGTTCATTTATTTTACTATAGTCTAGTTAATTTTCTACATGTCTATGTCATGTCAATTGCAGTAAAGAAATCGTTTATATTTTAAACAAACTCACAGTTTCTTTATGAAGTTTTATCATAACTTTTCAGCAATTTATTGTCATCATAAATTATAAAAGTACTTTCTACTTGATATTAGCATTAATTCCAAATTTTACAGCTAAGATGCGTAATAAGAAGATAATGTAAAAATACAATTTTAATTATTCGACTTTCTTAAAATTTGATAACTCAGAAACTATTCGGCCGATTATTCTCAAACTTTTTTTTCGCCATTTAAAATTATATTCTCTGAAATGATGCAAAAATTTGTTTACCTTACAATTCAAAATATTTTAGACTGTTATTAAATGAAATTATAGAGCATAATAAATAATTATTAAGAATTATTTCCTTTATTTAATTTATTTTTGTATACACGCTGTATATTTGTATATTTATAAAATTGCTGATGTATGACGAACTACGCAAAAAAGGGAAATTAATATTAAGAGACACACTCTCCTGTACAAACAATCGGCATCCTATTTTTCAGTTTAAGACCATTAACATTATTCGATTGTCAAAAATTAAAAGTTCGTCAAAAAGTTATTGTAATTCAGAGAAAGTACGCCTTTGTGTCTGATTCTGTACCTTGAAATATCGTCCTGTATTATTTACTGTATTTACTACTTATTGATTCTGTAAGCATATTTGAGATCACCCCTTTAAACTATTTTGATCGGTTCGTGAAAATCCTATCATTAGAACTGAAGTTGCTGTTGTTATCGTTGACCATTAAGGCAGAAGAGGTGAGATTGTTCTTGTTTTCCAGTGGCGCCATCTATAAAGAAGATTGAGACTTCTGCCACACTCATACGTCACACCCGTTTATAGGGCGAACCTATTCATTCATCCACCGATCGCCATTTTGACCTGAACCAGAGAACCAGCAATCTTTAATTCAACACCCGCACAGGTATAATTTGTTATGAGAAGGTAGAGGACTTTGAGACCAGACAGATTTAATTAGCACCATCCACAATTTACTACACGGGGCTGGGTTCGAACTCCCGTTCTCACAAATGGGAGTTCAGCTCCTGCCAGCTAGGTTATCCCGGCCCAGAACTAAAATTATTATATTTTACACGTTTTTTATTTTTTTTTTTATTTTTCTCACTGTACCTTTTATTCCTTTTTGTTTTGAGGCTCTTTAATCATAGAAAAGTACATTTGACGATAAAAATCAAATTAACTTTGTTTTACTGAGATAGAAGAGTCTTAGTTATTATTAATCATGTTTTTGGTTATGTTGATATGTTGTAGTGAATATCTTATAGCATTTATGCAATACGAAAGTTTTATAGGACTCACCTGAATTTGGCTTCAAATGTAGCTTTATGTTTTCTCGTCTTTAGGCGCTGTTGTTTTTATTTTGTGGCCTATTTGTTTCCTCTGAAGCTCTACCTGTTGTGATTGAAGCGAATGCCTTGGAGGGAGGTGCAAGTACTCAATATAAAACGGAAGACGTAAGTGCAATTTATTCTATTCAATTGCATATGAATAGCAGAAATATTAAAAATTATTTTTAAATCTTACGTGAATTCATTTTTGCAAATTCTATGCTACTTTGTTTGAGCACCCTTAAAACATGTGGGATAAAACAGGAATTTCACATTGGCATTAAACGTTATCACCGCTAATTATTGCTCTTAATCATCACTATTGAGAATTACTATTAATCATTGCTATTAAGAACTATTACTATTAACTCTTACTATTAGTGCTATTAATTATTAAAATTATATTTAAATTATTAGTGCTATTAATTATTATAATTATTATTAGATTATTCAAAATTCAACTTTCCTATCGCTGATTTAAAATCTACAATCGGTTTCTCTCTCCAATTTTTTTTTAAATACTGACGTTTTTAGTGTGTTTTTTTTTTTGGACAAAATGTGGTAGCTTAAAAGCGTTATATGGAGCAAGGAATCGCATAAATGTCACGACAAGCTTCTAGAGAAGTTAGGATGCACATCATCAGTATTAAAATTGCATAGGAACCCGTGCCTGTAAAAATGTCCTCTTACGCCGCTAGGGGCGCTTCCAAATAATGAACTGTTTCCTCATGGGCTTCTGAACAGGTCATTATAGGAAAACTCCCCAAGCCGCATACAACGGCAATTCTGGATTTAGGTTCTCATGCAATTTTAATCCTGACGATGTGCGCTAACTCCCCTGGAAGTTTGCTGCTGAATTTATGCAATCCCCTGTTATAGATAAAGTTTCTAAAATTGTACATTTTGGCGAAAATTGGATCAAATATGGCATTTTAAAAAAATCAGTGGCCTTAGGAGTAAAGCTAATTTTCAGATTTGAAATCCTCACACCCGAATTAAACAAGATTAGGTATTTGTATAAATGCAACAAAAATTTTGCAACCCAGTGTTATTGCTTTTGAGAAATTAAGAATTAATACTATTGCTATTAAGATCTATTACTTTTAATTTTCACTATTACTGCTATTGATTATAAAGAACTTCTTAATATTAAAAATCAAAACTATCAATTTACTATTAAAAATATTAAAGACTCAAAAGAGTAAAAAACAGCTTCTAATTTGAACTGTTATAAGGTTATCGTTATAGATTATTAACAATCTATATTATATAAAACGCTAATACGTATGTATCAATAATGTATACGTATACGTATACGTAATGCTAATACGTATGTATACGTATGTATGTATACGTATGTAGCATGTAGTGAGCATCATATGTCTAATCGGGTGAATTCTCACCAAATTATCAAAAGAAATTCTCACAAAATTATCTTCATCGAAGCCGATGCTTTACATCAGGCGTTCAGTATTATTTCATATTGTTTTACAACACATGGTTTTAGCCCTCGGGTGGGAAAGACTTTAAAACAAAACTTACAACAGTTACTTTTCTCAACAACTGAAATTTAGAATAGTGTGATTAAGAAAAATATGTGAACTGTTTGGAATTTCAAATTAATATTGAAATGCACAGGTTTAGAATTTTCTACAGTGAAAAGTTCTCGGAACTTCAGTGTTCAAAAAAGTATACAAAAGCTAGACGTTAAGAACGTAGCCAATGAGCGAGCAAAGCGAGCATCGGGTTGCGAAGCAATCCGAAATGAACTGCGAAAGCAGCTTCGGGGGTTGGCGAGCGTCAGCGAGCAGGGGGCGAAGCCTCCTAGTTAATATTATTTCACATTTATTGCTTCTTATTTTGTCACACATTCTGTATTCATAAGTTAATTTATTTATTTCAAGTATCGCTGATTATTTTTCAAATCCAGGAGAGTCTTCATTTAGTTAGGATTAACATAACAGTAAAATATTCTTACCTAAAATCATAATAATTATATATTTTACAAAAGAAAATAATGACTTTTAAGGGAAAAATTCAACTTCAACGATGAATACGAAGCAATCACGTAGGTTGATAAACGGAGGATCTGACATATTTCGTAAAAATTAATAGGCGTCAGAACATTAGCTGATTTTCCCCACTCTCCACACTTTCCCCCTCTGTTCTGCTTCTCCCTCCTAGGAAACACATTCGAATTTCTTATTGATATGGGGAAATGGGTAGAGAATGGGTAAATTGGGTAACATTGAGACGTCTATTCACCAAGCGTATAGTAATATGAAAATTAATATTCTTGGTTATGTTTTTTTCTTTTTTACCAGAACAATAAAAACAGAGATGTATCAGTATTTCTTCTTCTAAATTGAGTAATCTTCCTTTCCTTTTAGAATCACGGAAATTATGCATTTGGTTACTCCGAAGGCCACACAAGCGGAGGAAGTTTTCGAAAAGAAGTTGGCGATTCTCTAGGAAACAAAGTTGGTTCCTACGGACTCCACAACGCTGACGGAAGGACAAGAGTGGTCAACTATGTGGCCGACAGTGCTGGATTCAGGGCAGATGTTCATACAAACGAACCGGGGGTTGACGGGAGTCAGGACAGCGCCCACACAGCCATCAACAAGCCAGCCATCGCAGCTGTGGTTGCTCCAGCTCCAGCAGTTCTCGCGAAGACAGTAGTTGCTGCTCCAGCATTTGCGCACCATGTTCCCGTTTTTCATCCCACACTGTTCCATGCTCCCCTCACTTTATTTGCACACGGAGGCCACATTTTGCTGTAGAGTTCTTGAAAGTTAGGAGGAGGAGAAAATAGAACAAAATCATGGAATTTATTCTGAATTGAGTATTTGACAGAAATGTCTTAAAGCAATGCAAATAACAATCATTCAGTTTTTGATAGAGTCTGAAACACAAAAATCTTGAGAATTTTTTTATTATTATTTAGAAACTTTATTAAAATAGTTTCTTTCGAACGATGTAATTTGGAATGATATTACATAAATATAATATCGTTTTTTCCCACATTAAACTTCAACTGTTTCTTTCTTTTAAAATCAAGTTTAAAAGAATATAGCTGAAAAACGATAAAGATAATTACTTGAAATTTGAAATGCGTAAATATTAAATATTTTATTTTTCCGCATGGGCAAATTGTAGAAAAATAGGTAGTTTACGATTTAAACCTACTTTCAAAAATAAATAAATAAAAACAAGCACTTAGATTTTAAAAGAAAAATAAATCTTACAATGAAAACTTTTGATGCTGAATTTAACGATAGTTTTTATTGAAAACAAAAACAATTTATTCTATTGTTTATATATATACTACATCATACTACATATATGCTACATATTGTTGATATGTACTACAACAATTTATTGTTGGTCTATAATACCAATTTTTTTAAATCCTTAAAAAAATTGGTATTAAAACTTATATTTAGTTACATAAAAAATCGGGAACATCGATTTACGATTTTTGCTTAGAATTTCTCTATTTTTTAAAAAATTTCTTTTGAAGATTATTATGAATTTCATGGTGTTGTATATTATTATAAAAACTGAAAACTGAAGTTCAGAACAAAGTAGTAACGTTATTTGTTCAAAAATTGTCAATTTAAAATAAAAATACATAGTGCTAAGAGAATTAAAATTTAAACCGAACCAATAATAGCATGCCAAAGTTATTTATTTTATTTCTGTTTATTAGAAAGATTACTTTTTAATTAAAAGTATGTGATAAATGATATCTCTTTAAACATTATTGCTTTGAGTTATTATTCTTAATGAGTATATTTGATAAATAAGTTTTGAATGGCGTTACATTTATTTTGAACTTTTTTTGTGTGGGTTTAATGGCAATTTATGTGTACATATATTCCTTGTTCTTATGGCTATCTAATCATTTCTCTCAATTTTAATTAAGCCTTATCTATAACTCATGCATGCAGGCTTCTTGTGTTTGTAAGGTTGTGGTATGCTATTTCTGGAATTGGTTTATTTCTAAAGGAAAATATGGCAGCTTTTTATTGTCAGCAAAAGTGTGTCTTAATTTTAGGGTGTTGTTTCCTTTCTTGTCATGTTGCTATAATTTTGTTGTAAATAATAAAATAAAATGTAAAATTTTGTTTATTTTTTTAAAAAATAATCATACAACGATATCAGAGAAATAGTACATTCCTGGCTCATCAACCTAACTATACTCTTTGTAAATGGAAACCGCGCAACGCCTCAATGTTCCTCGATTTCCCAACACTGTACAATTTCCCCCATCTCCGTTAACATAGTTTTATTCTACGTTTTTTCTACCGACGTTTACGAATATTTCAAATTAAACTAAATGTATTGAGTTGCACTTCAATCTGAAAAATCAAGATTTATCGTAACCATAGTAACAGGAAAGGGGAAAGTATGGAGAGTAGGGAAATCGTGTAACCTTGAGACGCCTGTTCGATTTACAAGGAGTACAAAATAATAATCTCCAAATTCATGTGAAATTACCCACATTTGAGGTGGAAAAAAACGCATTTTCAAAAAATTACATCACATTCTTATTTTCTTAGCATAAAAACAATATCCTATTACCGTCTTCCAAATACAAGTTTAAGGCATTTATTCCATTTAATTTTAAATACAACTTAACGAACGAACAATTTCTGTGTGAAATGTAGAAAGTTTTGTGTATAAACTAAGACCTTGTATGAGAGAAAAAATTCACGAAAGCCTCTTAAAACTTGTCCAACAGCAGTTGTATTCTAACTTATTAACATTCACTAACAGGAAAACCCTCAACATTCACTAACAGGAAAACCGATTCAAAGTTGAACCATAACATTGATCCCTTGAACCATAATATGGTGCAAATTAACGAAATCATAACATATGATGTGAAGTTCAAATTGAACCTATGTATCCTGTAATCAAGTTTAATAAGTTTGATAATGTGGTTTAACTAATCATTATACTAACGTTTCAACAAATTTGCACCCTATTATGGTTCAAGATACCGATATTATACCTAGTGACACCTTGATAAAATGTTAAACCGAACTATATCATCGTTAATTATGTCTAAGAAGTGTGATTATGTGGTTCAATTTTAAGTTATACTAATGGCGTAGCAAATTTGTACCATATTATTGTCCAAGACGTCGATATTATGATACAATGCAACTTTTATAAGGTGTTTAATTGCACCATAGTATCTATAACCAATTTTTAGAATAATACTGGTAAAACTTAACAGAATTTTAAAGTCGCAAACATCATAAGGTGTAAAAGTTAACCATATTATTTGATAATTGAAATTGAGAAGTGCGATAATATGGTTCAATGCACCAACATATTAAGGTTGCAGTAAATAAGATCTATGTTATGGCTTAACCATTACGTAGATCTATACCATAACATAGGTTAGCTATGTTATGGCTTAACCATAACATGTTTTTTCACGTTCTAAAATTTAAACTTCGAATCAATATAAACAGATCTATTTACCAATGAGGATATAGCATGGTCGTGCATTACTAGATGTGAACACTCTATGGATTACTAGCTGCTTTCCAAAGTCCAAACCTTAATCGCGATTGTCGCTATATCTAACGTTATAGTCACTGAGCCATCTCACCAAATAGCACATTTTAAAGATAAATTATTTTAATTTTTCAAAACGTGATTTTACCTTCCAGCTGAGTTTGAAATGATTTCCAATTCAAATAATCTGTAGAGTGTTTTTGAGTCCACCGATTCAAAAAATCGTTCAAAAATTCCAATTCAACAGTTCAGAGAAGTTATTTAAATTTTCTCACTGGTTTTTATTTTACAACCGTCGTTGAACAGTCGATCCAATTTTTTGGATTTACGACTACAAGTGTTCAACTCCACAGCCATGAAATTTTGAACCCAATCCAGAAGACAAGGGAACTCCTGGATGAAGTATTGAGAGAAATTTGCCTTCGTGGAGGACTTTTTGTTGGAAATAAGCGGCATTTGTGTTCACATGGAGAGAAAAACCTTCCACGTTTAGTCTGACGAAAAGGGGACTCTAAACCATGATCCGTCAACTACTGCGGATATTTTACGTCAGCACTGTTGTCAGTGCAAACCGGATGCGGAACTCGTATCGACCAGTCATCACTGGGATTCGAACCCGAATCATCTCATTGAGAGGCGAGCGCTTTATCCACTGAGTCATCACGGCTCTTTCTCGTTGGTTTAATATTAGCCATAGGTTTAAATTAAACTTTAGACGATTCTGTTCATTTTTCCATATATATTCAAAAATAATACCAGTGATGCTCGTTAATTTAATTTCTGTTTTATTAAAAACGTATGTTCTTCAATATGAGGAGGGGGGGGGGGCTACGTTATTTCTTCAAATATCTGAAACCACGTGCTTATTTTGTTGGTAGTTACGCTTTTGAAACCTTCCAAAAACATTTTTCTTATTAAACTTAAACACTAAAGGAAATAAAAAATAAGTTATTTTAAATTGTTATGCGCTAAAAATTAATGGAGGATAAGTATTTATTTGTTTCGTAAGACCGTAAAAAATTGTCAAACTATCTGACGCTAATAAAACATTACTACTGCTTGGTGTTAAATGATGCTATTTTAACCAATACAAAATATCCTAATATAGATAATTAGCAGAATGTGGAAATCGTATCGACCAGCCATAGCAGGGAATCGAACCCGGTTCACCTCTTTGAAAGGCGAATGCTCTATCTCCTGAGCCACTACGGCTCAGCATAGATAATTGTTTCATATTTTATTACCCTCGTTAAGCAGCTGACCCAGTTTTTAGGATCATGACTACTAATAACTAGATTAAACCCGTCCCGCCCCCGTAAGGAGGCATCCGGGGACACTCCGAAAATTCCAAGTGCGCGCAAGAATTCAATCACATAAGAAAACATATTCAAAATTTTCAAATTAGAGTTTTAACAAATAGGTAGAATATTAAATATGAAATCCAGAAAACAGCGTTATTTAGAAATGAACTAAATACAAACAAGCATTACAAAGAAAATAAACAGTATCAATCAGAAGAAGAGATGTCGCATCTTCAGTGGGGGTGAAAAGTTAACAAAAGGAAACAATTTCACATGGTTAAATATAAGATGTTTATAACTCAGAATATAAGTACAGCTGGCACAGCAGTACTTAAGGTATCAAATTCCAGGAATTTTTTTTAAAACAAAAAAAGACATATACATATATACATATATATATATATATATATATATATATATATATATATACATATATATATATATATATATATATATATATATATATACATATATATATATATATATATATATATATATATATATATATATATATATATATATATATATATATATATATATATATATATATATATATATATATATATATATATATATATATATAAAATACAAAAATTAAATACTTTTGTATTAATAAAAGAATTAAAACTCTTTCGTTTTCATAAAATGTCTTTGTTAAAGAATAAGCGTAGAGAGATTATATTTTGGGAATTCAAGGCTGAAAACATACCATTGAAATATAAATAGATTTATATTTCAAAGGAAGAGTTATTTTCAGAATCGTTCCCTCTTTCACTTCCATATAAGGAAGCAGTAAATGATTTTCCTTAATGCGTAAGGTTACAAGGAATGTACGAAGTGTGCCTTTTTACCTCAAATCTGTGTTGGTATAAAACGTAAGAACGCTAGTTTTGCGTGTCCTTTTCATCATGATGTGATCCCGATAAGCTGTTCCGGAATTGTCAGAAGTCTTGTCCATTCCCCTCCAGTAGTGAGTGTGGATGTGAACTGTTATCAATACCAGCCTACATTTAAATAAACGTGTTTAGAACGACTGATGGCTTACGACTGCATTATTTCAAGCCAAAAACAACACTGACAAGTGATTAAAAATTCAATGAGGAATCACATAGAGGCAGAGATTGACAAAAGGCATGAAATTAAAACGCAAAAAAACAGTTTAGGAGAAAATTCAATAAGAGATTTAAAGTATATCTTTCCTAACAATAGGCAGCAACAGGCCATCAGGAATCAGGTAGGCGCCTTGTTACTAAACAAATTTCTTACTATTCCCTCAATTCCCTTTTTTATTTTAGGGTTTGACCAATGCTGCTTTATAAACTCAAAGGTGGTTTCTAAATGAAAAAATTTCGCTCTAATGTGCTTAAAATTTGTACACTGGATTAAAATATGTTCCCAATCCTCAACAAGCTGACAGGTACGGCACAGCTGAGCTCCCCCCAAAAATCTGGCCTGATGTTGTCCATGACAGCCATGATTTTCATGACTACTAATGTTCAACTACGTAGCCTTGTCATTTTGAACCCAATCCAGAAGACAAAATAACTCCTGTATCAAGTATTCGGTGAAATTTGCCTTCGTGGAGGACATTTTGGGGGAACTAATCCATATTTGCGTTGCGTGGAGAGGAACACCACGAGAACCTCCCACGGTTAGCCTAACTGCAAGGGGGCTCTAGCCCATAATTCATGTACCACTGAGGACATTTCACGTCAGCACTGTGGTCGCTGCAAGTCGGATGTCATCGCTGAGATTCTATCCCGATTCGTGTCTTTGGGAGGCGAGATCCCCTGAATCCTCCCGTTTTTCGTATTTTATTCTAAATTTACCTGAACGCACTTTTCTCTATACTTCTAAAATGCAGACTTATGTGTGTGAAGCAGAATTTGCCGTAAAGTTCCCCTCTTAAGACCAGCTTAATTTTCGCTAATTAAAAAATCTTTAAAAAAAAATAAGATTACATAAAAAGTAAGCAACAATGAAGGTAAATATCTTATTGTTATTACGAAATCACAATAACTATATTTAATACCTTAAAGTTAAACTTTACATATTTTTCACACAATCGAAAGTGGAAAAAAAATAGCGATGTACTTTTTAATGAAGAAGAGATTAAGTTCGAAATAACGTTCTCATAAGAGCATTAAGACAGACAGCAGAAATTTCCTTCTAAGAATGCATTCTAATCTCCAAGTTTTAATTCTAAGTGATATGTGAGAGGCGATTAAAGAATGATGAGTGTTGACAAAAGTCCTAAATTCGGAACAAGTTTTGAATCATTCTGTCTATTGCCAAACTTATACACCATCTTGTGTATATAAGGTAAGGAAATCCTTACATTCACCACACAAAACGTCAAAATTTCTCATTCCAACAATTCTTCTACAGACCAACTATGAAGGTGAGTAAAATTCACATTTTGCATAGAGCGAAAAATCCCATTTTTGTTCGATAGTGAAACGTATCTATTTTTATTACTAGTTTTGGAACTTATATAAGCAAATAAGTAAATAATTTAACAAACAACTAATTAATTTGTGTATTTCTATGTAAGATAAGAAGATAAAGTTCGAAAACGCTTTTCATTGATGCCAGCGGTACCTTATTGGCTAGAAAAGTCATGTGATATGGTCCTTAATTAACAAAGAAGAAGAAATTCCATGAATGTCGTTCGCTAACTCACTTACTTATCATTTTCGTGCTGAACTGGCACATAAGGCCTGGAGTTTTTTTTCTCCACACACTTCTGTCTCTGGACAGGCAACGCGCTTCTTCTCTTCCAGTTAATCCTCCTCTACTAAGATCTTCCTTAATGCGTCTTTGCTGTGTTAGTCTCGGTCTCCCTCTTTTTCTGTTACCGTCAGGTTCCCATGAACCTGCAACAATTGCAGGATTGTTTCTATCTGTTTTTAGTATATGGCCGAGCCAAAATTTCTTCATCAACAGATGAGATATTAGCTGTTGTCGAAAGGTCTTTATTTGTTATACTATTGGGCCAAAAGATTTTTAATATTATTTTTGAGCAACTTTTTTTGAAAATTTTAAGTTTTTCTTTTTCTGATTTCCGTGGACTACAGCATTCGGCACCATACAGAAGAATGGAGAGCACGGTAGCCTTATTTTGAACTTAATATTTTCTTCATTAATTTTTATATTTCCTTTAATTCTATGAAAACTTCTTCTTCCTCAGTAAAATTTTACTTTAAGATGTTAAATATTAGGATGATCGGAAAATAACGTCGTTTCGGTCCATTAAATATTCTCTAGCTTTTAAAACCAAGTCATTTTTTTCGATCCATTTCCGTTCATTTTCAATCCGGCATTGAAAGGTTGTTGCTAACGAGGGTGGATACATTATTGATTAAAAAAAAAATCTTGATAATAATAATCAAACGCACCGAAACGACATTGCTTTCCGGTCCCCTTAATATATTTATTGATTTAGTAATTACAATAAAATATTTGCATTCATCTAAATGTCATCCTCAATATTTCAAACAAATTTTTTTTCATGATTTATCCTCTGTTTAAATTCTTCGAAAAATTTAAAAAAACAAGAAAGGTAAAAAAGTAATTTTTATTTTTTAGGATTTTATAAGTTTCTTTTCCTTTTATGTGAAATTTAAAGATCCTTTGTGATTTAATTTTATTTCCCCCTCCCCTCCCTTAAAAAATAGGTTTTGGGGACTATTCTAGAGAGAGAGAGGGAGATAAGTTATTTATTTATCTCTTACTTAATGTCATCTTTATTAAATATCTCTGTAATCAACATCAGAATAAAGTTTTAAAAGTAAAATTGTTCAGAATTTAGCGAATTATATATAATGTAAGTAATCGCGCAACATGTATTTATTATACACCATTTTAGGATAAAGATCTACAGTTACCCTTTTATAATTATACTTAGAAAAATTATATCTGAATACAGAATTACACGTAGCTAAAATAACAAATGCAAAATAACTATTTAAAAATTCGTAAGTAATAATAAGAATCAACTTTTCGCTTTAAATCGCTAAATATTTAACGAGTTTTTATAGAAACCAAACATATGAGAAAATCAAAAACAGTTTTCTTGTTAAAGTTGCAGTGGTAACCAACAAAAATTATTAGGTTTTAAGTTTTATATCATTCGAATCGAACACTAAAAGTGCGGAACCCATTTTTGAAAAACACAGTTGTGGGGGCTGGTGGACTAAACAAGCAGTTTATGAAGCTCTTTAACTGATATGAAAGCAAATAATATTTTTTAACGTCTATCTAAATTAATCTAAATTTCTAATTATTTTTTATCTAGTGGAGTTAAAACAGAGTAGTATTTTAATAAATATGTATAAGCTGTTTCATGGAAGCCAATAATGTTTATAAACTGAACCAGAATATTCCGCATATTACGTTTTCTTATTTCTAAATTTTGAAAGCAACTACCACTAAGTAATTTGTTTTTGTTTGGTGCTATTAAAAATGGCTCTCTTTTGCAGATTCTTGCAGCTGTGCTTGCAATTGTGCTGTCTTTGAGTTATGCCCAATCGCAGTTCGATTCATCTATGGCAACAACGAGACTTGGAGATGACGGAACTTCATCGATTACTCAATACCATAGAAACGACGTAAGTAATGTATCAAAAATCGAATTTTTTTATTATTATTAATATACAGCATCAAAATAACTCCATGTAACTGTCGTTCTACTGTATCGTACAATCTCATAGGGTTCAAATTATCAAATGATAGGGTTAATTTATTAACAAGGTAGGAAGGTCCGGAAACTTCTACCACCGCATATTATTTTTTCCGTACTGTCAACAGTAAATATTGGGAGTACAAATTAGTTCGTTCTGTTTCTGAAAGATGGCTCTGGTTGTTATGAATGTTTCATAGTGACAGCTGGTTTCGGTGGTTTCAGAGAGGTTAGACATCTGTCAAAATAATATTCAGTTTATATCGCTTTGAGTTTCATACAAAAATACTGTTTTTTAATTTGTTGAATATGTCAAATTTTGTGTTAACTAAGCAGTATTTGAAGGAGGTTTTATACTTCTGCTTTAATTTTAAGAAAAGTGCAGCTGAAGGGCATCAAATGCTTGTAGAAGTTTATGGTGACAACGCTCCAACTGATAAATCATGAGGGGAATGGTTTCGACGTTTCAAGAATGGTGAGTGGAGTTGCATACTATGAGCTGCTACAACCTGGCGATTCCGGCGTTCGGTATAGGCTACAATTGATTCATTCAAGTCGTGCATTACGAGAAAAACAGCCGGAGACTTTGCAAAGTTAATCTTCTGCATGATAACGGTCTCATGTCGCAAAAGTCATAAAAAATTATTTGGAAAGGCTCAAGTGGTATATTTTAACGCACCCGCAGTATTCGCCGGACATTGCTCCTTCGGAGTACTGGTTGTTCCGACGGATGCAGCGTGATTTTGCAGATCACCGGTTCACTTCTTTTGCAGAAATCGAAAATTTACTCCCAGCTTGGATCGCCTCAAAAGAAGAGACATTTTTTCGAGATGGAATTCGAAAATTGACTGAGAGGTGGAAAAAAGTAGTAGCCAGTGATGAACAAGACTTTGATTAATCTGTTCATTCATTTTGTTCTGAAATAAATGCATTTTTGACCACAAAAAAAAAACGGACCGAAATAATTTGTACTCCCAATATATCAAACTTTTAAAATAAAAAAAGGCTCTAAAATATCTAAGCCTCTGACACGATGCTATATTATTTCTATCTGTCATAATTACAGTTGTGTTTGTTGTATATACTAACTGGCTACTCAGTCACTTGCTAATATTACGGTCATAATTTTTATAAAGCAAATTTAAAACAATATTTCATGTTTTATTAGACTATTTCGATTTTGGAATTTAAATATTTATCTGATATCTTCAAAGTGAAGCTTAAGTAATTTCAGAAACTATTTATAAAGTTTCAAATAAAGGTTTACTTATAAAGTTTCAAGAAAAATTACGATTAAACATTTACAAATATTTGAAGAGTGATTTAATCAAATCCTTCAAAATTGCGATGAAATCTGTTCAGTTGCAACACTATAACTTCTGTTCTCAAATTCTAAATATATAATCGGAATAAGAGTCGAAATTATTTATCATAAACATTCTCTAAATTATCCATTAACGGTATATAATAGCAAACCCCATTAATAATACCTTCTTAATATTGTTCTCTGTTATGTTTATTTTCATTGTTATTATTATTCAAAATAGAGAAACTGTTACAGAACTAGAGAATACTTTAGACCGTTATTAAGAAACAACTAAAAGTGTTGTTCCTCCAATAAGATTATAAAATAATTGAATTATATTAATTATTATGTAACACTGTAAGACAAAGATATTTCGCAATTGTTTAACAATTATTACACGGTAAATAAGTTTTACTTACTTTTCAGCAAGTTGTATTAACTTTCAAAATAAATTTTTTGCAGAAAACGCACACAGTCGACGTGGGCAAGTTTTTTTTCAGCAACCGAAAATGTTACAACTTAAAAAGATCAGGTTAATGAAGCGAAAGATGATCAGGTTTAAATGCTAAGAAACTAATTTCTATCATTTTAAAATTTTTAATTTTAGAATCTTAAACTAAATCTACGTTAAATAGTTTTAAATAAGAGTGAAACGAAAAGAAATTTGCAATTCTGCATAACAAATATTTGTTATCTACTTTTACTCTTGGAAAATAGACGTTACAAGGTCTCGCGATTTCTCTACTCTCCACACTTTTTTCCTCTCCGTAACCGTGGCTGCAGACAATTTTGCTTTGTACCCACGGTCATATATTTCAGTAAGAATTGGGAGTGTATAGTTTGTCTACGGTCAGAGCTCCCTCCTGCCACTACAGTCCCTGGCCATATTAGACGTACTATAAGATTCTATGTAAAATTATAATTGTCAGGTAATACTATACAGCTGTATTGTTTTTACCCGGATAAAACCGGTTTGCCTTTATTTAAGCTCCTGTATCAATGGGTTAACATTGCAATGCAATACGTTAAAATAAATACAAAAAGGAAATATATAAAAATTCTCCCGAATAAAAACCCATTACATTTATGTTTAAATATAAAAGTGTGCAAAACATGTAATTATTAACAAACTACAGTGTGTCTAATAATTTGATCTAATTATTATAATACACTAATATAATGCTTGATATAATAAATATTCTATATTTATATAATATATCGTCTAATGTATCCTATCGTCAAATTTATATTATATACCGTCTCATTTAACCAATTGGATACACGAAAGTAAACAAGGTTTCAGTCACATAAAAACAATAAAGCTGTATAGTATCACCAGATAATTAAGATTTTACATGGAATCTTACAGTGCGTCTAATAATTCGGCCAAGTACTGTAAGTCTGACACAATCCTCTGCTATAGAAACAAGAATAGCATATTTTAGGGATTAACACAATAGACCGAAGAAAAAAGGTACCCTTTCGCTCGCCGACCTAAACCAAAACCTGACCTAAACAATGACCCACACCCCTACTAGAAATAATTATATCTTGTTACCATAGTCACCACCAAGGCTAAAGACGAATGGCTAGGGGAGTTCTTACTTTAGACAAACTATAATGGCGTAAGGAAAAGGCACACTTTTTGAATATCATGGTTACGGAGAGGAAACTGCATGAGTAAGGAAATCGCGTATTATAATAGCGATAAGCTGTTCGATTTACATTTGTTTCGTTACTTGTTTCAGATTGTAATGTATTCTATTGAAATTTTATTTTCATTGCAGAACCAGGGCAACTACGACTATGGGTACAACGAGGGACACAATGAGGGCGGGACCTTCAGGCGTGAGAGGGGTGATGCATTCGGTCGCAAATTCGGCACATACGGCTACACGAACAACGAGGGCCTGATCAGAATCGTCAACTACGTCGCAGACGAAAATGGCTTCCGTGCTGAGCTCAAATCAACGGAACCAGGAGTCGACGAAAGAGAACCAGCTTCCGTCATTGTTTTCAAGGAAGACACTCCCACCCTCATGACGTATCCAGGGCCAGAAGCAGCATCTGTTCCAGAGTCAAATGGCAACATTCCGGGAGTGCCTCCTGTCCAACCCCAATATGCACCTCCTGCCTTCGGAAGCCAACCATTACAATTTGCAGCTTCTGCATCAGCACCCTACCCCGTTGCTGTTGCTGCAAACACTCCTCAACAGTCTGGAAGTGCCAGAGTGATGGTGTCTGGACAGTATGGTGGCTACTCTTATAATTATTAAGAGCTTTTGTAGAAGAAATTATTAAAGTTGTTGAATTTAATTAGATTGTTATGTCTAAATATATACTATAGTTCGTTCCCTAAGAGATGACACCTAATACCTACTTCCTCGGACGAAGAGTTATTTTCGGCGAGGAAGTAAGAGGAGAAAAGTCTCCGAGCTTGAAATTGAGAACCCTTAAGGCGTGCCAAAAGTAAACAGTGAATTCTTTTTCAGTTACTTACTTCGCTTTAACATCTGCTCTTATACCTTTCGTTACTCTAGCTAATTAAATATATATAGCAGCAAAATGTCTAAAAAAGGACAAACTATTCACTCAAAAGAGAGAAATAACAAATTTATGAAATATTTAATGTTAAAAAAGTGCACATAAAGATTGCGAAATAAATATTTTTGTCATGCGATCGCCAAATAGCAACCTTGTTTCAGGATTGTTCACATCCTTCTCCCAAAATTAGCGAAATAGTATCGTCGGATACCAAGTGATGGAGGAGACAAGTTCCAACTCCTGGTATAATTAATGGGCTATTGGCTATAAACTATACACTAACAACTATACTATACAAGGATATACAAACTATTCACTAATGGGCTATTGGCAATGGATTAATCATGAAAAAATAACGTGCACTGAAACATGCACGAGATA
Organism: Parasteatoda tepidariorum; assembly: GCF_982258835.1. NCBI lineage: Eukaryota > Metazoa > Arthropoda > Arachnida > Araneae > Theridiidae > Parasteatoda > Parasteatoda tepidariorum. The sequence continues at coordinate 118,773,279 of NC_141756.1, read as the reverse complement.
CACTATTCAACACTCTATTACAGGGATGGCGAACCAATGGCACGCGTGCCATTTATGGCAAGCGACACAATATTTTGGGCACGCCACCGATCACAAAGTTCACTATGAAGCCTATTAACAATTAGATTAAATTTCACAAAGAACAAAAAAATAGGCAATTATTGACAAAAAATGTAACAATTAATGTCAAAAAATAATTAATAACCATTAAAAACAAGCTCACAATAAATGACTAGCAAAAAAAAAATAATTAACAGTCCTGCTTAAACTAACTTCTTACAACCTAATATAAGTTATTTGTTATTTGCTATTTATCTGAAACAGAAGTCACACTGATGTTACTTAAGTTGAACTACGCATATTACTGAGACATTGCAGAATGTTTTTTTTCATAGTAAATAAATAGTTTTGAGTTGGTACTATTTTGTATCATTTTCCCAAAAATCACGAAGTCAAAATTATTTGACGGCACGTCCATGATCTCATTAAGCGTTTTTTTATAGAAAAAATGGCACGTTGGTGCTTAAAGGTTCGCCACCCCTGCTCTATTATATCAACACCGATAGGTACACATTGCGGATCCCCTAATTGGCCTATAATTTCCTTTGGTAGGGTACTATAGAACCCTGTAATATAATACCTGGCTTAGTTCGAATATTATGGATCAATATTAAGTGGAGATATAGGGCCAAATATGACTACAGTATATTAAGCTTGAATTGCCTCATTTTCACGCTATTTAATAAGTTCATAACGTAATTCATAAATATTCGTTTAGCGATCTATGAAAATATTTATGTCATCTTTCTACACCTCTCACATTAAGAGTCTGCTTAATTTAAACACTATAAGACGAAGGCTTAGGATAGAATAACATTTACATGTGTGATTCATAATGTGATTCATAAGTGATATGATATTCTTGAAAAGGTTAAAAGCTAGTGGGGTGAAAATTTCAATTTTTCAGAAACTAAAATGTCGGCTGTAATACACATTTTTTTAAAGCGTACAGAGTGTGGATGAAAAATCCCCCCCCCCACTTATATTTTTAAATGGTTAAGGACATTAAATAGTTCCGAGTTACTTTTAATCTTTTCAAGAATCAGATTTTCCCAATAGATTGACGAAGGAATTTTGCAATAAAAACTATACTTCACTAAACATTAAACTTACAGAAAAAAATATTCAGAATATATGCAGTCGACAATGAGGCAAAACGCCGTAGAAAAATAAGACACCGGAGTATATTTCAAAATCATAAATTAAAATTCTAAATTAATTTTCACCGTTTTGACCTTAAGCAAATGTTTTTAAAAAAAAAATTTCGTATTAATTAAAATTCTGCGTCAAAATGCAAAGAACACTTTTGGGGGTTACACTGGGTTCCAAAAGAGGTAAGCCATATATTTAAATTTAGAATTTAATTCTTAGAGGGATGAAAAATAAAACATCTTCAAAATAGTTCTTATATCGGTTAAAAATATTTCATTCTTGATAATGATGAAAATTTTGCAGTTTATGTCTAGTTAATTAAATTTGATTTCTCACCAAGACCAGGAAAACACTTCTTTAAATGTTTTAAGAGTAAAGTAAATGTTGCTAGATATGAAAATAGCTCTAAATATTTCTAAAACTAGTGTTCCAACGTTAAACTTAGTCAAAGCAAATCTAGATTTCATCAAAACTGAATTAACTATCCGTAGCTATAACTATCCGTAAAGTCATTATAGATAAATCCAACTATAATCCTATTATTTCCTTGTAAATTTTAAGCAAAACCTGAAGATAAATTTATCAAACCCTTAAGTTTTAAATTACCACTTCAGAGGCATTAACGTATTTCAGTCTGGAATAAATAGAAACTCTTATGTATAAGAAATATGAAACTAACCACTTAGTGTAACAAATATTTATTAAAAAGAACATTTTGCAATACATATAAATATTCTAAGCCACATTTTGACATTATTTACATATTACATTTCCCTCATTTACATATTAGTGTTAAACACCTTCCTTAATTACATGGAGCTCTAATAACAATGGAGTTGAAGCAACATTTCATATTAAGCTATCGCTTTATTTACACATCCTTTTACATAAACTGAAAATTTTGCATCAAATGAAATATTTATTAACATAGATTTCTTAAAGAGTACATTGAGGTATCAAACAGTAAACTGGATATTTAATTGCATAAAGATTATATTGAAAATTCCCCTTGTAAAAATCTGCATCAATACATAAAGAATAAGCCTTAATTATTAAGCCTGAATACATTAAAATTTTTAACTGAAATTAACTTTGTCATTCTGAAAATTGCGTCTCAAAAAAGAAAACAAATTTAACATTTCAAAACGTTTTCACTTCAGAATTAAAAAGTTTCTTTTGAAATTGAAACTATTCATTAGTTTTTGAAAATTTACGTATGAAAAGCAGATTTGTGCACATTTAGCGCTTAGTTTTTAAATTTAAACTTTAGACTACAATTTTGATGAAAACTAATATTACTTTATTTACTTACATTTTCTCTGCCTTTTTAATTTTTATAATCTCTTCCGAAATTTTAAAATTTTTTAACCGGATTTTTTCTCTTTCGGCTGCCTTATAAATTCTGAAGACTTACAGCTATTAATCTATTTTTTACTATAATTAAATAACGTTAAAGTTCTGTTGAACACACGATCAATATAGCGAAATAAATCAAAAAGGGAACTCTTCTTAACTATTCTGTTTAAGTGTCTATGCTGAATGAATACTTAAATAGCTTGCTTCGAGTTCTTAAGCCAATAGACACTACCGTTAAAGATTTAAGGTCTCTACACAGTACGAGGATACCAATCTTCCACAAAAGAGTGCACGAGTGAATCGAGAAGTTCCGAAACGGCTGGACGAGTGTGAAACATGACGAGAAAGCAGAACGGCCGTCTTCCACTTCCACGTCATATTCCACACTAGTCTAGTATAAGGCTGCTATACTATCAGAGCTGACCTATCACGCAATATTGGAGCAAACAAGTTAGCAAGTTAACGTTATGTTAGTATTAGTTATGTTATGTGCTTATGTTAGCTCTTCGCTCCAAAAATGTATGATAAGTCGGCCTGTCTAATTCAGGGGCTCTAGTCTAGAGCATACCGAAACTTCCGATTCACCCTTGCACACTTTTGCTGCTGATAGATGTCCCCAAATTGCGTAGACCTGCTATATCATCGACTATAACCGCGCTAATACTGGCTGTTTTTCATTGAGCTGTCTTTTAATTGAAGTTTATTGATAAATACGTGCAACTACGTTTAAATTTTGCTCTCTAGAACTATATAATGCCATAGCCGCAATTTCTATTTAAAATTTCAAAATTTACCTGGGTGAAAGGAATGTTAACAGCGTAGAATTAGAATTTCGTAGAAATTTTACTTCATAGAAAGCAAAATAGTTAGCTATCCCAAAAGATAGTTAACATTTCGTATTATCTCTAACATTTCATTTAAATTTGCATAGACTATTTCTCGTCTGTTAACAATGTTCAGCTTAGGGTAGAGCGAAAATGAATTTAGAGATTACAAAATCTATATTTCAGAATTTACAAATCTGCATTTCATACGGTCAAAATTTAATTACAAACAAGCTTATTGTTATCTATGTCATTAACTCTTATCGAAGTATTAAGCGCAATCGCAACATACTATGAGAATAAGAAAAATTGTTCAAAATTTTACTGTTAAAGACTTAAAAATGAACACATTAAGTTTATACATTACCTCGTGGATTGTAACGGCATTTTTTCAATTTCGCAAATTTCTGATAAAAACTTGAATCGACTTCTCCAACTAAGAACCTATATTTGCAGTACTCTTGCACGGGAATTTGAGAAAAAGACACTGATACAATTACAGAACTTGCTAGATTTAAAAATATGCGTTCAAGAACTTTTAAAATACTCATTTGAATCATATTCAATATGTATATTTGCTTTACGTAGCAGCAAACTCAGATTTTTGGAATCTTAAATTGGCAACATTTGAGTTATACGTAAATATGTGGAATCTATTTTAAAGCATGTAAGCACTTACTAAATACCTATTTTTTATTAGAAACATATACACGCTGAAAGATTTAAATTTCCTTAAAAAATATTTGAAATAGTTATAAGTTATCCTGAATTTGGATAAATCTTGTAGCAATACTAAGTTGAAATATTCACAACTCCAATGGTTTTAAATTTTCGAATAGACTTGATTTAATTCACGTTCCAATTTTGCCATCTAACTTAAATTTAAACTTATTAAAAAAGCAAATTCTATAATTTGGACCTTTAAGGACGTTATGATTTATTTTCGAAATTAAAATATATTCTTTTATCAGACTATGGGATATTCTGCATTCCGAAATGATTAATTTTGTAAGGAACCTATTTTTAGTAGTCTCTACCATGCGCGCATCGAAAACTAATTTGTCTAGTACCCACTTTTTTCGTTTTAGATTAGTTTAATGTCAAGTTAAGGATCCTGTACACTAAGTTCCTCATTGCGTTATGCCTAACAGTTTGATTTCATTATCCTTTAATGGCTATAAAAGGTTTTAAAATGTGCCGACTACATTCCAGGATGTTGAAAACCTGGTCAGAACAGATTCATACTGTGGATAGACGTCTCCAGATGCAGGACCTAGCTTACTTATAAATCATACTTAGTCAATCTATTTATTATGAAACTAGTTTAATATTACAAGAGACTATTTAAACAAACTATTGCAAACTATTTAAATTGGTAATTATTCTGCAAACTATTTAAATTGGTAATTAAGGTTTAAGTTACTTCGTCGACATAAAATATCACTTAATTAGGCCCTTCAGGTTGAGGAATTAAACATTTGGAGCCTGGCATCCACCATCCGAATTTAATCGCTTGTGATAAAATTCTACATAAGAGTTAAATCTGAGAAAAATTTCAGCTATACGTCTTTTAACAAGTTTATTTGATCAAATTTTACAATCAATTTATTTCTTCCCTCAGCCGGCCAGCTGGCCGAGCGGTTAGCGCTCCTGACTTCGAAGCCAATGGCCGCGGGTTTGAATCCCGCTCTGGGCATGGATGTTTCTCTTGTGTTGTCCTCTGTTGTGTGTGATGAGTGAATGTGGCCCACCCTATGAACGGGTTTGTGGCAGTGTGGCGTGGGCAATGTTACTCCCCTCCGTGACTTTGGTTCACAGGTGTCCACTGGGTAGCGCGAAATGAGTAACTCTGGCATCTTCTAAGGCGAAACGAATCAAGTTCAGTGCCTGCCATTCGAAAAAAAATTTCTTCCCTTAATTGCGCATAAGTGACCATTTAACAATTCACTTGCGTATGTATTGACTAATGTAACACAGGATGAAAAAGATTGATATATGGATTATAAAATTTGCGATAAATTTTAAACGCTACCCTTTAGTTACAATTTCCCAGAAATATCGCGAAAAGAAAACAAATCAGAAGTTTGAGGTAGGAAACGAGACAGTTTCAGGCTATTGTTTAGGGTGTATCTAATAGAAATGATTTTCAAAATTAAAGCTGTCAAGTTTAATTTATTTTATGTTTTTTTTTTATTAATTTTTGTTTTCTTTGGTATAAGTACCATAAGCTCTTCAGTCATAGTAGAAGTCGCTAGTTTTTTTTTAAATGTCTACCGAGTTAAAAATTTGTTTTAGTTTAAAAATACATATTTAATTTTGATTTTGTAAATACTTATAACAAATCCACGTTTTTATAACTCTGCTGTCTACATCTTTAATTTACCGGTTTTGCAATATTTCATCAGAATTAGAAATTTAAAAATTCGAACAAAGCTGAATTTTAATAAAATTAGTTTGTTTCCAAAATATTTCAAAGAGTTCTCTACGCGTGAATTTTACTATTTTATATTTTATAATTGAAGATTATTCGAAACTGCTTAATTTCAAAACCTTAATTACAAAAAATTTTAGGTTAATTCATAAAAATTTCAATATCTTATACCGCGTCATTGTGCCCCATTGTTTAAACTTATTTAACAGCCGAGTCAATGAATCAATGTTAGTTTGTGATTAAAAAATATGTTATAGTTAGTCGTATGTTAGTAATTAGCCAGAATTAATGTACACAAAAATATGAATGCATAACGAAATTCCTTAAACATGAACTGCTTTAAATTTGCTCATCCCGGGGATATTTACATTAAAAAAAGAAAATACAAAAGTTTTCTAAATTTATTTACTTTTTAATATATCCTTTTATCACGTGCTATACTCATAGCCCGTTTCTCAATTAAACTAACTGAATCATCTGTAATAAATATTGTTCAGTGTTGAAGTTTTTAGTTGAACAGATACTTTTGGGAGCTCAAAATGTATCATTAAAATGCTATTAGTATTTAGAATTGAGATGAAGCAAATTCAGGCATATCCATTTAAAGATTTTCGTTATGCAAATAGACTCGGCAGAGAAATAAGATTAAAAACAGGACTAGTTTTGCAGAAGCCGATTTCTAAAAATATATTTTATCAGAAATATAATTTCCGTTTAAAGTAAGAAATCACCTGACAAGTTGAAATATTTGTTACTATCAAATTTGTTACCTATCTAATTCATTGTAGGAGAGAATGAGTAATTATTTTAAACTACAGATTTTATAACTTAATTACTAAACAGTTACGTTTAAATTTTTCTTAATCATTTCGTTCTTAAATTTGATATAGTTCTCATTAATGTTTTTAATTAATAGAATACGTAGAGTTGTTATTGCCTATAGATACTACAGAAATGTTTGAAAAATTATAAATTTAGATACGTTTGTTTAGTGTAATTTATCCTAACACACTTATAAATACGCAGATAAAAACAATGCTGTAGTATTAACGCGACAAACATTCAACATTGTGTTTTCAATTGAGGTACACTAAGATTAGGGCGAGCCGGCCAGGCGGCCGAGCGGTTTGCGTGCCTGACTGCGAAGCCATAGGCTGCGGGTTCGAATCCCGCTCTGGGCATTGATGTTTCTCTCTTTGTGCTGTCCTCTGTTGTGTGTGTGTGTATGATGTGTGAATGTGGGCCCCCCTATAAACGGGTTTGTGGCAGTGTGGCTTGGGCAATGTTGCTCGCCTCCGTGACTTTGGTTAACAGATGCCCACTGGGTAACGCGGAATGAGCAACAATTCTGGCATAGTATAGGCAAAGACTCAAATTCAGTGCCTGCCATTGGAAAAAGATTAGGGCGAAAAGAAATTTTGAAAAATGCGGAGTTTTGATGTGACAGCGAGTCTTAAGCTTTAAGGGTTTTAAATAATGTAAGCGATGATTACACGGGCAGATTCTGAATAATATAAAAATTTTATTTGGAACAGTATACACGCTACCTTAAATACTAAAACTGCTACTTAATAATACATTACTAATGAGGTAGGATTTACTCCTTGCTATCAATTTGATAGTTTGCTTATTTAGGTAACAAAATGTGATAATGCATATTCTGTTTTTTTGGTATCCAAACATCTCGTTACTGCAAAAGAGTTTTAAAAATTTTAAAATGCGAGTTTAATTATACCGGGTTTTTTCCCTGCTCAATTTGAGTTGTTAAGATTAAAACAAATTTAAGACTTGCGTTAGTATAATTTATTAAATTTGGAGTTGTGAATTTTACCAATTAAACGTTTCATTAAATATTTTTTTACTCAAGTTATGCTTTAAATTTTCAGATTGATTAAGTGTATTTTAAATGTAGATTTTGAAACCAGCGCATCTAATAACGTATTTAGTGGAGAATATGGGATAATTTAAGAATTAGTAATACCAAAAAATTTGATATCTAATGTTCTATTTATATAAATATGCTCAGTCGGAGAATCTGGCGAAAGTACTTTAATTTTTAATTCCCTGAATTCAATACTTTGAAACGCAAAGCGTTGAAAGTTAATTTTTCTTAAATATTAAGTCATAGCTGATAACGAGTAATAGCTAACAATAAGCTTGCCTTAACAATTTTAAGACTATTAACAGTACGTATATATAATACACAGCCGATATATTTGAGAAGGTGCAACCTTTTTGCAAAGACTAAGACTAACTGCAACTAATTTAGATATTTAATGTGTAAATATGACTCATTATTAATGAATAAAAATTTATGTATGATAAATAAAAAGAATATTAAGATTTAAATTTTTTGTATGCTTAAAAAAGCGTTGAAATAAATTTTAGAAAAAGGTACTTAAAAATGCATATAACGTACGAGTATGGATTTAGATTTAATTAAAAATATATAGCTCATTCTTAGAAGAGGAGAAATTTAAATATCCATAAAATAACAGTAGAATTTCAAGGAGAATATAAAATAAACCTCTTGTTTAGGTGAAGTAATGTACAGTCAGCGCTTATGTTATGTCGTGACGACTAGGCAACTAAAGTAGACCATCTTGGTAGGGAACGGTCCTCGTGGCAACTAGGTCAGCAATGGAGATCTTGGCAGACTACGACCCTCGTGGAAACTAGGTCAGCAATGGAGATCTTGGCAGACTACGACCCTCGTGGAAACTAGGTCAGCAATGGAGATCTTGGCAGACTACGACCCTCGTGGAAACTAGGTCAGCAATGGAGATCTTGGCAGACTACGACCCTCGTGGAAACTAGGTCAGCAATGGAGATCTTGGCAGACTACGACCCTCGTGGAAACTAGGTCAGCAATGGAGATCTTGGCAGACTACGACCCTCGTGGAAACTAGGTCAGCAATGGAGATCTTGGCAGACTACGACCCTCGTGGAAACTAGGTCAGCAATGGAGATCTTGGCAGACTACGACCCTCGTGGAAACTAGGTCAGCAATGGAGATCTTGGCAGACTGCGACCCTCGTGGAAACTAGGTCAGCAATGGAGATCTTGGCAGACTGCGACCCTCGTGGAAACTAGGTCAGCAATGGAGATCTTGGCAGACTACGACCCTCGTGGAAACTAGGTCAGCAATGGAGATCTTGGCAGACTACGACCCTCGTGGAAACTAGGTCAGCAATGGAGATCTTGGCAGACTACGACCCTCGTGGAAACTAGGTCAGCAATGGAGATCTTGGCAGACTACGACCCTCGTGGAAACTAGGTCAGCAATGGAGATCTTGGCAGACTACGACCCTCGTGGAAACTAGATCAGTAACGAAGAGTTTGGCAAACATGGACATCTAGTCAGAAATGGAGATCCCAGAAGATGTCCCCAGGGACACGATATGACGGTGAAGTACTCAATACAAAGCCTAGTGTTAAAATATAAACTGTACTTACTTTTATGGTAAAATTAACATAGGTCTTTTAGTCAAAGAGAGACAGTGTCTGATACCCGAGCCTCGAGGGAAAGTATGACCATTAACATTATGCACAGGTCTCCGTTAACCTCATTTGTAGGTAGGCACTTGAAACACAAACCGCAGTCTGCATTATTTCACTGAAAATGTTCTTAAATCTTATTACGGTGGTCATATTAGTCCGAACATGTAATTCGTACTCGCAGACCACTGAACTATATGCGTACTTTTCAAATCGCTGGAGTAAAACAGAAATCTATATAAGCAAATGCAAACCAAATGCGAATGAAAACCCCGAGAGTAACAATGGTGCAGTCAAAATTTCAATTTCCAAAAACTTTAAATTACCATGTAATTAAGCGATATTTTTACTTTTGAGTGAGCGGGGATTACTGAAATCTAATATTTGATAAAACTTTTGTGACGGTTTTAATTTTAGAGCTTTGTGACGAATAACTAAATTTCATCAGTCTCCTGATCATTCTAAGCGGATTCTCAGTAGAAGTTAAAAATACCCCTCACCAAGAAACTGAAGGTGAAAATTACTTTGAGATATGAAAAATATAACTTAGGGCTCAATACTGACGCAGCGGTAGAGGGATCGTGGCTAAAAGCTCCTTGCCGTCGGGCTAACCGTGGAAGGATTTGCACAATTTTATAAGGCTAAATTTAGTAAACAGTGTCTTAAAATTAAATTTAAAGTTAAAGAGTGCACGAAATATTTTTTTTAAAAGAAACTAGATCAAAAACTACTTTGTCATGCTATGCTAACAGTTCTACAGTTAATTGTAACGCATCAATTTCAAAATCTCTATATTAATGTTAGAATTTTGAATCTTAAATTTCTAAAACGACAAATAGAAATAAATATATCAACATTGAATTTATAAAGAAAATTTAATATACTTAATGCTTGATAAAAAACAAATATACACTTACATCCTAGCTTTTAGTTCAGCGCTAAAATTACACAAAATCTAAAAGCAAAAATCAAAAGTTTACTTTAAAAACGTGTCGAGTAAAGAATCAAACTCAGCGTTTCGTAAAATTCCTTTAAATTGCACGAAAATTCTAAGAACAAAAATGAATTAGAGAATGTTGTCTTTATATAAATTAATATATAATACTCAATATATTAAAAATGTAACCTTTTATGAAGTGTAAATAAAAATTTTGCTGAAATTACCCATTTTCACCTAGTCTGATAACTTCGAAATGTTTATTTTATTAAATAGTTAGATTTGTCAAATGTTTTATAATACAATCCGTGGTAAAAATGCTACAGGAGTAAATACATTAAAATTTATATTAAACAAACTTCTTGAGTAGATCAAAATAAATCTTAACTTACTTACCCATTGAATATCTGATAATGATAACTAGCATTCTTTTGCAAGGAATATATTTTTCAATCCAGCATAAGCAAAGTTTCTGTAGTAGAGTCTCAATTAACAATTTTAAGGTAGCTTCTTGGATCCTGTAACAAATAAAAATAAATTATACTGACGTACACAGTGGAGTATCTTTTATTTATATTTTACATAATGTAATTTAACCCTTTAATAGGCTTGTTTCTAGGAAAATTAAAGCGTTTTTGGAATTGAAATTGTTATAAGAAAAAAACTCATTTAGTTAATAAAAATGCCATTTCTTTGTGGTAAGCACATTAAGCACGACCTATTCGGAACTTATTGACTTATTTCTCTTTATTTATAAAATAATTTTCATCAGTGCTACAATCTTCCAAAAATTACGCATTTTATATTTTTATAAGTTTTTTTTAAACTAACAAATGGTTGCCAATTTTATTCAAACGCACTTCAAGAAAGCTGAAGTTATTCACAAATTGAAACCTTAATTAAAAATGATAAAAAGTTCACCCTCGTCTTTAAAAATGGGTGGTAAGTACACCACCTTGACTTTAGAAAGGGTTACGCTGGCTGATGAACGTTGTATACTTGTGACTAATATATCGATAATATTAGACTAATTCAACGACAATACTAGAGTTCGGTATTACATGTTTATGTGGTTAAATTAAAATCTCTAATTCCGAGAAGAACTGGAGAAATTAAAAAAAAAAAAAAAAAGACTTTTCGCTCATTTTACAGTTTTCTGACAAATTTATTTTCTAGTCTGAATGACATTTTAACCGTTCCCGAATTTTTAAAATCTGTTTACTTTAAGTCGTGAAAAAATGACTACAGAAAAGTACCGAACGACCCAACATAATTTTAAATATATGTTGGTAGCTAGCCATGGTTGACCTACGAAGGAAATACGCAGTCACATAAACCTATTCTTAGAAAATTACAGCGGATTTCTTTACACAGTTTCAAAATCATGAATAGATTGCTCATAAAATTAAAATAAGCCAACAACGTACGTAAGATCTTTAATGTATACAAATAGCAATTTATATATAACAATCTGATAGTTTTTTAGTACGAAATTATTTAATATATTTAGCTAAAATTATGCTATTTACTGATTTTCATGCCCTTTTCGATTTATCGGGATACAGTTGAATCTCCCAATAGATTTATAATCGGAAAATTATATAGCACTGATATCTATCATCTTTTTATTCTAATTTTCAATTTCTAAGAAAATTGCTTCAGTTAGCAATTTCTATTAACCATTGCGTTAGTAGCCATTATTGATGCCAGGAGTTACACAGATGGACTTTGCTCCAAAGATAAATTTCTCAATTTAAAGTGTAATTATTTTGTCTGCAAACTTTTATTTTACGATTTATTGAATTAAAAGGATACAATTTCTTTGAATTTAATGGCACCAGCAGGAAAACATTTGCGCAAATGCTAACGAACTATATCACTGCATAACAAAATTAAATGCATAGAAGCCTTCAATATAGAAAACATTTTGCTTTTGTTTAAGCAAACAAGTTTTCGCTAATTAAATTAGTTAAAAAATTTGGTATACGCTAATCATTACTGAATTATTAATATTTAATATTTCAAAGTATTGGGATTGGAATATAAAAGGAAAGAGTATTCAACTCATTTTAACTTAGTGCGTACCCTTGCGTAAAATATACAAACGTATAAAAATTTTTTAACAATGAGTGGAAATTACATTTAAAGTTTCAAACAGTAAGTTAATTAAATACTAGGAGGGGAAAAAAGAATAAAGTTTAAAAAATAAGTACAATGTTTTAAGTACGTACAATGCCTGGAATCATTCATAAACTGCTACTAATACTCAAATTACAGGCTGTTAAAAATATAGCAATAATTTAAATTTTAAAATAGCCGTTTCGTAAACTTTAGTTTGTTTTCCATAAAAGAAAATAAGCAATACGATAAGTCTGTTTTGCACAACAATATAAAACTGGTTTTAATTAAGCGTAACACTGTAAGCTAATAATCAATTTGAAAACTAACACTTTAAGCAGGCTAATATCTTGTCAGAAAATTCAAAGAAAAATATTTTTAGAAATATTCAAGCGAGTACGTTAATAAACTAGGTATACTAGTTATTCTTAAGAGTAATCCCAAATCATTGAAAAATACTAGCGTACTATCAATCTTGAAAGTTTAAAAACGTGTACAAGCTAGAATGAAAAAGACTAACTTTTGAGTTCGCGAAAGAAAAAGTCACCAATAAACAAACTTCAAAAATATTGCAATAGCGGGTAATACATTTATTACTATTTAAAAGAAAAGAGTTAAAAATGAGATCTGTGAGCTAAAGTGAAAGTAATGTAGAAGACTTTCCAGATTATGAAGCTGTGAACATATACGAAGACTAATATTAACTTTTTTCATTTGCCCGAGATGATTTGGGATAGTAAACTGATGGTGAATTAAATATTTCTTAAACATAAAAAATTAAGATTTAAATTTAGAAGTTGTGTATTATGTTTCGTTTCCTTGTATTTATTAATGAGACAAAAATATGTTGACTTTTCTCTCAAAAAATTGGTAAGGGTTAGCGGTTAATCTAACAGCATGAAAAATTACTATCTCATTTCTAAATACCGGAGATCAAAAATTTAAAAGGTTTTGGAAAGCTAATAAATTAAAGTTAATGTGAATAATAAACAATTTTCGTCGAAATTACCATTTTCACCTTGCGTGATACGTTCAATATGTTGATTTTATAAGATAATTCGATGTTTAAAATTTTTTATAATTCAATTTTATGATAAAAATGCTACACTGGAGTAAATGCATAAAAATTTATATTAAACAAATTTCTTGGGTAGATCGAAATAAATCTGAACTTGCTTACCTGTTTATATCTGATAATGATAAGCAGCATTCTTCTGCAAGGAATGGATTTTTCAATCTAGCATATTCAAACTTTATGTAGTAGAGTCTCAAACATTGATTATAGCGAAACTTCTTGGATCCTGTAACAAATAAGAAAAATAAATTAGGCTGCGTACACAGTGGCGTACCTTTTTTATATTTTTAAGTAATGCACTTTAACCCTTTAATGGGAAATTTATTTCTAGTAAAGGTAAGTAAAAGTATTTTTGAAACTGACATTGTTAAGAACAGCAATTGATATAAAAAACTTATTTAGTTCATAAAATTGCTATTTTTTGGTGGAAAAGTATATTTAGCACGAGATCTATTAGGAACTTATTGACTTTTCTTTATATATAAAATAAATTTTATCAATGCTACAATCTTCAAAAGGATTTATGCGTTTAACATTTTAATAAGTTTTTTTAAACTAACAAATGTTTACCAACTTTGTTCAAACGCACTTCAAGAAAACTGAAGTTATTAACAAATGGAAACCTGAATTAAAAGTGGCAAAAATGTTCACCATAGTCTTTAAAATTTGTGGTAAGTATACCCCCTTGTTGACCTTAGAAAGGGTTAAGTTGGCTGATAAACGTTGTATACTTATGATTTATATATATCGATAATATTAGACTAATTCTACGACAATGGTAGAGTTTGGTTGTTATTTATACGGTAAAATTAAAATTTCTAATTTCGAAAAGAATTGGAGAAATTAAAGACTTAATATTTTAGTTGTACAGTTTTCTGACAAATCTCTTTTCCAGCTTGTATGACATTTCCACCATTTTCGAATTTTTAAAATCCGTATTTAAGAAGTCATGAAAAATGACCAATACAGAAAATTATCGAACGACCCAACACAATTAGATAAATGTCGCAGCTAGCCATTGTTGACTTACGAAGGAAATTCTAAAGTACTCAGTAACCTCCACAATCTATTAAGAAAGTTACAACGCATTTCTTTACACAGTTTTAAAATCATGAATATATCAGACATAAAATTAAAATAAACCAACAATGTAATGCAAAATATTTAATGTATACGACCGACAATTTATATATAACAATCTGATAGTGTTTTAGTACGAAATTAAATATAATCGGTTAAAATTAGAAGATTTAATGATTTCATGTCCTAGTAGATATCAAAATACCGTAGAAAATTTATAATCTGAAAATTACACAGCATTTTAATATTTTCCATCCTTACATTATTTTTCTATTGATTAATTTGTTAGTCTCCATTATTTATCTCAGGAATAACAAATGGAATTGGGAGCAAAGTTTGCAGACAAAGTAATGACAATTAAATATAGAAATTCTATAATATTTTATTATTTAAGGACTTATTGAAAGAAAAAGTTAAAAAATTTATCTCACCGGTTAGAAGATATAGCACTTGCACAACTACAAACTAACTATATCACTACGCAACAAAATTAAATTTTGTACAAATATTTTAACGAAAGAAGAGTAAAGGAGAGGAACGATCCTCGAAATGCATAGGGTTGTGAAACCGAATGAAAATTCGTGTGACTGATAAAAATAATTTGATCACAAGAAGCCTTCAATATAGAAGACATTTTGCTTTTGTCTAACCAAACATGTTTTCCCTTTCTAAATAAGTGAAAAAAAATCTGCCATACTCTAATAATTATTAAACTTCATTTTAAAGTATTAGGATTAAAACTGTTTTGAAGATAAAAGGAAAGACTGTAACTCAGTACAGCGTATTAATACCATTGCAGAAAATAGACAAACGTGTACAAATTTATGAATATACCTCTTAATATTGAGTGGGAATTACGTTTTAAGTTTTAAACAGTAAGTTAATTTGATATTAGTGAGGGAAAAAAGAAACAAGTTTCAAAACTATGTACAATTTCTGGTATTAATACATTGTTGCAAATACTCAGGTTATAGGCTTAAAAAAAGAGAAAGTACATAAAACTTTTCACTTATTGCTTCGTAAACTATAGTTTGTTTTCCATACAGGAAATTAAGCTACATGATAACCCAGGTTTACACACAATATAAAACGGGTTTTGATTAATCGCTTAACAAGTAATTTTAATCTAAACTAATAATCAATTTGAAAACTAATACCTTAAGCAAAGCAAATATCTTATCAGAAAATAAAGAATATTTATAAACAATCCAAGAACGTACGTTATCATACTAGGTATATTAGTTATTCTTAAAGTAATCCCAAATCATTGACAATTACTAGCATACCACACAACTAGAAAATTTTTAAAGACATGTAAAAGTTTAAAAAAATATAAAAACTTACTTTATAGTTCTTCCAAGAAAAAGTGATCCATAAACAAACTTCTCATAAATCACAGGAAATACGTTTATTACTAGAAGACCTTTAGAATAAAACTTCTGTGGAGCAAAGTAAAACGCCAGACAAAGAATTGTGCACGGTATCCATCTCGGTTTTTAAAATGAGACTAACTACATTATGTCTACCTCTTACATAAAACACACAAGCAGCGAAGGCCGTGCTTCGTATTATATATCCCTTAATATCGATAACGATTATTTTCCACCAAAGTTGATTTGAGTTGAGTTATTGATGAAGAGGGTGTGTAGTACTCGCTTTTTTTGAGATAAGCTTTTTTGAGCTTGGTTTTTGTTGATTTAATTCATTTACGTTGCACTAGAGCTGCACAATGGGCTATTGACAAGGGCCTGGAAAACATTCCCGAGGATGATCCGAAGACATGACCTCACAATTTTGATAATCTGCAGAGGGGATGGCACCCCTGCTTCGGTAGTCCGAGGACCTGCACGCGAAGTCGAACACTTTACGGTAGAACAGTTTAAATAGGACCGATACCGCACACCCTTGGTCTCTACGCAGATTGATAAAAGTGATAACCCACCCGCACACTGACTGCAGCCAGTGATGCGTGACTTCGGTGATGTGCAGGGAACCGTGTCCTAACGATCAGTCAACTGCGGAACTACTGTTGTTGTTTTTCTCCGGTTGACCTTTTACTAAATGATTATGGTGCGAAGAAGATGGTGATTTCGACTTCAAGTTAGTATTACATTCATGCAGTAAGTGTTGTTTCTACTCCGTTGAAACACTGAGGTCCTACACTGATTTCAGACATGAACTTGAAACCTTCTTTGCAGCTGTCCGAGATATTAGACACCCAGCTTATCAGTAGACATCAGTTTCACGTTACCTTCGCATTAAGTCCGTCTATGTCCTTCCTCTGATCGTTTTAGTCAGGCTGGGATTGCCTGGTTGGTAAGGCACTGGGCCCATGTCCAAGAGGTCGTGGGTTTGATCCCCACCGGCCGAATGCTCCCAGTGTCATAAATTGAGACTGATGCACGTCAAATCTGTCGTGTCACAAAGTACTCCATGCTCCAATAACAAATCATACTTCTAGGGGTAATGATCCAGGAGTTTCCTTACCTTCTGGATGGGCTCAAAATCACAAGGCTACGGAGTTGTACATTAGTAGTTGTAAACCCAAAAAATCAGGCCAGCAGTTCAACGACGGTTATAAAATCGTTTAAGCCAAATTGGATTGTCTTTCTGAGGAATGCTCTGAAACGTGGAGGTAGCGGGATTTGAATTCCGTTCTAACCATGATTCTACCTTTACCGAATTCGTGCAATTATATCTTCGATTTGACAAGGATTTATTATCCTTCATTTTATTGAGTATGCAAATCTACATGTGAATAAATTAATCAAATCAATTTGATATTCTAGTACCGTTCAGCTTGATGAAGTTTTGCCAGGGAATCAAGCAGAGTAGCAAAAAAACATAGAGCCAGCACAGTGATATAGATACAGATTCGTTCCCTGAAATCACTGAAACACTTCGACAACAAAGGGATCAACATTCAAAGTTTTTATATCAAATATCCGTTCCCTCTAATGAACGTACAAGGCGGCTTATGTATGTGTGTAAGAATTTTAAAAAAAATATCAAATTTTTAATTATGATTTGTAAAGTTTATTTTTACCGTACGTTTATAATCGTGTGTGATTGATGCATAGAAGATTATACGGTTCGATTCTTCCGAAGAGCTGCAAAAACGAATAACATTCAACCACAAATTCCGCAAGACTTTCATATCAAAGACTAACTCTGAAATCCGCTCTTCCCCGCAAATCCCGCAGTGGACTGATCGTGTAGACGTGAGTCTCAGTAGAACACCGAACTGGTTGCGGTCAATGAGTGGGTGGGTGACCACTTTGATCTGCCTGCGTAGGGATCGAGTGGGCTTGCATGGTGCCGCTTCTCGTTAAACTCTTCAACCGTAAAGTGTTCGACTTCGTGCTCAAGTCAACATGCTACGGAATCAGGGGAATCATCCCCTCTGTTGAGAATCAAAGTTGCGATGGAAAAATGACAGTATGGCACAAATATGGTGGAGATGGAAATCGAACCCGGTACTTTATACGATTCGATATGCTTGTTGAAAGGACAATAACCAATGAAGTCCCGCTAGTGATATTTTTTTGGCATTTGAAACAAAATTACAACGTTTTTACCGAATGACTCTAGCAAAAAATATTATTAACACGTAACGCTAAGAAGATGTGAAACCACCACTTTGTAAAGAATTAGCCTAATTTTCACCCAAAACTTGATTTTTTTGGCGAAATTGGAGCTCAATGACTAAGTGTTTACCAAGGGCCTGATAAAAATTACAATTGATTTTGATTATCGGCTTTCACCTATTCTCAACTACGTGTGTTTAATGTTTTTTCATCGTATCTTTCTTTTTAATTATTCATCACGCTTTGATTTAATTATTCTTTTTTTTGGTCGCTTTTATGTTATTTTTGATTTTTTTGATTATTAAAATCAAAATTTTATCTGTCCGTAATCTTTAATTTTTTAATTTCTATTTTGGCAAGGGTTTTAAACATGCGTATCAAAGGTGGGGATTATTGGAAATTCAGTGTTAAAATATGAGACATGTGAAATAATGCAAAAACATAGTTTCTGTTATGACCATCTTTAGAATGTATTTTTAGAATCTTTGTAACAAAGAAAAGAAAACTGAATCCTCCAAAAAAGACCACCTCTAAATAGCGACCACTTTTGGGTTTCCTTGCGTAGAAGAAAACCTTTAGGAAAGACTATTAAAACCACTCTCGGCTACCGGAGAAACATCTGCACCAAATGCGGAAAATATCAAATAAGGAAGCACGGAAAAGCATAATAAATCAGTAGATTAAAATGTATTCAAAATATTTGTGTGAGGCTCTTATTTAGAGAGCTTTTTTTGAAGATACAACCTCATGTTGCATTCAGAGTGAAGTAAAGACGATGCTTATCAATGATTCACTTTTAGAGTTGAATCCTAAATTAGAAGAAAAAAGTTATTTTAGAAAAAACTAGCATCTCAAACAAAACAAAAAAAACCTCTTCTCATCTTTTAAAGCCAATTTTTATGATATAAAATTAAATGCCAACTTAAACTAAAAACATAATTGTTTATTTATTTAAAATAGTTTGATCATTCATTATTGTTAAAATTGTTTTTACACATAACTATATCAGTTGGGATCATTTTTATAGACGCTAAATTTTATTTATAGATCCGACTTTTCAAGACGCCAACAGAAGTGGCATTTTCGTACAATGAAAATGACACTGATTAAAATTACAATTGTTTAGGGGGAATCTTGTACTTTCGATAACAATATTGAAGTCAATGGAGGCAACTTTTAAGAACCTCCATCAACGACTATTTTACTGTGGAAGGGAAAGTGGTCGCTCCCGAGAGGTTTTATTGTATAAAGTACACATTAGGAATTGATTAAAAATATTTAAGCAAGAAAGAAAAAAAATGTTATCTATGTCCAACTTTTGATTATCGCAGGAAACAAAAAAGAAGTGACGATGATTACAAAAACTATTTCCGAAGTTCCGTAGGCAATCAAACCTGTTTATATATTTTTATATTATCCTCCTAAGTGATTCCACATATTTCGATAGCTTTTTCAGTTCCTTCTTTACTTAAATACAAATTAGGAATACCCTGATGTGTATACTATGGCGATTTTTATCAACACGGAAAAAAAAGTTTGCAAAAAAAGGCACCATTTGGCATAAAACTAATATTCAAAAAAATTAATGGAATAATACTTAGCTACTTCTCTCGATTAGTAATTAGTTGCAAAGAATTCTCAATTAGTTGATTTTATTTCTTTTTTTTAAAGAAATTTTGAAAAATAAATTAAAATACTTTCAATATATATATATATATATATATATATATATATATATAAGCTTAAACAATGTGAATAAAGCACTATTAAAGGTAAGTAGTTTTGGTTCTATAGACATAGTCAATAACTTCTCTCAACGTCCAAATACCAAATGACAGTCACTTTTCTACTGTCATTTGGTGTTTAGACATCGGGAAAAGTTCTTTTTCAAGTTAAAGAACCTATAGTATGTCCATTTCTGTACCTTTATTTGTGTTTTATTCAAGTTGTTTTTCATTTAATCATTATTTAATCAAGCATCTTAAATTGAATATTGCTTATTAAACAATCATAGTGTCCCAGTGCAACTGAAAAAACAATGTAAGTGCTCCGAGAGGAAAAGTGACTTGACTACCATTTTCTCTCCATTCCCAGCACTATAAAAGCCAAAATAGAATTTTCAGAGAATTCAAAATCATAAAAAAATTATTTTTGGAAAAAAAGATTTTTTCCCCCAATATGTAGCGTATCATACAAAAATGCCTATATTATAAAAATCTCAATCTCGAAATTTTTCTCACTTACAATTTTTTTTCAACATTACATGGCAGAATGTGAACTCGTGGAAAAAAATGTCCCCCCTCCCCCATAAAAAAAGAAAAGAGAGAATATTCACCTGAATAGGATTTTATTCAAGTTCCTTATTATTGTCATTTTTTTCAAATATTTAACAGCTGTATTCAAACATATTCAACGAGTTGAGAATCTGTGAATATTGGGCAAAACGACATAATTTCTTACTACATCACTCGCTGCCACCATATTTGCAAATTCATTATTCGAACCAGATGAACCGGGAGTCAGTGCAGATGGATCTGGTTCCGTTTCTTTTGTGATCCTCACATTAGAAGGTTGTTGAGTCCCTACTCCAGGTTCGTTGGTCAAGACTTCAGCTCTGTAACCATCCTTATCGGCAATGTATGTCACAATTCTTATGAGGCCATTTCTGGTTGTGTACCCATAGGAACCGGTTTTGGTCCCGTTTGCGTAACCTTTTTCTCTGTAAAAAGAGGCACCACCCGTTAACTGGTTTTCGTTATATCCTTCATCGTAATTGCCAAATGCCTGTAAAACATAAGTATAGTAATAGTAATTTTAGTGGATAATATTTGTATAGTGATAATGTACGTGTATAGTAAGTTTAGCATATTGTGATTAAAAATATTAGTTTATGAGTAAGTATAATTATTGTTCCCTTATGTTCTAACTGGGATAATTTGGGTAAAGGGTCGTTCGAATAATACGTAGGTAGGTGGTTCTAGAGCTGCACAATGGGCTATTGGCAACGGTCTGGGAAACATCCATGAGAATGATCTGAAGACATGCCATCGCAATTTTGATCCTCTGCAGAGAGGATGGCTCCCCTGCCTCGGTAGCCAGGTGGCCTCTTGAGAAATTGAGCTTTTCACGGTAGAACGGTTTAAAGACGACCAATACCGTGCAACCTCGATCCCTACCCAGGCTGATCAAAGTGGTCACCCACCGCTTGCTGACCACAGCCAGTGATGCTTGACTTCTTTGTTCTACTAGGAACCGTGTCTTTACGATTAGTCCACTGCGAGACCGAATCATACATAAGCTCCTAAACGGAGGAGGTGGGTTTGTGATTTGCTTATTTTTGGGGGGTTTATAAGGGTTTAAGCAATACTTACGCAAAACAGTAAAATTCGATAATTTTAAAAATTTTCTGAAAAAGAAAAAATCGAATCTTCTTTTCAAAATTATAAACACTGCTTTAAAAACGAAAGTTTTGTTTTATACTGAGTTATATCTTTAATTTTTACCTAATTCCAAAATTAGGTTACAATAATAAAAATTAAAAAGAAGTACAGCAGCATTCTTGCAACAAGGACAACCAATCACTATAACGACAATGCAGACAACATTTTGCATCGACCTCCTTTACTTCCCACACAAGCTAGCACCCATCGCTTTGTGGGCTTCAAGTCACCGCTTTGAGTCGAACCCCCGTGTTAAACAGCGACAGTTCAGTGCCTTAACCACTGAGTCATCGCTGCTCTGTAAAATTTAAAATTAAAGTGATTAGTGATTAGCCATTAGTGATTAGCCTATTTTTGCTCACAATAGGGAAAGGGGTTCAAAATTGCCAAAAACCAGTATATATTTTAATCAGAATATTTAAATGACCCCTAATTACAAATTATGGTTTACAAAAGTATTCAATGGCAGAGATTTTATACGAATATCAATATTTAACTTAGTTGAAATAAAATAGTTTATATTTATGGAGATTGATTTTCAATGGTAAGCGCAAAATAGAGTGTCAGTTTCGTTAAACAAGTAAAGTAATTCTAAATCATGACCTTTTATATAACTTTTAGTTCCCTTGTGAAAAATACTTAATCAATAAGGAAATAAAAAAACACTATCAAAATCTAACGAGTCTTTAACATGGAGGGCGAGACAAACTATCACCAAAAAAACTTGTTTGATAGCAGAAGGAAACGTAGAAGAAATGATATTTAATACTTAATTTTATATAACCGTTGTTAAACAGCCGACCCAGTTTTTTGGGTTTGAAACTACTAATGTTCACCTCTGTATCCTTGTAGTTTTAAATCCAACCCAGAACACAAGGGAACTCCTGGATCAAGTATTGGGAGTATTTGCCTTCTTGGAGGACTTTTTATTGGAACTAACCCGCATATGCGTTACACGGAGAGGAAAACCTCCCACGGTTAGTCGGACGGCAAAAAGACTCTAATATATGATCCGTCAACCACTGAGGATATTTTAAGTCTGCACTGTGATCAGTGTAAGCCGGATGCGGAGTTCGTATCGACCAGCCGTCGTTAGGATTCGAACTCGGTTCACTTCATTGGAAGCTCTATTCCCTGAGCCACCACGGCTCTAGAAGAGGTGATAGAAGTGTTACAAACACCTTCCTCTATCAAACAGCAATTAAGCAGGTTTTGATGCCTCTAATCCTGTCTTACTTAATAGTAATTCGCCAAAGTTAGATAGCGATTTTGTTAGTTCCTCGTGTTTGTATTTTGTTACCCCATTTTATCAAAGAATTTTATAAATGTGGCTACTAGGAAGGAATAGGTTCGTAAACATCCCGATCTGACAGTGGTTCATGTCATTCTAAAAAATCTCGTTTTATTTCATTACTAAACGAATAGCAAACAATTTTCCTTTTAAATCAACTAATTTACTCTCTTTTTATACTTTTACAAATGTTGAGAATAGTTATCAGAGAAACATAAATCTTTATTCTTTAATTTGATTACTTTATTTCGAATTGAACAGCTAAATGATAAATATTCATTAAATTTTTTATAATTGCTTATCTTTTTCATAATTGTATTGTCGTTTAAAAAGAATTAATTCCATTGTGCTAGTTTTTTGATTAACATTTTACTTAAATAATTTAATATAAATAACCGATATATATTAAATAAATTCCGGATTTTGGATAAGATACAAATATAATTATTGCTGGTTAAAAAAAAATTCCAACCTTCGGAGCCCCTGTGACCCTTCCTAAAGGTTCCGCGGAACATTTTTTGGAAACCACTGCTTTAGAATATGAAATTTTGTAACTTTTCCATTTCAGTTTCGTTTTTAGATGTCAATACGATAAGGATATATAACAGAATTTTATTGTGACGGGTCAATAAAATATCAGTAAATTCTAGAAAAAAAATAGTAATTATTATTATTAAGAAATTGATAACAAAATGATTACCTACATCTCTGTTTCGAATAAATGTGACAGTGTCGTTGCCATTAATCCCAACAGGTATGACAATTTCTTGAGCCACAGCAAACACAACACACATTGAAACCAGTAATAAAACCTAGAAAAAAGTTAAAAGTTTTTAAATGCCGTGCAGGATAAACCTTGTAATACGTGTTATTAGCTGCGGTCGGTAATAACGCACTACAAAAGGTGAAACTACTGTAGTCGCCACTTTTTTTCACAGTTTGTAAAGTAGTGTGTACTTTTTTTTTAAAAAAATGTAGTGCAGTGAATACCAAAAATAAAGACAGTAGTTTTTTTTAAAAAAAAACACTGTTCTAAACTAATTTTACGGGTACAAATGTTCGCGGGTTCGTCAATGGATGCAATGAAACTGTGACTGCAGTTGAACTCTAACAAGAATTACGTGTTTAGAATCACGTATAACTATAACTAACCATTACGAAAAATTAGGGTCCGGCAGTGGACTGATCGTTAAGACACGGTTCCCAGCAGATCACCGAAGTCAAGCATCACTGACTACGGTCAGTGTGCGGGTGGGTGACCACTTGGATCAGTCTGCGTAGGGACCGAGGGTGTGCGGTATGGGTCCTCGTTAAACTGTGCTACCGCAAAGTGCTCGACTTAGTGCGCAGATCGTCGGAATACCAAATCAGGGGAACCATCCCCTCCGCAGAGGATCAAAATTGTGATGGCATGTCTTCTGATCATCCTCCGGCATGTTTCCCAGACCGCCGCCAATAGCCCATTGTGCAGCTCTAGTGCGACGCAAATTAACAACAGGAACGAAAAATTAGGAATGGGCAAAACTTCATTCTTTTTGTAATTTACTACGACTACAGCTTTGTTACAAATATAGTTAACTACAACTACTTTTTTCTTAATGTAATGACTACAGTTACTACTTTTCTACTTTAAGTAGACGAACTTACATTAAGTGCAAAAAAAAAAAAATTAAGTTACTTTATTCATGTTTACACGAGCCAGTTTGTTACTCTAAAACACTTTTTTTTTCCTCGAATTTATTCACTTAATCTTCAACTTTTTATGCCTTTCTCGACAGCGAATATTTAATTTAAGAAAAACGAAATTATCAAATGCTCGAAATTTTTGTTATTGTTTAATGTTCTTTTGTTTTCCTCTGGTACATTAAGTACATCAAAACTATATTTCCTACCTTTGAAATAACATCAATATTTCACGGGATAAATTATTAGACGCATAGCTTTATTGTTTTTACCCAACTGAAACCGGTTTGCACTGGCTTACGCTAGTTTGTCAATGGGTTGAATGAGACGATTTATTATATAAATGTAGAATATTTATTATATCAGGTAGTATGTTAGTGCATTATGCTAGATATAATAATATATAGATTGAATAGATAATATATATGTTATAATAACTGAATCAACATTTTTACAGTGCGAAAACAAGTAATCATCAAATCGAACAAAATAATGACTCCATATAAAAGAGACGTTTATTTCCGATTACATTGATTGTTGTATTTGTACAATTCTCTACTCAATTATTTCCAAATCAAACTAAATAATCATGAGTAATCGAACTAAATAATCCGCTTAAAAAACACTGAAACAAACAAATTTTGTATGTCCAGTTTTAAAACTAGCATACTTAAAATTATATTCCAGACAAAAAGAATTTTAAACAAATATTTAATGTTTTTTAATACTTAATTCAGTAATCAAAAAATGCTTGAATTGCAAAAACAAAAATTATACCTGTTTTTACATAATTTAATCTATGTAATTTTTTAAAATCAAAATTAAAATGCGAACTTAATCATTTGAACAATAAAGCTTCAAATGAGTCGTAATTATATTGAATATGAGTCGTTTATTTTGATATGAGTCGTTTATTTTATTTCATAATTTTATAACCGTCGTTGACAGCCGACCCAATTTTGAGTTTACGACTACCAATGCTCAACTCTGTAACCTTGTAATTTTGAACCGAATCCAGAAGGCAAGGGAACTCCTGGATCAAGTGTTGCGAGAAATTTGCCTTCGTTGTGGACTTCTTGATGGAATTAACTCTCATTTGCGTTACACGGAGAAGAAAACTACGAGAACCTCCAATGCTTAAACTGGCAAGGCGAATTTTCGGTCGCGTATAAACTCGTACGAATCGCGTCACTATTAAAAAACTACAGTGTTTCTAATAATTTGATCTAATTATTATAAAATACTGATATAATGCTTCATGTAATAAATATTCTATATTTATATAATTTATTGTCAAATTTATATTATATATCGTGTAATTTAATCAACTAATACACTAACGTAAGGAAGTGCAAACCGGTTTCAGTCACATAAAAACAATAAAGCTGTAATGTATCGAGTGATATTTTACATAAAATCTTACAGTGCGTCTAATAGTTTGGCCAGGGACTATAATTTAGATCAAAATAAGTGAAAAATATTATGTTAATGCATTTATAAATGTAGCATTTAATAATTTATGATTTTGAAATACAACACAGCAGGGTTCGAAAAACCATCCGTCCGCCCGTCCTCGGCGGTCAAAAATTCTCTGCGGACAACAACTATCTCGAATCCGACGTCCGCACGGACGGCCATTTTTACGTTAATATTCGTGATACATTTTCAATTTTTGTTATCTTGCAAGAGTCTAGCGTCTCACTTCTAAAATGATCCTCTAATCTAGAAATACAGCAACATACTGCGCTTGGTGGAATTGATGTTTTCTCTGTCTGGGAGTACTGCAGTGGTTGAATGAGCCTTTTCAGCAATGAGCTTACAAAAAAACACATTATGTACTGGTTTTAACAAAAAGCGTTAAACACAATTATGAACATCCACTTAAATGGAAAACCCCTTTCAGATTTCTGTGCAGAAACCTCTGTAAATCATTGGCTTGATTGTGGAACTAGCAAACGTCATATCTGATTCATTTAAAAAACGAAGTACCCTCGGATAAATTGACATTCCAGATAACTTGAATTTTGTCATTTAAATTATTTCATAAAAGAAATAAATTATTTCATAAAAGAAATACTAGGTTTTACTATTAGTAACCTAGTATTTGTAATCCTAGTAACTACTAATTCATTGTGCAATTTATATAAATGTTTGTGATAAATAAGAGAAAATTATATTTTTACTTATTTAGAAGCTACGGGTTAGTTTCAAAGGAGGACGGGTACATTGTTGGACAAGCCGTCCTCGGGGACGGGTAAAATTTCTGACTTTCCTCGTGCCCTGCAATGCAGGTATCTTTTTGTGGTTTAAAGGTAAAATCTTCCTAACACGGCTCACTTCCAATCAACATTTTATTTTTTAATTTGCACTTATTTGTAGTTTTTTAGATCTCAGAGACAGAAAAACAACTATTCATCATTGAAATCTCTCTGACTTATAAAATCAATTATTGATAAATTTTGGAATACGAATGTAAAATAAGTTTTTTTTCAAACAACTTTTTTTTTAATTTTACATTTTAGTAAAAAATTAATTCAGATTATAAAACAGATTTTTTTAGCAACTATTAGATTGCTTTTTTATAACTAAAAAACACTAAAATATATTTGTGCTTTGCATTAGAGTGTCAGGAAAAAATAAATAAAAGGGACACCTGTGTCCCATCTGCGTCAAAGGGTTACATGAACTTTTTTAGTTGTGTCAAATTTATTAGACACTTGCTTTGAGATGTTCAAAATAATAAACTCATCGGATATATACTTTTCAAATCAATTAAAATAACTTTGTAGTCATTAATATAAAATTATTAATAATTAAATATGATATTATAAGTAATAACAATTAAATATGATATTATAAGTATTAATAATAAAGGAGAAAATGATGTAAATAAACATAAATTATCATCTTCATTCGATAGCTGTGTGGTATGTGAACTTGCTAGTCATTACTGGTTCAAGCGAACTGCAGTAATGCCACCTATTGTTGTTTTTTGTTATTATTTCTTATGTATCTTAAATTGTAATCTTTTAGTTTTTACTATACTATATTTTCGTACATTTTCGTAAATTATTCTTCTTATGAATCTTATTTTATTCTATTTTACTGCTTCTTTTAGATGTCACTTTTACACTGATGTATTCCTTTCCAATATTTATTTTCGAGGGACACTTAAAAACTTAGATGGAAAATTCCACAATTTACGAATATCATATGTCTTTAAAATCACAGTGAATCAATGAAAAACAAATTTAAAAAATCAAACAATTTTAATGTAAACAATTTCCGTTAAAAACATTTCTCGGTGTTCATTTATGCTCAATATTCATTTGTTAGCAAAATTTAAAAATAAATGGCATATTACGGATGTTAACACAATATATTACTACGATAGTAGCCATTTTAAAGGAATTATAATTTATGGTGTTCCGATTTGTTCCTATTCTTCAAGGAAATGTATTACCATAACCAGGGCCGGATTTAAGCTTGGCGGGGCCCTAAGCTACTGAAAATGATGGGGCCCTTTTAAGTTCAATTCTATTCTATACACCTAAAGTAAACTGTCGTATTTTTTATTGCTGAATATTAACTTTATATTATTAAAAATTTGATAATATTGCTTGATTTTTAAATATATTGATTGTGATTGGGACTATAATGTAGAGCCTTTCTATTATTGCACATACTTTTTGAACCAGGAAGAAAACAGCAACTCTTTTTAAGAGCATCATAAGTACAGAGTAAAGATTTGGCATGCTGGAAGAACCATTATATGTTTAACAGAGTTTTTTTTTCTTGAAATTCTGAATACATGTTATTTGGAATTTTAAATGATATTTATTTATTTTTTTTTGCGAATTTTTTTTCTACATTGTTTTTTTTTTCTTGACTTTCGTTTTGCTTTGCTGCTCTATGACTTAGAATCATGAAATTATGAAGGTGTGTCAAAAATAAGCAAGGAATTAGAAAGAACATAAGAAAACACATTTTGATTATTAGTTTTATTTTTTTTATAACCGCCATTGAACAACCGACTTAATTTTGAGTTTACGACTACAAATGTTTAACTCCGTATAATATTGAATAATCACCTTATAATTTTGAACTCAATCCAGAAGACAAGAGAACTGGATCAGTACCCAGAGGTATTGGTTTGTTGTGAGAACTTAGAGGACTTTGTGACCACGGCAGATTTAACATGCACCAGTCACCATTTTATACATGGGTATTCTTCGGCCGGCTGGCTTCGAAATCCCATTCTCACGAACACGAGTTCAACGCCCTACCAACAAGGCTATCCCGGCCAAATTATTAGTTTATTTTATAATAGTCATTGAACAGCCAACCTAATTTCGAGTTTACGACTACTAATGTTCAACTTATTAGACTTCTAATTTTAAACTCAATTCAGAACACAAGGGAACTCCAGGATCAAGTATTGGAATAAATTTTTGTCTTGGAAGGGGACGTTTTGATGGAACTGACCAGCATTTAAGTTACATGATGAGGAAAATCACAAAAGCTTTCCACTGTCAGTCTGACAGCAAGGGGACTCTAACCTATGATCCGTCTACCACTGAGGATATTTTACTTCGGCACAGTGGCTGCTGTAAGCAGGGAGTAGAATTCGTATCGACCAGTCGACACTGGGATTCGAACTCAGTGTCCTTGAGTCCATCTTCACTGGGTAATAACTCTGCAGGAGCTACCAATTTTATTGATTTGCCAAATTTTAGTCATTTTCAAAATATAAATAGAAATTCAATCGTAATTTTTGTAGAGTAGAAAGATGGAAATAAATCGTTTTTCCTCTTAATCTGCAATGATTAATCAGAAGCAACCATGAGGGTTAGTGTGCAAAATGAACAGGGGGTGCAGCTTTCTAGTTTTTTAAATACTTGTTAAATTATTAGTTTTTAACATGCATACTTTAAGAAAAATAAGAAATACATTTTTCAGTATTAAGAAATAATAATTAAAAACTGTCATCAGCTGGAATAGAACCCGCGATCTCACAGTTTTGTGTTAGATTTCATAACCATCAGCCCCAAATATACACACCTGCCTTGCGAATATTTATTTATTACTATTTTTTTTCTTTAAATTTAATAAATGAAGTCATTTGGATACATGACATTCTTGAACTGGATACTTTAAATGCTTGACATTCGTTATTACAGAATGAAAAGCTTTGAAAGACAAATATTAGTTAATGTTTAATAATATTTAATTAAAGAAAAAACATAACCCGTAATGAAATCTAATGAATTGTCCCTGATAAATTTTGTGACAGAAAAAAAATTAAAGCCTGATACATGTCCGGATTTTCGAAACACTTTCTAATTTTACTATTTAATCAAATTGGTTTTGATGTCTTTCATCCCGCCTGTCTCATTAGTGATTCAGCATATTTCGATATCATTTTTGATTCTTTCTTACTTAATATTAATTTGTTTGCGACAATTAATTTGTATAACTTTTTTACTACATTTTTGATAGGAGTTTAAATATATAATATCGAGGCATTAACTGAAGTTAAATTGACTTTTTTTGTATGCCTCTTTTACTTACATCATCCACACACCCACACGGGACCGACTGCTTCTTAGAAACAAATATTAAATATTCTCTTGATCAAATTATGGGATAAAATTCGCCTTTTAAACAAATCAAAAAACTTTTCTACCTTTTAAAATTGTTTATTTTTAAATAATTTATTAATACTCAAGTTGTTTAAAAGATATGTTCCTTTTCATTGACAACACAGTTTCATATTTTATCTAGTCATTTATTTATATTTTTTAAAATTATTTTTTATTTGTTTTTATTTTATTAAATTAAATGCATAGATTTAAAAAAAAGAAAAACAAATCTGCCAAAATTTTGTAAGTAGTTTCAATTTGCAATTTTAAGAAGTTATTTCGACTTTGCCTTAAAAATTTGAAATCCTTATAAATTAAAAAATTTAGATGCCTTATTAACTTTAAACACATAATAACAACAAAAATCAGGGAGTTAAAAATAGAAACAAGTATGATCAATAAACAATAAAATCATAAGCTAACTAAATAAATGAATTTTGTGTACGAAATATCATATTTTACAAATTAAACATAATTCATATTTGGGGGATACATGGAGAATTTGGTCAGACAGGAGGTTTGAACAATATTTTTTACATATATATTTAAACATTTGTTTAGCTGATGATCACTTGATTTCAATGCTCTACCAAGCAATATCACATGTTGCTTCTGTCTATTAGCAGTAAGAGTAAAAGTAAAGTAAAATCACATCTGTTATCTCAATTTCATTCAAAATAAACCAAATCAAGAATTTTGGCAGATAGGCCTGTCAAAGAGGGAATTGAATAGTTTCCCACCATTTAAATAAAGAAAGAAAGGAGTTTACGGATTCATGTACGATTAATTTGGAAAATAACTAATTAAAATCAATTACAATAATTAAGTAAATTAAACAATAAAGCTAGTTAAAACATTTAGGATAATTAAAAGGAAAAAATGTATTTTGCAAGAAAGAAAAGTTAAAATTAAACGAGAAGCTCTTTAACGACAATGAAACACAACAGAAATCTCGAAACAGAGTGACTTTAATTAAGATTCTCCCACAGCCCTAGAAATTTTTTGCCCAGAAATCAGACAAATGGGTGTTTCTGTGGACAAAAGAGCCCACAGCAATTTAAAGAAGCTGAAAATATTTCCCACAGTGTAAATTGAGGCGGCTATTTGACTACTCCATGGAGTACCGCTTTTTAGGATCCATGGACTACTCCCATCACTGGTAGCTACGAAAGCTACAGGATATTTTCATCAGTCAAAAGACCTTTTTATTGCTCTTTTGGTTAAAAAAGTGAAGAGTAACAATTATTTTATATTTTTAAACACTTTTATTAGATTTTAAAGAGCGTTCGCCAATGGAAAAAAGAAAAAAAAAGTATTTTAGGCTTCAGAGGGCTCCAGCTCCGAATAAAACTTTAAAAAAAGGGAGAAAAAGTTGGATCTGGGGGCCCTTGCCATCTCGGGGCCCCAAGCTACAGCTTATTTAGCTTATACGTAAATCCGGTCCTGACCATAACCATCTGATGTACTTTGCAGACAAATAAAACAAGAAAATTTAATATTAAATGTCTTTTTTCGTTGCTAATTTTTTTTAAAGGAAAACTGTTATTTTCCATAAAGAATTCTCTTTTTCTTTATTTTTCCATTTGACCTTCAATTCTTACTTTTTCTCTGTTTCTACAGCTATCAATGTTTTCTTCATTTGTTTTCCTTTTCAAAAAAATAATAATAATAATGATAATAATATCTGTGGGGGAAAATAAATCTGCAGCGCCTCCTGGTGTGCAGGAAGGGTTCTGCTACTAGAATAAACGCTATAATAGTACAATTTTCGCGTAAAGGTTAATTAGTCATTTTCATTTCAAATTTGATGAATTAAAAAACAAGAATTAAAAAAACTTATAATAATAATAATAGTATATCTAAATGTCTAAGTTTAAAACTGAAACGTTCATAATCTTTTAAATATGACTCACCCTCATGTTATTGCCGTTTTCTTGAATTCCAAACGATTCTTGGCATTCCAGACGAAAAATATAAACAGGATGTTTCCGGAACATCCATTGAATGTTATTCCCTCAAAAAATAAGCTAATTCCGTCATTCATCAAGATTAACCACAATCGGATTACTTTTTCACTTTTAATGAAAGAAGAAAATAGTTTATAGCTCATTGCCAAAGAAAAGAAATTTCTACATTCAACAACGAACTTTCATCAAATACAATATATCGAAACTTTACTTATTTTCAAACTTTTTTTTCTAATCTTTTAAAATTAAATTATTTCGAGAAAAAAAAGCGAATTGATTATTCACTTTTCCATTATTTTTTTCACTTTTAATGAAAGAAGAAAATAGTTTATAGAAGAAAAAATTTATGTTACAATAATTAGTAGTTTTTTTTTTTTAAAAAAAAGGTGTTCATTGCATGCTCTTAAATTTTTAATTATTTTTTATTTGCTATACCCGATGCAATGATCAACGTGAACGTGGTTAACATAGGTGGTCTATATCCCCAAATTAGTAATCCCAAAATTATCTGAAACCACTTGTATATTTTTTTTTATCTCTAAGCTTTAAAAAGGTGTTTCTATAAAACTAAAATATTTAAAATAAATGGTATTTGAAATTAAAAATAAATAAGTTAAGGACAAAAAACAAATTGTTGCAGAAACAGTACTAATACGTCAAGGAGAAATGTAGAAAATCGCCGTAAAATTGAAGCCCACAATGCTTAATTAGTTTTGGTAATAAGTTTTAATTGAAATAGCAAAAACTTATCTTTGTACTTAAAAGCAAAGTGACCAAGTTATTTGATTAAGAGATCCATAAAAATCGTCGCTTTTGATGTCTAATCAATTATTGGTAATTGAAATTAAAAAAGGCGCTATGTACTAAAAAGCAAACATTAAGGAGAAAATGGTACTAATTCGTTTAAGAGATGCGTAAAAAGTCGCCAAACAATTATTGACGTCAAATATGCTCAATTAATTTTGCTAATAACTGGTAAAATTTATATTTTATAACCGTCGTTGAACAGCCGATTCAATTTTTGAGTTTGCGACTACTATAGTTCAACTCCGTAGTCTTGTAATTTTGAAACCATTCCAGAAGACAAGGAAAGTCCTGGAGCGAGTATTGGGAGAAATTTTGCCTTCGTGGATTACTTTTTGATGGAGCTAACCTGCATTTGCATTAAACGGAGAGGACGACCACGTGAACGTCCTGCGGTTAGCCTGAAGTCAAGGGGACTCTTACCCGTGATCTGTCTACCACAGAGGATATTTAACGTCAGCACTGTGGTCGGTGCACTAGGATGCGGATTCGTATCGACCAGATATCGCTGGGATTCGAGCTCATTGGAAGGCGAACGCTTTATCCCCTGAACCATCGCAGCTTAAATATCTGGTAATTTAAAAAAATGCTCTGTACTAAAAGCAAAAACAATGAAGAAATTGTATTTATTTGTTTCGTTTAGAAGAGAAGTAAGAAATCGCCATATTTTTTTTACACCAATGATGCCGAGTGAATTTTTGGTGCAATTTTAATAGATAGCAAATATACTGATATAACTACAATATATTTTATTGGTATGTTTGATACCTAATGAGACTGCAACAAGCTTTTAAGATACTTTGCGAATATCGTTTTTACAGCTCATCGAAAGGGATAAGTTCTGAAAAAATTGCTCGATTGTCGTAAATTATGATTATCTTGTTGGCCTAGAACAACAGAATCATGCCGAATGATATTGAAGAACAGTTAATCTTTATTTTGTTGGAATGACCTGCTGAAAACTTACTTTACTTAATTTAATAACGTAAAGTCACCGGAGAGGATAAAATATAAGTATAAATTAAAATAAAAAGAATTGTCATAATTTAAGCTACATTAAGTATCTCAGTATAGGTCTTTTCATTTTCTGCGTCATTAGGTAGTGCTGTACAATGCTGATTTATTAATTTTTTTTCTTCCACCCATACGAAGAATGGGTATTCAGCAGGTAGTAAAATATATTATTATAATGGTATAAAATTATTATAATGGTAGTAAATTATTATAATGGTAGTAAAATATATTATTATATAATAGGTAGTAAAATATATTATTACTAGGAGGCTCCGCCCCCTGCTCGCTAACGCTCTCCAACCCCCGAGAATTGCTACGCAATCCTATGTGCTTCACGCCGTGAACCATGGCTCGCTGAGCTCGCTCGCCAATGAACACAATGTTCTAGCACAAAGACATAGTATATTATCATCAAAGACATAGTATTTTATCTTCAAAGACATAGTATTGTACTTATGTAGAAGAATTCTATCAATGTTCTTATTGGCTTTTAAAAAAGTAGATTAGCTATTTAGATTGTACATGGTGAAAAAATCAAAACGTTAGCTAAATGAGAAACATATTAGCGAAATAAATTATCAAATATTGCAGTTACTCACCTAAATTCAACTAAATGTGTATAATAAATTAGTTAATGCTAGAAATTCTGCAAGTTTTAGAAAAAAGATTTATTATTTAAAAATATAAACTTTAAACCCTAACTTTTCCTTGTGAGATAATAACCCTCAAAAAGTCTTTCATTTTCAAGAACACAAAAATTTGTTTTATCGCCAAATGAAATATTTTTTGGTGATCAGCATTATTAAAATCAATTTCTATATTAATTAGCATTTGTGATAAAGTACTTAACATTTTAGAACAAAATAAGGATGTCTTACATACAATAAATTAAAATGCATGGCTGTTAGCATTACCCGAGAAATACCATGTGGAGGTCGCCATGCTGCATTTCTAATCGGGGAGTTTTGGTATTGGCACTTCCCCTTGACTACTGCCAATACTTAATATTGCACTTGATCTCTGCAATCTATGTCTTCCATAACATTCCTCAACACTTTCTTGGGCTCTTCGAACACGTTTCATTACGTTTAAAAGCCCTAGCAGCTTCACTAATATTCTGCATTTTAAAGCGTGAAAATTCAATGCATAAATAAACGCGAAATATAAAAAAATTCAATGCATTCAATACAAACACTTAGACGTTTTTAAGACGTTTAGGTAGCTCCCAGTAGAAAAATATCAATTCAACAGCGGCCTTTTAAAGCATTCTCAATTCAATTAATTAATGAATTCCTAATTGAGTTTAAATTAAATATTATCATGTTTTTAGGGCATGAATCTGAATTGAACAACCTGATAATGCTCACTCTGGTTATTGTTTCCGTTTTTAAAAGCGCTATATGTTGAGCCACCTCATGTGACATTTGCCATGTGACATTTTTAGCAGCAATCATTGGTCAATTTTCTAACGTTGCCATTCGGGAAGTTGTAATGAGGCTTTTTTTTGGTGCCGTGTAAGAGAAATATATATATAGATTATTAATAATTTTATGTATGAATGTTTTGTTAATATGTTAGTCGTAGCGAAATTGACGGATACATAGATTGGAAAAATAATGTTGAAAAAGAAATATTTAAAATTTAGAACACAGAATGTGCGATACAATAAGTAATAAATGGGAAATAATTTTGCTTATCAATACTATATAAACTTATATTAAATAGCAGTTTAAATTAGGAACAATTTTTATCTCTCTTGTGTCTTACTTTTTTTTTTTTAATTTTGATGTAAATGATTTATATCTGGCAACATTATAATCTCTCTCGACCTCTTATTATTATTTTTTTTAGTAATATTTATTCATACTTTTGTTTTTACATTTTGCATCAAGTCAATATGATAAATAATAATGTATAAATAATAATTATTTAAGCCAAAAGGATTAAAAAAAAATACGAAAAGATAGCGATAACTTTTGAGCAAATTAGAATTACGAAAGAAAAAAAAACTCGCAGCAAGTCCATAAATGAAAAAAGAACTTTCAGCATTCAAAAATGGAGCATTCTATTTTTTAATAATATTTTTGAGTTTTGAATATATTTCTTTTAGAAAATAGAACTTTCAAATTCCAATTCTGTAACTCATATCTGCAGACTGGTCCACGTGTTATTTTTATGACAAATTTAACAGTTTATAATTCTGTAACTAATTATCGATAGTTAAATTATTTTATTCGTCGAAGTCCTTGAACATTTTCCACAGATTATTGTAATTTCAAGTTTCACAGTTTTTGCACAGCAATATAAAATATAATATAAAGTTTTTCTTATGTATAGAGTTTTTAATATAGAGAGGGGAAAAAACCACAGAGATTTCAAGAAAAAATTTACCACAGAAATTGAATCGTTTGTTGTATATAATTTGCTGTCAGATTTTGTTAAATTATCTGAGTTTTGTCAGAATTAAAAAAAAAATCAAACGCATCTGCTTTAAAGTAAATAATCTAAAACACAGTGCTTAATTTGGATTAAGTTGTCTTAAGTTTAATGAAATGAAGTGTCTTCAGGTTTCGCAACCACGACTTAAAAAACATATAAAATGGAATAGTATTCCCTTCTCAAGACACTTTCGAATTCTAATTTGTATTCTGCTTCTATCTTCAGCAGAAAAATGCGCTTCTCTTTTGCTTTAAACATGAAGGTGCGTATAAAAGTTTTTTTTTATTTACACTAGAAATAAAACCAAACTTCAACGGCAATTAAAACGAGAATTTAACGGGGATTATAGAACTCAAAAAATATTATTTACCAATGCAAAGTGAAAAAACTTTTTTTAATTAAGTTATTAAACAATAAAAATATTGATTTTAACGTTTGGAATTTTTTGTATTTAGAATTTTTTTCGAAGTTTTCTGGTTTTTACCTATTGGCAAAATGGGTCTTGTTTTGGATTTGATAGCGTTCGCACTTTATTTCGACGTCATCACATTTTTCAACTGCGTTCAAGAGTAATAGTAAACAGTTGCTATGGCGACCGCTGCTGTTTTATAATATTTATTCTTTTTTTAATCCAAATATTTCCTCTAAAAGTAATTTTTATACCAATCAACACTTCAAAACTACTGGTCATTTGACAAATATATAAGAAGATTAGGGAAAAAAAGGAATTCACCTTTAAGTAACTTAAAATTTTCAGAAAGATTACAAATATTTGTAAAATTTGGAAAAATTTTAAAATTCGTGTTCAAACCTACCCCATGTTGGGATAACTTAGAGCAAGGTAGGAATTTCTTTGAATCTTACAATGTATTCATTTCCGCAGTATTCATTTGTTGTCGATTAATTTTTATTGGCTGGAAAATCACATGGTAGGATCCAGTTCTCTTACATTAATTTTCATGTTCGTTTGGTTGTCATCAGCATAAAATTGATGTATGTCATAAAGTTATAAATATTTTTGTTTCCCTAATTTAAAGGTAAAATTACCTGTACTGTTATTATTACGTTCTTGGTTTTGTTTGATTTCCAAATTAAGTGTTTAGGAGGGTAGTTTTTATTATTATTATTAGAATAATGTAATTCTACGTTACATTTTAAGGTAAAGCTCTTTGAATCGGTGTGTTTGATATTGTTTGCAATTAACCCTTTTACAATTATTATTTTTTTAATACAAATTATATTAATATACTGTAATGAATTACGTTTAAAGAGATTCCTTAAATGATTTAGAACTTAATTTTCAGCTTCATGCACAAAGTGATGAATGCAAAAGTTGTATTTAAAATACATCCGTCCATTCGGTAACAAAAGTATTAAATTACAGTTGTGACACTCACCAAATTTTTTATAACAATAAAAAATTATTACTTAGAAAAATTATTTATGTTCAATTATAGATCTTAATAGAATCAGAGTCCCACAGTGGACTAATCGTTAAGACACGGTTCCCAGCAGATCACCAAAGTTGTGGCGTAACTATCAAAGTCAAGCATCACTGATTGCGGTCAGTGTGCGGGTAGGTGACCACTTGGATCAGTCTGCGTAGGGACCGGAGGTGCGCGGTATGGGTCCTCGTTAAACTGTTTTACCGTAAAGTACTCGACTTCGCGCACAGGTCATCGGGCTACCGAAGCAGGGGTGCCATCCCCTCTGCAGAAGATCAAAATTGTGAAGGTATGTCTTCGGATCATTCTCAGGGATGTTTCCCAGACCGTCCCCAATAGCCCAATGTGCAGCTCTATTGCGACGTAAATTAACTACAACAACAACAACAGTAATAATAGGATCAGAAAGGAAATATTTGGACGCGTGAGGTTGAGGCCTAAGTGTTCTTCTTAGTACACATATTTTTAATTGATTCATTTCAACTGTCCTATCCGAAGAAACAGCAATTATTGCGAAGCAATAATCGGGGTTAGTGAGCGTCAGCGATTTGGGGGTTTAGCCCCCTAGTAAAATAAGAAATGATTAATAGTTTTTACTGAAAAATAATGTATATTAATAATACGACTTATCACAAAAATAATAATTGTACAATTTAGCACTTTAAAACATAAAAATGCTAGGTGGCATCAGATCCCTTACAGAACAAATTGTTAAACATTCAAGTTAGTGATAAAGCATATCGATAAATAAACAATAAAATTCTTCTAGTTATGGTTAGTTTATCTCCGATAATATCTTAAAATTCATCAGATTAGCATCTGGTTTTTATCTGAAATATATTCCAAACTATTTTCTTTCGTTAAAAATGGATTGAAATATGAATTCAGTTTTTTCGTTTGATTCAGTTTAATTTGCAAAGTACGCAGCCTTATTAAAATACTTTTTTTTGTGTTTGAATTAGTTTAGAATAATATTTAATATTCTTGCATTGAGTATAACGTTTGATTTTGTCACATTACAAAAACTTACTGCTCTTTTTCTCCTTCAAAATCTAAATTAAATTGTTTACTAGAAGTTTAGAAATATTTAAATTTTCTTATTTAGAGGCTCTTTCTGATTGTTTTTTTTTAATGCACTTTGATTCTATTAAGAAAAGCTCTAACGGGATATCTATCTGTTTGTAAAGAATTTAGAAGCCTTTGTATGCTAATCAAAAGAAGAATAGGGGATTTACAATGTCTTTCTGGTTGTTCAATACATACAACTTAGTTCTATTAACAACAGCTCTGATTTACTAATTAATTGATACAAATATAGAAATATCTGCATATTCTATGCTTACATGCCACAAATATTTAAAAATTATGCGTCCAT
Source organism: Parasteatoda tepidariorum (assembly GCF_982258835.1). Taxonomy (NCBI): domain Eukaryota; kingdom Metazoa; phylum Arthropoda; class Arachnida; order Araneae; family Theridiidae; genus Parasteatoda; species Parasteatoda tepidariorum. The sequence goes on along the minus strand of NC_141756.1, from coordinate 118,734,061 downwards.
CCATGTCTTTTTGATAGTTCATTACTTGCAGTTTAATTCCAAGAGCAACAAAAGAGTTTATTAAAAATTTAAAAATTAGTTTTTTAGAATTCATTTCGACTTTCCGGTTGTTATCTACCGTAAAAGGGAGTTACTTTAAAACACATTTTATTTATTTATTTATTGGAATCTTCGCCATGTAGTTCTCTGAATATATTACAATATTGATTTGGATAACTCCTTTTTTATGTTTTACGTAAAACTTTACTCTAAATAGTAGTAAGAAAATTTTTTATAAAGAAACTCCTTTCATTAATTTTGAAGCACCTAATTTATCGTTTTTCTATTGACCTGACACAAGCATTTTTAATCTCGAATAAACGCACGAAGTTTTTAAAATATTTCTAAAACTTTTCAATGAGTAATATTTTTGGAAGAAAAGGAAAATATTCGAAACGAAAGTATACATTTTTGTAGTAAAGAATAGACCTTTAGACATTTACACTTAGGATTTATAGCTTTCATTGATTTTAATTTTGAGATTTTTTATCTCTTGTATCCTTATTATTATTATAACCATTTAATTCTCGACATTTACACCGGCGCTATTGGATTTCATTGCCTTTAAAACATGTTTTTAATTGTCAAATATTATAGTTAATCCACTTTCAACTGATCCCCACCATTGTCATTTGAAAACATTTTACTGTAATTTTAGTTTTTAGAGAAATTTTTTAATGTAATAATTTCACTTTTATCTCCGTATACCCCCCTGAGGTGGGTCGGAGTTCAACCTACCTTATAGTAAAGAATAACTCTATTATTATAAAATTTATTAGTATAATGAATTCTTTTAGAATTATGAGTTCTTATATAATAATTATATTGACATTAATTAAAATTGAACTTTAAAATCAGCGTCAACCAAATTATTTTATTTTATAACTGACAATAAACATCCGACCCAATTCTTTGGGTTTATGACTACTAAAATTCAACTCCGTAGTCTTGTAATTTTGAACCCGATCCAGAAGACAAGGGAACTCCTGGATCAAGTAGAGGGAGAAATTTGCCTTTATGGAGGACTTTTTGAAGGAACTAACCTGCATTTGCGCTGCATGAAGAGGAAAACTTCCCGCGGTTAACCTCACAGCAAGGGGACTCTAACGTAGGATCCGTCTACAAGTGAGGATATTTTACGTCAGCACTGGATGAGATTCATAAGAGTATTCGTACAAAATTAGAATCAGGATCGAGGAAAATAAAAAGTGGTAGCTTAAATGTTGAGTTGGCTAGTTTAACAGACTTATTTTACTTTTATATTAATATAAGTTAGCTTATAGTTAGTAACAGATATTTTTACAAACTTGTGGTTAAATTTAAGAATTTTGTTAACATTCCCACCATCTGTAGCAAAGTGGTGAACTTTATTCAGCAGACTGAAAGTTACAGAAATCCGAGATCTACAATGACGCACAAAAGAGATAAATTCTAATTTCATAATTTCTAAAGAAAATGAAACCACAAAAACAATTGATTTTGTAGGTTTAATATTTATGCTTATATATTTTCATGTCATAGAAGATTACGCTCATTAAAAGTATTACTATATTGTTTATTCAAGAAAACTTGAGGTGATATTCTCATTCATTAAACTAACTACCTTCTTTTTTAACCTTGAAGTTGTTGATTGTTATTTATATTATTCATATAGTTTTTAAATCAACAATTAATGTTGATGTAAATTTTATAATTTTCAGGTTATATTGTAATTTAAAATATAAATATACAGCGATACAATTACGAAATAATTATTCAAGGATATGACTACACAATCGAGGCAATTCAAAGGAAAAAATAAGTTATTATTAAAAAATTCAGATTCTTTTTCCAAAATTGAGATAAGGGAGCCGTTTTCAATATCGCCCGGGGCGTGAAAACTTCTGCCGCCGGCACTGCCTCGTCACTGTTATAGTGACGTCAAAATGAACATTATTCACATCAGAGTTTATTTTCAGGGGAATGATTACTGTTCTCATTATTCAGCAATACATAATCAAAAATTAGCAATATTATATGCAGTATTGCTTATTATATCTTAGCAATATTATATACAGTATACTCTCAATATCTCGATCTTCAGTGTCTAGAACGCCTTGTTATGTCAGAGGGATATTTTCCCCCATGTCAATATATATACCCCTAATGTTAATTTGAATTCCTATTTGTCGAAGAGTTTCTTCGCAAAACGTCGAATACTGCGCTACGTCGAATTTTTTTCGGAAAAATCACAATGCAAGTTCATTGTAAACCAATTATTTTCTATTTAATGCATAATTAGTTCTTGTCTTACTTTTAGTAATAAAATTATCATTCTTGTATTTAGACTTACAGTCAACTATCATTACATACATATTTAATAGTGGTTATTCTTATGTTTCATGACTTTTTTTTTTTTAGATTAATATTTTAGAATATATTTTTTTACTTTTTGGAACATATTTAGTTCTGAACTTGTTATCTCATAAACTCGCTATATCGAATTTTTTTCAGCGTCCCTTCAACTATCGAGAGTATACTGTATAGTACAATCTAAACAGCAATATTATGTAAATATTGTTGATTATGATAACGTATAAAATAAACTGAACGACATAAATGTTTTTAATAACGTATAAAATGGCGTTAGGAATCTGAATGTTAATTTAGCTTATCTATAATAACGCTAGTGTAGTACACTTACGGCAATATCGTATTCGATAATATTCAAGATACTATCTCACTTATGGACATTGATCGTGATATAATCGTATTCGATAATTATTGTTGTTAATAATATTCAGCGTCGCCTGATTTGTCAAACGGTATTACAACGGTATTATCGAAACGATAAATATCGAAATTATATTATCGAAACTATAGAAATCGCATTGATATTATCGAAATATCATAAAGATATTATTGAAATGATAAATATCATGGTCTTGCTATAGCTGCCATTTATATCAAAATAACAGTGTTAACCGCAACAACAAATTTGAGATGCTCAAATGTAATTTTTTTCAAAATAATGTAATTATTATAAGGATAATTAATCAAATGTAATTATTATTGTGGGATAATTATTAATATCCTACGTTATATTCAGATAATTTGAAGGAAAAAAGTGAGTAAAGCAGATAATTTTTTAAACGAATGCGACATACTTGTGACGTATTTTTTCCCTCCAAACATACTATTGTTTGATGATTTTAATACCTTCTTTGCTATTCCGAATAGTGATTGTTCAGAGTTTTCAGATGTATTTTCCTTACTCAAGAATTTGTTTTTTCCTTGCTTAAGAAGAGCTTTAGAATCATAAAGCTATCGAAAAACAATTTCAGTCTGAACCGTAAAGAATAATTATATTTGTTATTTAGTATTGACATTTTTTTATCAATAAAATGGTTTTTAAAGATATTATAACAGCTATAATGAAATTTCTAGTGCGGAAGTTAGATTTTTTATTCTATAATAAGCCTTTTTTCTTTTTTTTTCAAAAAAATTAGTTTTCTCTGGGAATTAATTTTTTGTAATAAGTATTTCAAAAATTTTTTATTGTGTTATGAAGGAATCGAAACGTATAATTTTACAAAAATAGGCATGAAAATTCCCCCCCCCCCTCATCCACTGCAAAGTTAAACAGAAACTAATCAGTTCATATTCTGATTACGCTTGTGTAGATAAAATTTAAAGATTTTCTCTTAACAGAGACATTGTGGATGATTTTTGTATTTCTTCATTATTACATATTAGTAAACAATATCGTAAGTTTAAAAAAAATTCTTAAAATTAGCATAGATTTAATAATTTAGCTAAACAATTTATGGCCCCGGCAGTCGACTGATCTTTTCTGTAGTTCATTTAAATCGCACTAGAGCTGTACTATGAACTATTGGCGACGGTCTGGGAAACATCCCTGAGGATGATCCGAAGACATGCCATCAAAATTACAGTGAACTGATCGTAAAGCGGTCTGGATAGTCTGGGTGCTGCTGTCAGTAAGCTGGCGGGTGACTTTTTTGATTAGCCTACGTAAGGACCGAGGATGCACGGTATCGGTCCTCGTTTAACTGTTTTCCCGTAAAGTGCTCGACTTCGCTAGCAGGTCTTCGGGCTATACCAAAGCAGAGGAGTTATCCCATCTGCAGAAGATCAAAATTGTGATGGCATGGCTTCGGATTATTCTCGGGGATGTTTCCCAGACCGTCGCCAATAGCCCATTGTGAGCCGTGGCTCAAGGGATAGAGTTTCGCTTTCCAATGTGGTGAACCGGGTTCGAATCACAGAATTGGGTGATCGATACGAATTTCGCATCCGGCTTACACCGCACCACTGCTGTCGTTAAAATATAGTACCAGTGGTAGACGGATCATGGATTAGAGTCCGCTTTGCCGTCAGTCTAATCGTGTAGGTTCTCGTGGTCTTCCTCTCCATGTAACGCAAATGCGGGCTAGTTCTACCAGAAAAAGTTCTCCGCGAAGGCAAATCTTCTTCCAATACTTAATCCAGGAGTTTCCTTCTGGATTGGGTTCAAAATTACGAGTTTATGGAATTAAACATTAGTCGTCGTAATCCCAAAAAATTGGGTCGACATTTCACACACACAATGACGGTTTTAAAATATGAAATTAAATAGCCCATTTTGTAGCTCTAGTGCTACGTAAATTAAATATCTACCTACCAACCAAACAATTTAGGAAATTTTTTACGAAAATTCACAACAGGTTAGAAAATTACGAAATTTTAATTTTAGGGGCCTCGTGTCCCCTTAAATATTAATTTTCAATTTCCCCTCCTTCATACTAGAATTCAAAAAAAAAATGTGTATTAAACGCAATCATTGCTTGATTTCCTATAGTTACGCCAGCTTATTTTTTTTCTTCAGGTTCTTGTTGTACTTTGCGCCATCTTTGTGGCCACGCAAGCAAATCCAGCTTTCAGAGCACTCCGGGCCCGTGCTTCTGGTCTAGGAGCAGGTGGTAGTCTAGGTGCAGGTGGTCCAGCACCAAGTGGTATCCTTCAGGTTCCCCCTGCAGCCCCAGGCACACCTACAGCACGGCCTCTGTTCCAACCTGTCGCAGCCTACCAACCTCAGCAGTACCAGGCACAACCCCAGCAGTTTCAACCCCGAGCAACCAGCTTTGGAAACTTTCCCGGAGTGCCTTTTGGAGGTTACCAGCAGATGCAGGGTTAAAAGAAGCAACTGTATTCATTGCGTTCATTGACGTTTCAATAAAATAAACTATAAGCATCGTTATCTAGTTAGCCTTATTTCTTTTTTTTTTAAGAATGAAAATAATATACATGTTACCGTGAATGACAGAAATCAATGTCGACTTTCACCGATGAATGTCAACAATCACATAGTCGCTTTGGTGAATGTACCGGTGTAATAGTACCGGTTAAACGCATACTGGGCAGTGGCACTTGACCTTAAGAAAACATTGATGTAGGGCATACCGGGCAAATGTATACCGGTCAGTGTATACTGGGCTAGACTTAGTATATATTTCGTACATTTACCAAAGCGATTGTCAGCATTCACGGATGGAAGTCAACAATCACCCATTTCGCTCATTCACAGTAACACATACAGATTAACACTAAAGAGTAGAAATTAGTTATTCCGCTGACTACTTAGCTAACTTGTTGATTAGCTAGGGTGATTCGTTAAAGTGTCGGAAAAAAAACTTTTCATTTCTCAAATTATCTAGACAGTTAGCATATTACCGTAAAAAGTACTGGCATATTCGTTAAATAAAAATCAGAACTTTACTGAAACAAAAACGATTATGTACGCTTAAATTGACAATGTTATCGCTGTCTAAAAAATCAAGTTACTACAATCACCGCATTAATTAATAGAATCAATCACTTAAAAAACCATAGTAGAAAGAATCAATTGACTAAAAATATTATAATTAAGGAAATTGACAAAATATTACGTACTCTTCAATATCCATAGATGCAAGCCAAAACAATCAACAAAATAGTTGATAGCATGGGAAAAACAAACTAAAGTAAATTGAGTAAACTTTTTGATTCCGCACTTGAACGCTGTTTTTCGCAACTCTGTCGCCAAGGAAAAAAAAGCTATAGTTTAAGTGCCTTACACTTGAAGCAATGTGATGATTTTAAACTGACGTGAAGAATTATCTGAGCTTTAGAAATTTAAATTTTTTGGGCAATAATCCTTTTATACTACGCATGCGCGGAGAATATTTTTAAAAAAAATTTCAGAATTTTGTTTTGAATCGTGTTTGGTAACTTTAAAAAATTCGTATTTGGACATCTTGAAAATTAAAGAAAATTCTGTTAATTTTCTAAGTAATTTTAGAACTTTTTTTAATGAAAGCACTGAATGATAAGGGATGTTCCCCAAATTTCATTTTGCATCCTATAACAAAATTTAATAATAAATAATACCCAAAACTGATGGTGGGGACAACAAAAGGTATTTGGAAAGAAAACACGTGGAATAAAGTATAATACAAGAGGGGTGGTCCAACATACATCTTGTTTAATAGTACTTAATAAAACTTTTGAAGGAATACCCCTTACTATACAAAACTTTCTTTTAAAATTTTCAATTATTTGATTTCAAATTTTGTCAAATTTTTTGATTAATTTGAAAATTAAGTGAAAAGAAGGTTATTCACTTATTTTAATACGTGCTATAATAAACCGAAAGAAAGGGGACCCCGGGGCACTGACTTTAATGGTAGCTACGCCCTAGGAAAGTAGTTAAATTTTGAAGTTAAACAACCTCAGAATTGCATATTGAAACATTTCCAAAATAATTTTCTTTTGAATAATAGATAGCAGCACATATGAATTTCTTGTTAGTTTGAGAGGCTTTTACTTCCCACTATTTTTAAATCTTATAGATAGAATCAGTGCTGCCATCTAGTTTCTTCTATGTAAATATTGCATGGATATATATTTCATCAGAATCATTCATTGCCATAGTTTCAATTTTCATGAATTGGGTGCTGAGATGGTCGACAAACTTCACGATCGCTGAGAAGCGGAAGGTGATATGTCGATCCTAGCATATTTAGTGGTCCTGCTCAGAGCTCGAAAACTATATTGCCCCTAAATCATATTTATTTATTTAATTATTTATTTGTCTTAAATATTAAGGGGGACATTTTGAGTTTTCTGACTATTGAGGGAGCCATACAACTACCAATATTTCTCTGCAACGAAGCACTGCCTTTCTGTTAAATCACCATTACTATATATATATATATATATATATATATATATATATATATATATATATATATATATATATATATATATATATATATATATATATATATATATATATATATATATATATATATATATATATATATATATATATATATATATATAGCATAATAAATAAATGCAAAAAGGAAAAAGAAAAAAGAAACACGAAGAAAAGTAAAGAAAAACTAATGAAAAGATTATATCTTTTAATTTCCTGATTTTTATTTATTTTTTTCCTTTCTTCGAATTTTTTTTTCCTGTTTCTTGTTACTTTTGTTATTCTTTTTCTCCCCCCCCCCCCCCCCCCATTTTTCATTGTTCTGTAATTTTTTCCATGTTTTCTCTACATTTTGCATACTAGAGATTGTTATTTTGAACCCAATCCAGAAGCCAAGGGAACTCCTGGATCAAGTATTAGGGGAAATTTGCCTTCGTGGAGAACTTTTTGATGGAACTGACCCGCATTTGCGTTACATAGAGAGGAAAACCACGATAACCTTCAACGGTTAGCCTGACTACAAAGCTTAACTATTTGAAAACATCTTTTGCTAAAGGTGCTCTCGGTTATAAACGAAATAAATTTTTTCTTCATCATAGACTGACAGAAAAGAGTAAAACGGGCTAAAGTATATTACTTTGTTAAACATGAATGTTTACCTGTCAATAAAATTCAAATATAAGCACATTTTTAATAAATTATTTTGTCTAACTACTTGAAATGTCATTTTTGTAGATTATTAGTAAAATGTGTGCATTCCGTTGCTTCACAGAAGCTTTCTGTTTAAACTCAGTTGAAATTATATACTTTAATAGCTATATAAATCTTTACATTCTTGATTTTTAACGGCTTGCCTTACCAATTGTTTTGAAAAAAAATGCAAAAAATCAGCATGTTTTTTTATTTCATTAATAGATACAAGGAACAACAACAAACTATAATAAGCAAGTTTTAAGTTGATTAAGTTAAGTTTTAAGTTGTGCAAAAAACATTTAATTCACCATCAGTTTACTATCCCTAGTTATATTGGGCAAATGAAAAAAATTAAATATTATTCTTTGTATAATAGTTTTTAAAACCAAGAACAATACTAAGTGATACTTTCCGAAGGCCAGTGAAGTGATACGCCATTTTTGTACTCTTTTTTTTTCCTACGTAAATTCACAGCAATAATTGTATAGACAATCCTACAAAACATGAGTGCACTTTCACAAACAACAAAACTTGGCAAACTTTCAATCACAGTAGATTATTATGATTTTGATTCCGGTCAAGTTGTTGTTGTTGTTCTTGTTCATTTACGTCGCACTAGAGCTGCACAATGGGCTATTGGCGACGGTCTGGGAAACATCCCTGAGGATGATCCGAAGACATGCCATCACAATTTTGATCCTCTGCGGAGGGGATGGCACACTAGATTCGGTAGCCCGACGACCTGCACGCGAAGTCGAGCACTTTACGGTAGAACAGTTTAACAAGGACCCATACCGCACACCTTCGGTCCCTACGCAGACTGATCCAAGTGGTCACCCACCCACACACTGACCGCAGTCAGTGATGCTTGACTTCGGTGATCTGCTGGGAACCGTGTCTTAACGATCAGTCCACTGCGGGACTCCGGCCAAGTAAAAAAAATCAAAACATACTGACGAATTCTGCTATGGCCGAGTTTTTTAGGGATAACAAATATTTGCCATATATACATACCCGGGTTAACTCGGGATAAATAGGGAAGCGGTTAATTTTGTTTTCAACCTAAATTTAGTTCTGTTCAGGGATGGACTAGCCCACCGGGAACTATCACGGTTCGGTTTATTGGTACAACATACATTGGCAGGCTTGTGTGCTCAATTAAGGCTTTGTCAAGTAGAAGAACAGATAGCTCAATACAGAGAAGGACATCACAAAAAATACATCCAGGATTACGGCGGGATTCGAACCCGCCACCTCCACGCTTAACAGAGCGCTTCGCGGGCGATACCGCTCGGCCAGGGAGACCTCATCTATCACGGTGAAAGTGGGTTTGCGTACCGATAAAAATTGTGGTTCTAATTATTGATAAAATGGTTGTGGTTTTGTACATCCATAAAATCAGAGACTGTTCAAAAACCAATAAAAAAAATGGTTGGTATGACTATTCATGAAAAAAAAAATTGGTTTGAAAACGGTTTAAATGATAACGGGATCGATAACCGATGAAGAGGATGTGGGTTCGACTTTTGAATAGAAGGAGTGGTTAAGAAACGCATTCAAATGATAGTGTGTTCCCGTACCAATACAAATAGGTGATTCTATTATTGATCAAATTGGTGTGTGGTCGTGTACTAAAAAACACAGCCGGTTAAAGAACAAATAAGAAATCTATGGTTTGAGTATTGATTAAAATAAAGAGGCTGTTTGAATGATAACGGGTTCGAATACCGTTAAAAAGATAGTAGACAAAAGAGTTTTTTTAAAAAAATGTTCCACGGTTCCTAGCAGATCACCGAAGTCAAGCATCAAGACCTTTTTGTTTCAAAATTGAAGTTGAAAGGCATGGTAAAAATATCTAATTCTCTTTGAATGGCACTGCAATCTTGAAATTCTCAATGTAGATTTATACAGAGTATCTCGGTGTATAACACAGTGTATAACACAACGATGTTTAACACAATGAAAGCTTACGTTATCCCGGGATAGTTCTGATTAAGGAGTCCAAGGAATTCAGAATTTTTTCTGTCATATTTCGTGCTCCATTAGTCGAAATATTACATATTTTTGTTATGACAAATTTCAAAGCTAAAAACCCTTTTTGAAACTCCCGAAAAATATCGCATCCCGTGGTAGTTCCCTTTAAGAAGCGCGTGCGCTCCAGTTCCTCAGTAATTTCAATGTTCTCATCAACTCGTCTTATAACACTAATTAAGCAGTATCAATTATATCAGTGCTTTCATCCATAGCTATTGAGCAAAGTTTAAATTGTGCAATTTTTGACCCTAATTGCGATGTCAACATTTTATCGATGGCTTCGATTCTAGAAGTAACTGTTTTTTCCGATAAGCTTACAGCTTCAAAATTATTATTAAAGTCTGGATACAACATCACAAACTTATTGTTGTAGTTCACTTACGTCGCACTAGAGCTGCACAATGGGCTATTGGCGACGGTCTGGGAAACATCCCTGAGGATGATCCGAAGACATGCCATCACAATTTTGATCCTCTGCGGAGGGGATGGCACCCTAGATTCGGTAGCCCGACGACCAGCACGCGAAGTCGAGCACTTTACGATAGAACAGTTTAACGAGGACCAATACCGCAGACCCTTGGTCCCTACGTAGACTGATCCAAGTAGTCACAAACCAGCGCACTGACCGCAGACAGTGATGCTTGACTTCGGTGATCTGCTGGGAACCGTGTCTTAACGATCAGACCACTGCGGGACATCACAAACTATGAGCATACACTGTTTAACAAACTGCCCACCCCATCACCGAGAGATTTATTATTTTTAGCAATATTGTATGCTACAATGTAACTTGCATGCACTGCTTCTAGGACACTATCTTTTTAAAAAATTTTGTCGGTCTGAAAATTCTTTAAGAAAACTTTTTGCATTTTCTCTTCTTTCACATTCAGACATTACTTTGTAGTTGGCATTCTGGTGCTTGGATGCAAAATGTCGTTTAATGTTGTATTCTTTAAAAACTGCTACAGCTTCATTGCAGATAAGACATACTGGTTTATCTTTTATAACTGCAAAAAAAATGTTTCCAAATCCATTCATCATTGAACGCGTGGCACCCTGAATCAACTTTGCTTTTTGTAGTAGTCATTTTGGGTTTAAAAAGTTTTACAAATAACTATAAAAAACACTAGCCATTTTATATATTTAATAATTTCACCATTATTTACAGTGACGTTATATGTGCAATGTTACCATACGCCAGTGTTTCCCAAACTTATCTTTTTTGTGTACCCTTTCTAAATTTTTCTTAGCGCTGTGTACCACTAATTAAAAAATTAATGTATTTTTTACTATAGAAAAATTGCACAAAAGTTAAAAATCACAACTGGCTGTATGCACCACTAATTATTAAGTGTTAACTCTGCAAAAAATAGCCAATAGAAAAGTACGTAATCGTAAATTTTCATGGCTAGCTTTGTTATTAAATAAAATTTTTTGAAATTTTCGTTTGTTGTAAGATATTTCGCATAAGAACGCGTACCCCCGCTAAACTGTTCCCTTACCCCTGGGGGTACGCGTACCACACTTTGGGAAACACTGCCATACGCAATAAATAATGTTAGAATTCACGCTGGTGGAAAAATCCGCTCGTTGGAGCTTAAAATGCGGAGTCTGCCACACGTGAAGTACAATTCACCTATATTAGATTCCATATGTCTGCTCCTTGAGAAATATAGACGCTCGTTGGGGCCAATCTATGGCTATTCTATCAAAAGCTTCTGCTTTCAACCTTTTACTAATTGAAACTATTTCTATCAATTTATGTTTTGTAGAACAAAAATAGAAAAAGTGAAAAGGTCATCAGTACTTTGTCAAAAAAAGAAAGAACAAAAATCGCTTTAAACAAAGTAGACAAGAAAATGGATATATAATGTAGATTGTTTATATTCTCCACGGATCCCCAAGATTAAAATTCTATCCGCGGACCGGATGAAACCTCCTGGCGGGTCACAGTTGGCCCACGGGCTTACTTTGCCCATCCCTGCTCTTAGCATACTAGGTAGCCGCATTCTGGGTCCCAATAGTTTGGTCAAGAGAGCGGTCTAAAGTTTGGACCCTTCAATATTAATTTTAATTTTTGAGGCATCTCCCCATATCTCAATAAAATTCACACCAAAATGGAAAGTGTTTGCATACATTCATAAAATTCAATTATTCAAAGATAAATCGTCAGTAAATATCAATTATTAGTAATAAACATAATAAATTTTAGAATATATTAACGATTTTTTTTTATTTAAGAAGTCTTGAGGAACTTTTGAATTGTATGGCATACAATTTATTATTATTTTAAAAAAAGTTTTATTATTTTAAAAAAGCTGTTTCAAAGATGAAAAATGCCAACTTTTAATGAAATCGAACAAATAGTTCTTGGAAAATCGAATTTTCAAAAAACGACATTTTCAAAATCAATTATATTTTTATATACAAAACACTTTATTTACGTTAAAATATCGAAAAATATATTTAAAAAAATAATATAAAAAAATTTGAATGTCGACCATCGCAGGGTTTTGTACACAGAGGTTCCGGGACTACATACTTAAATTGCCCACAGAGTTACCAACTGTGCCACGCTTCACAAGCCGGCCCCGCGAATATTTAGATTAAAAACACCACCTCCCGCTTTGTCAACAAAACTTATTTTGGCCCATTGCGGGCCCACTAATTGGTCTTTAAAAATTCCTTTGGTACAATTGTTTGTTATATTAAATTCTAATTTCTGACCGAGTTTGAAATTAATAGGTTAATATTATAGGGAGTTACGGGGTGTGATGTGTGCGTGTCTCCTGATACGACTTTTGTCCCTTTTTCAGCCTTTATTCGCTCTTTAACAGAGAAAAATAATTCTTTTCATGTATAGAACACTTTATTAACTTAAAAATATTGAAAAAGAAGTTAAAAAATAAATATAAAATAAAATAAATGAATAAATGAAAATTACCAATTTTATTCGTTTATTAGCTATTATTCGCCATTTCCCAAAGAAAAAATAGTTATTTTTATATACAGATCACTTGATTCGCGATATAATATCGAAAAGTATATTAAAAAAAATAATATAAAATAAATAAAAAAAAGTTAAAGTCGACCCTCCAACGTCTTGAACCCAGGACCTCCGGGCCTACATATCAGCCTTGCACACAGCGCACAGTGAGCACCACTTTGATTAGTCTGAGTAGGGACCGAAGGTGAGCGGTATCGGTCCTCGTAAAACTGTTCTACTCCTAAGTTCTTTATTTCATGCGCAGGTCGTCAGGTTAGCCATCCCTTCTGCAGAGGATTAAAATTGCGATGGCATGTCGTCGTATCATCCTCGAGGATGTTTCCCTGACTGGGGGCCCCCATCAGGGGGGAGGGGAATTTTTACACTAATTAAAACGAATAGTTTGGGGGGGTTTCAGAAGAGAGAATTTTTTTTTTTTTGAGTGCATAAATAAAAGAAGCATTGTCATATTATGAGCAAGCAAAGTAGCGCTATTTCGAACAAGCTAACATGGAAGGGGGAAGTTAACAAAATTTTTTTTTGGGGGGGGGGAGAGCAGAATGCTCCCAAGAGCTTGGGGGGGATGATGGCCACTGTCCCAGACAGTTGCCAATAGCACATCGTGCAAATCTAGTACGATGTAAATAAAGTACCTACTATAACCTACTATAGCTACTACGTCTCTACAAAGCGTTGAGAGCTTCAAGCTTGTTTTAAATCGCACAGATATATGCAGCAGCACGAAACTTAGCAAAACAAAAAATTTGATCTCTTTCTGATTCAAGATTCTAATTATTATTTAGTCTTTCTGAAATAAATATAGGACATTAACTTTACAAATAAATATAATTCCGAATTAGGATGAGTTCTCCTAGTGAATTGATGAATCAGAGAATGTAACATAAAGTGATAGCATCAATATGGGTATGTTTAATCTAACAGAGTTGTGCTTGCATTTTAATCTTCACATAAACAATCCACAATAGTTTTCAGTATGCTTGCATGATTTTAATTTTTATTTAGTCAGTGGTAAACAAAATAAAGCAAAGAATTATTTTTTCCTCTTTTAAGAAATTGTTAATAAACTAGTTTAGATGCCACTTTTTCATACTCTGATTATAACTTCTCTGAAAATGTCACTTACCTGGTTCTTATACTAAGTTTTTCGATTAATAATGCTAAAATAATTTTGCTTAGTTTTTACCTGAAAGATGTCAATAGGTTGCATACTCAGAGACCCATAAACCATTAGTTGTGTTGTTTCTTATTTCTTAATGAATGCCTATATGTAATGCTCCTGCTCAGAATTACCTGCGATTAATAAATTTATCTGATAAATTTAACTTTATAAATTTATCTATAAGTCTCAAATTATGGAGCTATTAATTGCTACTCTTATAATTGATTATTATGATTTATTGTTATTATAATGAGTTTTGTTATGAATTTATTATTAATATTGTGAAATTTACTTTACCATTTAGGTGAAGAAAATGATTGCTCAGGTTAAAGTGACTTTAGCTCATCATGATCATTTAAGGAAAGAAGGTGGTATTGATATGGTTTGGTTTATTATTCATCAGTGTGCCCTCCCAGACGATCCACCTGTAAGTTAATTTCATTTATAATTTTCTTTCTTATACCATTTATACACATTTGAGTATTGATGATGTTATTAAAAAACTTATAAACTTTTGTTAACTGAACATTTAAGCATGGAAAGCTTAACTTAATAATTTATAACTTGCATATGAACACAGAAAGCTTGATTTTTTATCTCTTTTCTTTTGTACAATTGCGATGGTTATTTGGGGAATGAAAAGTTGCTCAAGAAAGCAACTTTTATTATCTTTATCTGCAGTTTTGTACAATATTTGTGAAAATCTATGGTAAGTTTTTGCTGACACTGAAAGTGCCATATTAACAATTTCGTTTGTGTTTTTTCTCACATTGGTTTTAGAAACTTTGTCTAATTCCCTAATAACTAAATTTGCTTTTCCTTAAATTACTGGTATGAAAAATTAGTTGAAAAAAAATTATTATTTAAAAAATATCAGTTATTTAAAAAAAATCTCTTGTGAATTAACTTCAAATAACTGCTATTGAAATTTATTCACAATAATATTCAAATTTTTGAATATATTTCTTAGATTTAAAAATTTTTCCATCTCTGATTGCGTTATTTTTCATTATTTTCACAATTAATGATTCATCAAGTTAATTTTGTACTTGATATATTTCAAATATTTCGTTTAAACCCACTGTTTCTTGAGTTTATTGAGGCAAGATATTTTGCTTTGTCTTTCAATATGTATAAAAATTTGATTGATATAAAATACAGTGTGTAAAACAAAAAAGAGAATGCCTGAATAATTTTTGATTTTATGATAGGCCATACATATGTATAATCTTAATGATTCCTTTATTTTCATCTATATTTTTTTGTTATAACTATGAGTATGAACAACACAAACACTTGCATGCATTGATTGCAGTTGCAAATTTTTTTGGTACTGGAATCAATGCATGCTATTTTTTTATCTAGGGTTCTAGGCACGAAAATTTATGTGGACCCCTCATTTGAAAATCATTTCCAGTATCCATTTTAAAATGAATAAAAAGTTTTTAACTCAGATTAATTTACAATGTTTAAAAATATTTTTTAAGTTTATCTAAGTATTGCAGTACAGTGACAGTCACTAATAAATTCAATGAATTATATATTTATCTTCTTTTTGAAATCATGTATGTAAGAGCAGATACATAATAATATCAAAACATGCTAAAATCATCCTCTTATCAAATTTTTAAAAGTCAAATTGTTGTTGAGTATACACTTAAAATAATTAAAATCTCTTCAATTTTATATTGCAAAAGCATATAAATAAAAAAGTCCATCCTGCCACCAACAAACAAAAAGAACTAAATGTAGATTGAACTAAAATAGAAAAAGAAAATATTGAAAGTTTTAAAAACTTTTATGAACTTTTCAACTTTATTGATTTTTTGATATTAAATCTCACAAATTAAATATCCTAACATTTTAAAATCCTTTTGTAAATTATAAAAAATTGTAGCTCATGTTTAATTAAAATGTCAAGTGTAGATTCAGTAAAAATGCATTACAAATGTACTAATCAATTGAATTTTTACTGTATTTGTTAAATTTAACTTTGAAATTTATTTTTTAAATGTAAACATTCCGGAAGCTTTTAAAGTCAATTATTTTCAGTATAGACGTTATTTTAATAGGCAGTGGGCTCTGTACTTTTTACCAAATGCTTTTGCCAGCTCAGTTACCATGAAATAAATCACTATTATCCAGGGTTGGCAAGATTTTGCCGCAGGTGGAAAAAACCATGGTAAATACCGGTAAAAACCGTCCTGGCAAAAACAGGTTTTTGCCAAGCAATTTGGCAAAAAGTGGCAAAAACCTATATTTTCCAAGATGAGAGGACAAAAACATTTTTTTGGTACAAAATTATTCCTAAAATTGAAATATATTGTATAAATATAAATAATTACAAAAAAATTAACAAAATTATTATTAATTAATTAAATCATAATGTAATAATATATGATTTTAGTAGTTTAAAACATTATTGATTGGAAAATTTGCGATCATTCTCTTTTTTCCAGTGAAATGAACTTATTTTAAATTAATATAACTATAATTTAAAGCATAAAATATCTATCAAGCTTATTGTACAAATAATAATTTTTTATAATATAATAATAATATTATACAAATAATAATATTTATTTATTTGTAAAAAAACATTTATTTAAGGATTCTAAAATGAAAAGAGGTCAAAAACTTTAATGTTTTAATAATTATTGTCTTTATATTAATTATTAATATGTTAAAAATAATTCTTTCATGTAATGTATCAAAATTATTATTCCTTATGATTGATTTAAATTTGTTTCAAGTATTTTGTAATAATATTTAATCAGCAATTTAGATAATTTGGTTTTTGCCGGTTTTTACCAGTTTTTGCCGGTTTTTACCAGGTTTTTGCCACTGTCCTGGCAAAAAACCCTTTTTGCCGGCAAAAACTCCAACCCTGCTATTATCTATTTCTGAGATTGTTAATTAATTATTTGTCTTATAACAGTCTCATATAATTAAAGTAAGATTTAAAATTATTTCAGTATGAAAAGTAAGTTTTTTTCTCTCAGGAGTTCTACTGCCATTGTTAGCATTAGGACAATACCCTATTTTCCCAAGTACATGGTGTGTAGTATTTTTAAAAAGTGATGAAAGGTGCTTATTTTTTATTTTCGCTTTTTAAAAACCCTTAAAGGTGATTTTTTCATTGGGTGTTTTTAAAAATGGCTTAATTTTCCCAATGTTAAAAATATTTTTTTTTTTCTTTACCATGTCGATTTTCACCCCATATTATGCAAAACTGTGTTGTACTCAATGTTCTATTCAACCTTTTAACATTGAATTAAACTGCAATCTGTTTCGGCGTACCGTCGTTCCGTAACCTATGATAGCACCAATCAAGTTACATATTTGATGAAATACTTGCGAGTCCACATGTGCGTCTACTGTGCTGGGTGCGATGAGATTTTTACACTCTCATATGCTACTCTGCTGCATTTTGCAAGATATTCTCAATTTCAGCTTTAATTTGCCACCCTCTGAAATCGAATCGAAAAATCTCTCGATCTCTTTATGGGGACTAATATAATCTAGAAAAGGGTTTTTTTGTCAGAAACTTGTTATTTTATCATGATCATCTTTGAAAATTATTTTGCATTTTGTTAGTGTATATGGTGTTTAAAAATATTTTTTGAGTGCTTAAAAAGTACTTTAAAGGTGCTTATTTTTTGTTGAGAGAATCAGTTACGAGGCCTGCAACAGTCTCATGCAATTAATGTTGAATTTAAAATTATTTCAGTATGAAAATTACATTTTTCTCTTATAGGAGTTCTCTTGCCCTTGTTAACTTAGACTACGCCCTATTTGCCCATATAGTTTATTCTAAATTTCTTGTGTGTTTATTTCTGTAGGGTAGAAGGCCTGGTGATCCTAGTTATGTGAGTAATGAAGCTCTCTGGGGAATGTGTGAAAACGTCATGCATTTGTTGACTACAACAGTAGAGAACATAGAAAATGTGAGTCATTCTAATATTTTGGATTATTAGAATTTAATATTTTAATCAATGAAAAGTTTATGCTACATGTTTAATATAAGAATATGATTGTTTCTGAAATTGCACACTTTTTCATTTTAATAAAAAGAAACACTTTATTTGGAACAACGTAATTCAGCAAGCTAAGGCCCACAATGGGTTGTTGTGTCATAAAAGTAATCAAAGGAACTGTATTTTCTTTATAGTTTAAATATTTAAACTTTATGTACATTTAATTTAATTATAAATGCATTTAATATATAATAATTAAATGAGCAGTTTTTCTGTGTGTATGTCTCTTATAACTCCTGAATCTACCATTTGAAATTTAGACAGCAACTGCAAGGGTCTTTTTTAACCCTCAAGCCTATATAATTAAAAATTTATAGTAATTGAAATAAAAAAATAACTTATGTACTGAAAGGGGAAAAAATTAATGGGGAAATTGTACTGATTTACTTAAGAAAAGTGAAAAAATTGTCATACTGTGATTGATGCCAATTATGCTTAATTAGTTTTTAATTCTAAAATAATTTAGAAAAAATAAGCTTGTAGTGTATCTACCACTACAGAAATACACATCCAATTCACTAGTTTATAAGACATGTTAACTCGATTTTATGTTGGGGTACCCTTTCATAGATGAAGGTTGACATTATCAGTAAATATATCCCCATAAAGCTATCTACTGGAAAGCAAAATTAATGGTGAAATTGTCGTAATTTGTTTAGGAGAAGCATAAAAAATTACCATTTTATATTCAATGTCAATTATACTTAATTAAATTTGGTAAAAGGCACTACTTGTATTATGATACTTGGTGTAGTTAAAATAGGTAGAAAATATACTAATGTAGGTGCAATGCATTATATTAGTTACCTATTAAAACTGCATCAATACTGTGCAGTTTTTTAATCGATACCGTGGAAAGATTTTTTTACTTTCCTTCGAAAGTGCTAAGTTCTAAAAACATATATTTGGATGTGGTCAATTTAGACTCACGAGTTGGCATCAAGCAACTGCTTCGTTCCAAATTATGCTGCTTACAGTTAACCCTTATTTTGATAAGATGAACTACAAAAAAATTTGTTATTCTGAATCCAATAGCATAAAGCCATAGGAAAGGGCAACAAATAATAATAAATAAATATTGAAATTTTTTTAACTTTGTTTATTGTGTTGGTATATGTCATTTAGTTTTTTACATGTTTTAAGTGTTATTTAGTACTGATTTATTGATTATTTACTTTTTTTTCACCCCATACAAAGAATGGGAATTTCTGCTAGTTTATAATGACTTGGATGTTTAATAGTTGCATTATATACTTTATTTAGGACTAGCTGAACGCCTAGGGTAAAAATAGAGTCAATAATTAATAAATAGGTACTAATCAACACGAGACAAGCATTCAAAAAGCTGAATGGCATATATCCACACATTTAAAAAAAGTTAAGCTCTTATTATTATTTGTTGCCCTTTCTGATTACTTTACATTATTAGATTAAATGAATTATGTTTTCAGAAGTACAACTCATTAAAACAAAATAAAAGTAACTCAGTATCATTCGACTCCAAATGTGATGCTATTGATCTTTAACTACACATGTTACTCAACACTTACTACAATCAAGCAATCCCCCAATTCAATAAATATGTAACTTAATTTTTTATTTTAACTACCATTTATTTTTAATTATTTATTTCATAGAAACGCGTGTCAAAAGCATAACTATGAAAATAATAAACGCTTGGTTTCAAAAAGCTTTAAAAATATTAATTTAGAAACTTTCTCCCCAATATGTTAATTACATTTATTTTTTTGTGCTTACTGGACGTAAAGAATCAAACATAAATACTTATTAAGGGATGTGTAATAAACTTCAAGTGAAACTCACCATGTATGAAACAGTTCTGTAAGCTACAATCATCATTTAATAATTTGAGGGGGGGGGGAAAGAATTCTCTGCAATTTAGTTTGCAACAATGCCTAATGCAAATCCTATGAAAAAAATTTATTTTTCACATGCCTATTCCAAATTAGTAAATTAAATTTTTGAACGATTTTTCAGATTAGATGCTAAAATCTTTCCTTGCACCTACTGTTTAAATTTAGGAATCCTAGTACAAGTTCATCTGGGGATATGACACATGGACTTTAATTTTTGTCACACAAACTTTATTTTTTACATAAACACTGTGCTTTTTATTATTACGAATGGAGGGGTTCTGCTCATGCACTGTAACAGATCAATTATACTGAAAATTACAAAACTGATGAGACAAATAAATTAAGCTGCATCCTGTGGGACACATAATAACTCCTGTAGGACACATTCCGCAGGACACAAACCCCAGCATGGAAAAAATTGGCCCCAGAAGGTTTATATAGATAAAATTCCAACCAAACTTAAAATATACATATAAAAACATATAACATTATTTGGAATGCATACAAACATATAACATTATTACAGCATTAGATGAAAACAATTTTTTTTCTTCTTTTAGATTCTCTGGCCCACAATATTAGATTGTTTAATACAAGAAAATCTGACATCTGCCGTGAGTCCAATTTGTAAAAGTCTTACTGCTTTAGCTTCAAAGAAAAGAGAAGAATTGGGAACTGATTTCACAATAAACTTTAACACTCTGAGTATATATATATATTTTTGCTATTTAGTTAAAAAAAAATTCTGCCTGAAAACAAATAATAATATTCTGTAAATTTTATTTTTCAAGTCCTGAATCCATTCCTTGTGAGTCTTATATAAAGTTATACATGTTTTCTGAAAATAAAATAAAATTATATAGTAATGATAATTTGCTTTTTTGCTTTTCTTTCAATTATAAAAGAAAATTGTCATTTAAAGGAAATGGAAATCAGGTTTATTAATTTTGTAAGGAATTCATTTATGAAAATAGTGATTAATCCTATCAATGATTAAGTCTAATTTCTTTTTCTATCAATAGTTATGAACCCATAAGTTGGGTTCAAAATTACAAGGCTACAGAGTTGAACATTGGTAGTCGTAAACCCTAAATTGGGTCAGCTGTTCAACAACAAACATAAAAAATAAAATTAAAACAAAAAAAAGAAATACCTTTTATATTTACTGGGTTATAATTTATTCTGATTGTTAGAGATTGTCATTATCTTATACAGTTTTACTAGTAGCTATACATTATTTTTAAAATTTCTACTTTTCAAAAACATTGTGGTAAGAATGTTATTAAAAAATCAGCATATTTGCATTGTTTTATTTTCATTTAATTTTTTAGTTTATGATTTTATATTTTTCATCATCCTAACTGCAATGTACATAAAAAAAATCATTTGAAAAACAAATGAATCAAAGGATGAATATGGAATATGCATGTAGTTTGTTCAAATATTCTTCTTGTAACTCTAATAATTTGTTCTAATTTTTCATTGGTTAAGAAATTTTGAGGGTAAGCGCTGCAGTATAACCTCTTCATAGAAATTATGGAAAGTTAATACAAAATAAAATATTAATGCTTGCTTGCTTTATATATTTTAGTAATTAAATATACTATTACAAAAATAGTACACATTGTTTATGAAAATTTTAAAGTCTATTCTTTCAATGGTTTTTATTAATTCTTTGCTACATTCCTTCTGTGTCTATTATTTATCCTTTTTGGTCTAATCCTTCATATTTATCTTAAACAAAAATTAAAGTTGTTTCTTGTATATCAATCATTTCAACAATAAAATGATTGCTAATTGCTTACATTGAGTAGTATATACAATATACTTTCGATATCTCAAAAACCTTGTTATGTCGAGTTTATCTCAAAAGAGAAAATGAATTTTTTCAGAAAAATCACAATGTAAGTTTGTTGTAAATCAATTCCTTTCTATTTAATGCATAATTATTTTTGTCTTACTTTTAAAAATAAAATTGTTATTATTGTATTTAGATTTAAAGTCAACTATTGTTACATACACAATTGTTAGTAGTTATTCTTTTGTTTCATCACTCTACTTTTTAGAGTAATATTTTAGAATAGATTTTTCTACTTTTTACAGCATATTTAGTTCTGAACTTGCTATCTCGAAAACTCATTATCTCGAAACTTTTTTAGCGTCCATTCAATTTTGGGATATCAAGAATATAATGTATAAGTTCAAAATCTAGAGAAAACATGGAAAAAATTACAGAACAATGAAAAAAGGGGAGGAAAGAAAAATAATTATAAAAATAAAAAACAAACCTTTTTATTATTATTTTTCTTCCCCCCCCCCTTTTTCATTGTTCTGTAATTTTATCCATGTTTGCTCTACATTTTGAACTTACTTTATAAGTTCTATTTACTTGCAGCTTATGCACAATAAATAAAACTTATTGTTTTTCTTAATTTTCTTCATGTTTTTCTTTTTGTATTTATTTTTTATGCTATATATACTCAGTAAAACCTCGCTACAACAATACTTTTGAAACCAAATAAAAAAATTGTTGTAGAGGGATATATTGGTGTTATATCGAGGCCCTACATACTTTGAGGACACAATAAGATTTTTTTTTAATTTTAATGTTATATATGTGTATTAATTACAAATTTATATATTAATTTGCAGATAGGTTAATTATGGTTAAATATTAAAAACAATTCAGATAAAATAAGATCGGAAACATAGTTGAAAACTGTTTTTATTGAAAATAATCCGATATTTATGTTTGTTTATTCATTTTTCTGACTGTTAAGTCAACCGACAAAGTATGCATTTTGTTCAAAGCACAAAAATGATTTTCGTTTGCGAATGGGGCTCCCCCCACCTTCTACAGAAAAAAAAAATTCTCTTTCAGGTGTTAATGTGATGCTTGGGGTCATTTATGACTCATGATCAGCTTTTAACATGATGGAAATGAAATCAGATAGGAATGTTAGATCTGTGACTTCTTAATAGATAAGGAAGGTGATTCCAAGAGTGGAATTTTTTTGGGGTGGTCAGCAATTAGTCTTCTCTTGTCAGAAAAGATGGAAAAAACGGCAAAAGATGATAAAATGAGATTTTTTACAATAATTGAAAACCAATAATAAATGGAGAAAATAAGGTTGAAATTTAGAAAAAAAATCGTTTTACAGAGGTTTATTGCTTCAAAGAATATCGTAATATTGAGAGGCATTACATTAATTTATATACAAATTCATTGGGACCACGAAATATTATCGTGATGAAGGGATTTTTGTATTGGATATCGTAATAGTGAGAGTTCACTGTGTGTGTGTATATATATATATATATATATATATATATATATATATAGCATTTAATAGTATAATTTACATTTGAATTGTAAATTTTTTGTTGTATTGCCTTTAAGATAAGAAATAGCCAATGTGTCATTTTAGGTGATATAACATCTTCTCAGATTCTTCTTGCTAGACTTCCTGTTTTGATTGGCTACCCATCTGAAGATCAAGAAAGAGGAATGCAGATACTCAAGTTCATGAAAGTAGTAGTTCCTGCAATTAATAAAAAATTAATGCCTTTGTGGGACTCAAAAATTCCTCTTCTGATTCAGTTATTAGAAGGTAAAAATTATCCCTTTTTATGACACATTATTTCTAGAACAAAATTTTAGAAATTTTTCGTTTTATTTAATGCATGTCCCCAACTATAAATGTATTTGTTGTTTGTTTCATCTTTTTCTTATTTATACTTTAGGCTGAGTTTGAGTATCATTTGGTTTTGTGACCTTGAATATAGAGATGTAACGATCATTCACTATTCAATATTTAACCATTTTGCCAAACATTCCGTTGGGCAAATGTTTGACCAATTATTCGACAATGTATTTTTTGGAAAAGTATTTTTCGAGAAATTCTATTAGAATTTCTGGAAATACTGGTTATTATACTGGAAATACTGGTTATATTATACTGGTTATTATATAAAATTCCCTAAGGCAAATATTTGTTAACCCTTTCAAAGGCCGTGATAAGTATACTTAACACCACTGTTTAAAGTTCATGGCGAACTTTTTTACCACTTTTAATTTAGGTTTCCATTTGTTAACAACTTCAGCTTTCTTGAAGCGCGTTTGAATAAAATTGGTTACCATTTATTAGTTTAAAAAAGTTATAAAAGTTATAGAATATATAATTCCTTTTAAAGTTTGTAGCATTTATAAAATTTAACGAAAAATAAAAGTCAATGAGTTCCTAATAAATCGTGGTAAATATACTTACCTAAGCTAAATGAGGTTCAGCACCAAATTAGTTTCAAAATTCTTTTTTGAAGCTAATTTTGAAAAAAAGTTGGTGCTAAAAAAAAACTGCCTTCACGCTGTCAAACAAATCCCCTTTTTGCTAGAACTCTTCCATAGGTAATCGCATAAAATTATATTTTAGTTAATGAACCATGAATTCAGTACAAGTATAATTTTACTGTTGTTGTTCTATTAAACTGCATCGAAAGTTATTTATAACTCAACTTACTGGAAATGTAGCAACTGATTTGGGAGGGAGAGAATATAAAAAAATTAACCTAGGGATCATATGAAAAAAAAAAGCATTTCGAAGTTAAGTGAGATGATGCTAACCAACCTGCAATTACACCCTTAACTAAAATTGAATCATTAATTCAATAATTAATGCCTGCCTCTTAAACTAGATAATACTTTGAAAGAATAAAAATGGAAACTGAATATTAAATATAAATTTTTTAATCACTAACAAAAAATCTCAATTTGTAATTTTTTTTTTTTTTTTTAAATATTAGAAAATGTTTTTTGAACCAGCAAAAGAAAAAACAATAACGGGAAAAGCTATCATTAGTTGCTCGCTAAATACTCTATAAATTGAAAGGAAATATAACTAAATGGAAAACTATTTAAACAATTGAAGATAATATTAAATGTAAATAATTTATAAACATTATTTTTAAATATATAACATTCTTTTTTTTCATACATTTAGGTGAATCACTTTCACCGAGATTTATTGTACTATATTTTCAAAATTAAAATCAATCACCTGTACTGAGTCAATTTTAATCTCTTACTTTTTTTTAAATCAATTTTAATCTTTGCGATTTAACATTAGATGAAAATTAGTTCTATTTTGTCATGTAATTCTCTTCCCATACCGATTTCTTTTCTTTTTATACTGAAAAAAAAATGTTTTAGTTAAATATTTTTGAAAATCCTTTCGCATTTTCTTTGAAAGCAAACTCCATTGTGTATTGAGTATTTCTACCCTTCAGGTGATGGAGTGGACATCAATTAACCGTAGCTGAGAAGGGAGTGAATTTCACGCCCATTTCCGCAAGTAAGGGGGAAAGCATTAGCGACTTTTCACGTGCATGGCCGTTTCGCCGAACAAAAATCAGAGGCTTTTTTTACGTGCAGGACCATCTATAGGTGGAAAAATGAAGGGAGGTTTTCTACGTTCACAACCATTTGCGAGCATAATAAAAAGTACGACTTTCTACGTGCAGAACCCTCGGTGGGTTAAAAGTTATGTTTTTACGCGATTCAGTAGTTTCCAGAAGTCCAGGGTCCTGAAGTTTCTAGAAATCATCAATCACATTTGTGTATAAAATTTCTTGTATATTTTATTTAGAAATATTAGAACTATAATTTATACTTGGCATCGCTGTCATTTGTAAATATTTTTTCTGTTAGAATAATAAATATGGTTAAAGATAAAAGTAAACTTATACATAATTATTCATTTAAATTATGTGTATATAATTTATTGAGAATTTCATGTTTTGAAAATATGAATGATTTAAATTTATAAACACATGCATTTTTAGAAATGAGTCATTAATGATTTTACTCAAAAAAATTTCAGGATTTTAGAGTTGGGCTCACAATCACCCCTGGATATATAATGTAGGGAAAATATTTATTAACTTCGGCAAGTTTGTTAATATTTTCCCTATTAGCTTCCCCTACTAACTAACTTTGTAAATAATACATTAAGTATGTAAATAAATAAATTTATAAACATTATACATTTAAATGTAAGGGACAAATCAATATTATCCATTTTGTCTATGGAAAGAATGAAGTTAATATCATAGGTACAAAAACTGAAATGATTGCTACTCCTATAAAAGGTTATGCCAATTCAGTCCTATGCATGTTGTGATGATTTAGTAATTTTTATTGTGAATGTCCTTCTTTTAGCATCCCTGTTTCATTCTCTTTTTGCATGCTTTGTAGAAATAATCTCTTCTTCTTCCTTCTGTAGTCGCATGGAAATGCTCATACTTTATGTGTAGATTGGAAAACTCCTGATTAGTACATTTTATTTTTGAAGAGCCTTCTACATTGTCAGAACTGAACAAAAGAAAGCCCTTAAAGGTGCTTTTTTTAATCGGGGATTGTAAAAAGTGCTTAAATTTTTATGTTTTATAAAGCGATATTTTTTCTTTACTGTGTCGATTGTCGTTCTAAATTACAAAAAATTCACGATTTTCACAATTTTTTCTGCATTGTTTATCAGAAACTAGTTACTTTATAATGATTATGTAAAGTTTTTGAAAATGTTTTTGAATTTTATTGATTTTAAATTTTTTTCTAGTTTATAAATTAGGAACTTTAAACAATAAAAAAAATAATTTTTATTACTGCACAGATCCTAATTATGATTTTTTTTTTTTTTTTTTTGGAAAGTGATTAAAAAAATTTTTTTAGTGCTTAAAAGATGCTTGTTTTTTGTTGAAAAATCTGGCTATTTATCATTTATGTTGTTTCTCCCCCTACATCATTTTTTTTTAATTATTTATGATTTTTAAAAAATGTACTCTTTAAATTATAAATATTATATTATTAGTTCATAAGCTTTGATTATTTACACAAAGAAAAAATATTGCATAGTTTAAGAAATTTCATTAACCTTTTAGGACAAATTCAGTTCAATGTGCAATGTCTGCTCTGAGCTCTACTAGTTCTGCTTTAGCAAACAGTGCACATGAAATCTCTCACGAGCTGAATGGCCTGACAGTGGATGAGAGTATGAGGAGGGCTGTTGAAGAAGAAGCTGCTATCATGAATCAATTGAAGGTTGTATAATCACTTGTAAAAGTTGTATGAATCTCGCTGCATTTCATGTTTTGAGCATTCGGGAATGCCTATTAATAATCATTAAAATCGTCTCAAAGGACTGCAGACTTATTTATGCATCTTGCATGACTCTTGCTTCACTTCACTGCCAGGATTCTCACTCCACAGAGAAAACCGGGAAAATACAGGGAATTTAAAAATCACCTAAAATAACAGGGAATTTTGTTTCTTATTTTCGTCTTTTAAAAAATGGTGACCACTCTTAAGGATATTTCAACTATACTAAACTGTTTAATTTACTGCAGCATTATTGAAGTATCTTCAGCTGTTTCTTTTTGTCAATTTCTACTGTAAGTTCATACTCTCCCTATATCTCGTTCAATTTTTAAATAATTTATAAAATACTTTTCATTTATCCACTCAAGTTCAAATACATTTTTTTTACCTATTTTAAAAATAAAATCAGTGATAATTTCTAACTTATAGCTCTATTTGAACAAAAAAATAGTTTATTGAGTACATTTAAATGTTTAATTATTTTATATTCACTGTGTCATATCAATTCAATAAATAACATTACCTGGTAACAAGTGTGGTTCACATCACCAAATTTATACTTTAATAGTTGTCCGATACCATGCGCCTTTTTTTCTCTTCCAATTCCTACTTATTAGTTCATACTCTCCCTATATCTGTGGGAGAAAAAATTGTAATTATATAATGTAAAGTAACTAAAATAAAATTTTTCTTCTTCTGATCTAAGTAGGAATTGATTTTAAATTTTTTTTAATATTACTTTCCACCAAATTTGTTCCCTTTCTTTCTCTAAGTTTTCCCATCAATTAAAACTGTTATAGTTAGTCCAATATAGCTTGCACAAGAGCACAGTAATTGTGTTTCCTCTTACTATCTTGCGTATAATATGTTCACAGGGTGGCCACAGGCTACTAAAATGCAACTATTTGCTACTATTTTCGGCCTTAGGCGACCATGGCAACTTTTTTTTGCCTGAAAAGGCTAAAAAAGCAACTATTTTCAGGAATAGACAACTATTAGGAGACTTTTTTTACTCTTGGCGAAGTTTTTCGCAAAAATGAACGTTACTTTTCAGAACGTTAATAAAAGAAAGCAAACCATAAAGGCAAAAAAAGCAGCTATTTTCAGGAATAGGCGACTATTAGGAGATTTTTTTTTACTCTTGGCGAAATTTTTTCGCAAAAATGAACATTACTTTTCAAAACGCTAATAAAAGAAAGCTAAATTTTATACAATCATTTATGTCCAAAGAGCCAAAAATTTAAATTTCCATTGGATTTAATAAAGTACTTGTTATATGTTCTCTCTGAGGGACAGTTTTGTTATTTTTATTTGTTTTTTCCTTCTATTAACATTTATATTTTATTGTAATTCGACTTTTATTTACTACCTATTTTCTAATATGTATACCTTTTACATTTGTACAAAACTTTTTTTAAATTGGAGCATAGTTAGGACTGGGCGATAAATCAATTTAACACGTATGTCAGTAGGCCGATGTAGTGACTTTCATTTTAGGTGATGCATCAGAAATCTGATTTAAGCCGCCAGAATTAGATTACAATCGCGGTTTAACGATTTAATATGCAAGGATCCTTGACTAGGCTAACGCTGTTACCGCATTAATGAAGACGATTTTGATTTCATCTAGCTGCAGAGATGTAGATAGCGTTTTGTTATTAAGATGTTAGTTTTGTGATGTTGAATGACGAAGTGCGAATTGAATCAGAACTCCCGGTTTCGTGCGAGGATCAGCGTTGTAATATAGAACGCAATGCATAGTTTCTTTATGTCGATTTTTGTCTTTGGGATTTTGCGTTTTTTGAGGATTATTTTCGATGGGACTTGAGTCATTTTGCGATCGTTGTGCATTTTATTTCGTCGGAAATAATTGTCGGGTTTCTTGTAAGTTATTTTCAGTGAAACTTTTGCAGCCATCGTTTCGTTCTGCATTATTTCATACCATTTTTTTTCTGTCTGGGTTTAACGATTCTTGTCAATTATTTTTAGTAGACCTACTGTTACTCTGCGATTGCTGCACAATCGCTGTTATCTTAAATTTTCGTTCTGAACTCAATAGATCAACTCATTGATTTTTTTCAATTATTGTTTTTTATTTTAAGCGATACAATTTAATAGGGGTATTTTGTATTTGACTTTGTTATAAAAAGTTAGTTTTTTTAAATTTATCAAATGTAGGTATGTATAATAATTTGATTGTTTTTCAACCAATAAATCCTCAGTCTTTTTTAATTATAAAAAAATTAAAACAAAGCTTACCTTTATTTAATTTGCTTTTATTTTTGAGAAAATGAAAACAAAGTTTTAAAAAAATTTGGCAATTAGTTAAAACAATTTTTTTTTCAAATTAAATAAAAAGTTTGTAATGTTTTGAGGTTTCCAATTTATTTTACATTAGTACTTAAAGTATTTTTTTTTAATTTTTATTAAACTTCTTTCAATACTTGTTTGTTTTATAATTTGTTAGATAGTCAGTATCATTTTTGAACAACTAGATCTTTAGTCGATTTTATTTTCAAAAATGAAAATAATAATAAATAAATAAAAATATTTTTACAATTATTAAGTACAGAATTTGACCATTAGTTAATACTACTTTTTATTATTTTAAATAAGTAAGTAAAAAAGGGTCTAATGATGTTTCAAAAGCATGTTTTTTTTCAACAAATAATAAAAACTTTTTTTTTTCTAAAGTGAAAATTTCTTTGGTTTGTTTTCCACTTTCGTTTTTTTC
Organism: Parasteatoda tepidariorum; assembly: GCF_982258835.1. Classification (NCBI taxonomy): domain Eukaryota; kingdom Metazoa; phylum Arthropoda; class Arachnida; order Araneae; family Theridiidae; genus Parasteatoda; species Parasteatoda tepidariorum. The sequence continues at coordinate 118,704,094 of NC_141756.1, read as the reverse complement.
TTCTTTTAACTTTTAATGCATGTATGTAAAATAATTTGTTACAGTATTATTATTTTTAAACCAATAAATCTTAAATCATTTTTAATTTAAGAAGAATTAAATAAAGCTTGGGTTTGCTTTTACTTTGACTTCTTTATTAATTTAATTGAAAAAATTAAGCAATGATATTGATGTCATAGTAAAATATATTTGTAATTAATATTTTCTTTTGTACTAGATTTATTCCTTTTTATTTATTTTTGATTGATTTAAAGATTTCCCATAGGTCATTTTTGAACATATGCGGAATTACGATACATCACTATATTGTGATGTCTAACTGACGATGTATCACAACTTAAAATTTCTGACATCACCCAGTTCTAATAATAGTATTTGACAGTTAAGCTATAATTTTAGTTATTTGGCTACTATATTTGATAAATTCCTGTTCCTGTTCCGGCAACTATTTTCATAGTTTTAGGCAACTATTTTCATGCTTGAGGATACTAAAAGCAACTATTTTTGTTCATTTTTTACTGTGGCAACCCTGGTTCAGGGAAAATACAAGGAATTTTTTTTCCTGATTTGAGAGGCAACTCTAATTGTATTTACATCATTTCGGGACACCAATTAGAATCATTAAAATTGTTTCCTTGAATAACTGATAATAAAACGCTACTGATAACTTTCTCCTAGAACAATGAATACTGTTGTTGTTGTTTACAATCCCAGCTGGGATAGCGGAGCTATACCAGATCCATGAAGCCGTGAATCTTCAAAAAATCGAGGAAAAGGAGAGGTCTCTCAAGAACCTCTTCCATGGTGAAATCCAGGCAATCAAGCAGAACGATGAATACTGGATCATTTAAGTCTTTTGCGTGAATTTCGCTGCACGTTATTGTTTTTTGAAGCTTTTAATGGTTCTCGGTTACAATCATCAAAATTTAATAACTATCAATAAAATAATGCTAATAATCTCTCGTGAGAAATGGAATACACAATCATTTATGTATGCTGCTTGACTTTTCCCTTATCATGTTTGGGTTTTTATCAATTCTTTTAATACAGTAAAGAAATATGCCATTTATCATTAAAACTCATTTTCACATAAATTAACACTCCTATATGAGTGTTAACATTTGCAATATAATATCGCGGCCCAAATGAATGCTATTTTTTCAATGAAACTATATCATGTTTCATATTATCTTTGATTACACAGTTAAACAACTCTAACACTCAAAGAGATTATATAAATTTATTTTGGAATTTCCTTTACCTCACAAGAAATCTTCTCCTTTATATTATTTACTGAGTGGCAGTTTTTTTCATACTTATTTTATGAATATTTTTACAAACTTTCTACCCATAAATGATTTTTTCTAATCAGTGTTGGTGTAAATTATCAGGCATTTCTTATTAACATAATTCAGATTGGTTAAAAAAAATTTTATTGAAAATGGGATTCAAATGAAAAATCAAATTGACTTTGAGTAAATAATTAGAGATACTTAAAAAGTCAGTTCAATTTTTCTTAATCGAAAAACTAAAATTTGAATAATTGAATTTTCCATTGAAAATGCCACTTTTAGTTATTGAGAATCTGACTGTTGAGAAGATAAAAACAGTAATAAATGATATGTGTTATTATACTACTAGAGCTCTATCCTTTTTCTTAAATTTATGGCATGAAAATTTCTATATTTATCTTGTAAAATTCTCAAATTAAAGAAGGAGATTAAAGTTATACATGATGCATAGCATTTTTAAAAAGTGATTAATTTTCCCTTTTCCAAAATGAGATTTTTTTTTCTTCACCATCTTGATTTTCACCACGTATTATGTAAAAGTGTGGTTTTCACATTGTTCTATTCTACGTTTTTACGATTTATTCACCAATGCATTTCGGCGTACCTTCGGTCCGTAGCATATGAAAGCGCCAATCATTTTACATGTTTCATGGAATACTTGCGAGTCCGCATGTGCGTCTACTGAGCTGGGTTCAGTGAGATTATTGCACTCTAATGTGCAGTTCTGCTGCAATTTGCAAGATATTCTCAATTTCAGGCTTCATTTTCCACCCTCTGATTTTGAACCAAAAAATTTCTTGATTATTTTATCATGTAAAGTCTTTGAAAATTATTTTTACTTTTGTCAAAGAATAGTGATTAAAAATATTTTTTGAGTGCTTAAAAAGTACTTAAAAGGTGCTTGTTTTTTGTTGAAAGATTTGGCTATTCACCCTGTTATAGTTTTTAACTTAACGAAACTTAGTATTCACCCATTTTAATTTATCTTATTTGAATATTATTTTACATGCTGTGCATATTTATAAATTACATTACAATACAATGTAGGTCTATTGTAAATATTCAGCTTTAATGAATCAATAAATAAAAGCTCTGAGCTGTTATTGTGTAGATTCAGGATCAGATCTTCTGTCTCAGATTGTGCTACAATCATACAACACTTTGCTCAATGTTTTTACTAACGGCTGGCATTGAACTTCTTATTTTTACCTCGAAAGATGCTGGAACTGTTACTTATTTAATGTTACCTGGTGGCCACCTATGAACCTTAGTCATGAAGGGAAGCATCATTACCCACACCCATTCATTATACAACAAAGGATAACACCTAGAAAGAAACATCTATACGCTGAGCGTGTTTCGAATTCCGAACTATTTACTTCACAGTCAGACATATTAACATATTATTCGATAATTAGATAGGTTTGAGACGTAACTACCACTACAATTATTAAACATCAATTCTCAAGTATATAAGACATGTTAACTCAATTCAATCTTGAGAAACCTTTTGATAGATAACAACTCTCCCTAAAGGTTTATATTATGAATAATAAACTAATAAAAAATATTGATATTAGAGATTATAGAGGAAAGGGTTATATTTTAGAAGCATATAGTAATGGTCAGAGATGATTGTGCTCCGGAAAAAATTTAGATTTACAGATTTTTTGCCAACCGCGTTCTGGAAGTAAGTTTCTGGAAATTTTAAGAAATCACTGATCGCATTAATGTATAAAAACTCTTTTATATTTTATTTAAAAATATTAGAACTATAATTTATACTTGGCATCTCTTTCATTTGTAAATATTTTTTTCTGGTAGAATAATAAAAGTGATTAGAGATAAAATTAAACATATACTTAATTATTAATTTAAATTGGGCTGCCTATAATTGATTTGGAATTTCATGTTTTGAAAATATGAATGAATTAAATTTATTTAGACATTAATTTTTTGAAATGCTTCATTAATGATTTCGCCCAAGAAATTTTCAGGATTTTTGAGTTGGGCTCACAATCACCCCTGAATGGTATAAGTTCAGAATAAAAAAATATTTTAATAATATTGGATAATCAGATGTACAATTAAACAAGTTTTCGTGTTAGTTACGTAAATAATAATTGAGTACGTATGTAATAATTTAGTTATAAAACTTAATCCGTGAAATTTACTTATGCATTGTTAGTTGTGCACAAAACCATACTCCTGCATGTACTAGCTATAAAAATAAAGCGATTGTTACATAAACTGGCATCCCTGTTTTTCCTTTTCACTCTCTTAATGCTTTGTAGAAATAATCTCTTCTTCCTCCTGTAGTCGCATGAAGAAGCTCATACTTTATCTGTAGATTGGAATACTATCATGGTTAGTACATCTTCTTCAATTCTTTAAGAAGAGTATATCTCCTAAGTATTCCTATATCTCCTAAGCATCTCCTAAGTATTTTATGCTTGCTTTAGATAGGATTATTTATTTTAATTTCTGTGCTTGCTTGAAAGTGTTCTATGGTTTGATCAGAAAATGTGTTATATCTGTATTTTTTTCCTTTATTTGTAGTTAAGACCCATTTTAAAAATCATGGGTCTTGATTTTAAAATATATTAAGTGTTCATATTTTGTACACATGCTTAAATTGTTTTGCAATCTCGCTACTTTATTAACTAATTTTAATGTATTGGGAGATAATCTGACAGCCTGGATCACCCCCGTGATCTTTTTTTTAAAAAAATGTATTTTTAGTTGAAAATTCGTTTTTTATTGTTTAAGTACTAATGTTTATCAACTAAAATAATTTTGATTCATTTAACACATTTTAACTTTTTTTATTTATTTTTATAAGTTTATTTTTATAAGTTTTTAAATTCGGATGATCAAAAAATGCCAGAGATTTTTAAAGTGCCATCAGTCTAAAAAGAGTGAATACTGATCTAGAGGGATACTATAAAAGAGCTGTGTCTCTTTTTCTTTATACAAAAGTTATCGAGATGTTTAAATTTTCGTGCATAAAAATAGCAAAACAAATAGTAGTTTTAATAGTTTCTTTAACATGGCACATTTTTATTAATAAAACTTGTTAAGGTCGTACAAAAACATTTTAGTATGAATGCAATTTCTTTTAAAACTTGCTTATTTTATTTTAAAGAATAATAATCAATTGCAATAATGAACAATATTTTGTGTTATTGAGTGCAACGAAGATATCTCGTCCATAGAGTGGACAATAGAGTGCAGCAAAGACAAGATATCTTGTCTGTGGCGATGAATGAGTTAAACCATCCTTCGTTAGAGCATTGATAAAAATTAAAGAATAATCTAGAGTTAGAAAATAATAGTAACCATTAAGATAATAAAAAAATTACTCTTTGGAAAGAAATCATTCAAACGATATGAAGAAACATTGGACCAATGTCCAATGTGATGGATTTTCCTAAGAATTCTACAGAAAAAAATGAATGTTTAAAGATCTCAGTGAAAAAATTTAAAAACCTCATATTTTAATTATGAAGATACAGTCAAACCCAGCTGTTGTGAACATGATTGAACTCCCGGATGTAGTGAACAAAATGTTCACTCCCCTGCCTTGCTGCACATGTATAATGTTATTTTTTGTGGATATAATGAACCAAAAAAAAGAGAGAAAGTTGGATCTTATGAACTTTTTCTGATTTCGTATGCTTTATTTTCTTGATTTTTTTGTAATAATTTTAAAATTTCTACTTTAAAATGAATTCATATACCGATTTTTAAAACCATTTATAACATAGAATGTAGCAATAAGCATTTTTTCTTATTTGCTTCATTATTGAATACCATTATTGAATTGGTTCAGCATTCAAAGAAGCCTCAAGCTTACAGTATCTGGACAAATGCTTCAAGGCAAAGTCTATGAATTTGCTAAGAAAGTTCGTGAGACTACTTTTATGATACAGGTTTAAAAAGCGGATTATAATAAATTCAGGAAAAATTATTGGAGAGTTGGGAAGTGTTTCCATATCTCATGTTGAGGATTGCTCATCAGCTAAAGATTACTAATTTATTTTGTACGCAAGTCGAAAGGTAATAAAAAATATAAGTTAATACATTTTTTGATACTACGTTTTATTTTTCAGTCATTTTTGTATTTCATTTTATGGGTCATTTATTTGAATAATGCGTTATAAAAGGGGGGAGTTTGGAACCACCAGTTAAAATTGTGGAACGGATATAGTGAACGGAAATTTTGGTTCCTTGAAGGTTCACTATCGGGGTTTGACTGTACTATGATGAAATTGAATAGATTCAATTGAATGTATTAATTTTGAAAAACCTATTCCCCAGGAGCAGAGGTTGAAAGAACTAGCCAAACAGTCTCCCGATGCTATCCCCAAAGTTCCCAGACCCATGCCACCTTCTGTATCTGTGAGTTCCCCTGCCAAGCCAAAAGAAATAATGAACTCAGAAAAGCCCTCGTCTGATTTGATGTCTCTGAATCAACCAGTTTTAGGTGGAGGTTTCATACAAGCTATCCCTTACCCACAAGAAGGTATAATGTTTTTTTCTTATGTGCTTTTAATTCATCTATTGAAATGTATTTGAACAAAATCTTTTTGTCCTATTCAAATATCTTAACATCGTCTGTATGTACATTTAACATATCTGTGTTGCAAAATAACGACTATAAGTCTTGTCCACGTAGTGGATTGATCATGAAGACGTGGTTCTCATTAGAACACTAAATTCAAGTATAACTGACTACGTTCAGTAAGCGGGTAGGTGACCACTTTGATTGGCCTGTAAAGGGACCAAGGGTGTGCAGTATCAGTCCTCATAAACTGTTCTACTACTAAGTTCTTTATTGCATGCGCAGGTCATCGGACTACAAAAACAGGGGAGCCATGCCTTCTGCAGAGGATCGAAATTGCGATGACATGTCTTTGAATTATCATTAGGGATGTTTCCCAGGCCGTCGCCAATAGCCCATTGTGCCGAGGATGTACGGTATCAGTCCTCATAAACTGTTCTACCCCTAAGTTCTTTATTTCTCCCGCAGGTTGTCGGGCTGTGAAAACTGGGGAGTTATCCCTTCTGCAGAGGATCTAAATTGCGATGGCATGTTTTTGAATCATCATTAGGGATGTTTCCCAAGCCGTCGCCAATAGCCCATTGTGCAACTCTAGTGTGACGTAAATAAACTGCCTACCAACACTGCAATTGTGGATTTTTTTAATATCTGGTTTATCAGTAGAAGGAATTAATGGTATGCAAGTACGGAGTTTATCAAATAATCCAAATTTTAATTTCTTTTTTTTTCCAGTATTGTATTTATTTTTGTTTTATAAATTTTTAAAGAATGACTAACATTTCTTGCATATTCTATGGTATGAAAATAGTGTGCTTTTTTGTGTATAATTTCGGTTGAGTTCTGAAATTTACTGGATTTTGTTCACTTTTATGTTGGAAGCTCTGAAATAAGTTTGAATAATTTAATTTTATCTCGTGTCAAAAATATTGCTCCGTGTAGACTACCAAGTATAGGCTGAGGTGTATATTTTATCGCCCATTATTACTAACAAACACTATACCCTTAATAAAATCTGTGAATAAACAGCGATTGTAGTTTCCAGTACCATAATGTCTACATCCAATATTTGAAACCCAAATAACTAACTCCAACGTCAGAAAACGTTGCATTGGCAACGATTGTTTTTAAGCCAGCTAGATTTTTCTTCAAATACTTTCATCTTTATTGTGATTATGTCAAAAATTACCATTTGTGTATATCGAGCAGCCAAAGAGCATGAAAAAGTCAGAGAATTTTATCAATCTGGAAAAATTCGAAGAATGTCTGGGATTTTAACTAAAATAACTTAAAAGTCGCAGAAAAGCAAAACTTTTTTTTTCCTTTCTGCAGAATTGTATTAAAAAATGTCTTTATCGCATATCGGAGGAGAAAAAAGTGGCTCATGATTTTTTTCTACTTTTTTTTAGAATAAAACAATTCTGCAATGACTGGCTTTAGCTAGAATTTCAGATGGATATTATAAAAAGTAATTTCCTAATAGCAAAAATTTAAAAAAGGTTAACTTTACAAATATTTTGTAGAACAGAAGAATATAGCCAAAAATATTAAACATGTATTCTTTTATAATTAAGACAAAAATTCTTAGATTTATAATTAAAAAACTATATATAGCCGTTCTATGCTATACATGAAGACTTTTTTTTATATTTTTTTTATTTTAGTTAACAGAAAGCGCTTCTGTTACTTTAAATTAATTACATATGTATTTGCTACTATTAAAAATATCTTTCAGAAAGGTATTAGTATTAGAGAGAATTGTCGCAGATAGCTCGAAAAAAGTCTGCCACAGGGCAGGATTCATTGATTTAAATCAGCTTGATTTAAATCACGATTTAAATCATGATTTAAGCCAAATGATTTTTTTAAAAAAAATCATTGATTTAAATGAACTATTTTTTTAAATCTATATATATTGATTTTAAAAGTCAAAAAACAGTGTTTTAAATTTTTGATACTTTTATTATTTTCTTAGTATTAAAATGTAATTTAAATAAATTGCTGCATTAATTAATTTTAGTTAAAGAAAATACTTTCTTGGTGTGTGTTGAATTCAACACATTTGAAATTACATTTTTAAAAATGTTTTGATTCTTGAGATTGAAAGTACAGATTAAAGTGAACATTTAATGCTGTCTTACTATAGACTTGCATAGCTGTAGAAAGTAATTAATAAACATGATTTTTTTTCAAGAAATAATACAAATAATGTTAATTAAAATTCTACCTTTTGAATGAAAAAGCGTGAATTAAAATCTACATATTTTATTGGTGGAAAATGTATATTTCTGAGGCTTGAGTTATATTAAAAAGAAATTACCCTAATATTTCAAAAACAGAGAAAGAAAAAAAAGGGCTGATGAATTCAGATGTTTTTTTCCTAATATAGTGTCATTCTTCCCTTTCAAACTCTTTCAAAGTCTATTTGATGCAGTAGGGTTATTAACTGGTATTTTTTTCTTGTAATATGTTTACAGTATCTTTGAAATTATCTGATTTTCTATAAAGAAATTTTGTGAAAAAAAATTCCAATGAGTACATAGATTTTCTAATTTTTTTAGCTTAACTTCTCTATTTCGATATAGAATTAAAAATGAATATTTTAATATAAAAATATGTAGATTAAATAGTTATTTATTTTTTTGATGAATGACTACATTTATAAACACAGTCTGATACATTTATTTTTTCATTTTAAAAATCAAGAGAAAAAAAAAAGAAATCACAATTTTAAATTAAGTTATGGCTTGCTAACTGAAACTTCGTTTCAATAGTTAAAGTACAGGCGACTGTCCAAGCCAAATTTACTACCGTTTAACGGTACCTTTACAAATTCAACTTAAGGAAAAATGATAGAATAATCACACAAAATACTTTTTCTTGAAATTTTATTTTTGTGTCTCGTAAGAAACGATAAATCCATATTTTTACTATATTTGTGTTGTTTTTTTAATATAATTTTTAATTTTCACAAAATAGGTACCTGTCAGAAAAACCCAGACAGACCCCTGAAGTATTCTGTAAATTCTCTATTTCATCTAGTCTTTAAATTTTAATCATGCATGTGTTTCTAAATGATTGCTATCCATTCAAAGCCATATATTATAATGAAAAATTATTTTAGTTAGAGCTTCTAAAATATTGTTACAATATAGTTTTAATATTAAGTTAATTTGATTAAACATTTATAATTTTCTTTAAGTTGTTCTTACAGTGTATTTGAATAAAAATCCAAAAAATCTGTTTTAAATCAAAAAAATCCGATTTAAATCAAAAAAATCTGATTCTTTTGATTTTTTTAAAAAAAATCAAAAAAATCACAAACCCTGCCACAGAGATCAAAACTGTTCTCTAACTTTTGTTAATGGTTGACCGAATCAGAAATGGTTGATTCTGTCCATTTTATAATCTGGTATTATAAAATTAGCTAAATACACATACAAATATCTATCTTAATCTATTTTTTTTTTAATAATTCAGATCTTTCAGCAGTTCAGCCTCAAGCAATGGCTCCAAATTTTGTCACTGAAGTACCTTTTAGTGCTGCATTTCCTGTGGTTCTACAAGCTGATACAGGAGGTAACCTATGTTGTCCACCAATTTGTTTATAAATTTCTTTTTTTAACAGTATGTTTACAATATTTTGTTCAATAAGTAATAATCTTTCTTTTCAATTTAGTTAAAATTGTTTTCTTTTTTGAAAATAACTGAATTATTTTTTACATGATTTGTTTCACATGTTTAGAAATGTTGGCATAATAAATAGGCAGCATGTGATGGGTGGAGCATCTTCACTCTTAGACTTAGAGGTTGGGCAGCTCCAAAAAGCAGGACACATAGACCAGAGGTCTATTGTACCCATATCCCTAAATCATGATTAGCAAGAAAGTCTTATAGCTGAAATGTAGTTCGCCAAACACCAGACAGGAACGTCTTGCAGCTCATGGGCCTTCTTGCAATGTTTCCCTAAATGCTCAAGTGAGCAGAATAGACCTCACAATCACAAAGTATGTGTCATGAAGTCTCCTCTTCAAGATGACAACCTCGACAAAGAGGATTAGATTTAATGCCCATTGCGTATAGGTGTTTCCTGAGGGTGCAGTGTCCAGTGAGAAGACCAATGATCTTCCTCAAACTGTTCCTCTTTAGCTTAAGGAGCTCTTTTTGACATACACTAGGACAGTCCCAATTCAGCTCTTTAGCTTGTCTCTGACCATCCGAGTTGTGCTAATGCTTATGAGCAATTTTGCCACAGAGCTTGAATATAGATGCCCTGAATGATGTGGGAGAAATTCCGAAGGCTGATTCAGGGCCCCAGAAAATCACACTAGACCCAGCAAGTGCTGCTTCATCAACCAGCTCAGTTCCAAGAATGCCCATACGCCCTGATATCCAATGTAGGTATACCTTGTTATGAGTAGTGAGGTCACAGAGCACTGAGAAGCACTCCCACACTAATGACTCTTGACTGTTTCATTTAAATAAATATTTGCTTTAACTTTTGTTGATATTTTGTGTCATGAAAGAAGTTCTAACAGTTCTGTTACCCTGTGTGCATTTTTAGGAGACATGGAGATGCAGTCTTCAAAACTGATTTTGATTTGGAACCAAGTTGTGACAAATATTTACAATTTTGGCTATAAGTTTGGTTAACAGTCTACTTTGCTACATCACAAAATGAAAAACTAGCCAATTGTCTATTGAGTTACAAGTTAAATAATATAGATATAGTGAGCAAAAAAAAAAAATGCCAATATTAGCTTTTACCTAAGATTAACATACCAAGATGCTTTGCTAATTAATTACTGTTAGTGCAAAAAATAATTTAAGTTACGTTTCTTTCTTCTTTTTTTTTTCTGTTGCTAGATTTTTTCTCATTTATCTCTTTACATTTTGTGCATCATCTTTGGGACTAATTTTTGTTCAAATTAAAACAATTTAAAACTCATTTACCTAATAAATATTTCAAGCAAAAAAAATAATATCAAGTAACTATTTCTTATTATTGTTTAATTGTGATGTATGCAGATTTTGCTGTTAATATATTTAAAAAAAATTATTCTTACTACATTTTTTGGAAAATTTCCCATTAACTATTTTAAAAATAATAAATAATTATTAAAGTTAATTTTTATTTTGGGTAGATGAGTTTTATAAATGAGAAGTTAAAATGTTTTGCAATTACTTCTCAGAAGTATAATGTGTAAAATATAAAGGTAAAGTGTAAAATCCCACTTCTCTACTGATAAAAATATTAAACTACAGTTTCTATATACACCCTCCTCTTCTCTTGATTCTAGTGCTGAAATTCGGGTCTATTAAATTAAATAAAAATTAGTGTGCATTTGAACATCTTTTCATCTAATGTCATTAGTTAAACAAGGTTGCCACTCCACAGGGAAAATCTGAAAAAATGCAGGGAATTTTAAAATTTTCCTTACAAACTGGGAATTTGATTTCTTATTTTTGTCTTTTAAAAATTGTAGACTCTCAAAGCCCAATCTATGGTATATTTAAAGATGATATTTCAGCTATATTATATTGTTTCATTTATCATAGCATTATTTATTTTATGTTTAGCTGTTTCTTAATTCTCCAAGTTTTTCCAGCAACTAAAACTAGCATCTTTATCCTAATATAGTTTACAAAAGCGAAATGAATGTGTGTTTCCTCTTAATGTATTGTGTATAATATAAGCAGGCAAAACAGTATTTTTTTTACAGATATCAGTGACAACCTGTTAAATGATCACCTGCCCTAATTATCATTTGTGAGAGAGTCATATGCTTAAGTTTTGAATCGTTTTATAGGTTTTGATGCACTTGCGGATGTGTTGCAGCCTCAGGCAACCAGTAGTCCCGTTCCCCCCAAAGAGTGTGATCCAAAGTCATCTCCCACATCTACACCAGGGGGAAGACTCATATCATCCGACTTAGATTCAAGCCTTCAAACTTGAGTCCAAAATCTAGACATCAATGGACCAAAGAAATCTCCTGCCAAGTAAGTTTTTTTATTTTAAATATCTTATGAAGTTTATCTTGAAATATTTCTCTGTTTAAAAACCCTCCTTAATTCTATTTCAAATACATAACAGGGTTTCTACCAGGGTTCACCAAGTGGGCCCACTTTGAAAAAACCCGCCCGGGTTTTATTGGGTGGGCCCACCTTGAAAAAACCCACTTGGAACGATAAGTGGGTTTTTTCAACAAAAAAAACTTTTTTTTTTACTAAAACTTATTGTTTCACATTTATTTTTATATAATTTATTGTGCAGCATAAATTTGTCAAATAGAGTTGCATGATTTATCTGATTAAGTTTTTAATATTAGTAAAGTAAAAGAAACTCTATTCATATAATTTTTATAGTAGGTGCTATTGAAAACTTCAAGTGGGTTTTTTCAAAAAAGTAATATTTTAATGATATTAAATCAAATAAAAATTTAAATAATATAATCTGAAAAGATCAATTTTTCAAATATAGTTGCATGCTTTATATATTAATAAACAGGTAATATAATACATACAGGTAATATAATATATTAAAAAAAATTGAAAGGAAACAATTTTTTTCTTTTTTTACCAAGTGATACATTAACAAATTTAAATAGTTTTATTTTCTAGCTTAAAAAAAAAAAAAAAAACTAAAACTTTTTATAAGAGAACTTTTTAAAATTATTTATCTAAAAATGAAATCCTTTTCCTAGGGTTAATTATTTGAAAACAAATGGGACAAGTAACTGATACTCTTTATAATTATACATAGTTTTAATTTCACTTTCTATTAATCTTATTATAGAAACATGTAAGACCATTAAATATTTATTTCAGTTTTTTATTTAACTCAAGTCAGAAGAAATTTTAGTTTTTACTGATTATAAATATTTACAGATTATAATTTTATAATAGGTAATATCCATATGTTTAATAAATATAGTAAATAAATGTGTGTGAAAACAAAAAGATTAATAAACTTGTACCTTTTATATTACTGCATTTATATTTTATAATTGAGTTAAAAAATTATGAAACGTAATGTACTTAAAAATAAAGATTCAAATCTGTATTAGTGATAATGCATTATTTAAACTTAATATAAAATACATATAACCAGGGTTCTCCAAGTGGGCCCACTTTGAAAAAACCCACTTGGTGGTTTTTTCACAAATTGTTTTTTTTTAAATTTGGTTCAAAAAGAAGTATCTCCTAATACTATCATTGGACATATCGTTGAAGTTAACAAATATTTTAGAAATGTGCATCAAGCACATGGATGGGCAAATGAAAAAAACTGCTTGATGACCAAATGATACTAGGTGGAATTCATATTTTGAGCGCATAAAAACTTTTGCCAATAATTACCATAAATATGAAGAGATTGTTCTTGAACAATTTTATATGTCAAAAAAATTAAATAATGTTGGGCTTTACCAATAAACTATCAATTGGGAAAAACAGATATCAATTGTTTCTGAAGCTTTAAAAAAGCTTCAACCAGAAAACATTTCAATTTCAGAACCTGTTGAAATATGAATTAACTTACTATCGTGTGATGAATTAGAATCCCATAAACATTTTGTTAAAAGATCAGGCTGTTCAGCCACATCATTTATTAGCATATGCATCCTGGATCCCGAAACAAGGGGACAATTTTTAAATGATGAACAAGACCAATTAGCAGAAAGCTGTCTTTCTAAGCATCATCCAGAATTTCTGCCACGTGTTATGGCATCCAAAATTTCCTATCCTGAATACTTTCCAAAATCAATGATGCTTGACATTGTTATTGAACAGTTTTCATCAAAAAAATAGTGGAAAATTATGGCAAAAAAATAAATAAATAAAATTCCTAGCTTCCACAAAATTTCTGTCTATTCTTTTTTCTTTGCACTCAGCACCAGCATCCTCTGTCTCTATCGAAAGACACTTTTCAACTTTCGGTTTGGTACAGAGTAAACTTCGAAATAGATTAGGAATAGATAAAGCTACAAAACTCGTAAAAGTGTATTGCCATCTAAGAGAGAAATGTAGACACTTTGAATCTGTTGTATGATAATAATAATAAAGGAAAAAATGGACCTTTTTTTTAAGTTAACTCTTAACATCTGCTGACAATTTTTGACTATTTGGAGAAAGTTTATCACAATTAAAAAACAGTTAAAAATTAAAATATTACTTTTAAGATTTTTTAAATATTATTTTTAAGATTTTATTTGAATACAATTTATTTTGTTTCTTTTAATCATGTTTAAAAATATTGAAAGCAAACAAAAAAAAGTTTATTAAGTGATACATTAAACAGCAATAAACAAATTTAAAGTTTTATTATCTGATTTTAAAAAAATAAGCTATAACTTTTTATATATGCTTTTTTATAATTTTAAGATAAATTTGTTTTTTGAAACTATAAAGTTAAAATGCATATATTTATCTAAATATTTGAAAAAAGGGACAAGTAACTGATACTCTTTATAATTATACATAATTTTAATTTCACTTTCTATTAATCGTATTATAAAAACATGGAAGACCATTAAATATTTATTCCAGTTTAATTTTATTACAGAAAAAAGTCAGATGAAATTTTAGTGTTTACTTATACAACACTATTTAATAAATAAAAATATTTTCACAGTAAAATTTATGAGCACTAAATGAAAAAACCCAATTTTCCCCGGGTTTTTTCAAATAAAACCCAATTTTCCCCAGGTTTTTTCAATAAAACCCAGGCGGGTTGGGTTTTTTCAAAAATCCCCGGGCTTTTTCAAACCCTGGTTTCTACTCCACAGGGAATTTAAAAATCACCAGAATAATACAATAACAGGAAAAATGCCAGGAATTTCAAGTTTTTATTTAGAAATTGGGAAAATACAAGGAATTTTGTTTCTTATTTTCGTTTTTTAAAAAGTGGTAACTTCTCCAAGTGCGATCTATGATATATATGAAGATATTTCAGCTATAATAAACTATTTCATTTACTATAGCATTATTTGTTTTAAGTAAGTTCAGCTGTTCCTTTTTTCTCTTAAGTTTTGTCAGCAATTATAACTAGTGTAGTTAGCCCTATACAGCTCACACAAGAGTGCAGTGATTGTGTTTTTCCTCTTAATCTATTGTGTATAATATGTACAGGGAAAACGCAGAGAATTTTTATTGCAGATTTGAGTGGCGATCCGATTTAATCTCACCCATAAATTGTAATTTTTTTCTTCTTTTACATGGTGCGTAGTGTTTTTAAAAAGTGCTTTAACGTGCTTATTTTCTATTTTCGTTTTTTAAAAGCCCTTAAAGGTGCTTTTTACATGGGGTGTTTTTTAAAAGTGCTTAATTATCCCTTTTCTAAAATGATATTTTTTTTCTTTACCATGACGATTTTTACCACAGATTGTTCTATTCAGAGCTTACACAATTCATTTTGTAGCGTATGAAAGCGCCAAACATTTTGCATGTTTGATGAAATACTTGTGAGTTCGCATGTACGTTTACTGAGCTGTGTTTGGTGAGATTATTGCACTCTCATGTGCAACTCTGCTGCATTGTGCAAGCTATTTTCAATTTCAGGTTTCATTTTCCACCCTCTGATATTGAATTGAAAAATCTCTTGATCATTTTATAATGGCTAATATAATCAAGAAATGAGTTTTTTTTTTTTTGTCAGAAACTAGATATATTTTATCATGATCACGTAAAGTCTTTGAAAATAAAAATTTGCATTTTGTTAACGTATATAGTACTTAAAAATAATTTTTGAGTGCTGAAAAAGTACTTAAAAGGTACTTATTTTTCGTTGAAAGATTTGGCTACGCACCCTGTTTTAGTTTCCTGTTATATATTAAAATTTCCCTGAATCAGTAAAACAGTATTAAAAGCTAACTAAAACCTCATTCATAGTTTGAGACTGAATTGAAATAAATAAAATGTTCAGTTTTCTAATTATATGTATGTTCTTGTATAGATATTTTAAAGAAGTTTAACAGGCATTAAAGTTATAGTAATAACTGGCTACCCTCACTGACAAAATATGCATATTTTGTTTTTTAAGCTAATCAGTTTGTTACTAAATTTATGCAACTACTTGTAATTCATTCTACTTTTAATATTTTTTAAAATATATATGGTTTTTTCTTAAGGTATGTGCCTACCTTCGGACCACTTTTTTTTAAATATATAAAATTTTATTGCAACACTAATTTTTTTTATTGAAATAGGTTATAAAACTATAAATTTAAGCATAATTTAACTGAAATTTTTTTTTCATTTCAAATTATAGGTCATTTTTAACAAAATTTTAACAAAAATTTGCATTTACGCTAGACCTTCTAAAACAAATTCTAATAAAGATAAGTCAATAATATTTATACAGCATCTTACTAACATATAGAACTATGTCGTGAACTAAAAGATTTGCAGTACCCTAAAGAGTTATTGAAATATTTCAAATTTAGTACAAAAACTCATTTTTTTCTTTTTTTTTTAAAGTGCAATTTCAAACAAAAATTATTTAAATTAAAAATATAATACTAAAAGCTTAGATTTTAGTTCACAACATAGCTAGAAGTGTGTTAAACATTTTGGGAAAATTTTATTTCAGTATCTTAAAAATATTTAGAGAAAGAACATTTCTCGCACACAAAAATAACGCAAAACTTAGTTTCTCAGAAAATGCAATTAAAGAATACAAAGCCAAAAAAAAAAGCTTTGAACCAACTTTAGATTTTTAAAACTCCCCATATTTGTAAGTCAAACCCTCTTTAGCTTCATTTTTAACTAATTTTGACTTTTTTTTGGCTTTTTGCTTTTTTCTAAATAATTTTGTAGAAGGCAATGATTGTCGTCTCGACTTTCGAATTCTCTCGTTGTCGAGCATCGTATAGTTTTCAAGCATCAATGGATAAACTGGTACATTTAAACATTTAAAAACAGGCAGCAGTCCTAAATATCCATTGTTAAACAGTAAAACTGCAATATGTGCACCTAAAAGCAAAGTTTCTTGTTGCACAAAAGTTTCTTTTGGCAAAATACTCCACAAGAGGTTATTGAAACACTCATTATTGTTTTGCGTTAAGCCATGTAAGCATTTTTTAAGCAACTCTTTGTCACAAAGTTGTAAATACGTTGACTTTATGACTTTAATTACTGAATCTGGAAGACCCGGTGATTTTTCTACAAAATTCTTTCCCTCACATAGAGCTCGTTTATATCTGCACCAGCTGTCACTCCCTGCTGGACACTGCCCATGCATAGGCTTCTTATTACTAGAGCAGCAATGAAAAAAGGCAGCTATAACAGCAGACTGCATGTTTTCTAGACTACCAACGTTGCTGCGGACAGCAATTCCATAATAGTTTTGCAGTTTATCAATAAACTTATCAGTAAGTTTACCTTTACCGCCTAATCCTTTAGTATTTTTTTTTAATTTTCTCAGACGTGAGCCTACTCTTTTTTGTATATGTCCGATACATTCTAATTTGGTGACTGTATTTTCCCCATAAATATTTTGCACTTGCATAAACGCCTTTGAGTCGCCATCCCCATAATATTCATTATATTGCAGATCTCGTTTTGTCACTGATCTTTCAAAAATTCTAAATGCCCCAACAGCTTCCATGTTTCCTGATGATCCTTTGTAATTGGCACATATATGGTCCCTTGAAATTTGCATTTCACATATTTTACAATATTGCGTTAGAACTTCTAAATCTAAAATCTTTCC
Source organism: Parasteatoda tepidariorum (assembly GCF_982258835.1). Taxonomy (NCBI): domain Eukaryota; kingdom Metazoa; phylum Arthropoda; class Arachnida; order Araneae; family Theridiidae; genus Parasteatoda; species Parasteatoda tepidariorum. The sequence goes on along the minus strand of NC_141756.1, from coordinate 118,686,531 downwards.
AGTATCCACTGAAATAGCTGACACGCAGCCTTTGAGTGACATATATCCTCTTCGTTGCCAGGTACCATCTACGCTAACTCCACAAGTTTTAATTTCTTCTCCATGCTCATTTTTTTTAAATCTTGTTATTTCTTTTGAAGCTGCTTTCATGTTTTCTTCAGAAACAAACTGTACAGCTTGCAATAAATCAATTTCATGGTTTCTGAAAGTTCTCTTAGAAACATATGGCAAATTCAGAGTCGACAACAACTTCTTTCCACCAATAAATCCTCTACCAATTAGTCGTAATCCGAACACCAACAAAGTATTTAAGGGGCTTTTTTTACTTTCCTTGGGGGTTGACGTGAATGTGGTGGAAAATCCACAGTTACATACTAAAGAAAAGTTCGAACTAAGCCCTTCTCTAGAGTCCTCAGTTAGTTTCAATTCTGTTGTTAAACAATCTGGACAGCAAAGAATAGAAAATATAGAAATTAAAGTTTGAATATCTATAATTCTATTGCCCTTCATCTCTTCAGAGTAGGATTTATGAACCATAGATACTTCAGTACTGTTTAATTTTGATGAACTTGCAGTAACTAAATCCATATTTTCACTAGAATCCAGTTTAGATGAGCTTGCATTACAAACCATGCTGTTATTTTTTTGAGTGAAACGATTTCCACAAAATCTACGCTTTTTAGTTTTTGTTGATCTTGCTTTCGCCATTTACGATGAATTATAAAGTAAGTAAACTTTAAAATAAAGCAAAATTCAAGATTCAAGTAGAATGAAAAAATTAGAACACAAATATCGCAAAAAAATGTAAACAACTAGTAGAAAAAAATGTTGCCGTTTTGTAACTAGAAATTAAGTAAGAAACTGATGCCAGATGCAAATAAAACATAAATAAATAAATTAAGGAAACTTCAAATTATATTTCTTTTTAAAAAAGTAAGCATTTTAATTCATTGAGAGTGTAAAAATTCAAGCAAAACTATTTGTTTACAATTTTACGACCCTTCAAATGCACACTTCCGGTATCGAAAATTGAACTTCCGGTTTATTAGTTGCGCGATAACTTTGCTTCTAAATATCGTAGAAACAAAAATGAAGCATTTTTGTAAACCTTACAGTTCAAACTATAAGATAAAAAAATAAAAAAAACATCGAAATTTTTTAGAGAAAACGTGAATTTACGGTAGGCACATACCTTAACTGAAATTTGAATTCCATGTTAAAAAAAGTTGATTACTTTTATATTTATTTTGATTTATAATTTGTAAGAAATTCATAAACTACATGGTAAAAGGAATGATAATAAAAAACAATGACTCATCCATTCTATAAGCTAATCATTTGACCACCTTCTGTAGTCTAAATTGACCACTAATACATTTATCATTATGCTGCCATTAAAAGTAAACAATAATAATTGCAATTAATCATTGGTACTTAGTGACTCATCAGGGTGGCCACCCTCCTGGAAAACCTGGAATTATCAGGAAATTTTTTCTTAGATAATTTTTTTAATTTCACTAATTTAAATTATTTACTAATTTTCTTAATTTAAATTATTTCATCCATTCTACCCACTTTTTTTAGACGGAAATATATTGCCAAACAGTTGAAATATCATCAACTTAGCGATACTTTGCTTGCATCAAAATTTACTCCATTACCGCTCTGTTAAACTAGTATGTCACATAAAATCTCCCACGGTTGCTAAATGAATGTAGAAATCTTTTACCGCTATGGGACTGTGCAATTTAGGAAAGATTTTGAAGGAGGAAGGGATTATTTGCTTCTGTTTTTAAATTCTGTCCATGAGCTGAATCCATTTATAGCTCAAGTTTGTTCCGATACTTTGATGGTAATTTTTTTCTATTTTGACAAAATGATTCAAAATGATTTTGTATTTTTAACTTTAGAATATTCTCCAAAAGTTAGTTGGTTTTAATTTAATAATAATAGATGTTATATTGCATTCTTTTTCTGAAAGCTTTTGTACTCCCATTCAAAGAAATTTGTTAATTATTTTTTCTCAACAAACCAACCAGTCACAAATTTTTTTTTACAATCGCTAACAGCACTGTTTGTCAACAAATTGTTACAATTGTTGCATTAATGCTAATTTTTCTTTTTCATTTTAACTTTTTATAGCCTATTTTAATTTTTTAAAAAAAGGGTTTTTTAAGAACTAAGTATATATTAATATTTAATTTTACTGTTCTGTTGGTAAATATTTGATTTGTATAGTTATGTTGGTAAATATTTGAATAATATTTGTTAGTAAATATTTGTTGTGTATAGTTAAATTTGAATTGTATAGTTATCACAATATCGAAAGTTCGTGAATGCTGCTTGCTTTTCAGAGATGATATTTCCAAAACTATTCCTCCTTTTACCCTAAAAAGCTGACAAAGACTAAGGAATGTATAGGAAGTATATTAAATGATGTATAAACATAAAATATAAATTTTTTTTATTCATATGTGTTTAGTACAAAGAAGGAAAACGAAACTTAGTGTTTTAGTTCTGCACTGTACAAGAGTCTAGTTGTTAAAACAAAAACAATTATTCATACTAAACTGAAAAACTATGTGTTTAGATTGGAATTCTTTAAATATTTTAATTTCATTTAAGAAAAAAAAGTATAAAATTTAAAGAATTTTATCTTTTTTCTTCTATAAATTAAACAACAAAAAGTTAGACAATTTTACATTTGTGACGTTTTATTTTTGGATACTGAATCTCTTAAAATAATAATGCTAATTCAAAAAAAAGAAAAAACATTATTTAAAAATTTCACTTGAGTTATTGGTTTAAAGAAAATATGATCAATTAATTTTTTAAAAAGCACTGTTAAGATAAAATACAGTTTACAGTTCAGCTTTATATTGAAATGTAAATCCAGTGATTCCCAAAAGTGTTGGTACACTTATGACTTTAAATGAAATAAGACTATTCATTAATTAAAATGAATATTTCAGGATGGATATTTAATAATAAAAAAATATATTCTATTCTTATCAAAACTGCATGGAATATTTTAAAAACAAAGCAAAAGTTTATTTGTAAGAAATCAATCATCAAAAAGTAACAATCACTTTATCCCACAAAAGTCATTGTACATTTTCAAAAAATCTCTGCATATTAGTAAATATCCTAATTCTACTTCCTTTATCTTCTAAGTCTCATTCAAATTTGCATGGCTCTGAAGTTGAGCGTTTATGTTGTCACAAATCAGATATGGATCAGCTGTTCATCACAGTTGATAAAATACAATCGAAAGTGCTGCTGTAAACTAATTTGTAACCCATAAACTACTCTTATATGCTTTTATATCCTTGAAAACAAATTTTTAACAGTTTCAAAAATAACACAGTTTTTGAAAGGAAAATTATGTTTTTAAATGACAGTGAGGCTATGCTATTAAAAATTTAACGAAAGTTAACAATAATTAACTTACTATAACTTAAACTATACTATAAAGAAAAGTTGAACCATCAATTTTTCAGACTGGTGCACACATTCTAAAATTCAAAGATGAGGTTTCATTTCAAAACAATAACAAAAATTGTATTTCTTTACATTACACATTAGGCATACATCTGCCTTCTTTGAATTCTTAAAACAATCTATGTTCTGTTAACATTATAAGAATGCCTGGCTCTGAATGGCATTTTAATATAATATTTTTATATAAGATTTTATAATAAGATGTATAAGATGACATCTAGTTGCTTATAATTTGTCAGATTCTACACATATTACCAACCTTAACACTATATTGAAGCAAATTTATGTTTAAAATAGTTATGAAGTTGATTGTATTGTTGCTAAGAAAATAAACTTGTAGTGAAAGGTGATCTTCAACGCAAATGTAGCGTTAATACACTCAAATCCCTATTTAGTGAAATCCGAAATAGTGTAAATTTCAATGTAACGAATATTTTCTGAATCCCCAAATGAATCTCCGTAGAAACAATGAATTAAAAATACCGATATTACGGAATTGGTAATCCGATTTAATGAAGGTGAAGATAAGCAACGATTCTCATTTTTTCCTCTGATCAAAACACTTTTTCATTCTTCAAAAGTACACAATCAGGGTTTTTTTTAAATTTTAATGTTATATATGTATTAACTATAAATGTGTATTTATATATTATGCAAAAAATTAATTTGCAGAGTGTTAATTGTGGTTAAATATTAAAAACAGTTGAAATAAATTCAGAAAATCAGATTGTAAATATACCTGAAAACTATTTTTTTTTTTACTGTCAAGTTAACCAACAAAGTATGCATTGAAACCAAAGGACAAAAATGATTTTCGTTTGTGAATGGTGCTCCACCCACTCTCTGCAGAAAAAATTCTCTTTCAGGTCTTAATGTGATGCTCGTGGTCATTTGTGACTCATGATCAGCTTTTAACATGAAAGAAATGAAATCAGATAGTAATGTTACATTCTATGAATGGAAGCTCTTGGGGTGGTCAGCATTGAATCTTCTCTTGTCAGAAAAGATGATAAAATAAGATTTTTTACATTATTTGAAATCCAATAATAAATGGAGAAAATAAGGTTGAAATTTGGTCAAAAAAATCGTTTTACAGGGGTTTATTGCTTCAGAGAATATCGTAATATTGAGAGGAGCATGTCATTAATTCATATGCAGGTTCGTCGGAACCACAAAACATAATTGCAATAAAGGGAATTATTGTTGTATAGCATATCGTAGTAGCGAAAGTTCACTGTATATTATTCCGTATGTTTCAATGAATGTTATTTAATTAGATTATATTTATTTATCATTCTTTAAATCACTTCACTCCAACACCCTTCTTCTACAAAATTATAAAATGTTCAAAAATAAAGGAATTAAATTTACTTTGATTCAATGAATTCATGAGAAAATATATATAACATGAAACATATGGTTTGTACGTATAGTTTGTCTGAAGTAAGAACTCCCCTAGCCATTCATCTGGACCCCCGTGGCTGTGGCTATGGTTATGAGATATAACTATTTCAAGTAGGGGTGTGTTTAGAGCAGGTTTTGGCACAGATCGGCAAGAGAAAAGGAATCTTTTTCTTCGGTCTATTGAGAGTGAAGAGAAGGAATGAAATGTGTTATTCTAGTTTCCATAGCCTCAAACTTTGTGGTGGGAGGAGTTCTTACCGTAGACAAACTATATTTTATGTGTCACTATGCAAGACTTTTCATATCCAGACATTTCTGTTTATTCTTTTTATTTATTCCGTTACCTTTAAATGCTTTTGTGTGCTGTTATTAATATATTAAAATGCATTACAGGAAAAACCTTTAGTCAGAGCTGCAGCGTTTACCCTTTTTGGTAATTTGTCCAAATTTGTGAATGGTCCTTCAAACGAACAGTTTGTGGAGCAGATGCAGGGAAATTTTGTCATTTTCATGCTTCACTTGACGAAGATAAAAATGTTATTAAGGTAAATATATACTCCCTCCTTGAATATAAATAATTGATAAACATTATTTATTTTTTTCACTCGATATTATCAGTGGGTTAATGAGTTTTATAACTGTTTTTTAAAAAACATCTGTACATTCTGAATGCTTTGAAAAACAGAATCTGTGTTTTTAATCAACAAAATATTTTTATTGTCTTTATATTCTATAACTTAATGATTAGTGCTAATAACTAGCTTGTTTTTTAATCCTGGTCTGGGAGTCACAGTACCCGTGCAACATTTTTTTTAAATTAAGGTATAATCATTTGGGGATGCTTTACATGCTCATTTAACTTATAATCAATCATTTATCTTCAAAAAAATAGTTAAACTGTTTAATTATTCTTAAATTTAAAAAAAAATTATGGTAATTTAATGAATGCCTGATAACCTGATTATTTAAATTTATTTTGTCCAATTTTAATAATTTTTTTATATGTGTGTATGTGTATGTATATAATCCTCATTGCTTCCTTTAAATATGTTATGTTTTAATATTAATAACTCTATATGTATATATTTTTTTATTATCTTATCTGCATTTTATGTTAATATTATTTTGCAAGATGTATATATAAACTTAGTGTGTGAATATTATAATCTCTATTGCATTATTAAACTGGTATTTTTTAATATGCATTGTATTTATATTTTTACATCTTATCTTGATTTTTTGTTTATTTTGTCAATTATATTACATATTTTAAACAGATTTTTTTATTAAACTTAACATTTACTTGAATGAAAGACTGTGTTTTATTATAATATTAAAGATTTCAGATAATATGAACTTTCTATTTCATTGTGATTTTTTATAGGGTAATGAAGTTTTTATAAATCAGTTAGGATAAATGAACCTTTTTAATATTTCCATAATGGTTACAAGTCATTATATAATTTAATATCATTTCTAAATATAATTCCATAAAGATAAATGCAATAATTATTATTTTGGAGAATTTACTTTATCTTTGACTTTTATTTATAAATTCAAAATTCAGCTTATTGTCTTTCACAATAGTTTTACAGATGAAATTATATCTTATCATATACCGTTTAATTTTTGTTAGTACAGTGTTCGAACAATGCCTGCAAGATAGTTCTTTACACGTTTTCTGCAGTGATCAGTTTTTCTTTCTTTTAACATAATAGAATGAGATGCAGATTACATTTTCCAACCATTTTTTGGATTATCTACTGCAAACCATTGATAATAACCAAATACTTGCTTAATCAATACGATTTACTCTTCACATAATCAAATATTTTGCAGACGACCAAAAAACACAATTTACTTTCTGGGTGAATTGCTCAATTTTTTTTTAGTGCCAAAGCTGCAATTTAAATTTTAACTTAAAAAGACAAATATTTTAGTAAATAAAATTAAATAAATAAAATTAGGCAAATAATTTTATGATTTTTTTTCTTATGTTAAAATAAAAAAAAACACTGTTTGTTATAGTAAGTAATAATTTGATTGCTAGAGAACCCATTCTACAGCAAAATAATCGTAATTGCTTACATCAAAAAATAGACGAGGTTATGCTTTGAAAGCCTAAGAACGTGAATTCCAATTGCTTATAACACAAGTTTCAGAATACTGACATATTCCTTAAAAAAATGTAGATGAAAAATATGCCCTACTAGAGTATTGTGAACAAATATAGATAATTTTCATAATGGCTATTTCATTCAAGTTATTTAAAGGATTAAGAAGTTTACACAACAAAACTCTCCATATTTTTTTCATATCGACACTCAAACCTGTCGATAGCAAACTTATACTGAATCTAATAAAATTAACTATACAATTCTAAATAGCAATTTATTCTTTTTTTAAATCATCTTTCACAAGATTTAATATTTTTATATGTAGATCAAGATTTTTTTCTTTTTTAATGTCTCTCATATAAAACTTCGGCAAAGCTATCATCTTCATTCTGCTCTAAGCAGAATTTTTTTAAAAGTTGATCTGTGGTATCAATCCCATTTAGAATGATATCATTCCTCCTTTTCCTTGAAGTAAGGAAGCTCTCATCATGATTCTTAGATGTACCTGGAGTACCTGTAATAAAAAAATTTATTAAAAATGAATGCCATTAACTTTGTTTTTCAAAAATATGCATTCGCTCACCTTTGTTAGATTGATTATGATCAGTGCCTGATTAAGCGTACTCGGGGGCCCTAGGCCATTCAAATTTTTGGGGCCCTTAGATTAAATTTTTTTCTATCGTATATTTTTTATTTACTCAAATATAAAAGTATTTATACATCTTTTCATGTAAGAAAGCATATTTAAAATTAAAATAAATAATAATAAATTAAATTTTACTTTATTGTGTTAAATTAGAACTAAAAAATAATCATAACATTTTGAAACTCTTTGCTTCCTGTTTAAACAAATCTCAGCTCGCTATAGTACTGCCTTCAATTTTTTCGAGTGCATATCAAAGTGACAAATTTGAACTTAAAAAACATTGATAAATTTTATAATACATGGACCATAATAATACTTATAAATAACTAAAATAAGTAATAAATAAATATGATTAACATTATGTAAGAAAATTATTGTATTCTATTAATATATATTTAAAATTGATTTTTTTTTTTTAAAAAAACAATCATTGTGTTTCTTAATATTTTTAAATTTATTTTCAAAAAATCCATTTTAAGGGGGCCCCTATTCATTGGGGGTCCCAGGCCATGACCTAACGGGTAATCCGGCACTGATTATGATTATAAAGAAACTGCTATCTGACTTATATAACTGTAGCTTTAAAATATCTTACATTAAAGAGCCCTTCTAAAAAACGTTTTTAGCAGCTATTTGGAATTTTATTGTTATCTATGTTATAAGCACTAAATATTGAAGGCAGTAAGCACTAATAAGTGTTATAAGCACTAAATATTCTCCGATTATGCAATATACTTACAAGTTGAAAATAATTTATAACATACACAGTTTGATTTTCTTTGAATTAGTGTGCAATATTTAAAGATGTACTTGTTTTCTCCAAAATTAGTTTGTTTATTTGTTCAGTAATAGTTACATTTATTTTTGTTGGCTAATTAGCCAAGCGATTAATTAAAATAGTGTCAAGAAATGATATAAAATAGTAGATGATTCAATCGTGTAAATTGATTACAAATCCAAATCCTACTTTCTATTTGAGTGGCAATGTCCTCAGTAATCTCATCGTCTCCCATTTCTCCAACTGCCAATTGGTGAAAACTTCTCGATAATTCAAATTCCTCTTGTGGAATATTAAAAATTTCGTTTCCTGACAAAACATCGGGAAGCTTTGATGGTTCCTCCACCTGTAAAGTTTTTGCTGAAAATAGAACATTTTCTATTATCTACACTTATAATAACATAATTCAAAAATTGTGTTCCCTTTTCAAATACAGGAAAAACAGCATTTTTGCAACAGCAAATTGAATTATTTTTTACAGCTTTACTTATATTCAAGACTAATAAACAAGAAAAACTAAATACAAAAGCATGAAACTATGTCTGGTTTTAATATCAGTAAAAAATAGCCATAAATAGGATGGGAAAAAAAAATTTAAAAACTGGTTTTTCCTGAATTCTAAGAGATTAGTTTTAACATTTTGTGAAACAAATATAAAATTTTTGTAAATAAATGTGTATTTTTTCTAAACTACTGCATAAGTTCTAATTTTCACTTCTCAAAAGTTGCTTACCGATACATTTAATAATACAATTTAAATGTTTGTGTTAAACAAATTTGAATATACTTACTTTCCTATCTCATTGAAAAATAAAAACTTCTAAAACAAAAATATTGACATTTTAGAGTGTTCTAATGATTTTCCTAATTTAAAAATAAATTTTACAATTCTGATGATTGTTTCAGAATATAGGATCGCAAAGAATGTTTCTACTTTGTGAAAAATATGAAAATTGTGATAGGGATTTTTTCGCTAATAATACAACAGGACATTAATATCCTGTGAGTAAACAATGGGCTTTGAAATAAGTAATAAAAAAAATGTTTAGTTTTGCTTACTAGGAATTTCAGCTGGTTGAGAAATCGGAGAAGTCGGTTGTTCATAATTACTGTAAGTCCTGTTAAAAAAAGTCATGTTAAATAATAGTTCTGATACCTTTTTTATGCATATAAATATATAAATTCAAAAAAAATTAAAATTCATACTCCCGCTTCTCTCTGACATGGCCATGTAAAAATGACATCGCCTTCATGTGTATCCACTCGGCCTTCTTTTTTGCAGCAGTGCCACTAGGCCCTAGTTTTTTTTTCTCTTACGAAGGAAGCTCTGAGACATTTCCACTTCTGTTTGGCTTCAGTTACTTTAAAATATAAAAAATAAATTCTCAAGACAAAAATGTCAAATACAGTATTCAAATGACATTTTTAAGACATCTATACAAACTTTTCACTCAAAAATTTATTCAAAAAAATAATTTTTAAGAACTAGTGATAAAACTAAAAGAGTGAATTTCATAAACAAGATTTTTTTTTTCTAAGAAAAGGTGAGAAAATGTATTGTAGCAGAATGTGCATGAATGAAAGTATATAACAGAAAAGATCCATATTCAATGGATATACTGTTTATTTGACTTAAAAAATATCCATTAAGGGCCCTAATATAGCAGTGGAACAATTTTTTTTTCATTCATCATAAATAAACTTCCTTACAGAATACTATATATTTAGTTATTTATAAAGAGTAACTTAACTATTGTTATGACAGTCAAAAATATTATTAGCATTAAATTATCTTTGGAAATCAATTAAAAATACTTTCCATTAATAGGTTACATAACATTGATTTGATTAATGAAGTAAATTCAAAAATATTATACAAAATTTATTATTAAAATAAAATAAGTAATAGTAAAATTTTACTCACCATCTATGCTAAGCTTTTCAGCTATTTTTATCCAAGTTTGCTTCTTTTTTTCTGCGTCTCTGAAATCCGCACGGCTATAATCATATAGCCATGGGCTATTTCTCATGTAGTCAATTAATTGTTCTTCCATTTTCTTTAATAATTCTTAACCAAATTTTTCTTAACCTTTACATAAGCAAATTTTTAAATTCTAATTGCCGCTTCGCTTCTTTCACGTGCGAGATCAAAACACGAGGTTTGGGAGCGGAAACTAGCAACGAATCTGATTGGCTACTAGGCTTGGCAATAGTAACAAAAGTTGACTCGTTTCCAACTCTACTGGAAGCAATGACAACATGGAGAAACAACGCTAATGCGCCGGCGCGCAACTTTGGCAACGAGTTTCTCGTTGCCGTTGCTCCCGGTGGAGATCCAGCTTTAGGGTTTTCAGTGTTAGGATTAGGGTTTTGTAAAAACTGAATTGTAGAGTTAATTTTGAACTTGGATAATGATAAAACAAGCAGAATAATTTAAACATCAAAATCAGAAAATATTAGAATGCTTATAAAACATACTAAAAAAATTTTTTTGTTGTATGAAACTGAAGTATGAATTATTTGTTATATGAACTGAAGTTTATAGTTTTAAACTGAACTATGAAAATCGTTCGCAACAAGAAAACTCATGTGGAAGTAAATCTCTGTTTCAGAATACTTTTATTTATTTTAAACAGTTTTATAAAATGTTTTATGATATCTAACAAACCAGTGGTCCAATTTATGAAAATTTTCTTCAGACTATTCTTACAATTCATTGTGTAAATTATGCCTGATTTATGCATGAAAAATGATACAAAAACTGTTCATTTTTCATATATAAATCATTTGTAAGGAAATTTATAAGAATAAATTTCCTTATAAATATACTTTTTCGATAAAATTGTGCAATTTTTTAAATAGTTATCCAAAGGAAAGCAAAATGTAACTTTGTAAATCCAAAACAATTGCCATTGAAAAGTTAGAATAGAATTTTCATGTGTTACTAATTAAATAAAAATATTAAATTATAAGCTTATGCTTACAAAAAAGAGACCTTTGGATTAGTCTTATGTACAGTGGTGTTTGTGCTCCGGGGATTTTGAACTTTGATATCCGGAAATTCCGGATATCAAGAGGACTTAAAAACATGTATTTCAGATGAGTCACCTATAAAAGTCTCTGTGAAACCTTCTACATTAGCAGAAAAGCAAACTACTTCTACCTCTGCATGTGCAGTTCTCGAGGAAATTTCTTTAACTGTAAATGAGGAAAATAAAAGTCAACCTTCCTGCAATTATGAAGTTCACCTCAAAAGAAAGACAAGCCCATAAACATCAGAAAATTAAAAAAAGCAGCAGAAATTAGATAATTTTTTTTAAAGAATTAATTCAGGTAATTTAAAATATTTACATAAAATGTAGTAGTTTATATGTTTGAAAATTTATGGTTATTACTTTTGCAAAAAAAGTAATTCATTGAACTTTTATAATTAGGTCACTCAATACTTCATAATTGTAATTTTTCATTCCCCCCCCCCTTCTTGAAACTCCAAAATGCCGGTAGTAAGTCCGTAAAAGTTTCAGGGGATTTTTTGGGGTCCCACAAACACCCCTGTATGTATGAGATGGAAAATATCAAAATTAATTTTATTCTGGAATTCATTTGTAATGAATTTTGAATAATCACCAATATGACTCTCTTGCACGCAGAGACAGATGCCTCTCTAACTACGAAACTGCTCGAGATGATAGCTTAATATTTTTAAAATAGTAAATACTTGATTTCCTCACAATCAATTCAAATAGTTAATTCAACAATTTTATTCTCACTTAAATATATATTTTTAAAAAATTACCATGAATTGACTGTTTATTTACAAAATAAACCTGTTTTAGGTTTCTTTTCTAACCCCACTCCTCTTTAGCTATTTTTGAAAAGTTTTGACACAAAAATATAATTATCGAACCATAATTCTCTTCTATCAATTCTAATGTTTTTTTCTTTTCTAATATTTAGGTTATATTCTCGGGAACCTTCCGCCTGAAAAGCATAACTTGATTCCAAAAAAAAGGGTCTGTTCTGGTATGCATTCTCACTATCATTATTGATTGATGTTTATTTGAAATTTAGTTTGTACTTCGCGGAATGATGGTGGAGAAGCTAACTGCCAATGTTTTTAGTTCTAATTATCGATTTATCTAAATTTCTTAAAAGCTATTTAAAGATCTAATCAAAGAATGAAACTAATTTACAAATTCAGAAAAAGACAAAATGAGTAAGTAACATTTTAAATTATAAATCAAAGTAGAAAAGCACTTCAAGTTATATTGTGATGAACCTTTTAATGATGAACAAGATTAATTCTATTCCTTTAAGTTTTGGTTTTTATTTTTAATCCCTTTGTGCCTTATTTGCAAAAAGTGGAGCAGTAGGCATCAATGATTATGTTTTGTAATTTACACAAGGTATATGTTAGATATTTTTTTCTCTTCAATTTTGGTACAAATCCTTAATAAAAAATAGGTTTGAATGAAATAGTCAGTGCCAACATTCAAGATTATTGATAAAAAGATTACAAGATGTGAGCCTCAGATTGCATTTAACTAATTAACCAGTGTATGTGAGAGCGTTTGAATTGAATGTAAAGTCTTCTAAGAAAAAGAGTGCATCTCTGATTGCCTATAAGTAACTCACCAGTTTGTGTTAGGGCACAAATAAAGTTTTATGCAAATGGCATGTTCTGTTAAGAATAAATTTTGGACTTGATACCATACAGTGTGCCACGCCACTTTCACAGGATACCATGGCAAACAGTTTGATGACCACTGCTACAAAAAGTTTTAAAAAGTTACTTAAAACTACTTAATTACTTAAAAGTGTAATCATCTTTTGATGTCTCTGTGTTGATTCAAACACTTTAAGTTACTAACCAATTTGTGTTAGAGCAGAAATAAAGTTTCGTGCGAATGGCATGTTATTATAAGAATTAATTTTAGACTTGAAATGGAGGATGCTATAGTGAACAGTTTAACCACTCACAGGATGCTATGGTAAACAGTTTAACCACTGCTGTAGTGTATCTACCACTACAAAAATACAATTTCAATTCACTGGTATATAAAACATGTTAACTAGATTCTATGTTGGGGTACCTTTGCACAGATGAAGGTTTACATTGTCGATAACTACTATTCCCACGTTTGTGACCCGGACGGGATGTGAACCCGCCTACCTTGAGAGAAACTACCACTTTGATACAAACATGCCTACGTTGATGGATGATTCACATTGAACAGTTGACTTGCTACTTCTGACTGTGACATTCTCTACCTCCTCACACTGTTGCTACTCAGTCTCGATCATACACGTCTTTGGCCTGACTGCTAATGGCAACACAGAAGGGACCACGACCGTGAACTTAATACAGCTCTCACGATCAGCACTCAAAAAGTAGGATGATCTTAATACAGCTCTTCCGGCTTCTCACGAAATAGCGATGAATCAACTAGGGGTATCCATTCAGTGAATTCTATCACAGATATAATTCTGGTGGGGGAGTACTGTAGTGTATCTACCACTACAAAAACACAATTCCAATTCACTAGTATATAACACTCGATTCTTTGTTGGGGCTCCTTTTTGATAGATGAAGGTTTACATTATTGATAAATATATCCCCACAACTGCTATAAAAAACTCAAAACTACTGAAAGTGTAACCATTTTTCGATGTCTCTGTGTTGATTCAACCAACTTAAATTTACATTTTGTTTTCTTTCAGCTCTTCTAGTACTGTTGAAAGATCAATCCCTGATATGAGAAACAGAGTAGCTGAAGCATTGAGCTTATTACACCATTATTGAGTTTAGACGACTTCCTTTGTTTGTTCTGCCTACAAGAACTGAAGAAAAAATGTGCATGCAACCTTTTTTTTAAAACAAGAAAACACAACACACATGTATATATATATATATATTTATGTACAGTTTTCAATGTGTTGTGAGATTATTGTTAGAGCAGAGAATACCAATGGATATTGTACTTTCCACTATGATCACAAATTCTAATTTTTTGACTCTTGTAAAAAATTTAAATTTCCAAATTTTTATTGTGTGATTTTTTTAAATTTAATTGCCATTATTAAATGTTATGTTTATTATTGTTGATTTTATTATTCCGTTACAAATTTTATGTTTCCACTATGGGCTCTCTGCACTTCCCTGTGATTGCTATGCGATCATTTTTTTTCCTTCCTAAAAATAAACAGATTGCTACATCACAAATTAAAAACTATCCTGAAAGATATGAATATATTGTATTTGACACAGATTTCGTTGCCTATTCTGTTGGGACAAAATTGAAACCTGATCATTTTGTTCAGTTATCATTGTAACTTCATTTACAACTTTGTTTTTATAATTCCTAATACTGTTGGGATGAAATTGAAATCTGATAATTTTGTTTGGTCACTGTTGAAACTTCATCGACAACCTTTTTTTTAAAAAAAAATTCCTGTTTCATGATTAGTTATTATAAAAACTTTTATTATCTGTGTATAACCCAAATATTAAACAACTATGTGAAAAGTTAATTTTTAATGTTTTACAATTTTGTATTAATTATTTTTATTGCATTTTTCGACTGGTATGGTTTAATGTAAAACATATTATGAAGGTGGATGTAACTTATTTGTTACTTTATAATTGCAAACGTAGTTACATAACGTTTTAAATATGTTTATTATAAAATGTTTTACACATCTAATTTTGCATAATAATCAATATCTATGTAATAATAGCAGAGAAGAGAAATAAGGTATAATAAATAAATATAGCTTTAAAAGGTTATAGGTTGTAAATACAATTAGATGAAAATAGAGAAGAAATATTTTACAGGTTCAAAATGCCTTCAAAACTTAAATATTTTGCCAAAGCAACTAAGAAAATCTAAATCATTGTTAGGTAAGAATCATGTTACAATCAATAGAACAGCAAGCATAAGTTTAATCATCAAGATTCTATGGTATTTCATTCAATTTGGTTGATTAAATGGAACACTGATATTTCAATTATACATATATATATTAGTTTATTAGACAACTGTGTTTCCTTTTCTCTATGAATAATAATTATACATATATTGAAATACTTTTGATTTTTTTTTCTTCATGAAGCTGGGGTGCTTAATGCTTACCATAGAGTACCTTATACCCAAACTTTCCTGACATAATGGGGTCCCTACCAAAATACCTAAAGGGACCATTGTGGCCCCTCCTCTCATTCTTGGTATAAAGTTCTATATATACATACATTTCTATTAAGCTAACTCATGAATGATTAAATGAGCTCCTAAATTGGATTAAATTATGAAAAGTCAGAAGTACTCAACATTTTTAATAAGTTTCATTTTAAATTACAGAGCAATGAAATACCAGAGGGGTATTTATTAAACTTGCGAGTGTAAACAATGAAAACTGCAGCTAAGAAATTTTTGAGAAAGCAAGAACTATTAACTTGTTATATTATTTCTTTTTTTTTCTGAGAGGTTTCAATGTCAAAAGCTAAGCAAACCAAAATTGATAAAAAAAAATTTTTTTATTAGTTCTAATACTCTATAAAATTTCTTTTTTTTTATTTTTTACTACAAATAATAAACACTACATATTTTTGGGATTTTAAGTGCTTGCTACTAAAAATTATTTTAAAACGTTTTAAGATTATTTTGCTCTAAACAAATATTGGCATGTCTAATTGTAGATTTAAAAATATGTGGAATGATGCTAAGTCTCGCTTTTCAATGGCAGTGTTAGAGATTTTCTGTATAAAGAAATAATTCCTTAGTCTCTCTTTTAGATGTAATTCCTTTCCTTTGCCTACTAACTAACCCTCTTGATTTTTTTTTTGGGAGGGGGGAGTCATCTTTGTTTCTTGCTATCACAAAACAAATTTTCTTCAAAGAAAAAATCATTCCATTAAATGTTCTTTAAATTTCTGTTGTTATGTTTGAAAAATAGTGCCAATCTGTACTTCAATGCTAATGTTTGCTTTTCTTGTGAATAACCAGTTGTATTTTATTAATTTGCTTCTTTTTGTCTAATTTTCTTTAAATATAATTTTTGAAGAATTGCAATAAAAACATATTATTTATCTTACAGTATAAAGCATTTATTTTCTTTATGTACAAACATGACGAGATGTTAATCGAATTTTTTTTCCGTAATTTTACGACTAATGTTTTTCTTTATGAATCATCTACTGAAAAAAAGAAGCATTTTTTTTTTTTTTTGCTTCATATTCAATGACTGAATTCAAAGTGTTAATATATTCCCTAAATTACCAATCGTTTTATCTTGATGCTCGCTTCTTTATCTCACTTTTTTTAATAGAAGTTTTGCAAATTTATTTTTAAAAAAACTTTCAATTTCTGTTACAGTTACAAAACGTTTAACTTTTAGTCTATACCAATAAAATCTATAGCTGAAATGAAACTTTTTTTTTCTTTTTTAAAAATTTAATAAATATATAAACTTAGTTATTCCTGGTGGGAATTTCAACTCCATCAGTTTGTAAATTATTCCATTGCGCCAAACTCTATGACACGCATTACTGATGTCAAGCATTAGCGTAGCTGAAGTCGTTGTAGTCTATTAATACTATTTTTAAAATATTTTATTATTTTTAAATATTTAAAAAAATTTTTTTTTGTGATAACATCTAAAAATTGGGAGAGATAAAGGAATCCGACCTCAATATGAATAATATAAATACTGTGTTGTTGTTAACCAATATTAATGATTCTAAATTTCTCTTCATAATCTTTTATTCTTTCTGAGTTCTTTATAATTTGCAATTTTAAAACTTATATGCAATAAGATAATAAAATATCCCTTATCCAAGCAGTAGAGTTAAAAGAATAAAGTTTCACTTATTGTATATCGTAGTAGGAAAGAAAATAAGGAGAATAAAAGTAATTGCCCTACTACATTGTAATAACGGTTAGATAATAAAGGTAATCAATGATAAGGGAATACAATTTCCTCTAACCTTAAAGAGAACAAATTTCTCTTATTACAGTAGTGGTGGTAAGAAAATAAATTTCCTTTATTGCAGTATTATCCGTAAAAGGATATATTTTCCTTTGTTATAGTAATATTCGAAAGATAAAACTGCTCTTATCTTAGATAAGGGTAAGAGAATAAAATACCTTTATTACAGCAGTAGCGGTAAGAAGATAAAATACCTTTATTACAGCAGTAGCGGTAAGAAGATAAAATTTGTATTACTACAGTAGTAGTAGTAAGAGAATAAAATTTCCTTTGTTATAGTAATATAGGAAAGATAAAACTGCCTTAATCATGTTAGCAGCAGTAAGAAAATAAAATAAAAAAAATCCCTAGGATGAAAATAATCAGTGGTAACTTAAACAATCCCTTGTCTTTCCAAATCGCCAAAACAGAATGAAATTTTCTTTCTTCCGATCGTTGCGACAGTAAAAGAATAATAAAAATCAGTAGTACGATTAAAAAAAATTTACAATATCAGAAATAGGCAATTTGTTCCCCGTGTCCATTCTCAACATTTCTGTCCGGTGGGCCAGAAGACCATGATCTTTGGCCAAAAATTAAATTTTTAACTAAAATATGTGTAGGCAGTTTTAATATAGCCCAAATTAAGTATTCATAATCATTCCAAACATTATAATTTACTTTTTGGACCAACAAGAGTATAGTGTAATGAAAAATATGTTTAAAAGAATTTTTTTTTTAATGTAACTTTTACATTTTTATTTCAAAAATATATATAGAAATTTCACCTTACTGTTGCATTTTTATCCGAGTAATTAGTCTGAAATTATAGTACAATTTGTTGAATTAGTTAATACTCTTCACAAACTTATAGTTTATATCTTATCATCTGACATTTTACAATGTTTTAATGACTTTCGATACTTAGTTCCACGAGGTACTTAGCTAAACTTTTTGTTGTTGACTTCTCTAATGTTTCTTTTTTTCGAAAAAACCTACACCATTATGCCCGTACTGTAAAGGTGGACTAAATATACCAAAAAACAAATATTATGTTTTTCTTTCATATTTTCGCGTTATTTTGTAATATTACTTCGGAAATATAATTTGCTTTTCATTTTTAATATAAAATTACGAAAATTATTATATTTTCATTGCTATATTTAATTATTTAAACGTACTATATTATTTTTTTTTATTTTTGCTCGCCATATTTCACCCGCCATTTTTTTTCTGGGTATTTTTAGTGTATTTCGAAATTTCAACTATTAATTCAATTTACCTGCACATAAGAACCCCCAAATTTTTTCGAAATAATAATTTTGGCCACGAAACCTTGGATGCTAGTCCACTGTGCAGTGCATTGTAGCAGATATTGGTCATCGCTCCCTTCATCAATTCGACAAAAATCCAGCCCTTATTGTCATCGAAATTGTACCTGCAGACATTTTGGTTCGGAACCGGAATTTTCCTATATAAAGATTCCGAGGCCTCGCTCCAGAAAGCATCCGGATCTTCCAAGGATTTCTTGTGCATATTCCAGAACTCATCTGGGCCTATCGCTTCTGCTCCTCCGTAGCCTTGTATGCGTAGTTCGTGTCCTGGTAGTTATCGTGCAGTACTAGTCCATTCAACAATCTCAATAATATAAAAGAGTTTGAAAGTCGACCCTCGCAGGGTTTTGTACCCAGAGCCTCCGGGACTACATATCTAACTTGCCCACAGCGCAACCAACTGCGCCAAAATTCACATGCTAGCCGCGCGAATATTTAATTTAAAAACACCACCTCCGGTTTAGTCAACAAAACTTATTTTGGTCCATTGTGGGCCCACTAATTAGTCTATAAAAAATTCCTTTCGTACAATTGTTAGTTACAATAACTTCTAATTTCAGACCGAGTTTGAAATTTATAGGTTAATATTATCGGGAGTTACGGGGTTTGATGTGTGCGTGCCCCCTGATACTACTTTTGTTCCTTTTTCAACAATTATTCGCTTATTAACAAAGCAAAATAATTATTTTCATATATAGAACACTTTATTCACTTAAAAATATTGAAAAATGAGTTAAAAAATAACATAAAATAAAATAAATAAATAAATAAAAATTGTTCAAAATTTATCCGTTAATTTGCTATTAGTCGCTATTTCCCAAAGGAAAAATAATTATTTCCATATTGTTGTTGTTGTTGTTAATTTACGTCGCACTAGAGCTGCACAATGGGCTATTGGCGACGGTCTGGGAAACATCCCGGAGGATGATCCGAAGACATGCCATCACAATTTTGATCCTCTGCGGAGTGGATGGCACCCCCGCTTCGGTAGCCCGACGACCTGCGCGCGAAGTCGAGCACTTTACGGTAGCACAGTTTAACGAGGACCAATACCGCACACCCTCGGTCCCTACGCAGACTGATCCAAGTGGTCACCCACCCGCACACTGACCGCAGCCAGTGATGCTTGACTTCGGTGATCTGCTGGGAACCGTGTCTTAACGATCAGTCCACTGCGGGACTATTTCCATATACAGAATACTTGATTCACGTTAAAATGTCGAAAAGTATATTAAAAAACATAATATAAAATAAGTAAAAAAAATTCAACATCGACCCTCACAGGGTTTCGAACCCAGGGCTGCCGGGACTACGTATCTAACTTGCCAAAGCACTACCAACTTCGCCACGCTTCACATGCCAACGCCGCGAATATTTAGATTAAAAACACCACCCCCAGTTTAGTCAACAAAACTTAATTTGGCCCTTTGTGGGCCCATAATATTAAAAATATTGAAAGTAAAAATATTGAAAAAGGAGTTAAAAAAATAACGCAAAATAAAATAAATAAATAAATAAAAATTGTCCAAAATTTATCCGTTTATTAGCTGTTATTCGCTATTTCCCAAAGGAAAAATAATTATTTCTATATACAGAACACTTGATTCGCGTTATAATATCGAAAAGTATATAAAAAAATAATATAAAACAAATAAAAAAAATTTAAAATCGACCCTCACACAGTTCCGAACCCAGGAACAACGGGACTACATATCAGCGTTGCACACAGCGCTACCAACTGCGCTACTCTTCACATGCCAGCTCCACGAATATTTAGCTTAATACACCTACTACTGGTTAGTCAACAAAACATGTTTTGGCCCTTTGTGGGCCCACTAATTAGTCTATAAAAAATTCCTTTCGTACAATTGTTAGTTACATTAACTTCTAATTTCAGACCGAGTTTGAAATTTATAGGTTAATATTATAGGGAAAAACGGGGTGTGATGTGTGCGTGTCCCCTGATACTACTTTTGTTCCTTTTTCAACAATTATTAGCTCTTTAACAAAGTAAAATAATTCTTTTCATATATAGAACACTTTATTCACTTAAAAATATTGAAAAGGAGTTAAAAAAATAACATAGATTAAAATAAATAAATAAAAATTGTCCAAAATTTATCCATTAATTTGCTATTATTCGCTATTTCCCAAAGGAAAAATAATTATTTCTATATACAGAACACTTGATTCGCGTTATAATATAGAAAAGTATATAAAAAAAATAATATAAAATAAATAAAAAAATTTAAAATCGACCCTCACAGGGTTCCGAACCCAGGACCTTCGGGACTACATATCAGCGTTGCACGCAGCTCTACCAACTGCGCCACTCTTCACATGCCTGCTCCGCGAATATTTAGCTTAATACACCTACTCCCGGTTAGTCAACAAAACATATTTTGGCCCTTTGTGGGCCCACTAATTAGTCTATAAAAAATTCCTTTCGTACAATTGTTTACTACATTAACCTCTAATTTCAGGCCTAGTTTGAAATTTATAGGTTAATATTATAGGGAGTTACGGGGTGTGATGTGCGCAGGCCCTCCTGATACTACTTTTGTTCCTTTTTCAACAATTATTCGCTCTTTAACAAAGAAAAATAATTCTTTTCAAATATAGAACACTTTATTCACTTAAAAATATAGAAAAAGGAGGTAAAAAAATAACATAAGTTAAAATAAATAAATAAATAAAAATTATCCAAAATTTATCCGTTAATTTGCTATTATTCGCTATTTCCCAAAGGAAAAATAATTATTTCTATATAGAGAACACTTGATTCACGTTATAATATCGAAAAGTATATAAAAAAAATAATATAAAATAAATAAAAAAAATTTAAAATCGACCCTCACAGGGTTCCGAACCCAGGACCTTCGGGACTACATATCAGCGTTGCACGCAGCGCTACCAACTGCGCCACTCTTCACATGCCTGCTTCGCGAATATTTAGCTTAATACACCTACTCCCGGTTAGTCAACAAAACATATTTTGGCCCTTTGTGGGCCCACTAATTAGTCTATAAAAAATTCCTTTCGTACAATTGTTTACTACATTAACCTCTAATTTCAGGCCGAGTTTGAAATTTATAGGTTAATATTATAGGGAGTTACGGGGTGTGATGTGTGCGTGCCCCCTGATACTACTTTTGTTCCTTTTTCAACAATTATTCGCTCTTTAACAAAGAAAAATAATTCTTCTCAAATATAGAATACTTTATTCACTTAAAAATATAGAAAAAGGAGTTAAAAAAATAACATAAATTAAAATAAATAAATAAATAAAAATTGTCCAAAATTTATAAGTTAATTTGCTATTATTCGCTATTTCCGAAAGGAAAAATAATTATTTCTGTATAGAGAACACTTTATTCGCGTTATAATATCGAAAAGTATATAAAAAAAATAATATAAAATAAATAAAAAAAAATTTAAAATCGACCCTCACAGGGTTCCGAACCCAGGACCTTCGGGACTACATATCAGCGTTGCACCCAGCGCTACCAACTGCGCCACTCTTCACATGCCAGCTCCGCGAATATTTAGCTTAATACACCAACTCCCGGTTAGTCAACAAAACATATTTTGGCCCTTTGTGGGCCCAATTATTAGTCTATAAAAAATTCCTTTCGTACAATTGTTTACTACATTAACCTCTAATTTCAGGCCGAGTTTGAAATTTATAGGTTAATATTATAGGGAGTTACGGGGTGTGATGTGTGCATGCCCTCCTGATACTACTTTTGTTCCTTTTTCAACAATTATTCGCTCTTTAACAAAGAAAAATAATTCTTTTCAAATATAGAACACTTTATTCACTTAAAAATATAGAAAAAGGAGTTAAAAAAATAACATAAGTTAAAATAAATAAATAAATAAAAATTGTCCAAAATTTATCCGTTAATTTGCTATTATTCGCTATTTCCCAAAGGAAAAATAATTATTTCTATATAGAGAACACTTGATTCGCGTTATAATATAGAAAAGTATATAAAAAAATAATATAAAATAAATAAAAAAAATTTAAAATCGACCCTCACAGGGATCCGAACCCAGGACCTTCGGGACTACATATCAGCGTTACACACAGCGCTACCAACTGCGCCACTCTTCACATGCCTTCTCCGCGAATATTTAGCTTAATGCACCTACTTCCGGTTAGTCAACAAAACATATTTTGGCCCTTTATGGGCCCACTAATTAGTGTATAAAAAATTCCTTTCGTACAATTGTTAACTACATTAACCTCTAATTTCAGGCCGAGTTTGAAATTTATAGGTTAATATTATAGGGAGTTACGGGGTGTGATGTGTGCATGCCCTCCTGATACTACTTTTGTTCCTTTTTCAACAATTATTGGCTCTTTAACAAAGAAAAATAATTCCTTTCATATAAAGAATACTTTATTCACTTAAAAATATTGAAAAAGGAGTTAAAAAAAACATAAAATAAAATAAATAAATAAATAAAAATTGTCCAAAATTTATCCGTTTATTTGCTATTATTCGCTATTTTCCAAAGGAAAAATAATTATTTCTATATAGAGAACACTTGACTCGCGTTATAATATCGAAAAGTGTATAAAAAAAATTATATAAAATAAATAAAAAAAATTTAAAATCGACCCTCACAGGGATCCGAACCCAGGACCTTCGGGACTACGTATCAGCGTTGCACACAGCGCTACCAACTGCGCCACTCTTCACATGCCTGCTCCGCGAATATTTAGCTTAATATACCTACTCCCGGTTAGTCAACAAAACATATTTTGGTCCTTTGTGGGCCCACTAATTAGTCTATAAAAAATTCGTTTCGTACAATTGTTTACTACATTAACCTCTAATTTCAGGCCGAGTTTGAAATTTATAGGTTAATATTATAGGGAGTTACGGGGTGTGATGTGCGCAGGCCCTACTGATACTACTTTTGTTCCTTTTTCAACAATTATTCGCTCTTTAACATAGAAAAATAATTCTTTTCAAATATAGAACACTTTATTCACTTAAAAATATAGAAAAAGGAGTTAAAAAAATAACATAAGTTAAAATAAATAAATAAATAAAAATTGTCCAAAATTTATCCGTTAATTTGCTATTATTCGCTATTTCCCAAAGGAAAAATAATTATTTCTATATAGAGAACACTTGATTCACGTTATAATATCGAAAAGTATATAAAAAAAATAATATAAAATAAATAAAAAAAATTTAAAATCGACCCTCACAGGGTTCCGAACCCAGGACCTTCGGGACTACATATCAGCGTTGCACGCAGCGCTACCAACTGCGCCACTCTTCACATGCCTGCTTCGCGAATATTTAGCTTAATACACCTACTCCCGGTTAGTCAACAAAACATATTTTGGCCCTTTGTGGGCCCACTAATTAGTCTATAAAAATTCCTTTCGTACAATTGTTTACTACATTAACCTCTAATTTCAGGCCGAGTTTGAAATTTATAGGTTAATATTATAGGGAGTTACGGGGTGTGATGTGTGCGTGCCCCCTGATACTACTTTTGTTCCTTTTTCAACAATTATTCGCTCTTTAACAAAGAAAAATAATTCTTCTCAAATATAGAATACTTTATTCACTTAAAAATATAGAAAAAGGAGTTAAAAAAATAACATAAATTAAAATAAATAAATAAATAAAAATTGTCCAAAATTTATAAGTTAATTTGCTATTATTCGCTATTTCCGAAAGGAAAAATAATTATTTCTGTATAGAGAACACTTTATTCGCGTTATAATATCGAAAAGTATATAAAAAAAAATAATATAAAATAAATAAAAAAAATTTAAAATCGACCCTCACAGGGTTCCGAACCCAGGACCTTCGGGACTTCATATCAGCGTTGCACGCAGCTCTACCAACTGCGCCACTCTTCACATGCCTGCTCCGCGAATATTTAGCTTAATACACCTACTCCCGGTTAGTCAACAAAACATATTTTGGCCCTTTGTGGGCCCACTAATTAGTCTATAAAAAATTCCTTTCGTACAATTGTTTACTACATTAACCTCTAATTTCAGGCCGAGTTTGAAATTTATAGGTTAATATTATTGGGAGTTACGGGGTGTGATGTGTGCGTGCCCCCTGATACTACTTTTGTTCCTTTTTCAACAATTATTCGCTCTTTAACAAAGAAAATAATTCCTTTCATATAAAGAATACTTTATTCACTTAAAAATATTGAAAAAGGAGTTAAAAAAAACATAAAATAAAATAAATAAATAAATAAAAATTGTCCAAAATTTATCCGTTTATTTGCTATTATTCGCTATTTTCCAAAGGAAAAATAATTATTTCTATATAGAGAACACTTGACTCGCGTTATAATATCGAAAAGTGTATAAAAAAAATTATATAAAATAAATAAAAAAAATTTAAAATCGACCCTCACAGGGATCCGAACCCAGGACCTTCGGGACTACATATCAGCGTTGCACACAGCGCTACCAACTGCGCCACTCTTCACATGCCTGCTCCGCGAATATTTAGCTTAATATACCTATTCCCGGTTAGTCAACAAAACATATTTTGGTCCTTTGTGGGCCCACTAATTAGTCTATAAAAAATTCGTTTCGTACAATTGTTTACTACATTAACCTCTAATTTCAGGCCGAGTTTGAAATTTATAGGTTAATATTATAGGGAGTTACGGGGTGTGATGTGCGCAGGCCCTACTGATACTACTTTTGTTCCTTTTTCAACAATTATTCGCTCTTTAACAAAGAAAAATAATTCTTTTCAAATATAGAACACTTTATTCACTTAAAAATATAGAAAAAGGAGTTAAAAAAATAACATAAGTTAAAATAAATAAATAAATAAAAATTGTCCAAAATTTATCCGTTAATTTGCTATTATTCGCTATTTCCCAAAGGAAAAATAATTATTTCTATATAGAGAACACTTGATTCACGTTATAATATCGAAAAGTATATAAAAAAAATAATATAAAATAAATAAAAAAAATTTAAAATCGACCCTCACAGGGTTCCGAACCCAGGACCTTCGGGACTACATATCAGCGTTGCACGCAGCGCTACCAACTGCGCCACTCTTCACATGCCTGCTTCGCGAATATTTAGCTTAATACACCTACTCCCGGTTAGTCAACAAAACATATTTTGGCCCTTTGTGGGCCCACTAATTAGTCTATAAAAATTCCTTTCGTACAATTGTTTACTACATTAACCTCTAATTTCAGGCCGAGTTTGAAATTTATAGGTTAATATTATAGGGAGTTACGGGGTGTGATGTGTGCGTGCCCCCTGATACTACTTTTGTTCCTTTTTCAACAATTATTCGCTCTTTAACAAAGAAAAATAATTCTTCTCAAATATAGAATACTTTATTCACTTAAAAATATAGAAAAAGGAGTTAAAAAAATAACATAAGTTAAAATAAATAAATAAATAAAAATTGTCCAAAATTTATCCGTTAATTTGCTATTATTCGCTATTTCCCAAAGGAAAAATAATTATTTCTATATAGAGAACACTTGATTCGCGTTATAATATAGAAAAGTATATAAAAAAATAATATAAAATAAATAAAAAAAATTTAAAATCGACCCTCACAGGGATCCGAACCCAGGACCTTCGGGACTACATATCAGCGTTACACACAGCGCTACCAACTGCGCCACTCTTCACATGCCTTCTCCGCGAATATTTAGCTTAATGCACCTACTTCCGGTTAGTCAACAAAACATATTTTGGCCCTTTATGGGCCCACTAATTAGTGTATAAAAAATTCCTTTCGTACAATTGTTAACTACATTAACCTCTAATTTCAGGCCGAGATTGAAATTTATAGGTTAATATTATAGGGAGTTACGGGGTGTGATGTGTGCATGCCCTCCTGATACTACTTTTGTTCCTTTTTCAACAATTATTGGCTCTTTAACAAAGAAAAATAATTCCTTTCATATAAAGAATACTTTATTCACTTAAAAATATTGAAAAAGGAGTTAAAAAAAACATAAAATAAAATAAATAAATAAATAAAAATTGTCCAAAATTTATCCGTTTATTTGCTATTATTCGCTATTTTCCAAAGGAAAAATAATTATTTCTATATAGAGAACACTTGACTCGCGTTATAATATCGAAAAGTGTATAAAAAAAATTATATAAAATAAATAAAAAAAATTTAAAATCGACCCTCACAGGGATCCGAACCCAGGACCTTCGGGACTACGTATCAGCGTTGCACACAGCGCTACCAACTGCGCCACTCTTCACATGCCTGCTCCGCGAATATTTAGCTTAATATACCTACTCCCGGTTAGTCAACAAAACATATTTTGGTCCTTTGTGGGCCCACTAATTAGTCTATAAAAAATTCGTTTCGTACAATTGTTTACTACATTAACCTCTAATTTCAGGCCGAGTTTGAAATTTATAGGTTAATATTATAGGGAGTTACGGGGTGTGATGTGCGCAGGCCCTACTGATACTACTTTTGTTCCTTTTTCAACAATTATTCGCTCTTTAACATAGAAAAATAATTCTTTTCAAATATAGAACACTTTATTCACTTAAAAATATAGAAAAAGGAGTTAAAAAAATAACATAAGTTAAAATAAATAAATAAATAAAAATTGTCCAAAATTTATCCGTTAATTTGCTATTATTCGCTATTTCCCAAAGGAAAAATAATTATTTCTATATAGAGAACACTTGATTCACGTTATAATATCGAAAAGTATATAAAAAAAATAATATAAAATAAATAAAAAAAATTTAAAATCGACCCTCACAGGGTTCCGAACCCAGGACCTTCGGGACTACATATCAGCGTTGCACGCAGCGCTACCAACTGCGCCACTCTTCACATGCCTGCTTCGCGAATATTTAGCTTAATACACCTACTCCCGGTTAGTCAACAAAACATATTTTGGCCCTTTGTGGGCCCACTAATTAGTCTATAAAAATTCCTTTCGTACAATTGTTTACTACATTAACCTCTAATTTCAGGCCGAGTTTGAAATTTATAGGTTAATATTATAGGGAGTTACGGGGTGTGATGTGTGCGTGCCCCCTGATACTACTTTTGTTCCTTTTTCAACAATTATTCGCTCTTTAACAAAGAAAAATAATTCTTCTCAAATATAGAATACTTTATTCACTTAAAAATATAGAAAAAGGAGTTAAAAAAATAACATAAATTAAAATAAATAAATAAATAAAAATTGTCCAAAATTTATAAGTTAATTTGCTATTATTCGCTATTTCCGAAAGGAAAAATAATTATTTCTGTATAGAGAACACTTTATTCGCGTTATAATATCGAAAAGTATATAAAAAAAAATAATATAAAATAAATAAAAAAAATTTAAAATCGACCCTCACAGGGTTCCGAACCCAGGACCTTCGGGACTACATATCAGCGTTGCACGCAGCTCTACCAACTGCGCCACTCTTCACATGCCTGCTCCGCGAATATTTAGCTTAATACACCTACTCCCGGTTAGTCAACAAAACATATTTTGGCCCTTTGTGGGCCCACTAATTAGTCTATAAAAAATTCCTTTCGTACAATTGTTTACTACATTAACCTCTAATTTCAGGCCGAGTTTGAAATTTATAGGTTAATATTATTGGGAGTTACGGGGTGTGATGTGTGCGTGCCCCCTGATACTACTTTTGTTCCTTTTTCAACAATTATTCGCTCTTTAACAAAGAAAATAATTCCTTTCATATAAAGAATACTTTATTCACTTAAAAATATTGAAAAAGGAGTTAAAAAAAACATAAAATAAAATAAATAAATAAATAAAAATTGTCCAAAATTTATCCGTTTATTTGCTATTATTCGCTATTTTCCAAAGGAAAAATAATTATTTCTATATAGAGAACACTTGACTCGCGTTATAATATCGAAAAGTGTATAAAAAAAATTATATAAAATAAATAAAAAAAATTTAAAATCGACCCTCACAGGGATCCGAACCCAGGACCTTCGGGACTACATATCAGCGTTGCACTGAGCGCTACCAACTGCGCCACTCTTCACATGCCTGCTCCGCGAATATTTAGCTTAATATACCTATTCCCGGTTAGTCAACAAAACATATTTTGGTCCTTTGTGGGCCCACTAATTAGTCTATAAAAAATTCGTTTCGTACAATTGTTTACTACATTAACCTCTAATTTCAGGCCGAGTTTGAAATTTATAGGTTAATATTATAGGGAGTTACGGGGTGTGATGTGCGCAGGCCCTACTGATACTACTTTTGTTCCTTTTTCAACAATTATTCGCTCTTTAACAAAGAAAAATAATTCTTTTCAAATATAGAACACTTTATTCACTTAAAAATATAGAAAAAGGAGTTAAAAAAATAACATAAGTTAAAATAAATAAATAAATAAAAATTGTCCAAAATTTATCCGTTAATTTGCTATTATTCGCTATTTCCCAAAGGAAAAATAATTATTTCTATATAGAGAACACTTGATTCACGTTATAATATCGAAAAGTATATAAAAAAAATTAACCTCTAATTTCAGGCCGAGTTTGAAATTTATAGGTTAATATTATAGGGAGTTACGGGGTGTGATGTGCGCAGGCCCTACTGATACTACTTTTGTTCCTTTTTCAACAATTATTCGCTCTTTAACAAAGAAAAATAATTCTTTTCAAATATAGAACACTTTATTCACTTAAAAATATAGAAAAAGGAGTTAAAAAAATAACATAAGTTAAAATAAATAAATAAATAAAAATTGTCCAAAATTTATCCGTTAATTTGCTATTATTCGCTATTTCCCAAAGGAAAAATAATTATTTCTATATAGAGAACACTTGATTCACGTTATAATATCGAAAAGTATATAAAAAAAAATAATATAAAATAAATAAAAAAAATTTAAAATCGACCCTCACAGGGTTCCGAACCCAGGACCTTCGGGACTACATATCAGCGTTGCACGCAGCGCTACCAACTGCGCCACTCTTCACATGCCTGCTTCGCGAATATTTAGCTTAATACACCTACTCCCGGTTAGTCAACAAAACATATTTTGGCCCTTTGTGGGCCCACTAATTAGTCTATAAAAATTCCTTTCGTACAATTGTTTACTACATTAACCTCTAATTTCAGGCCGAGTTTGAAATTTATAGGTTAATATTATAGGGAGTTACGGGGTGTGATGTGTGCGTGCCCCCTGATACTACTTTTGTTCCTTTTTCAACAATTATTCGCTCTTTAACAAAGAAAAATAATTCTTCTCAAATATAGAATACTTTATTCACTTAAAAATATAGAAAAAGGAGTTAAAAAAATAACATAAATTAAAATAAATAAATAAATAAAAATTGTCCAAAATTTATAAGTTAATTTGCTATTATTCGCTATTTCCGAAAGGAAAAATAATTATTTCTGTATAGAGAACACTTTATTCGCGTTATAATATCGAAAAGTATATAAAAAAAAATAATATAAAATAAATAAAAAAAAATTTAAAATCGACCCTCACAGGGTTCCGAACCCAGGACCTTCGGGACTACATATCAGCGTTGCACTCAGCGCTACCAACTGCGCCACTCTTCACATGCCAGCTCCGCGAATATTTAGCTTAATACACCAACTCCCGGTTAGTCAACAAAACATATTTTGGCCCTTTGTGGGCCCACTAATTAGTCTATAAAAAATTCCTTTCTTACAATTTTTTGCTACATTAACTTCTAATTTCAGGCCGAGTTTGAAATTTATAGGTTAATATTATAGGGAGTTACGGGGTGTGATGTGTGCATGCCCTCCTGATACTACTTTTGTTCCTTTTCCGACAATTATTCGCTCTTTCACAAAGAAAAATAATTCTTTTCAAATATAGAACACTTTATTCACTTAAAAATATGGAAAAAGGAGTTAAAAAAATAACATAAGTTAAAATAAATAAATAAATAAAAATTGTCCAAAATTTTTCCGTTAATTTGCTATTATTCGCTATTTCCGAAAGGAAAAATAATTATTTCTATATAGAGAACACTTGATTCGCGTTATAATATAGAAAAGTATATAAAAAAATAATATAAAATAAATAAAAAAAATTTAAAAATCGACCCTCACAGGGATCCGAACCCAGGACCTTCGGGACTACATATCAGTGTTGCACACAGCGCTACCAACTGCGCCACTCTTCACATGCCTGCTCCGCGAATATTTAGCTTAATGCACCTACTTCCGGTTAGTCAACAAAACATATTTTGGCCCTTTATGGGCCCACTAATTAGTGTATAAAAAATTCCTTTCGTACAATTGTTAACTACATTAACCTCTAATTTCAGTCCGAGTTTGAAATTTATAGGTTAATATTATAGGGAGTTACGGGGTGTGATGTGTGCATGCCCTCCTGATACTACTTTTGTTCCTTTTTCAACAATTATTCGCTCTTTAACAAAGAAAAATATTTCTTTTCAAATATAGAACACTTTATTCACTTAAAAATATAGAAAAAGGAGTTAAAAAAATAACATAAGTTAAAATAAATAAATAAATAAAAATTGTCCAAAATTTATCCGTTAATTTGCTATTATTCGCTATTTCCCAAAGGAAAAATAATTATTTCTATATAGAGAACACTTGATTCGCGTTATAATATAGAAAAGTATATAAAAAAATAATATAAAATAAATAAAAAAAATTTAAAATCGACCCTCACAGGGTTCCGAACCCAGGACCTTCGGGACTACATATCAGCGTTGCACGCAGCTCTACCAACTGCGCCACTCTTCGCATGCCTGCTCCGCGAATATTTAGCTTAATACACCTACTCCCGGTTAGTCAACAAAACATATTTTGGCCCTTTGTGGGCCCACTAATTAGTCTATAAAAAATTCCTTTTGTACAATTGTTTACTACATTAACCTCTAATTTCAGGCCGAGTTTGAAATTTATAGGTTAATATTATAGGGAGTTACGGGGTGTGATGTGTGCATGCCCTCCTGATACTACTTTTGTTCCTTTTTCGAAAATTATTCGCTCTTTCACAAAGAAAAATAATTCTTTTCAAATATAGAACACTTTATTCACTTAAAAATATAGAAAAAGGAGTTAAAAAAATAACATAAGTTAAAATAAATAAATAAATAAAAATTGTCCAAAATTTTTCCGTTAATTTGCTATTATTCGCTATTTCCGAAAGGAAAAATAATTATTTCTATATAGAGAACACTTGATTCGCGTTATAATATAGAAAAGTATATAAAAAAATAATATAAAATAAATAAAAAAAATTTAAAATCGACCCTCACAGGGATCCGAACCCAGGACCTTCGGGACTACATATCAGTGTTGCACACAGCGCTACCAACTGCGCCACTCTTCACATGCCTGCTCCGCGAATATTTAGCTTAATGCACCTACTTCCGGTTAGTCAACAAAACATATTTTGGCCCTTTATGGGCCCACTAATTAGTGTATAAAAAATTCCTTTCGTACAATTGTTAACTACATTAACCTCTAATTTCAGTCCGAGTTTGAAATTTATAGGTTAATATTATAGGGAGTTACGGGGTGTGATGTGTGCATGCCCTCCTGATACTACTTTTGTTCCTTTTTCAACAATTATTCGCTCTTTAACAAAGAAAAATAATTCTTTTCAAATATAGAACACTTTATTCACTTAAAAATATAGAAAAAGGAGTTAAAAAAATAACATAAGTTAAAATAAATAAATAAATAAAAATTGTCCAAAATTTATCCGTTAATTTGCTATTATTCGCTATTTCCCAAAGGAAAAATAATTATTTCTATATAGAGAACACTTGATTCGCGTTATAATATAGAAAAGTATATAAAAAAATAATATAAAATAAATAAAAAAAATTTAAAATCGACCCTCACAGGGTTCCGAACCCAGGACCTTCGGGACTACATGTCAGCGTTGCATGCAGCTCTACCAACTGCGCCACTCTTCACATGCCTGCTCCGCGAATATTTAGCTTAATACACCTACTCCCGGTTAGTCAACAAAACATATTTTGGCCCTTTGTGGGCCCACTAATTAGTCTATAAAAAATTCCTTTCGTACAATTGTTTACTACATTAACCTCTAATTTCAGGCCGAGTTTGAAATTTATAGGTTAATATTATAGGGAGTTACGGGGTGTGATGTGTGCATGCCCTCCTGATACTACTTTTGTTCCTCTTTCGACAATTATTCGCTCTTTCACAAAGAAAAATAATTCTTTTCAAATATAGAACACTTTATTCACTTAAAAATATAGAAAAAGGAGTTAAAAAAATAACATAAGTTAAAATAAATAAATAAATAAAAATTGTCCAAAATTTTTCCGTTAATTTGCTATTATTCGCTATTTCCCAAAGGAAAAATAATTATTTCTATATAGAGAACACTTGATTCGCGTTATAATATAGAAAAGTATATAAAAAAATAATATAAAATAAATAAAAAAAATTTAAAATCGACCCTCACAGGGATCAGAACCCAGGACCTTCGGGACTACATATCAGCGTTACACACAGCGCTACCAACTGCGACACTCTTCACATGCCTGCTCCGCGAATATTTAGCTTAATGCACCTACTTCCGGTTAGTCAACAAAACATATTTTGGCCCTTTATGGGCCCACTAATTAGTGTATAAAAAATTCCTTTCGTACAATTGTTAACTACATTAACCTCTAATTTCAGGCCGAGTTTGAAATTTATAGGTTAATATTATAGGGAGTTACGGGGTGTGATGTGTGCATGCCCTCCTGATACTGCTTTTGTTCCTTTTTTCAACAATTATTCGCTCTTTAACAAAGAAAAATAATTCTTTTCAAATATAGAACACTTTATTCACTTAAAAATATAGAAAAAGGAGTTAAAAAAATAACATAAGTTAAAATAAATAAATAAATAAAAATTGTCCAAAATTTATCCGTTAATTTGCTATTATTCGCTATTTCCCAAAGGAAAAATAATTATTTCTATATAGAGAACACTTGATTCGCGTTATAATATAGAAAAGTATATAAAAAAATAATATAAAATAAATAAAAAAAATTTAAAATCGACCCTCACAGGGTTCCGAACCCAGGACCTTCGGGACTACATGTCAGCGTTGCACGCAGCTCTACCAACTGCGCCACTCTTCGCATGCCTGCTCCGCGAATATTTAGCTTAATACACCTACTCCCGGTTAGTCAACAAAACATATTTTGGCCCTTTGTGGGCCCACTAATTAGTCTATAAAAAATTCCTTTCGTACAATTGTTTACTACATTAACCTCTAATTTCAGGCCGAGTTTGAAATTTATAGGTTAATATTATAGGGAGTTACGGGGTGTGATGTGTGCATGCCCTCCTGATACTACTTTTGTTCCTTTTTCAACAATTATTCGCTCTTTAACAAAGAAAATAATTCCTTTCATATAAAGAATACTTTATTCACTTAAAAATATTGAAAAAGGAGTTAAAAAAAACATAAAATAAAATAAATAAATAAATAAAAATTGTCCAAAATTTATCCGTTTATTTGTTATTATTCGCTATTTCCCAAAGGAAAAATAATTATTTCTATATAGAGAACACTTGACTCGCGTTATAATATCGAAAAGTGTATAAAAAAAATTATATAAAATAAATAAAAAAAATTTAAAATCGACCCTCACAGGGATCCGAACCCAGGACCTTCGGGACTACATATCAGCGTTGCACACAGCGCTACCAACTGCGCCACTCTTCACATGCCTGCTCCGCGAATATTTAGCTTAATATACCTACTCCCGGTTAGTCAACAAAACATATTTTGGTCCTTTGTGGGCCCACTAATTAGTCTATAAAAAATTCCTTTCGTACAATTCTTTACTACATTAACCTCTAATTTCAGGCCGAGTTTGAAATTTATAGGTTAATATTATAGGGAGTTACGGGGTGTGATGTGCGCAGGCCCTCCTGATACTACTTTTGTTCCTTTTTCAACAATTATTCGCTCTTTAACAAAGAAAAATAATTCTTTTCAAATATAGAACACTTTATTCACTTAAAAATATAGAAAAAGGAGTTAAAAAAATAACATAAGTTAAAATAAATAAATAAATAAAAATTGTCCAAAATTTATCCGTTAATTTGCTATTATTCGCTATTTCCCAAAGGAAAAATAATTATTTCTATATAGAGAACACTTGATTCACGTTATAATATCGAAAAGTATATAAAAAAAATAATATAAAATAAATAAAAAAAATTTAAAATCGACCCTCACAGGGTTCCGAACCCAGGACCTTCGGGACTACATATCAGCGTTGCACGCAGCGCTACCAACTGCGCCACTCTTCACATGCCTGCTTCGCGAATATTTAGCTTAATACACCTACTCCCGGTTAGTCAACAAAACATATTTTGGCCCTTTGTGGGCCCACTAATTAGTCTATAAAAAATTCCTTTCGTACAATTGTTTACTACATTAACCTCTAATTTCAGGCCGAGTTTGAAATTTATAGGTTAATATTATAGGGAGTTACGGGGTGTGATGTGTGCGTGCCCCCTGATACTACTTTTGTTCCTTTTTCAACAATTATTCGCTCTTTAACAAAGAAAAATAATTCTTCTCAAATATAGAATACTTTATTCACTTAAAAATATAGAAAAAGGAGTTAAAAAAATAACATAAATTAAAATAAATAAATAAATAAAAATTGTCCAAAATTTATCCGTTAATTTGCTATTATTCGCTATTTCCGAAAGGAAAAATAATTATTTCTGTATAGAGAACACTTTATTCGCGTTATAATATCGAAAAGTATATAAAAAAAATAATATAAAATAAATAAAAAAAAATTTAAAATCGACCCTCACAGGGTTCCGAACCCAGGACCTTCGGGACTACATATCAGCGTTGCACACAGCGCTACTAACTGCGCCACTCTTCACATGCCAGCTCCGCGAATATTTAGCTTAATACACCAACTCCCGGTTAGTCAACAAAACATATTTTGGCCCTTTGTGGGCCCACTAATTAGTCTATAAAAAATTCCTTTCTTACAATTTTTTGCTACATTAACTTCTAATTTCAGGCCGAGTTTGAAATTTATAGGTTAATATTATAGGGAGTTACGGGGTGTGATGTGTGGGTGCCCCCTGATACTACTTTTGTTCCTTTTTCAACAATTATTCGCTCTTTAACAAAGAAAAATAATTCTTTTCATATATAGAACTTTTTATTCACTTAAAAATATTGAAAAAGGAGATAAAAAAATAACACAAAATAAAATAAATAATTAAATAAAACTTGTCCAAAAATTATCCGTTAATTTGCTATTATTCGCTATTTCCCAAAGGAAAAATAATTATTTCTATATACAGAATACTTGATTCACTCTAAAATGTCGAAAAGTATATTAAAAAACATAATATAAAGTAAGTAAGAAAAATTCAACATCGACCCTCGCAGGGTTTCGAACCCAGGGCTGCCGGGACTACGTATCTAACTTGCCAAAGAGCTACCAACTTCGCCACGCTTCACATGCCATCCCCGCGAATATTTAGATTAAAAACACCACCCCCGGTTTAGTCAACAAAACTTCATTTGGCCCTTTGTGGGCCCACTAATTAATCTATAAAAAATTCTGTTCGTGGAATTGTTAGTTACATTAACTTCTAATTTCAGACCGAGTTTGAAATTTATAGATTAATATTATAGGGAGTTACGGGGTGTGATGTGTGCGTGCCCCCTGATACTACTTTTGTTCCTTTTTCAACAATTATTTGCTCTTTCACAAAGAAAAATAATTCTTTTCATATATAGAACACTTTATTCACTTAAAAATATTGAAAAAGGAGTTAAAAAAAATAACATTTAATAAAATAAATAAATAAATTAAAATTGTCCGAAATTCATCCGTTTACTAGCTATAATTTTTATTTCCCAAAGGAAAAATAATTTTTTCTATATATTGAATGCTTGATTGACGTTAAAATGTCAATAAGTATATTAAAAAACATAATATAAAATAATTAAAAAAAATTTCAAGTCGACCCTCGCAGGGTTTCGAACCCAGGACTATGTATCTAACTTGCCAAAGCGCTACCAACTTCGCCACGCTTCACAGCCCACCCTGCGAGTATTTAGATTACAAACACCACCTCCGTTTTAGTCAACAAAACTTATTTTGGCCCATTTTGGGAACACTAATTGGCCTTTAAAAAATTCCTTTGTTACAATTGTCTGTTACGTTAATCTCTAATTTCGGGCCGAATTTGAAATTTGTAGGTTAATGTGATAGGGAGTTAAGGGGTGTGATGTGTGCGTGCCCCCTGATACGACTTTTGTCCTTTTTTCAGCCTTTATTCACTCTTTAACAAAGAAAAATATTTCTTTTTATATATAGAACTCTTTATTCAGTTTAAAATATTGAAAAAGAATTTATAAATATAATATAAAATAAAATAAATAAATAAGTAAAAATTATCAAAAATTTATCCGTTTTTTAGGTATTATTTGCTCTTTCCTAAAGAAAAAATAGTTACAAATTTTTTTTTTTATTTTACTTATTTATATATTTATTTTGCGCACTGTACAACTTGTTTTTTTTCTTTTTTTTAAATTCAATTGAATGTAAACAGGTCCTTAAACCTTAAAACATTTGAAGAAAAGAATAACACTCTTTTAAATTTTCGTTT
The DNA here is from genome assembly GCF_982258835.1 of Parasteatoda tepidariorum. Taxonomy (NCBI): domain Eukaryota; kingdom Metazoa; phylum Arthropoda; class Arachnida; order Araneae; family Theridiidae; genus Parasteatoda; species Parasteatoda tepidariorum. The sequence continues at coordinate 118,649,139 of NC_141756.1, read as the reverse complement.
TAAGTTCCCATCTCGACTGGTACTAACAAGTCAGAGTAACTTTCGTGGACAAGGAGAGAGTTATTAAATCTTTTCTCAATTCTTCCATCAATGTGGAACTTAATTTTGACTTTCTATTTAAAATTTTACTCAGGAGTCGAATTTTTTTACGGCAGTCTATAAGAAAAATATAATTACTAACATTTTTGTGATATAACAAAAGAATTTATAATTTTATTCTCGTAAAAGCTAAAATTTGATGAAGAAAAAAGATAGTATGATGTCTAGCACGCACAATTAAACTCACAGAGAAAATAACAATAACTTTAAATAACTGTTTCACTTCAAAATTTTAAATTTTTTGAAAAATTATATGTTGTTAATCAATTTATTCTGATCAATTCGATACGAAAAGTTTGTTGATACCCTTAAAACTTTAGGAGTTATAAATTTTTTTCTGAAGTATGTATTCACTGAATCCAAATAATACCTCGATATCGTCTGCAGTTTCTATTTCCCATTTTCTAGTGCTTTGTTAGTTGTAGTGCTTTTTTATTAATTTCGTATATCACAACCAAGTGAAAATAGGTTATTTCTCAACTCGACTCAACTGCTATTTGTTTTGATTGGTGGCTATAAGCGCTCGAATTTTCATTTAATATAAGCTAATTTTTTATTTTTCAAAATGAATGCTTCTGTTTGCAAGCGAAAATCTGGACAACGATCTAAAAAGAGAAGATTCTCTTGAAATAAGCATGTTAAAGAAGAATCCGGTAAACAACATTTTGTGAAAAGGAAAGTGATTCCTAATGCATCCAGTAGAAAGTTATCTTTGGGAAAAGAAAAACTTGAGTCTAATATGTCAAATGTAGACTCAAATTTTATTAGCTACAGACTTATTGGTTTAAATTTATTTTTAAATAAAATTAAGAGTCTGTCGTGTTGTGCTGTCTGCCATGGGCAGTAACATTGTTGATAAATCTACAAGGGGTTTGGCTTCCACTTTTGAGTTCAAGTGCCAAAAGTGTAAAACTGTTGACTCTTTTTCAAGCTGTCAAAAAATAGGTACTAAAGTGAATGCATCAGAAATAAATCAGCGTTCAGTTTTAGCTATGGGATCAATTGGGAAAGGGCTGAATGATTTACAAATGTTTTGTACACTGATGAGCTTGCCATGTCCTGTGGAACAAAAAACTTATGACAGTATAAATACGAAATTATGTAGTGCTATCTATGAAGTAGCGAAGGAAAGCATGGCTAATGCTGTCTCTGCAGAAAAATTATGTACCGGTAAAGATACAGCAACTGTCAGCGGTGATGGTACCTGAAAAACAAGAGGGCACACATCATTGATAGGGGCCTGTACTCTGATTGATACGGAAACGAGCAACATTTTAGGCATAGAAGTTATGTTCTCGTATTGTAAAGTTTGCGATGCATACTAAGGTGCAAAATTTGGAATAAATTGTAAGAGATGTCCCCGAAAACACTTGCCCTTTTGCAAAAAAAAAAAAAAAAAACATTTCGGTAGTGCTGGAAAAATGAAAGTGGATGGTTTGTTAAAAATCTTCCAGCATTCTGAAATACTTCATGGCCTCAAGTATACAAACTACATTGGGGATGGTGACTCTTAAACTTACCTTGCACTGTCTAAAAATAATCCATATGGTGACAGCTTCCCTATTAAAAAGGAAGAATGTGTGAAGCATGTTAAAAAGCGAATGGGATCCTGGTTACGTAAGTTAAACACATTGTCCGGTAAAAAAAAAATATCTGATGGTAAAATTATTGGCGGTATAGGATGCTTGACATATTCTCTTATATAGAAACTGACTATATATTACGGTAATGCTATATGTGAAAACAAAAACAGTGTGGTTTTCATGAGAATGGCTATACGGGCAGGGGCCATACCTTTTCAACAGATAAGCCAATGTATTGGTTTTGTCCCAAGGGAGAAAATACTTGGCTTAAGTATAATGCTGCAGTAATCAAAGGTGAAACAGTCAAGTATAAACACAAGCAAGTGATTGCTAAAGCAGTGAAAGATGTAATGAAACCTGTATTTGCTGAACTGTGTAAAACAGAACTTTTGAAATGTTGTTTGGGAGGTAAAACTCAAAATCCCAATGAAAGTATCAATTCTGTTATTTGGAAATATTGCCCGAAAACTATTGGTTGCGGATTAAACGTTGCTGAGATAGCTGCAAATCTAACAGCTTGTGCATTTAATGATGGACATCAGTGTTTTGGTGCTATTTTTATTAAACTTGGGATTAAAATTAATAAAGACTTGTGCTTCAATTTGAGGAACATTGACCAAAGGTGAATAACTGTTGCCGTAAAGAGGGCTTCCGCAGCTTCTTTTAAGACTCGTAGAGCCAAAAGAATGAAACTTGTGGTTGAAAATGAAAAACATTTGAAAGATGAAGGTGTAATTTATGCAATGGGAGAATTTTAACAGTTAATTTTATGTATAAAAATCAGTTTTACACTTTAAGTTTTAACGCAAGCAATGAATTCGAATTTTTTATGTTTAGTTTTGTTATACGCTGTTTTTTTTTATGATCTGTGAAAAAGTTATTATATAGAAATTTTTAATATTTGTTCATCTTATACATATCCTATCTATGTTGTAATATATTTTAAACATTACAGCATTTTTTTTAATAATCAAATACTTTTGAAAAATAAAACATTATAATTTTTTTTCTCTTTTGAATGGTATTAACCTATTTATTTTCTTCTCATTGCGTTAAAATCATGAAATAGAAATATAAATTGTTATTTTTCATAATAGAACTAACTGTATTTTCATCATACTGACATTCAATGCTTAAATTGTATCAAAAGTATAAAATATCTAAACTTTTAACTTCTCAGCTTCTTAAAAAAAAAAAGAAACTTTCTAAACTTTTAACTTCTACTAGATTTTCTCAAAATCAATATTTTTAACTTGCGCGCAAAATATTTTCAGATATATTGCAGCTAGAGTCATGAAATTTGGTATGATATTGAGGTATTATTGCTTTATTAAGGTGAAGTAAAATCTAAGGATTAGAACAACATTTTGGTTATAATTTGGTAAAAAAAGAAAATTAAGTTTTAAAGTTGAAAAATTAAAAAAAAAATTTATTTTTTATATAATTTTATAAGATTACTTTAATCTGCAGAGGGGATATTTATTTTGCTATTGCAAGTTGTTTCAAACATTTTTCACGATTTTTGTGTCTGTAACTGCATGCAACGGCATTCATTTTTGAAAAAATTTAGATATTTTCAAACTTTTTAAAACCCTACAAAATAATTAATTTTGAGAAATTTTCAAAAATGTAAATATGCTTGTTAACTATAAACATATTTATATATGTGTTTAAAAAATTGGGACTCTAAGGCTATTTCTTAACTCACAGTGACATGTCGAAAAATGATAAAATATTTTGCTTTTACGTAATGCTTAACATCCCTGAGACCCCTTAATAAGTATTCAAAATATACTCTTTTCCAAATCATAGCAACTAAAATAAGGTGAAAAGTTTGTTTTTTCAAGTTAAAAGTTTTTGTTGTGTTTTTGTCTGAAGTTTTTATTCACCTCCTTATCCATCTTATTAATCTATTTTTCGTATTTATGAAAATGCAAGTGGAAGAAAAGAAAGCAGTTTTACCTCTTTTACTTCGCAGAAAAAGAAAATTTTAAGGAGTATGGCTGTAGTGTGTGTTTGTGTATGCGTGCGCCCACCACTACAAGTATACAATTCCCTAATATATAAGACATGTTAACTCTATGCTATGTTGGGGTACTTTTTCATAGATGGAGGTTGACATTGTCGATAAATAAATCCCCACATTGGTGACCCGTGCGTGATATGAAGCTGCCTACTTCTATGGATGCTCCGCATTGAACAGTTGACTTGTTACTAGTGAATACAACATTATCCACCTCCTCACGCTGTTGCTACTTAGTCTCGATCACACACAACGGTGACCTGTATACTCGACTGCTCATGGCAACACAAGAGCAACCTCGATCGTGAACTGAATTCAGCTCTCACGATCTGCACTCAAAATCCTGTGATTTTAATACAGCTCTCACGATCAGCACTCAAAATCCTGTGATCTTAATACAGCTCTCCCGGCTTCTCACAAAACAGCAATGAATCAACTAATGATATCTGTTCATCGAATTCTATTACAGATATGATTCTGATTGGGGAGTACTGTAGTGTGTGTGTGTGTCTACCACTAAAAATATACAATTCCCATTCCCTAGTATATAGGACATGTTAACTCTATTCTATGTTGGTGTACCTTTTCATAGATGAAGGTTGACATTATAGATAAATATATCACCACAATGGTCCAATCCTTTATAGGATAAGCTCCATATATTTGGCCATTATTACCTCTGCACATTGAGTTACAAAAACCATGCTTCAAAATTTAAAACATTTTATTGAATGTTGAAAGAAACATTTCAGGAACTGTTGCATGCAATTGGGCCTTCAATCACTTCCAGGAACAGTTGTCTGATTCATCCAGAAGAAAAGCTTAGTGACCATAAGGTGAGTTAAATAATAATTATCGATTTATTATTATATATCTGCTAGAAGAATTGTATAGTAAATAACTAAGGATAATTAACTAAGAATATTGTCTCATGTGATCATAGATATTTTTTCCTTATCATCTGTTATAAAATTTGGGGACCAAATTCTAATAGCTATTTTAAGGCAGTATATGTAATTTCATTGTAATATTTTAGATAGGGCTATTTTCAAATAAAAATAGCCAATAGAAACTAGTATTTGCTATTGCAGTTCATAGTATATCTCAGCTTATAAACATGCATACCAAACTTGATCATTATTATTTAGAAAGGTAATTGATTTTTTCTGAAAGACAGTTGATTGAATTTTCATTTAATTTAGTCAATCTTGAACGACATTCTTTATTAATTCATTTTATTCTCTTGAAAAAAAAAAGGAGTTATACAGATTTTAATTGTTTAGCTATTTTTTAAGTCTTTATTTAATAGAAGTTATTTCCTACATATTAAAGAAATAGCATAAATAAAAGAAATCCAATTATTATGAATAAAGAGCAAACACCAAATCGAATTTCTTAATTTTTTTCATAAAAAGAAATATTCCGCATTTTGCAGTAAAAACATGCATTAATAGTCTAATATTCTCACTATCTTTAAAAAAAGTGGGTAATACGTTAAAAATTGAATCTATATTAATAATACTTAATCATAGGTACTTTTTTTTGTAAAAATTTATATTTTTATTTCAAAATTTGTTGGTAGCAAAAATATTTAATAATGTTTCAGCTATAACCAGGGTTGGGTTTTTGACGTCAAAAAGTGGTTTTTGACATGACAAGGGGATACTGGTTTAAACCGTCAAAAACTGAAGTTTGCCAAGAAAATATATAAACTTCAAAACTACCAGCAGTTGCCATGCATTATATTGAAATTTAATTATACTAAAGTTAATCAGCAGGTTTTAAAATATTTTTTAATTAAAATTAAGGTAAAATAACAGATTTAAAATCTCAGAAATTTATATTCAAATGCATATAAATATATATGTGCAGAAAAATTTTGCTCAAAAATTGTTTAAATATTTATATTTTGAAAAAATAAAATTTTTTTTTGATATTTAAGAAAATCAAAAGTTTATTACTATGCATTTTTGACATATAAGGAACATATAACTAATATTTATAAGGAACTTACAAGTTATGTTGTATAAATACAAACTTGATACAAGTTTATAAATTTTTTTTTTTTAAATGTTATACTGAATATCTTTATTATCCAGTATGTTAATTTGAATTTAAAAGTAGTTATATTTATGAATAATGATAAATATAATTCATATTGTTTATTATATTTATTTATAATTATTACACTTATCATTTTAAAACAATTTTTATCTCTTAATTTTTTTTTCTCCACTTGTATTAAGAATACAAATAATGTATATCTTGAAAGTAAGAAGTAATTATTCAACAGCTGAATATTTAGATATTCAACAAAACTATATAGTATTCAGCGAAATGAAATTCACAAGTATTTGGATAAACTCAATTTTCAGCATAGTAAATGAATAGGCTGAATATACTGTAAATCGACACTAACTACTCTATGTATTTAACAGAAAGCACTTAAATTTGTATTGTCTTATGTTAACTATGAATCAAAATATAAGTGTTTCTTCAAAATTTTAAATTTATTTTTCCTAGACCATATTTAGAAACGCTATCCTTTATAAAAAATATATAAATTTTATGTATTAATTAAATTTTACATATGAATATAGGTTTTTGACAGTGAGGTTTTTGACGTGATGTTTTAAACCATGGTTTAAACTGTCAAAAACTGTCACATGTCAAAAACCTGCCAACCCTGGCTATAACAGTTAATTAGGAAAGTTTGGTATAAGCAGGAAGTGTTTGGAGATAATTTCTATTTTTTATATATAAGATAATAGCACTGTAAAAAATTACTTCATGATAGATACTTTCTTTTCAAAACCTTTTATTTTTTTTATAATGCTCATGATATTATAAAAAATAACAGAAAAAATTTGTTGCGTCAACATCTGTTGATAGCAGGGATATTTAAAACTTTTTAGAAACAATAGTTAATTGTTAAAATCTGAAATAAGTAGAAAGTGTCAAATGCAATTTCTATTTTTCTATGTAAAAAAAGATAATAAATATATAAAATAAAAATTTTAATTTTACTTATTTATCTAATAAAACATATTTGATAAAAACAAATCACATTTGATAAAATATAAGAATAACAGAAAATAAAGAGATAACTGTAAATAGTTTTTTCTTAAAAATAGTCATGACTCTCAACGAGTCAAAATAAGAACATTTTATTTTTATTTTCTGTTATTATATTTTATCTTAATGCAATTTTTATGCATTGAAATTCAGGAATTTTTTAATTTTGTTATACAGTAAAGCTTGAGCAACATTCTTTATCTGCTTAAGACCCAAAAATAGTAAAATAGATTTCAATATTTATACTAATTTTTAATAAGTCTAACTACTAGAAGTTAATTCATGTATATTAAGACAAAAATGACATAGGTATGCAAAAGTACCAAAGATTATGAATTGAAAACAAAAACCAGATTTAAATACATAATTCTTTAATAAAAAAATATTTTACGTTTTACAGTATGTACTTGCAACATTAGTCGAATATTCTCTGAAAAATGGATAATATTTTAAGAATGCATATCAATGTTAATAAATATTAGTAAAAATTTTAAAGTGTACAATATAGTTTCAAGGAAATTATAATCAGAAATTTATTTCCATTCAGAGTGATAGTCTCTGTCTTCCTCCTTTCTTTTTTTTTTTGCTTTTAAGAGTTCTTTCAAAAGTGTCCATCTCCTGCTTTCTTTTTTTTTCCTTTGGAGGAAACTGGTATTTCTGAAGAGTTTCTTTCCTCTTTTTCATCATTGGGAATGTTGGAGATTGTATTCGATACGAAACCTGTTGGCATATCAGAAAAAGCAGATTTAAAAAGTACGGGCTTTTCTTCCTATGTCTGCCACAATCATCAGAATGATTCTCCGTTAAGTCCCCAAACTCTTTAACGAAGGAATTCCTTAAGCAATTCCACCTTTTCTGAATTTTCATACCTGTAAGAATTGCAAAAAATATATTTTCAGGGTGCGCACTGTGGGCCAGAAGACCATGATCTTTGGTCAAAAATTAAATTTTCGACTAAAATATGTGTAGGCAGTTTTAATATAGCCCAAATTAAGTATTCATATTCATTCTAAAGATTATAATTTACTTTTTGGACCTACGAGAGTACAATGTAATGAAAAATATGTTAAAAATTTTTTTTTGAATGTAACTTCTAAATTTTTATTTTAGAAATATATATAGAAATTTCCCCTTACTGTTACATTTTTATGAGAGTAATTAGTCTGAAATTATAGTACAATTTTTCAATTTGTTGGATTAGTTAATACTCTTGACAAACTTAAGTGTAGTTTATATCTTATCATTTGACATTTTACAACTTTCGAAACTTAATTCCCAAAAGTCCCACGAGGTAATTAGCTAAACTTTTTTTTGTTGTCTTTGATGTTTCTTCTTTCGAAAAAACCTGCCCCATTTTGCCCGTATTGCAAAGGTGGACTAAATATACAGAGCAACAAAAATTATGTTTTTTTTCATGTTTTCGCGTTATTTTGTAATTAATTCACGTTATTTTGCAATATTACTTCGGGAATATAATTTGCTTTTCATTTTTAATATAAAATTACGAAAATTATTATATTTTCATTGCTATATTTAATTATTTAAATGTACTATATTTTTTTTATTTTTGCCCGCCATATTTCAGCCGTCCTTTTTGTTTTTTTTTTGTGTATTTTTAGTGTATTTCAAAATTTCAACTATCAATTCAATTTACGTGCACTTGAAATCCCCTAAATAAAACCCCCCAAATTTTGAAACAAATTTTATCGAAATACTAATTTTGACCTCGAAACCTTGGATGCTGGCCCACTGTGGTGCGTAGCCAAATCTTTCAACGAAAAATAAGCCCCTTTTAAGTACTTCTTAAGCCCTATTACATTCACAAAATACAAACTTATTTTGAAAGATTTTACATGATCATAATAAAAACAACTAGTTTCTGACAACTGACCGGATTTTCTGGATGCAGAAAATCCTCAGCGGCCATGTCGTATGATTATGCGGCATGTAAAAGATCCCTGGAGTGCCTTATTGGCTCTTGGCATTTCCGGCAAAATTAAATTCCTAGTGCACTTTAGCATCCAAACAGAGTCTCGGTGCTGCCATCTAGTGTGGCAGAAACTAGACGTCCAAATTAGCATGACCAACGGTATCTCTCCCATTGTGGTAGTCCTGAAAGAGTGGATACCACCTCTGGAGATCGCACTAGGTCTGCTCATCTGTAAGACTGATTATGCAGCTCATTGGAAAGAAGTTTCTGACAAAGAATTCTTTTCTTGATTATATTAGCCACTCTAAAAAGATTTTTCGAGAGATTTTTTTTATTCGATTTCAGAGTTGAAAAATGAAGTCTGAAACGGAGAATATCTTGCAAAATGCAGCAGAATTGCACATGACAGTGCAATAATCTCACTTAGCAGCAGACGCACATACGGACTTGCAAGTATTTCATCAAACATGATTGTCGCTTTCATACGCTATAGACCGAGGGTAAGACGAAATAGATTAGGGTTGAATGAATTGTGAAAACGTTGAATAGAACAATGTGAAAAGCATGCTTTTGCATAATACGTGGCGAAAATCAACATGGTAAAGAAATAATCTCATTTTCAAAAAGGGGAACTTAAAACTTTTTAAAAACACCTAATGAAAAAAGCACCTTTAAGGGCCTACGCACCATGATTTGGTTTAGATTTTTTTGCATAATATCAAGTCAACTAATATTTTGAAACAAATTATTAATTACACTTAAAATATTATATTGTTTGCAGTATTTTTATATTGACAGAAATTAATTGTACATAGGTATCAGTTACCTATGCATACTACAATGAATTTATCAATACCATGAAAATTCTTGTTAACGATAGGAGGTTAGTTAAGGTTCATTCAGTACCAGAATATAGACAAAACACATGTAATTCAAAATTATGATAGTTATAAATCTGTTTGTAAAATTAATAATGTTATTTATGGGTTACGCTGTGATTTTTGGAACATGAGATATGTTGGACAAACTAGTAACTCCAAGGTATCTGCTACGTTTAAAGATTTTCAAATTCATGACTTTCCATGACTAATTCCAAGAATTTTTCATGACTTAACGAAGTTACTATTTTCTCCGACAACAATACAACAATAAATTTCACAAGTAATTATATTTATTAGACCTTAAGTTTTTATAATTTTTTTTAAATATACATAAATAAACAAATATTTATCAATATTCGACAGCTAGGGGGAACATGCTATGTTTAAATAAGTTTTAATGTAATAGATTTATTAGAAATCGAGTAATCTTGTGTGTCAGGTTAAAAAAAAAATTAAATCTAGAAAAACAAATTTAACTACAAAACTTTATATAAATAATTAAAAAAAAAAAAAAAACGCGAGTTTGCAGATGATTCCAAATTAAAAAATAGGTTTATTTTCTGTTTCCAGTGAATGGGTTTCAGTGTTTTTGCTTTATCTTTGGAAGTTTCTTGACTATTATGTTATGTTTGATCTCAAATTATTCTGAATAAAACAGGTCATTACATATTTTTTTCATAAAAAAAATAAATTAAAATTTTGCTTGAAGAAAAAAACCCTTTTTATAATAATGGTTTTCAAAAGGTGCTCCACAGAACCTGGAGTTCAATGGTAATTCACTCTAGATTCAATGGTTTACCAATAGTTATTTCTGAGCCATTATGGTTCAGGGGATAGAGCGTTCGCCTTCCAAGGATTTGTACCGGGTTCGAATCCCATCTATGACTGTTTGATACGAATTTAGCGTCCGGCTTGCACCCAACCACAGTAGTGTCGTAAAATATCATCAGTGGCTAACCGTACCTTCCGGCTAAACATGAGATACTTTCATGAATGGTTTCCTTAGCATGTAACCAGGGTTCGCCAAGTGAGCCCACTTCGAAAAAACCCTCGCGGGTTTTATTGGGCGGGCCCACCTTGAAAAAACACACTTGGAATGATAAGTGGGTTTTTCAGCAAAAAAAAAAAAAAAAAAAAATATATATATATTTTTTACTATAACTTATTGTTTCGCATTTACTTTTATATCATTTATTGTGCAGCATAAATTTGTCAAATAGAGTTGCATGATTTATATGATTAAGTTTTTAATATTAGTAAAGTAAAAGAAACTCGAATCATCATATAATTTTACAGTAGGTACTATTGAAAACTTCAAGTGGGTTTTTTCAAAAAGTAAAATTTTAATGATATTAAATCAAATAAAAGTATAAATATATTAAATAAAAATATATTAATTCATATGTTTAAAAAAATTGAAAAGAAACAATTTTTTTCTTTTTTTACGAAGTGATACATTAACAAATTTAAACAGTTTTATTTTCTGGCTTTAAAAAAAAAGCTATAACTTTTTATAAGAGAACTTTTTAAAATTATTTATCTAAAAATGAAATCATTTTCCTAGGGTTAATTATTTGAAAACAAATGGCACAAGTAACTGATACTCTTTATAATTATACGTAGTTTTAATTTCACTTTCTATTAACCTTATTATAAAAACATGTAAGACCATTAAATATTTATTTCAGTTTTTTATTTAACTCAAGTCAGATGAAATTTTAGTTTTTACTGATTATAAATATTTACAGATTATAATTTTATAATAGGTAATATCCATATGTTTAATAAATATAGTAAATAAATGTGTGTGAAAACAAAAAGATTAATAAACTTGTTCCTTTTATATTACTGCATTTATATTTTACAATTCCTAATTTAAAAAATTATGAAACGTAATGTACTTAACAATAAAGAAGATTCAAATATGTATTAGTGATAATGCGTTATTTAAACTTAATATAAAATACATATAATTAGGGTTCCCCAAGTGGACCCACTTTGAAAAAACCCTCTTGGTGTTTTTTTTTTTTAATATGGTTCAAAAAGAAGTATCTCCTAATACTATCATTGGACACATCGTTGAAGTTAACAAATATTTTAGAAATGTACATCAAGCACATGGATGGGCAAATGAAAAAAACTGCTTGATGACCCAATGACCAAATAATACTAAGTGGAATTCATATTGTGAGCACGTAAAAACTTTTGCCAATAATTACCATAAATATGAAGAGATTGTTCTTGAACATCAAAATGAATCTAATAATAATATGTCAAAAATATTAAATAATGTTGGGCTTTACCAATAAACTATCAATTGGGAAAAGCAGATATCAATTGTTTCTTAAGCTTTAAAAAAGCTTCAATCAGAAAACATTTCAATTTCAGAAGCTGTTGAAATATGAATTAACTTACTATCCTGTGATGAATTAGATCCCCCATAAACATTTTGTAAAAAGATTCAATTAGGCTGTTCAGCCACATCATTTATTAGCATATGCATCCTGTATCCCGAAACAAGGGGACAATTTTTAAATGATGAACAAGACCAATTAGCAGAAAACTGTCTTTCTAAGCATCATCCAGAATTTCTGCCACGTGTTATGGTACTCAAAATGTCTGATCCTGAATACTTTCCAAAATCAATGATTCTTGACACTGTTATTCAACAGTTTTTATTGAAAAATAGTGGAAAATTATGACAAAAAAAATAAAATAAATAATAATAATAAATAAATAAATAAAATTCTTAGCTTCCACAAAATTTCCGTCATTTCTTTTTTCTTTGCACTCAGCACCAGCATCCTCTGTCTCTATCGAAAGACACTTTTCAACTTTCGGTTTGGTGCAGAGTAAACTTGGAAATAGATTAGAAATCGATAAAGCTACAAAACTCATAAAAGTGTATCACCATCAAAGAGAGAAATGTAGACACTTTGAATCTGTTGTATGATAATAATAATAAAGGAAAAAATGGAGCTTTTTTTTAAGTTAACTCTTAACATCTGCTGACAATTTTTTTAACTATTTGGAGAAAGTTTATCACAATTAAAAAACAGTTAAAAATTAAAATATTACTTTTAAGATTTTTTAAATATTATTTTTAGATTTCATTTGAATACAATTTATTTTGTTTCTTTTAATCATGTTTAAAAATATTGAAAGCAAACAAAAAAAAAAAAAAAATTCTACTAAGTGATACATTAAACAACAATAAACAAATTTAAAATTTTATTTTCTGATTTTAAAAAAAATAAGCTATAACTTTTTATATATGCTTTTTTATAATTTTAAGACTAATTTGTCTTTTGAAACTATAAAGTTAAAATGTATCTAAAAATGCATATATTTATCTAAATATTTGAAAAAAGGAACAAGTAACTGATACTCTTTATAATTATACGTAATTTTAATTTCACTTTCTATTAATCGTATTATAAAAACATAGAAGACCATTAAATATTTATTCCAGTTTATTTTTTTTACAGGTAAAAGTCAGATGAAATTTTAGTGTTTACTTATACAACTCTATTTAATAAATAAAAATATTTTCAGAGTAAAATTTATGAGCACTAAATGAAAAAACCCAATTTTCCCCGTGTTTTTTCAAATAAAACCCAATTTTCCCCGGGTTTTTTCAATAAAACCCAGGCGGGTTGGGTTTTTTCAGAAATCCCCGGGTTTTTTCAAACCCTGCATGTAACGCAAATGCTGGTTAGTTCCACCAAAAAGTCTTCCACGAAGGCAAACTTCTCCCGATTAATCCAAAAGTTCCCTTGTCTTCCGGACTGGGTTCAAAATTGCAAAGCTACGGAGTTGAACGTTAGTAGTAGTAAAACATTAAATTGGGTCGGCACTGCAATGGCGGCTATAAAATGAAATAATTATTTATGAAACCTTTGATAGATCACCCAGATTTATTTAATGTTTCGGTTATTTTAATGAAATGTTTCAATAAAAAAAGAAATGACCCTGTTTTGGAAAAAAAAAGGGTTAGAATCTCAGCGATGGCTGGTCGATGCGAATTCCCGCACCCGTTCCCATCGATCACAGTGCTGACGTAAAAATATCTTCAGTGGTAGAGGGTTTAAATAGAATGAATTAGATGGCCCATGTGATTCGAATGAGTGATGACAATACAATAAAACTGCTTTTTAGACCCTCTGGAACAAGAAAGCGGAGAAGGCCGCGGCTGAGATGGGCTGACTCAGTGGAGTCTGATTTTCTCGCAATTAATGAAAAGAATTGGAGATCAAAGGTAAATCTGATGAAGTCGTCATGGAGAAATCTTCAGAGGAAGGCAATGGCTCACAATGGGCTGTCTGGCCAACTATGATGATGGTAGAAGGTTATGGATTGGAGTCCTCTTGCTGTCAAGCTTAGTGCGGGAGGATCCCCATGAAACGCAAATGTGCTTTAGTTCCATCAAAAAGTCCTCCACGTAGGCAAATTTCTCCTAATATTTGATCTAACATTTCTCGTCTTCCGGATTGGGCTCAAAATTACAAGGTGACAGAATTGAACATTGGCGGTCGTAAACTCAAAATTGGGTCAGCTGTTCAACGACGGTTATGAAATATAATTATTTCTCATTCATTTATAAGTATTTCTCATCGAACTTTAAAATTCGAAATAAAATTACTGAATTAAAAATAAGTAATTATTTCTCCCCGATCACCATTCCAACAGTTAAAAGAAATCTTTTTGTAACCATAATTCAAATTATTCCATTCAATTTAAATTGCGTATACGGCAAAAAAAAAAAAAAACTATTAGTCCAAAAGCCGATGAATTCAATTTCCTAATGTGAAACCTAATTTTTAGAATTTCGATGAAGCAATTTCATTTCATTTTATTTTATACTCGTCGTTTAACAATCGTCCCAATTTTGAGTTTACGATTACCAATACGTAGCGAGCAAAAGAATTATATATATCAACAAGAATAACTTTTGTTCTAATGATCAAATTTTCAGGTGGTAAGTACCACTCTTAATAGTTGCTGAGGATGACCTTAAATATATTAATTACATAGTGCTAACTTTTAATTAAGTTATGAAATTGGGCACAAAAGCATATTTTCTCTGAATACACATATTTGAGATCATTTTTGACAACTGTTATTGAATAATCATATATAGTTGATACTAACAATTCCACAAATGTAAAGTGTGCTTCTAATACAAATCCTTATGTATATAATTTTCCCACTTCCCATTATTTTCTTGTATCATATTAGTGTTTTTCCTATTTTATCTCATGCAATGTATTTGTTTATCCAGATGTATTTTCATGATATGTAATGTTTAGCCACGCTTCTTCTGTAGAGTCACTATTTTGGACACTCAGCTCCCATAGGTCTTAACTGTCAATATTCTATAACAGTTACACAATATTTATATCTCTAAATAATTGTAAAGTAATAAATCAACAATAAAATTAAGGATCCTGAAGGGAGATGAGGCCAGGTGTCGGGCCTACCTCTGGTGACATTGCAGATGCTAGGGTGGGCTCATGATTGGGGACTCATCGGGGGAAGCGTGGTATGTTGCCGTTGCTGTTTTCCTGACCACAGCTTCCCCCCCCCCCTGATAGATGCCTCCTCCGGGGTCATAGATGCAGAGCTTTGTGTCGTCGCGCATGTCCATGAATACACACATATATATATATATTTTTAATATATACTTGGATTCTTAATTCTCAAAATATAAGGGTTAATCGCAATCTGGAAAATATGGTCCCCATAGTTTGATCGATTGAAGTTCGGACCCCTTAATGATAATTTAACTTTTTGAGTTTTAACTGCTTAGTTAAAACTCATTAAGTAATTCAAAAAGAAATTGTACCCACTCATCAAACCCGTTTTCCCAAAGATAATTTCATGCAAAAAATAATTTTTAATAATTATTCATTATTTTTTATTACATAATTTAATTGTGGAAGAAAACGTTTCGAATTATCAGTCATAAATTTTTCATACCATATTAATCTACGTATTTTCCTATTGTGAAATCTAAAGTTTCAACACTTTTTATTTAGTAGAAGTAGAGAAAAATTAAAATGAAATATTTCTAAGAAAAATAATTTTGCGGCAATGAAGAAATATCTAAGCGGGGCGATTAATAATTAAATATGGATAACTTACAAAAACTTGAATTATTGCCAGCTAGTTGAAGATTAAGTCTTGTTATGAAATTAAAAATATTCTGCTGATCAAAATTATTGGATGCAAGACAGCTGACTATTTACTAAGCAAACTATTTTTTTCGAAAAAGGAAGATAAATTATTGATTGTTTTATTTTTAATTGTTTCTTATTTCTTATTTAATCGATTGCTTTTTTTTAATTTTTTCTTATTACTTTGTTTTTTAAAGGAACAAAAAATTATGAACTTACAGTTTTATTTTGACGTTTAAACTTATTCTCTCTCGATAACTTCGAGAATGTTTCCATTTTAGAAAGGATAACGTTGACAAAATTTGCTTAAAAAATTGTTATTATTTCCCAAACAAGCCGACCAGGTGGCCGAGTGGTTAGCGTGTCTGACTGCGGAGCCATTGGTCGCGGGTTCGAATCCTGCTCAGGACATGGGTGTTTCTTTCTCTCTCTGTGTTCTATGCCCTTTCCTCTCTGTGTGAATGTGACCCGCCCTACAAACGGGTTTGTGGTTGTGTGACGTAGGCGACGCTGCTCCACCGCCGTTGCTTTGACACAGGTGCCCACTGGGTAACGAGAAGAGAGTAGCAGTTCTAGCATTTCTGTGGCCAATGTGACAAACCCCAAGAGCTCGCCATTAAAGAAAAAAAAATTTCCCAAACAGTGGAAAATTAAAAAAAATAATACTATATTACGAAAATGTTCGAGATGCAATAATTTGTTAAATAGCAAATTATTAAAATGGAAAATTGCATAATGATTACAAAACTGTGCTATTTTCAGAATTAATATGTTTAGAAAATAGTTTTACTATTCTTTTTTTAGAAATTATTAATAGAAGTTGTTCTTTTATTTCGCTATTAAAAGACAAGAATGTTAAGGTTTCTTTTATGCTCAAATTGAAAAGTGACAATCATTCATTTAACTCCAGAATTGAAATCCGTTTGAACGTAACATTTAATTGCTTGAAACAGTTAGAAACTATTAAAATTATTAGATATTTAGCTTATTCTTTTCTTTCGTTAGGAGCGACAGGAAAAATAGTGCTCCATTTAACATAATACTTATTATTCTTATATTTAATCATATAACTTGAGTTATTTTGGCAAAAAATTAAGTAAAGGGTAAAATATAAATGCTTTCGAAATATTTCCTTAAGTATACGCTGAAACATATTTAGAGTAAATTTTTGATCGAGGAATAAAAAAATTATTTTTTCCAAAAATTTTAAAGACAGCGTTAACATTATTCGAAATAATTTCCTTGTATCATCTTAACTTTGATTTCTGAGGGTCAATTCATTGTATCATTCGACTTTTGAAATTTCACTTTTAGACGGATTTGTTTAACATCCTAAAAAAATGTTATTCAGAGCAGCAGTCAAAAAATAGAAATAATTAAATAAATGAATAAATAAAAATTTACTGCTTTGAATTTTTTTTTTTTTTTTGGAAAGTTTGATGAACAATATTTCATTATGTTTTTGCAATCTAAGCCATAAGCATCATCTTGGGTAAAACTAGATTTATATCGCATTAAATATTTTAATTTAATATACTATGTCAATAGATAAATAATCCCCTGAAACTAAAGAGGGAAGATAAAAATTTCATTATCTTCAAAAAATATGAAAATGCAAATAAAAAACGACACGTTTCGAACACTCGAAACATTACGTCTAACGAGCCCTGAGAATGTCAACTTTAAAAACAAATGTTTAGCGCACTCAAAACTTCTTCCTGATATTTGACAATTTTTATGGGATCTTTTTCGTGATTTGCCTTACAATTTATGTGATATTTAATCAATTATGATATTTAAAATAATGCAAATTTGGTGTTTATATAAAATCTTCATAAGTATAACAAATTAAAAACAACTTACAAAATACAAATAATGACTTTGAAAAAGTTCTTGCGTTCAAAAACTAAAATCAGGGAAAATTATTAACAATTTATAAATTGATTCAAATTTCATCATTAAAGGAGATGAAAACGAAAGAATAATTTGCCTTTTGGACAATAATCAACTAAAAGCAACTCTGTTGCCTGGAAACTTAAAGATGTTTTTATCTTGGTTCAAGCCCAGCAGAGCTGGTCAATTTGAATTCCGCACCCGGCTCGCACCGACCACAGTGCTGACATAAAATATCCTCAGTGGTAGACGGATCATGAGTTAGATTCTCCTTGCTGTCAGACTAACCGTGGAAGGTTTTCGTGGTTTTCCTGTGACGCATATGCGCGTTAGTTTCATCAAAAAGTCCTCCACGAAGACAAATTTCTCCCAATACTTGATTCCAGTGCTCCCTTGTCTTCTGGATTGGATTCAAAATTACAAGGATAACGAAGTTGAACATTAGTAGCCGTATACCCTAAATTGGGTCGGCTGTTCCACGACTGTTATAATATAAAGTAAAATAAAATGGCTTATTATGAATTAGAAGTAACTTATTTTGAAAAGCATTGTCGATAACTTAAACGATAAGAGTTTAAAATCTTTATGATGAATGCGTGGAGCAGGTATAAAATAACCTAATATAATATTGTATGTATAGTATTTGGAACAAGAAAATTTGAGATCAATTATTGAGGTGCTATTTCTAACCTCAAATTTCGCCCAATACTTGATCCAAGAGTTCCCTTGTCTTCTGAATTGGATTCAATATAACAAGGATACGGAGTTGAACATAAGTAGCCGTAAACCCGAAATTGGGTCGGCTGTTCAACGACGGTTATAAAATATTTTAAAAGGAGGTAACTGTATTCGTCACCGCACTAAAGATTACTTTAAAAAAACATACATAAGTGGGAATTCTGCAGTTTTTAAATTCAAATAGAAGTATAATAAAACGAAATATATCAGTTATTTATTCAAACATTGACACCAGTTTTTAAATATTCTATGAATCTTGTATATTTTACAAATTCAAATTAATTCTGGTCCAAATAATTCAAATAATTATTAATTAAAATCTGTTTGTCATAATATTTATAATATAATACATTAATTGCCTTTAAAATGAGTTGTTTAAGTGTGTTAGAAGTTTTATTAAAAAAAAAAAAAATAAATGAAACCATTATAAGAAAAACCAAAAGAAAAAAATGTCAGGAATAATCCTCAAAAATGAGAGAAAGACTGGGACTGGCTTCGAACCCGAGACCCTAGGCACAGAGGACACCTATCTTACGTTTCAGAGATTCTACCTCCAATGTTTTGTTTGACTGATGCAGTTTTTTTTTGGAGTGGGGGGGGGATATCTGCTCCTTCATCTAAGATAATATTAAAAATGGAGGATGGAAAGGGTGGTGCGGGGGTTAACTAAGTTATGTCCCGATTGGAACATTTTACAATTAAAATAAAGTATATACATGTTAAATAGCATTGGAATACATAAAAAATTAGAATAATATTAAAAATAAAATAAAAAGAGAAAAATATTTACAAGTGGGGAACACTCCCTCGCCTTCCCCCGGTAGCCGGGCTTCTCAGGTGCAGAGTGCATAGTTTGTCTAGGTGGGTAAGGGTGATAATATTAAAACAATCGGTTGTGATATTTTGATAATACGCAATCGCTGAGAAAGAATGCGGTTATCGGATTGAAATTTGCATTATTTTCTATAACGTCCAAGTCTAATAGTTTGTTGAAGTCATTATATGCCGTATTAATGCCCATAAGTTAAATTTTTAATTTCTTCTTCGGTGTCTTCTTTCGTATTAATGGGTTTGTTGATATGGGATAAGTTTAAGATATTTTTAAAAAGCATCCAATCAATTTTCTTCCTGGTAATTATTTTTTCTTCTTTGTTAAAACAAGCGGTGACAATTACTGGGAAGTGGTCGCTACTGAGCTCATGTAGTACTTCTAATGAGAAGGGAGCACTTGAATTCGTGATTGAGCTTCGAATTGGAATAGTAGGTTGGTTCGTCCGGAGCGAATAAATTTAAGTTGAATTTATTGATTAGATTGTTTAGCTTTCTGCCACTATCGTTTGTTTTTGCACATTCCCAATTTATATGTTTCGAGTTTAGATCTCCAACCACAATATATTCTAAATTTATTGGAAATAAGTCCTTTATAGTGTCTTCCTGTATGGAGTGTCCGGGGGGGGGGGTCGTACATGCTCGTGATTTTAATTTTTCTGCTATTTTGAAGTGTGATTACAATAGAAACTTCTTCATGGCCATTTAGATTGTTCTGACTGTATTGT
Organism: Parasteatoda tepidariorum; assembly: GCF_982258835.1. NCBI lineage: Eukaryota > Metazoa > Arthropoda > Arachnida > Araneae > Theridiidae > Parasteatoda > Parasteatoda tepidariorum. Next base: position 118,629,185 of record NC_141756.1, on the reverse strand, counting down.
GTCGAGTTGTTGCATGTAAAGCAGTGCCACCGCCTCTGCTGGTTGTAAGGTCACATCTAAAGAGGTTATAATTAGCGATTTTACATTTATTAAATTTATTTAGGTGGGTTTCATTTATAGCTAGAATGTCCAGATCATAGTTATAAATAAAATTTTTCGTTTCTTCTTGTTTGTTATTTAGGCTATGTGCATTCCAGAATGCAATCTTCAGTGGAATGAATTTATTACTTTTATTTAGTTCCAGGTTTGATTTTAATGGTTTCCTGGTAATTTTCGTCTAGCCTTGTTAGAGAGTCAGCTATATCCTTAGCTGTGATAATTAATACGGTTAGCTTATCTGCTACTTCCTTAACCTCTTTTATTTTTTCATCAGCTGTGGAGATGGAGTTGGTAGTTAGCTCTTTGAGTACGTTTTGTTTTCAAAAACTGTCTTCCTAGTCGGAGGTTATTTGTTATTTTTGTTATTTGAGATGGCGAAGTGGGGCATTGCCTAAAACTTGCAACATGGGTGCCCTGACATTTTGGAGTGTCCTCTTCTGTTTTATTGCAATCTTTAGTAAGGTGTTGTTCATCGCATTTAACTCACTTTGGGTCGTGCCTGCAGCCATTCTGAGAATGTCTAAAGAGTTGGCAGCGGTGGCACTGCGTGGGTCCTTGGTCTCTTCCTCTGTATTTTTAAATTTTAATTCCACAATTTAGTAGACATTCTATTTGCCAGATTTCTTCGCTTCTTTCACATTTTTTAAGTGTGACTAAGTAGTGAGGTATGTTTATTTTGTCTCTATTAACCCTTTTTGTTAATTGAACTACATTCTCTGGGGTGATATCAGGGCTCATTTCTTAATGCTAAATTAACTTCTTCAGAACCGATTTCTTTCGGTACTCCACGAATGACGATTTTTATTAGTCTATCCTCTGGTAAGGAGTGACTGTGATACTTAATATTTGAATTTTCCAGGACTATGACCCTGTAATGTTTTGTCTGAGATTTCATGTTGCATATAAAAAATTATTTTTTATATGCCAATATAGCCAACTTATGTGATATTGGCGTAATATGTGACATTCCGTTTGGCGACCTTTTGTCGTATTCAATGTTGCAACCCTTGTGGTACAAATACTTACTTCAGTTTGTTTTGAAAATATTGCCAAAGATTAGAACGTTGTTCGCCCGATTTGGAAATTATAAATTTAGAGTGAGTATTTATATTTTTTCAAGTTCAGTCCTATATTTTTATTATTAATCTTATTGTATATTAAATTATTTCTTGGAGATTTTGAAATCGGAGATTAAAATTAAATTATTTCTTGGATTATTTATAGGAGAGTCAAATGGGTTAAAAACATCAAATTCTATTCGGGAAAATTTTAAATATTTGCTTCCAATTCTAAGATATCCTACATTCAGATTGGATTTATAATTACCTATAATTAGAAAATGTAATTTTTCGTATTTGAGTATTTCGTACTAATTGTTTAATTTCTTCCTCTGACTTTTGCTGTAACTTATATTTTAAAGTAATTTTCTTTTTAGAGATATTTTTAGAAACAAATTTTAATGTTTCCTTCATGTTAATATTACCTACTGCTACATAAATAAATTGTGATTAAAGACAGACAATCTTATCAGTAAGTCTGTTTATTGAATACTTTCAAATGTTACACTCGATTTTTAATGTAGGCGTTTTTCTTTTTAAAAATTCCTCAGCTTTAAAGTAAAGGTGGAAAGTAAAAAATATTGAAGTTTAGAAAAGATAGAATTAATCAAATTTCATTTAAAGTAAATTACGCAGGAGAGTATTTTAATTTTTTGAAAAAATTATCAAACTGCGTTTTTGTTTCAAAACTGTTAGATTTGAAAATGTACTCTCAGGTTATTGTATTTTGACCGGAGATAGGTTGATGTTAAACTGTGATGTTATAGGTTGATGTGTCTAAGTTTTTATTTTTAATTTTACTCTCGATTTACTGTAGAAAAAAAATCACGGAATTCAAAACATTTAAATTTGAAATTCTTAACGAAATTTTAATAACGAAAATTTCTAGTGTAAAATTGTTCTTTTATCACTTATAACTTTTTGCGTTCTAATCAATCAAAAACTGCAACTGAGATTTTGTTTGCCATTCATTTATTCAAATTTACTAAACTTCAAATTAACTTTCATACTATTCATTAATTAAAATCATGTACAATCTAAAATAATTGAATTAATAAAGAAAAATATTCTTCCATCGACATCCTTATCTTATTCAAAAATTAAAAAAATAACTTGCCGAAAAATAATATTCCAATGAGGAAAAAAAAATAATTTTTTTTAATCCAAATTTGAGAAATGTGAGAGTATCATTAACTCTTAGCATTTTTAAAGGCTTTGCAGTTCAAGAATGATGTTAACAAAGAATTCATATTTTAATTTCGCCCGGTAATGGAATCGAAGCTTTCAAAAATGTATCTGTACATCTAGTTGTTTTCGTAATTTTGGTTATAACAATACTCAGTTTTGCTTTGCAGTTCACATTTCTTTTCAATTTATTTTGTCGCTGTGAATGACAAATTCAGGTTTGAGAAAATATGCTTCTGAAAATATGTTTCTGAAGTATGGGGTAAAAAAAAACTGCTTAAGAAATCTTGATAAAAATGGATTAAAAATAATATACGTAATATTGGAGTTTCAAATTAAAATCTGTACTAAGACTATCGAAATCAAGCGAATAACTATTGAGGAACGCACGACTCAAAGTATCAAAACTTGTTAGGTTATGTTTTTCAATCCACCTTTTTTATTAACGATTGATTAGACTATTTTGATAATGGTTTTTTACCCGATTCAGTATGATTTCGACCCCTAATATATTTTTTGCTTCATTTTCGACAAGGAATACAATAATATACCAAGTCCAATTGTTGCGTAAAACTCTGTTATAAATAAACGCACAATAGCATGCATAACTAACTCTTAAACTTTCAAACTACTTTTTAAATATACCATGATGAATAGAGTTAGTGAATAAAAAATAATAGTTGAATAACTTTTAAAAAATAATAACAATAAAAAATAACTTTTTTTTTACTGATGCTCTAGTAGAGAATAAAATAACTATTAGGAAGAGAAAAAATATAGAAGCTAAACAGGACTGTTTCCGTGTGAATCTATGTGAATTCAGAAAATCATTTTAAAATGTATTGATTTTGTAATAATATCAATAGAAAATTATTTCCTATTTATTTCCTTTATCTGGTTATTTAAGATTTAAAAGGAAACTGAATAATGAAATAATTCTAAGCAGATTAAATACTTTGTTTCTATCAGGCGTTAAAGATTAGTTAAACTTTTACTCACAGTGAGTATATTTTATATTTAACAATAAAATATTTGCAATTTATTATGTTATTGCTCGTTGACTAAGTAAAGAACAGACAGTTACAAAAGAGTAAAGTTAAACTGCAAGAGTAAATGTAGTCTCATTTTAAAAACATATTTCTTGTTATTAATGCACCAAAAAATATGTTTGTACCTGATTATTTTTTTCCAGTGTGAGTGTTGTGGTAATTTTGATTTATCAAGTTTGAATATTTGTAATTAAAATAAAAATATTGAAAAATTTTATTTCAATTTTGTGGAAAAGCTTTCAGTGGAAGAACATATAAGATAGTATTTTATTTTGCTACTTCATTTCAGTATAATTTAAAACTAACTTAATTTTCGTCCTTCATTGCTTTGTTTTAAATAAATATTGTGATTTAAACATTGTCAAAAAATGTACTCTAGTAAAATTTCGAAATTTAATTAGAAAAATATTTGGTAAGCATCACAATAATTACATCATTTTTTTTTCTTCTTATCTACATAATGCAATTTAATAACAGATTTAATCCAATTTCAAGCTGATTTTACTGTTTCGTTTACCATCTGCCAGGGCTGATTGTGCTCCGGAAAAAATCCGGATTTCCGGATTTTTCGCTAACAGTGATCCGGAAGTTTCCGGAGATCCAAGGTCCAGACATTTCAAAAAATCATTGATCACAGAAGTTTCCGGAAATCAAATTTTCAAAAGTGGAACTTAAAAACACAGTTTATTTTGTTTGTAAGGGAGAGCCACATACATTTTTATCAGTAAATAGTTATAATCTTAAACTCAAGAAAGTAAGACATATTTGTAAATTTTAATTACTTCTCCTAGAAAAAACCTAGTTTAAATTTTTTTCAATTAAAATTTTTTTTTTTTTTAAACTCGGGAAATTTTCCGGAATTTTGACTTGGGCTCACAATCACCCCTGCCATCTGCTAAATGTCAAATAAAATTAAAATTCAATAACGACTTCCGACAGATAAAAGGAAAAGTAAAACTTCCGAATTTGCTTTTGGAAGTTCGAAAATTATTGGAGAAGTTAATTTATGCTACTACAAGTTATTGTTATTAAAACAAATGGAAAGGACATTTCAAATATAAAAATAAAGTATTTTTTCTGCAAAATCTGTAGATAGAAAATTTCATTTGTAAAAAATAGAAATTTATTATGATTTGAAAAAACTTTTCAATTTTGACCTGTGATTGTAAACAACCCATTGAGTTTGAGAAACCTTTGAAAATTCTTTTTCGAAATATTCCACATCGCCCTTTGTATTTCGGTTCGCCCTCATCGACAACTAACTCTTCAGTTGCAGTTTTTTTTTAAAAAAAATCTATTCAGCTATGAAAATTTGAATTTAATTCACTTAAAAGCGCACGCTTTGTTTCTGCTCCTGTCTTTCTTGAAGACTGTCTTTTCTTTTGGTACAATATATCGCTCATGAGCTGCAATAGCGGCACAACTAAAAAAAAAAATCGAGTTTTGAGATAAGTGGGTTTTAAGTTTTAATTGCTAAGCAAAATGCATTAGAAATGCTTTAGTTTGCTTAAATGTAGATTACCTTCAATTTGAATTATGAGTTGTGGTAGTATTGCTGCTGAAAGAATGTGTATTTTCATATTTACACCTGTTCTTAGTCCAAAACGCGCGTTTTTTGAGTTGTGCAGCCCGATATGCGCAAATAAGTTTATTCAGAAAATACAACTAAACTTTCTCAAATGAGTTTGTAATTGCTTTTTATATTGATCAATTTTCTTAAGTGAAAATTTAAGCAGTTTAGAATTATAGTTTTTCACTCATAACTAGTTTCTGCTGAAGATACATTTATTTTCTTCTCAATGAATCGTACACTTTAATTTCTACTTATTTTTTAATCAGATTTATTAGTCGTACAAAATTTGTTATGCCAAAATTGTTATGCCTATGTATTAGTCGTACAAAATTTGTTATGCCTAATTTGTTATGTACAAAATTGTACCTGTTAGTTAGAAACTGATGGATACAAGATTTTCAAAAACGAATATTGTTTTTATGAAACATAATATGGCTGGTTGTTGTCCAGCATAAGTGAGTGTTACCCGGGAAATGAAAATTATTCCGAGTATTGGAATTCGCTAGTCGGGTCCCGGGTATTCAAGATTTTTAGAAATTTAGCAAAGTAGACCGGATATCGTAGTTTGGTATTATCCTCGCGCTTTGTTTGGCGACTTAACGGTTCCTTGAAGCTTTGCGAAAACGATTTCATACAAGTCTCCGTTGACAAAATAGATTTATTTTTTTTAATGGTGAACAAATATTTTATTAAATCATATTGTCCTTTCCGGTCCAATACCTTTCGCGATATTTCTGGCAGTATCATGATTCCACTGGCATAACATTTTTGTTCTTTGCTGGCAAAAAGCGGATACAGGTGGTTTTTTTGCCAACTTTATTTGAAGTAAAGGTTTTACTGTCTGAAGCATTTTGTAGAAACCGGAACATTCTGCAGATTACCTATTTCTCATGCGTTGTTCATGTGCCTTAATAATGGATCATTTCCTTGACTCTTTGTGAAACATAGGCATTGCGTTAAGAAAAGAAAAAAAAAAAAATTGTTGGAAGGGGGGGGGGGCACAAGAATATATTTTTAGAATTTGCTACAATTTAAAAAAAGTTGATATTAATAGGTGACCTTTTAATATCATTCACACATTTATTTTACAATGATAAATTTATGGAAAAAAAAACTTTTAAAAATAAAATAAAATTTTAAAACATTTTATTCTAACGCATTGACTGACGTATTAACTGAAAATGTTTTAGAAATAGAAAAGTTCATAGTTTAATATAAAAATAATGCGAGATATGTCAGTCAAAATTAGCTTGAAAAAATGGTAACCTTCAGTTAAATGAGCACTCCATTAATTAAATTATATTAGATATCGTTATTAAACTGATTTATTATAATATATATTAGTTATAAAATATATTAGTTATAAAATATATTAGTTACGAAATATACGAGTTATTAGTATTTTTATAATTGTTATTATTTGGAGATTTTATTTCGAGGAATAGATTTATTTGCTAACTATCTTCCTTTTGTTATTTTTAGAATTTTGATTATAAGATGAGTGATAACAATGGAAATACAGGACGGAGGGGAAGCTCTAGCTTTAAAAACCCCCCGCCCAGAGTTGCAAGGCGAATTCGCCGGTAAGTAAATTTTATTTTTATTCATTTTGAAAAAATGTTCACACTACCAAACACAAATTTAATTTCGGTAAATGAATAATAACATTTTTATATATTAATATTAAATATAGTACTTTGAAAATGTTCCTAATGTTAAATTTTTTATCAGTATGTTCATTTGTTAATTTGATTTCTTTCAGCTAAGGTACCTAATTATTTAACTTTATCATTTCATGTTAACGCTTATCAGCATTTGAATAAGCGTTAATTGTAGTTTGTGTTTTTTCTTCAACTCTTAAGACTATTATTTGTAATTATTTTTCGTAATTGTGTTTAACCGTTTTTTCTTGCCAAAAAATTTGGTAGTATTTTAGAGTCAGTTTCTTTGTCATTCAAGATTTGGTATCTGACTTGCCAGCTTGAGTAGTTTTTGACCACTAAGAGAAGGTTACTAGCAAGTTTTTCGCTGAGTAGATATATTTTATTTATTTTTTTATCCTTGTCAATTACCGCTTAATATTTCATTATAGCTGGTGATAATTTTATTGTTTTAATGTCTACAGTTATATTTAAATCTTCTGTTTACAAATGTTAATTTAAATCAATAATTTTGTCTTTTGCTAATTTTATTTTTATAAGATATTTCCGAATATTATTAGTTATAAGAATCATGCAATCTCTACAATCTTTTCTAATTAAATTATTTATGGTCAAATATGATATTTGTGAACAGTTAGCTTATCGAATTTTTATAGCTAAGTTTAGGCCACCCATGAGAATGGGATATATTTGGAAACATACATGTTTAAAGTCAATGTTCAAACAAATATGTAACCTTTCATGTTATATCAAACAAAATAAAAATTAAGTGCTGTCAGTGCTCGAATATTATATTGAACATGTAAAACATCTAGAGAATATATATTGTATTAAACATGTAAAACATGCCCGAAACATGTAAAATTTCCAATCAGGCTTGCGTTTTTTAACCTTACATGCCCGAAACATTTTGACGAAAATATCCAAAATGTTGGATGAGAGAGGAAGGCACCAAAAGGGAAGAAAAATTACCCTAATAACTGTGTATATAATAAATATTGAAAAATTATATTTCATTCGTATCTGCATTTATTAAATTATGTATGTCTGTCAAAATTGTTTCTGTAAACTCTGAGACAATGAAGAATTTTTACGGAATACAGACTTTAAATATAGCTTATTATGGTTTGCATACGCTAGACTACTTCATTTAACTAGTTGTAAAGAAAATTTAATTATCATAAATGATTTCAAAGCGTGTAAAATGAAGAAACTAAAAATTAAATCTATTTTTCATTTATAATTAAATTTTTAATTTATAATTAAATTTTTAATTTATAATTAAATTTTTAATTTATAATTAAATTTTTAATTTATAATTAAATTTTTTAATTCAAAGTTCCAATTTTTTAATTTAAAGTTCCTATTTTTTAATTCAAAGTTTAATAATTTTTCATTTGAAAATAATTTAATAAATTTTTAATTCATTAAACTTTAAAATATTAATTCAATAAATTTTTTATAAATTTCATAACTTTTAATATTAATTCAACATTTAATTTTTAATGGAATAATTTATAATTCATTTTTAAGTAATGCTTATAACAAATAACAAATGTTTTATTAATTAATACAATTATTAATGTTATTAATAATTAATTTTAATCAAGAATATTTTTACTAATTGGCAATATTTATTACTAATTTAATTCATTCTTAATTATAATTAATAAATGATAAATTATTAAATTATTACCCAGCACATTTCATTTCGAAAAGTGACGTCAGCACACAAAAAATATTATTATATATTATGTAAAAATATTTATAATATTTATTAAGTAATATATATATACAATATATTTGAGTTTGCTTTTATACTAAATTGAGCAAATGGCACATTCTATAATTTACCTAATGTGGTGATAATCATGAAATTATTTATTGCGGAGATAGTTTAGTTAACTTACTTTATGCATCTCTTCCAGTATTGATGATCAAAGCAGCGCTCGTGAGGAAGTGACTGCTAGATTCAGAGCTCTCAGCATTGATGATAGCTTTGAAGATCTTAGCCAGGTGAGATTTCTCAGTTTTGAGGATGCTGAAATGGATATTTCATTTTATTATTTAATTTATTTCAGAAGAATGTTTACGTTTGAGAAAAATATGTAATGTTTCATTTGTTTTTCAAAACTTTTGATTAAGAGTATTCAAAGGATTTTTAAATTATATTCATTTAATTTTAAAATTCTATTCTAAGTTTTACTGTCTAACTTTATTTTTATCATAATTTCTACTTTTGCCCCAATATTACTTATTGACTTAAAATTATTCTTCTACATTAAATTCACAATATAATTTTCTCTATCTTTGTTATTTTATAATTTAATAAATTATTTTACAGATAACCCTTCCCCCCTTCTCACCTCCCTAATTTTATGGATTTTATATGAGAAATTATTTTTACCAGTTGTCTAAAGTTTTATCATTTCAAAATAATGGGTAATGGGAATAATTATTTGTTTATTCAATTATTTATTTTTCGACACTTTGAGACTTTTTCGAATCTAGCAAATTTTATTACGTTTTCGGACTTAATACAATGTTAGTATTGAATATTTTTAATTTATTTTTATTTCATTTCGCTGATAAGATTCCCTACACTTCTTTCTTTGACTTTTACCGAAAAGTTTGTTTTTATTTGGTATTTTATCTCTATTCAATAATGGGATTATTTTTTTCTTACATAGCAAAATTTTGAATATTTTATGCTTTCAAATGATTTTTCATTTAAACGTTTTCATTTAAAAGATCCTTAAATATGTTAAATTTCTAATTATTTTTTTCCACATAACTTTAATTTTCTATATTTTTTGCTTTCATTCCTTTTAACCCCTTAACGATCGGTTAATTTTCAAGAAAGCGGTCATAAAAGTGTTTATTTTGCCAAATGTATTTGATTAGTGTAGTTTATATAGTGGCTTAAAATAAGCTACCTATTTACAATTACCTTAAAAATATCCTGGTGCTGCTATATGGTGTGTATTATGAGAAATAAAATGTTTCTCAGGCAAAAGAAATGAATTAGTTTTATTCTTAGTGGCGCGTTACTACTGAACACTCCTGCCCGTCGAGAAATAGCGAACGAAAACTCACCCCGTCATTTTCACGGGAGCGAGAAGAAAGGGGTTAATATTATGTTAATCCCAATGATTTTACTTTTCCAAAAGTCTTATATTTATTAGTTCTTGTAAATTTATTCTTTCTGTAAATTTATTAATCTTCAATTTTAACTTTGAAATTTGAAAATTTTTTTATTTTGTAGTTGCATAATTAATAAAAACCAAATAAAATTCAAGGTTATAAATTTTTGGTTACTCGCTGCACATTTCCTAATGTATATAAAAATCTTACCTATCAATGTTCTTTCTTTCTTTTATTGTGTAAAATTTTAAGAATTTTCAAAGAATGGTATAACATTGGAACGCATGCACTATTTAAGAAATTTTAAGAAAGCATAAACGTGATTAAGTGAATTTGGAAAATTGTATCTCCTCACTCATTTGTATGAAAATCTATTTTAAAACTTTGAGTATGAGGCGGCTTAATTGCCATTTTTGAGAGAAAAGTTTTGAGGGCCATCCTTGGTGGGATGAAAATAAATAATTCCTGGAGAAGACGATATAATACTGAACTGTATAAAATCTACAGAGAGCCAGATATTGTGAAATTCATAAACATAAATCAAATGAACTGGGCAGCTCACATTTTCAGAAGGAATGATGACTCAAATTTAAAGAAAATCCTATTACACAAACCCCTAACGAACAGGAAAAGAGGTAGACCCATTCTGAGGTGGCTGGATTTAGTTGAGACTGATTTCCTTACTCTAAAGGAGAAGAACTGGCGAACAAGTGTCAAAAGTAGAGAGAAGTAGATTCGAATTCAAAGGAAGGCACTGGCCCACCCTGGGCTGTCTAGCCAGATATGATGATGTATGAGACGGCTCAATTTTAATAAGTTTACCTGCACAACAATAACTGCAGTAAATACCATTTTGGAGAAGTTTCTAGAAATAATGATTAAGCAATTCAGATTTAATAATAAGTAAATGCGCATATAAATTTTCTATGCCTAACTTAATTTTATAAGTTTTAGTTATGCACTGTTTATCTAGCTGAAAAATATTATTTTTACTTTTCAAAACTATATTTAACACTTAATGTGTCTCAATTATTAGCAATATCATCATTTACTAATATTTTTTCTCTCCTATATCTAACTCACTTTACTTCGATTCATTAAATTAATGGATATTCAGGAAATTAGTTTATAATGTTAAAATATTCTATCATTAAAGTAAATACTATTTTTTTCTTGTTGTATAAACTCACACTATAGTTTAAATTTTTTAATTTTTAAATTTAGAGAAGTTTTTGTTAAAACAGATAAAAAATATTTATATTTTCTTGTGTTCATTGTGGAGAACACAATGAACCAGAAGTTTTTTTTTTGATATCCAATGAAGTTTTTTATATTTATATTTGTGCTACTTAAATTTTACAATTTAGGCTGGAAATATTTTCAAATGAATAAACATTAATAATCATATCTTAGACTCGAGTTTTAACATTAATCTAAAATATAATATTAGAGATTTTGGTGTAAAACTTTTAATTTGGTAACACTTTTTCCCAACAAGGAAATGCATATTGGATTTTTTTTTGATTCCTAAGAAATATGCTTTGACGTTTATATGTATATCGTATGACGTTGATATGTCTTATATGTAATTTATAAAAGCTATTAACTTTTTAATTTCTCATAGTATAAACTTAAACACGCAGATTTTGAAGAGCAATTCATCCGGCGTAGAATAATGTATACATTTATTTAATATTAGAATGTATTTTATGTTTCTGCAATTTAGTAGCTTTTTGATGAAACAGCTATTTTCAAAACAGATTTAAACCCTATATTTCAAACTGAATTGTATCAGGATCTTTTGATTTTTGTTCAAATAATTACTACATATTTATAGTATTTTGCCTTTGTGTTTAATTTTAATGTGATCTGATTGTTCATATCACTCTTTATTCAATATTTTATTACAAAAATGTATTGTGACTCAGATCTATGTTCATACACAACATACACATAGTCTGACACAACCTATCTTTACTAAATACACACATTTAATATGATGTAAGTACAGCGTAGATGCATCCCAATTTGTGCTTAGCCCTTAAATTATTCTGTATGCAACGAGTATTTATTTAAACGATGAAAGGGAAAAATTAGAAAAACATAAAATTTCATTTAGAGTGTATTTATTTATATAAATCTTTTTTTAAACAAATGTAGAATATCAAAATTGCTTAGTAATGAAATAAAGTTTGAAGCAAGTTGTGCTCCTGAAATTAGTTATCAATTTTTTTTTAAAAAAAAAGATATATTTATTGCGGATATAAAATATCTTGCATAAATATATATTGCTGTCCTAAAATCCTAATATATTTTTTGGGGATATTTTGCCAATGTGTCCCCAAATAATGATTTTGAAATTTGATCACCTTAGATTAGAGACAAAAATGGAAAGCAAATAATTGCACTATAAAAGTTTATTTGTAGTTTCAAAGCTGCAGTTTCAAAACAGGGGGGAAATATGGTACTTAAAAGCTGAAATCTAATTTTAAGAACAGTGAAACATACAAGAGTATAAAGATGGGAAAGAAAAATAATCGAAAACATGAATGAAAGGTTGCATGGAAAATAATATCATAAAATAAAAGGAGTCACATAGTTATGACGAATAGTTATTATGGTAAAAATATAGTTTCAAGGTACCCATTAGTCATAATTTATTTAAAAATTGCTTTTTTTCGAAACCTGCTGTGAGTTTTCATACTTTTGGAACCACTTAAACATTTCAAGCTTTGTCAGGGGATAAAATTCACTTACTCTGTTGGCGAAGTTTTTACAAGGAACTTTATTTTATCGTGCTTAGTTTTTGCTAAATTTGGTACTATTTCTATTGTTAGATTCTGTTGCTCAACTTTTAAGGATGTAAGCACATTTTATATTTTCATATACACTTGCATAACATCAAATGATTTTCTTTACATAAAATACTGCTACTAACAAAAGGTTGATATTTTTAATTTAAATATTTTACTATCTATAACATCAAAAAAAAAATTATAACTTTATATTTGATTTTCTGTTTTAGATTAATGGTTGCACCTCTAATTCAACTTTTGGAATATTACTATAATTTACATTATTATTTAAATAATTATTAATTACATAATAAGTAATAATAACTCAAAATTAAATAATAATGTAAATTATGTTTAAAATGTAATGGAATGTCGAAATGGTGTAAAAATGTGTTATGCGCAGGGTTATTAAATTGAAAAAAGTTCTCCACATAATTATATTCTGCTCATTTAACCTAAAGAAATTTTAAAAATTATTCAAGCTTTTTATTGTAGAGAATAAAAACAAATTTCTGAGCAAACCCTAAATTTAACCCTTTGACTGTCTCATGTCAAACTGCATCCGATGCTATGTGTGTCTGATTTGTTATAAATGTTCAGTGATTTATTTCTGTTTTAGTTAAGGTAAACCTTTTTGTTTCAAAAATTGTCCAGAAGTAAAAAAATCGTACATTTGTACTCATTAAACATAACTTACTAAAACAGGTTTAAAAGTACGAAAGTTTGCATCGAGCTACTATACACATTTAATTATTTACGCTGCTTTCAGACGGGAGAATACACATGGCGTGCTTGAATGATTAAAAAAAAAAAAAAATCAGCAACATAATTTAAATGATGCTATAACATGAGGGGAAGGGTATTTACAGTACTTTTGGAAATATAAAATTTCTTTTTCAATAACATTTGTGAGCACTAACCTGCACGTAATTGTTCTCTCGAACGTAATCGATAGGACAGAAAAAGACGGAAATTTTCCTGAAAGTAAAACTCAAAACAGTTTTTTTTTTATGAAATATTGTCGTTGTTGAATTGAAAACAGTATAAACAAATTATTTGTATAAAAAATTTCAACAAAAAAGAACTGATCTCAAAAAAACATTAAAACATAATTTTTGATTAGTTTGATGAAAGTTTTTAATTCCGACTGAGCGTTTTCTAGTTACCACTTGTCTTTCTGATTAAATGAGTGGTCTTCTTCTTAGGGAAGAAATGGGAACAAACTTAAGCATTGCTTCCTAAACAAGTGAGGTATTACTTCCTTTTTTTACGCTGAATCGGAGGAAACCAATCCTAAATCCGTAAAACTAAATGCTCAGTAGCTATTTCGGATTTTTGTTTTTATATAAAAAGCACCTATTTTTTTTTATACCGGTCTAATATTGCAAGTAAGTTATTGCTAACTTGGTATTTTTTTTTAACGCTAAATCGAATGATTTAAACAGTTTAGAGTAAACAGTTTTCAAATTTATAATGAGTCTCATAATGTAGAAAGTACAATTTGTTACTATTAATGCATTTGATATTGCTAACTAGGCAAGTGAAGTATTATTTCTGATACAACCAATTAAATCAAAATTAAGTATATAGAATTAATAATTTAATGGTTTACCCTTTTATTTACTTCATATCCATATTTGTTTAGTTTTATTTTGTAGTAAAAAAAATAATGATAATCAGAGCTTGTCAATATAGCAATTGGAATAGGTATAGTGCTCTGCTTCATTATCCCCTCATCAAACTTCTAAAATTCGAAATAAATAAAATGACTTCAATAATTTTTTTCCCCTACATATTTAAATTTTATTATTATGCACTTTAACCTATTAATGTTTATTATGAATTGGACAGTAACAGTTTAGTTCCTCAATTGAAAAAAAAATTATCAATAGAGAATTCAATTCTATTCATAACACTTTTTTATCATGCTTTTCTTTCCACGAACACTGTAAATGAAAGATTATTTGATGAGGATGATGAAAATGATTTATCAATATTTTCTTTTTTAAAAATTTATGCACTGTGAAAACTACGATGTGATACCAATTTGGATTTGGTGTTGAAAAACTCGAAACATGGTGGGTTATTTTGAATTAAAACAGAATGTGACGTTCATGCAGACTTTAAAAGTTGTAGTTAAATCTAAAATTCAATAATTGATAGAGCTTACACCAAATTCAGATGCATTTACTCCATTCAGAAATTATTTTTGCCAATTTTGTCGTATGTTTGGAAGTCCTCAGACAATTTTGAATAGAAGGTGCAAGTTCGATTTTCTCTGAACGATGGGGAAAGTTCTACAGAAACTGAAATAAACCTTTATAAAAAGACTTGCAAGCATTATAAAAATAATTATGTTCTCATAAGATTTATCTACGTGTTTCAATTTCGTTAAATAATTTTATAATAATTTATATCTGCTACGGTTTAGTTAGGCCTTATTCGAATTTATATTGATATTTTATTGGCGATTAGCAAAATAATTTTATTTTAAGAAATATTGTATACATTTATCCTAAATTAATGATTCTTGTTTATGTTGCATTTACTGATAGCAATTAGAAATTTTTGTGCTACTAAATAAGAAAAATGGTGACTGCTTTACACAAAGTATCGTAAAAGAATATTCTATTCTGCTGATGTCGCGAAACACAGAGTGGTGTTAAGTAAATTACGTAATTTTTGGTGTCGGGATTCACTACATTTTTTACAGAATGTTTATGAAGACCTACTTTCGATTATTTGCTAGAATAAGTCCCACAACCCTTTATGTTATGACATAATTAGTCATGTATAATGAAATGAAAAGGTTTGCTCTTCAATTGAGTTAATTTGACTTGATTCTCTTTAAGCGAGGTGAAGCATGAGATCACAGGTTGGATGTGAAGAGCCCTTGCCGATGAAGAGCCGCTTACCCTTGAACTGGCCGTTCTAGGATGTTTCTTTTCTTTATTGTCGTTTGTCTTTAGGTTAGTTAGGCTGGTCTCTTTTCCGTTTTCCATCCGGTACCCATGGCAAAGCTATTCTCGTTGAGCTTTTATTAAATTAATTAATAAAAATGTAATTAGTTTTCAATTTTACAAAGAAAAATAGACATGTCTAAACTAACGTTACTTCATTTACGTGTCCGCTGGCAATCCATCAATGATCAATCTGTTGAATGGCGAGCAATAGGAATAAAACTTATCATCCAATAGGACTTATCATCCAATAGGAATAGTGCCAACAGCTAGTTTCCATTCTCATGTCTGGCTTTGGCATCTCTATTAACATTTTATTTCATAACCGTCGTTGAACAGTCGACCCAATTTCATGGGTTTACGACTACTGAAGTTCAACTCCGTGACCTTGTAATTTTGAACCAATCCTGAAGACAAGGAAACTCTTGAATCAGTACCCCCAGAAGTATTGATTTGTTATGGGAACATGGAGGACTTTGAGACTCAATAGATTTAACGTGCATCAGTAACCATTTATTACACGGGGAGTCTTTGGCCGGCAAGGATCGAACCCACGACCTCTCAGACGTGGGCCCAGTCCCCTACCGACCAGGCTATCCCGGCCATCTATTAATATTTGTAAAAAACTGAGAAATGAAAGTTTTGTTTTGCATCTGTTGATATAACCTTTCTCTTACAGCCTTCCCCGAGGGAAGCCTCATCAGCCCGGACAAGACCCCTTCCACCGTAAGGAATTTTCTATCTTTGTGTCAATTATTTTTTTTATGTATATTTCCTTTTTATTTTACATATTTAAGAATACTTCTTTGCATTAAATTATGGTTTTTTATTCGCAAATAGTCACATGGTTAAAATTAAAGAAAAATGAATAACAGTTTTCAATTAAACATAATTTAATTTAAAGACATGCTTTAAATTGAAATTTGAAAAATTCAATTTTTAATTTTAAGCATATTTTTTATTTTATTTTTAAAAAATTTTAGGTAAATAAAACTAAAGTATTTGAAGAAATTTTGTACAAAAATCAGATTTTCGTAAAAAAGTGTTTTTTTTCTGTCTTATGTCCATGTATTAAGGATTTCACACTAAAAATATGAAATGTTAATAATATTGAATAGTATATTGCATAAATATTAAAATACTGCATTTGATTTCTTTTAAATGAAATCCAAATTCTTTTGTTAAAAATAAAAATTTTATTAGTAAAGATTTTCTAAATTTCACAACGTAGGCTATTTATTTGCAAATATGACCAAAATTAAAACATTTTTCCGAACACAAAAATTATTTAATCATTTGTTTCATTTAAATTTGATAAATGATGATTGTAATCATAAGACCTGATTTCAATTTATGTAAAATTATTATTTAATATATGTTATGTTAATTTTATAAATACTATTGCTTTTCTTACAGTCTTTACCGGAATCGAAGCAGACCTGCAGCAGCAATCCGGATGATTCAAGGGCGACCAAACCGGAGCAGAGTTGGAAGAATTGTTGTAAGATTATTATTATTTTGTATTTCAAATGTGGAAAGCAAAAATTTTTTTTTTTAATTATAAATTTGTTGGTTAAATTCTGTTTTATACTATTTTATGTATTATACAATTTTATATAAGCACAAAAAAAAAACATTAAATATAGATAAAATTGATACTCAAATGTAAAATATGAAAATAAATATTATAATATAAGTAATAAATAATGATGTAAATAGTATAAAAATATAATAATGAAACATACAAGAAAAATAATATGTAAACCTTTATTTCTGAAAATGTTTAACAAATGAGGAGCTAGCTATTCTATGTAGCTAAAGAAATAAATGCTGCATCTTTACACTAGTAATTTATGAAAATATTACAAAGATAGTTGCAAATTATTATGAAAAAAAAATTAAAATTAAAAATTTTTCGTTCAAGTATTTTTAATAAGTATGAACCATTTATATGATATTTCAAGGTTTTTTCGTTAAAGTAATAAATAACTCTTACTCTAAGGTATTCCTATCTCTCCTATTCCACTGTACTGTTATTACTATACTATTCAGTACTATTATTACTATACTATTCAGTACTATTATTACTATACTATTCAGTACTATTATTACTATACTATTCAGTACTTTTATTACTATACTATTCAGTACTTTTATTACTATACTATTCAGTACTATTATTACTATACTATTCAGTATTATTATTACTATACTATTCAGTACTATTATTACTATACTATTCAGTACTATTATTACTATACTGTTCAGTACTTTTATTACTATACTATTCAGTACTATTATTACTATACTATTCAGTACTATTATTACTATACTATTCAGTACTATTATTACTATACTATTCAGTACTATTATTACTATACTATTCAGTACTATTATTACTATACTATTCAGTACTATTATTACTATACTATTCAGTACTATTATTACTATACTATTCTGTACTATTATTACTATACTCTTCAGTACTATTATTACTATACTCTTCAGTACTATTATTACTATACTCTTCAGTACTATTATTACTATACTCTTCAGTGCTATCATTACTATACTCTTCAGTGCTATCATTACTATACTCTTCAGTGCTATCATTACTATACTCTTCAGTGCTATGATTACTATACTCTTCAGTACTATGATTACTATACTCTTCAGTACTATTATTACTATACTATTCAATACTATTATTACTATACTATTCAGTACTATTATTACTATACTATTCAGTACTATTATTCATAACAGTAACTTATTCCGATTTTGTCGTGGAATTTAAATTCTGTTATAAAGATTGTCTCTTGTTGTCCTGTTATAGAGAGGATTCAGTTTTCTGACAAAGAAAATAAACGCAACGTTTCACGTTTTGTTCAGCTCTGTTATAGCGAGGAAAATTGCGTCTTCACTTCCCATGCGGGGGAGTCATCCCCTCCCCAGAGGATCAAAATTGTGATATGTCTTAAGATTATTCTCAGGGATGTTTTGCAGACTCTCGCGCCAAATTCTTTTATGCAGCTGTAGTACTACGTAAAATAAATGAGACTTTTATTGCTACTATTACAGAGTTCCTAACTTGCTCCGAACTGCGGATTAATATTTTCGGCTGGTAGTCATTTAATGTATAAGTCTAGGTTTAGTTAACTTGATTTATCAGATTTTCATTATTTCTATATATTTCAAAGGCTTATATGATGTAGCACTTTGTTACAGTTGAGTCACGTTGAGATTTTTAAAAATTTCCCAAAATTAACGAAGAATCTGCAACTTTGAGTTCCTTTTGGTTTTTAAACTATTTTGCCGAATTCGGAGCATTTCTGCTACTACTGTATCAAATAGGACATTGTCCCCCCCCCTTTAGGGGAGTTTTGAAAGGGAAATATTTTTCAAGTTAGTCTTCATTAAAATTTGTGATTCTTACACAGCTGCCATTGAGTAAACAAACTAGTATTTTTGCCTGTGATTGCAATCTCATTTTTGTTTTTGTAGACACCCAGGAACAGAAGGGTACAAGTCATTGTACGACGTTATCCACTGGAACTGTCACTCCAACACCCGACTTTGCGACAGTAAGTTTTTTTCCCTGTCATTTGTTTGCTTTTTTGCGACAATCTGTGTAATATTGCTTTTGTGAAAATTGCTTTTGTGACAGATCTATGTCTAAATTGAGGAAGTGGCCTGAAAAATTGTGATGCTATGCTTTTGGATCATCTTCAGGGTTGTTTCCCATATTGTCACCAATAGATTATTATGCAGCCATAGTGTGACATAAATAGAATACCTACATACCTTAATCCAGTGGTTTCCAAACTTGATGTTACTACGCCTCTCTTAAAAATATTTAATCATTTGGCGCCCCCCCCCCCTCCACCCTGAAGATTTCATAAAATAAAAACAAACAATTTTACTCTTATAAAATTTATTTATACAAACTAATATAAAACGATATTTTATTATTGTTTTTAATGAGATGGATGTGCTTGTCTATTAGCACAAAGTTTATCAAATCTTGGTGTTTGTGGCGATATAGCTACTCGTAGCTCTTTTTCTACAACTAAACGAGCTCGATATTTGGATTTCATTGCAGCCAAGGCAGAAAATCCCGTTTTGCATAAATATGATGTTGCAAGCAGCAGCAGTACTTTCAAAGCTTTGTTTGACAAAGTGTTTTATTCTGTATGAAGATTCAACCAGAACTGAACCAGAGATACAGTCTCAAATTTATGTTTTAATGTAGTATCACAAGATAATTCAATCAATTTTTCTTTTTCAATACTTGTCAATCCGAATTCACCATCTTCTTCGTCGATAAATGGATTCTGTATCCATGCAAACTTTGTAAAATCAAGATCACCAAAATAATTTGAAAATTGAAGCAACAAACCATTCAAGTGTTCCACAAAGAGATTTTTGTTTGCTTCTATGTTATCTCGGGCACATAAATTTAAACGTGGAAACATGTCAATCTTATTTTTCTGCAAATTTGATTTCCAAAGCTCCACTTTTTTAATAAAAGCTTTCACTTTGTCTTTTTGTATAAGCAAATGCATTTGCGGTCCTTGCATTGATTTATTACGAACACTCAATTTTTCAAAAATATCAACCAAATATGTAAGGTTAACAATAAAATTATCACCACTAAACATATTGCCGTCTTCATTATGATTTTTCTAGAAAACATAGCAATTTCTTCTTTGAGTTCAAGTACCCTTTGAATCACTTTTGCACTAGATAGCCAGCTCACTTCACAATAGTACAGAAGTGACGTGTAATTAGCTCGCATATCTTCACACAGTTTTGCGAACAACCTTGCTTTTAATGAACTGTTTTTTATGTAATTTATAACTTTCGTTACTTTTCCAAAACATTGTTAAGTTCCTCGCTTATAGTTTTTGATACGAGAGCTGCTCTGTGGAGCATGCAGTGCGTCCATAGAACCTCGGGTGTTTTCATTTTAACTAGTGTTTGAAGACCAGTTTTGTGTCCCGCCATTGATTGTGCACAGTCAGTACAGAGCCCAATGCAATTATTCCACATTATGTCGTTCTCATTAAAAAATCTGTCTATTATTTCGAAAATTTAATTGAATGTGGCTCTGTCAGGAATTGGTTTGCAAAATAAGATATCTTCAATTATATAAGTATCGTCAACATATCGAACATATGCAATTAAATGTGCGTCTTTAGCTACATCAGTAGCTTCATCTACTTGTATAGCGAATTTTGAAATATGCATTCGAGAAACTAATTGGTCACAATCTTCAGGATGTATCATCAATTCTTCTGCCAATTGTATTATCAGCAAACGGTATTTGTCGCAGCTGATTCGCATAAGATTGGCCAAACATTGTTTTGACCATATGGCTGCTGGCAAAACTAAGGTTTATGCTATTGTGTGGGGTTTTTTACATTGCGCGATTCTGTACGACACTAGGTATGATGCTAGTAATGCATTTGATGGAATATGAACAATTTTTTTGAAATTTTGCTTGTTTTTAGATAACTCATCCAATTTTCTTTGAAAAAATTTTTGGGGCTTACCAACATATTCAGAATGAATAGTTTCAAGGTTCCGTTTCAATTTGCCAGATCTCATACTATCAGCAGCCAAAACTTTTGAACACAACACACATATTGGTTTTTCCACAATATCGTTAATAATATCAGTAAATCCAAACGATAAATAGGATAAATCGTATTTCCTTGTCTTGGGAGTTCTTCCTTCCTGTTCCTTGCATCTTGTATTCCCACTACTTGTGCCAACATCAGAATCTTCATTATTAGTGGATTTTCACTTATATCCTATCAAAAACTTATCCATTTGTCTGGAAATATTAGGAATAATATTATATTATTCTAAAAAAATGAAATTATTAAATATATAAAAAAATAAAACTATTAAATTATTTACTATTATGATCAGTGGGCAATCACGTCAATAACAATAGAAACACAACCTTTTCTGGATGTGTGGCGTTAGTGCGCGGGCATCTGGCTTTGTTAAGTTGTGTCGGTCGAGTGGCACCAAATTAGCGACGGCCTTGGTTCAAAAGATTTGCCGGTGTCTTGGACGTCTAGGTATATGGATACTAAGCTACGAAATGTTTAGTTGAACTATGCGCGATAAAGCACGATTTTTCATTTATTCTCTCATTTTTTACATAGAAAACTTTAGCAGTAATTTGGAAAATAGTTCACTGTGACTAATTTTCGCAGCTCCCTTTAGACTAGTCCGCGCCTTCCAGTTTGGAAAACGCTGCCTTAATCAGTCCTAATCAAGACGTGATTGCTCCCATTATAGCACTTTACTTGTGTTGAAATTCTTTGTTTTCTCTATCAATATGTAGAATAATTATGATCATGTATATTAATAGCTGGATAAATAGGGTTTGGTCTCCAAAGTTTCTATAGTTGAGCGGAATCATAGTTCGCCAAATTCGATGAAATATTTCGGCATATTCATATTTTGGTTGAAGTAATCTACTTAATACTAAATTTATAGCTGTTTCCCCTGAAACAAAATATTATCCAAAACATTATTATAGTCATTTATATTATTTAAATATATTTTCAGTTTATGTAATCATTCAACATTAGAGCCAATCAGAAACTTTTGTACATTCAAAACCAAAGTATCATTGTCTGAAATTTAAACACTCTGAAAGCATAGCTTATGCCTAATTATAAAGTTTTCTCTGAATGGACTGATCGTAAGATACGCTTCTCTGAAAACTGACAGTGTTTACACAGCAGTGGCAGAACTACTTTGATCAGCCAGTGAAGAAACAGACGATATCAATACTCTTTAAAACATTCTACCATAAAGCACTAGACTTAGCGCTCAAGTCATCTGGCTACCAAAGTGGAAGAGCCCCTCTGAGGAGGATTAAGATTATGATGGAATGTCTTTGGATCATTTTCAGGATTGTTTCGCAGGCTGTTGCCAATAGCTTTTTGTGCAGCTCAAGTGCGACGTAAATTAAGTACTACTTCTAATTTCAGTTTCACGAAAAAATGTTTAACTATGTCGACGACGATTCAAAAAGTGCCGCATGTAAAAATGCTTCCCCAAAATTAATGAACTTTTTGTTTATTATTAGAACTTAATTTAATCACAAAATTACGGGATTAAACAGAAATAAACTCAGAAATTTCGATTTTCTTTGAAAAATTAACAAGATCCTTGTTAAACGTCTGAATTTTTTAAAATTTTAATTTTATGAGCATTATTATTATTTATTTATTATTTTAAATTACTAATAGTAGTACTTGTTACGCACTAGAGCTGCGAAAATTACGTTTGATTAAAACTACAAAAAATATTTATTTCAAAAGATGTTTTCAAAACTTGTTTTATATAATATATTTAAACAAAAAAACTTCATTAAATTTCAAATTGTTCTGATTTTACATGCTGAGCAAGGAATATTTTTGAGTTCAGTATGACAAAGGGAAAATTCCATTTCAATGAATTTTTATGTGATAGAAATGTACCAACTTACATGGAAATAAAATCCTTATATATCTGTAACATAGAAAACTTTTAAAAGAGGAAGCAGAGATTGGACGTCGAATGTATGTTAAACCCCTTCAGAAGAAGTATGTATGCATATTAATACGAGATGTAATATAAGAGTTCCGAATATAGATGATGTCCGAGGGATTGTCAACCGTTAGATCCACTGATACTGTTCGTGGGATACTGTATTAGCTATGATATTGTGGACCATGAAAAGAAAATCGCAAGAATATGTAAGACCAGGTATTCTTCGTTAAAAATACAAACTGAATTGCAAAGAAATAAAAAGAAAGATAATCCAAGAATAACAGGTTATTTCCTTCATTTGTGTGTTCACTTTGTCAGTCTAATAGGTTGAAAATAGGTACATAAGGCGTCGTTGAACAGCCGACCTAATTTTGGGTTTGTGACTATTAATGTTTAACTCCCTAGCCTTGTAATTTTGAACCGATCCAGAAGACAAGGAAACTCCCGGATCAGTACCCCCAGAGGTATTTATTTGTTATAGAAACATGGAGGAATTTTGCGATTCGACAGATTTAACGTGCATCGTCGTCATTTACTACACGGGCAGTCTTCGGCCGACCTGGGATCGAACCCACGACCTGTTCGTCATGGGCCTAGTTCCTTACCAACCAGGCTATCCCAGCCCGTACTTAAGACATAATCAATATCCATAAATAACGTATCTGTAGAACTGAAGCAGGTATTTAAGTGCGAGCCAGTAACAAGTCTTTCGATAAAAAATAATCGCTGAAAAAGTTGGCATCTAAATGTCCAAAGGGTTCAGACCTGGTGATCATGTTGGCTAAGCAAATATTCTTTTCTTTTTACTTTGTTACAGTGTTAGAAAATTTTAAAGTATTTTTTTCCAAACTTATCTCAATAATCTAAGCAGCATATAATTGAAGTCTTATTGGTATAACATTCAGGGGAACCAAAGGTAAGAAACTCTGAATACTTTTAGCTCAATTTCAAACTTCCAGTGTAAAAAAAAGAAAGCTTTCTGAACTTTAATAACGAGAAATTGTCCTTAATTAAGAAAATATAAAAATATCATTTCTTGCCAAGTGTACTTCATAAACTTCACATTTTTCTATTTCAGGATTCCACCCTTTGTGAGACCCAATCTCAGCAGCGTCGAGGAAGAGAACTCCGTAAGAAACTCATGTTCTTTATCTTTGCAAAAACATAATTAAAATCATTGAAAGATATAAATCTGCAAACATTTTTAAATTTCGAAACATTGATGGTTTGCGGCAAAGTAATTCTTTATATCATCGGTGCGCGAAGAAACAAAACTCCTTGAATTACTTTCGACTCAATGACCTACTCAATAAACCTGTGATATAAATTTTTTTAAGAAAAGAAAGATAATTAAAATTTCATTTCGAAGGAACTTTTCGGCCGTTTTGGGTTAAATTTTTTTAATTTAATTTTTTTACTTACGCTTTTTTACGTAAAGAATTACATTCTTTAAAAGGATGTAAAAACTTGGATACCTTGGAATTCAAAAGTTTCTCCCTATCATTACGTAAAAGGATAAAAAAATAATAAATATATATTAAAAATAATTTTTTTTGCACTGAATAAACTCATAATAATAAATTAATTTCACAATTATGTATGAAAATGTTTCAATTCGCTTAAAATGTTCTCGAACTTCGGCGAATTTGCTAAATGTAAAATTAGCAGGAGGTTCAAACTTGAAATATTGGGCACTATTTCCTAGATTGCGACTGCCCTCTGTGTTTTAGAGTTAGAAATCATAATTCACCGAGAAAGTTACATTTATTCAGAAAAAGTAGATTTTTGTGTTTGGTTTTGCAACTTAAAATATCGCTGACACTAATTATCATGTCTGAGATCACCCCCTTGAACTATTAAAGTTGAGTCCTCGTGCGTCCGACAGATCAAAGGTAATTTAAGGTGTTTTGTTGCTGATTTATTTATGAGGTAATTCAAAATCTAAAATTTTTATATCCTAGTGCATAAAGTTTTTAAAGAGTTTTAAAGTTATTTATAAAATACTCTGAAATGAATTAATTATTTATTATGAAGTTTATAATTAACTATTTATTAGAAAGTTGTTAAGCTTTACTCAAAATTTCCTAAGCGTTTGTTAGCTAGTTAAATGCTAGTGGTAAACTATACGAATGAAAGCTGAATAATTGATGTTGTAAATATTTCTTTTATTTTTAATTTTTTGGGGGTAATTTCATCTCTAAGGGTAGACAACATTTGTCTTTAATATTGTTTCACGAGGAAAATGTAAAATTCCACGTTCTACCTCAAAAAACATTTTATGTGTGACATCGAATTTGTTTTTCTATCTACTATTATCGCAGAACATAGGGATAAGCATCAATCATTGCTTACCGTTCCTCTTTTTCCTTCAACAGCTTAGGGAATAATTCAGACAAGTGTTGGTTTCAAAGTGAGTGTGATTTTATTGCGGAAACAGTCTACTTATATTTTTAGTCTATGTATCTAATCGAGGAAATTTTTAACCAGTAAAGAAGAATTAAGGTGTGACCACAGGAGGAACTCAAACAATTCCCTAGATGTTTATTTATTGCTTTTTTTTTCTTCAAAACTAAAGATAAGTCTAATGTTTGAAAAATTTGAACTGGCATTATCATAGAGTCAAAGAAATAAGTTGTTATTTACTTTGTTTGTGTTTAATAATTTTCTGACTCGATGATTATGTCCGGAGAAAAATCAAAATTATTGTCCAAAGGATTCAGTTTGGTGCTTGTGCGTGTGAATTCTAAATAGTAATATTGAAAAATTCTTTCAAAAAAGCAAATTTGTTATTTTATTAGCTTTTTAGGCAGATTTTGTTTGTGGAACGCTTTGATATGCTTCCCCATGGTACATAAAATTTTCGTGATTTAGATCAAAATTTAGGAATTTAAGTAATAAATATAATTTTGTTTGCTCAAAGTACAACTTTTATTATTTTAGGGGGATGCGTGTTTGTGTTTCATGAACACGAATTTTTTGTATGAATTCTTATGTAATTATATATATATATTTTTAAATTTCTCTTCCAGCAACTTTCCGCTGAAAATTCGCAGCTCCGGAGTTCTCTTGCCTCATTAGAAGCAGAAAACGTAAGAACTTTTACATTTTATTGAAACTAGAGGTTTTTTTAAAATTAAAAAATGTAACAGGATTCAGACATCCCACTTAAATTATCGAAAGTGTATTTTTCATGGTTTGATTTACATGGGTCCCTTAGTTCCATGTGGTATGGATTCTGAAATGGCTACGAATATTTTTTCCTAACTAATAACAAAAATAGAGCTTAGCAAGAAAAAGTTCAGTACGATTTTACCTTTAACGTTTGGAGGGTTAAAATATGCTTCTACAAGACGGTTGCATAAGGATGTTTTAATACTTTTGACCAGATGTATTTTAGAAGCAATTATTTTTGTAAAATATCTTTAAAAAAAGGATCAAATAGTGTTTTAAAAATATTAATTGCTTTAGTGATGAATAGAATATTTTTTATCACGGATGTGGAATTTTCAATTGTTGTGTAGCGTTATTTAGATTAAATGTACATTGTCGTACATTAAAAGATTATTCTTGCTACCAGCAATTTGTCTATCAAAATATTAAGTTTGAAAAAAATTTTACCATAATTTATTTGAAACGTTCTTTGCCGCACATTGAATGATACTTATTGAAATGCATTTAATGATACCTAGAAAATTAAGTGAATAATTTTGAAGATCGTTAAATGCATACGTTAGGTACGACATCAGTGTAAAAAAGTTTTTACTTTAAGTTACACAATAGGACAAGAAATATACTTTCTTTGAATGAACAGACTTTCTTGCGATAGATTTTTGTTTCACAAAACATGGCAAATCTCGAAAACGTGGTTCCAATTAGGGAAAATTGTCAAACATTTCAGCCTTTTAATCTTTACATGTTTTGTCAGATAGTACCATCGCTATTAAATAATAATTTGTTTGCAGTCAAATATGATTAAATAAGAAAGAAGATAAAATAAGAACATCCTACTTTTCAATGCAATTTTCAAAACTGTTTATTACTCATTTAACACTCTTTACTTTATTCTAATTTAAGTGTAATGATTATCAACTAATTTATAAATCTTTCCATTTCCTTTACATACAGCAATCTTTGCTCGAAAGACTGGAGAGGACTGAGAGAGAAAATCGGAGATTAACGTTCCACGCTACTTTTTTGATGAACGTAATGGCATCTGGACCAGCACAATCTCCTCCGCCCGCACCTTCTCCTCCGCAAGCACCTTCTCCGCAAGCACCTTCTCCTCCGCAAGCACCTTCTCCTCCGCAAGCACCTTCTCCTCCGCAAGCACCTTCTCCTCCGCAAGCACCTTCGCCTCCGCAAGCACCTTCTCCACCAACACCTTCATCTGGATCAGCATCTTCGAGAACCCTAACTGCTCCTCCCAGTCCTGCAACACCCTCGAGTTCTTCAATATCCCCAAGTTCTCCAACACCTAGTCCTCCTTCTTCACCTCCCAGTCCTCCTACATCCCCTCCCAGTCCTCCTACATCCCCATCAAGTAAGGGATACTATTTCATATTTATTTATTTTTTTCAGAATAAAGATTCGCGCGAAACAATGCTGATGACCTTGCTTCATTTATGGATAGATCATTTGATTAAAGTTACCTATTAAGAACCATTTTTTTAATATTCTGGTTGTAAATAAAATCATTACTTTAATTATTTACGGGTAAATAACTTTTGTTTCAAATTTGCAGTGTTTATTCACATTAATTGGTAAGCAATGCTAGAAAAAAATGACTCATGCTTTATCTTATCAAAAAACGCACAGGTAAAAATAATAAGGGGTTTAAAAACGCTTCATATACAAGCAAATTAAACATGAAAAACAAATTTTAAAAACATTTAAAAGCAAATTAAACATGATTAAAAATGCGTTTTTCAAGCGAATTAAATAGACAATAAATTTATATGTATATATATATTGGAGCCTGAAACAAATAAAAAAAGTATAAAGCTCAGCGCTTTCGAAAGACGTTAGGGTTTTTAGGTGGTGATTGAAGTTTTTTACTTTAATGATGCCTTTTATGTTGGTTAAGACTAACTTTAGGCCTGACAAAAATTAAAACATTTTTAAATAAAAAGTAAAAATCTACTGGAAAGTGGAAGAAATTTTGGTAAATAAAGTAGTGATAATATCGTCATTAATTTCGCTCGAATAATTAGGAAAAACAATATTAAATTGAAATAGCATCAAGCCCTAGTTGAAATTTTGATCATGGTAGCTTGTTGAAGGTGACCGAAATTTCAATGTGCATTAAGATTTCTTTAGACGTTGAAAGAGTAAATTGGCTTTTTTTCGTTCTAAAAATGTCACTTACCTGGTTCTCCCACTAAGTTTTTCCATTAATGTAGCAAAAATAATTTTACTTTTTTTATTTAATGTTATTTGTTTCCCTTATTGGTGTCTTTACGTTATTGAAGAAAGCAAAACTAGCTTTTTGTAGTTCATCCCTGTAGAATAAAGATAAAATGTATTTAGCATCACTTGGCATGATGCTACTGTTCTTGGCCATCTCATAAAAATCAACCACTACAAGGAAACAAACCACTGTCAAGGAGTTTTTGGTTCATATCATTTAGGAGGGACCATAATTAATTAAATTATCGGTATTAAAACATAGTATTGGTGCTGTTCTTAATAATCACCAAATATATCAATGGATTATTTTGTACCTATATTAGAAAATTTGATACTTATTATATTAACCCTTCATTATTGGAGTTTTAGAAAAAATGAATTCATCAGTAACACCCAAATAAAGCCGATATTTTTTGAAAAAATATAATTCTTATTGGTATTTGACAAGGATTTTGGTGCATGACTAATTCTCTTTCTGATTTATAGTCATTTGAACACTCAAAAAAGTCAGATTTTTATAATTCGATTTCTAAAAATTCCATTTTACTCAAATTTTGTATAATTACTTTCTTTAAAATGATGCAAAAAATTTTATACCTTTACAATTCAAAATTTTTGAACAATTATTAAATAATGAAATAAATGTTTATCAAAAGCTGTTTTTTGCATGGCTTTAACTTTGGACAAATGAATTTAATAGTTGTGTGCGAAAGTTTTTTAATTCGCTTAAAAAGCTCTCGAGATATAGCAAAATACACAAAAAGTATAATTAACACTAAGGGTTTCAAACTTTGGAGCGGTCTCTCGATCAAACTATAGGGACCCTATTTCCCAGACTGCGGCTCCCCCCTATAATTTGTGTGTCAGAAATCTGAATCCGTAAAAAAAAGGTAGGTTTATTCAGAGAAAGTATATTTTTACTATTTTGTACCTTGAAATATTGTCTGCACTTATTAAGTAGCATATTTGAAGTCATCTTCTTCAACCCTTGTGCCATTAAGATGTAATAGAACATGAAGATCCAATTATTAGATTAAAATTTATTCAGAGTGATCCTTTTTTTGGAGCCTTTGTACATAATACCAACCAGTAGCAGTAGTACATAATAATTAAGCTTCAACTGTGAACGATTTTCTGCGGCATTCTTAAATGAATTTTCTTTTCTCTTTTTTAACTCTTTTTAGCACAAAGCTTATTTTATTTCAATTAATACAGAGTATTAATAAAGCATTAGTGTCAGTAATATGACGATTTTTACGGTTTTTAAAATGAAAAAGTATCTTCTCTCCATTATTTTCGCTTTTTAGTACAGAAGTTTTTCATATCAATTAACATATTAGCAACATTATTTAAGCATCATTGTCATGAATGGTAGTATTAAGATTTCTTACTGTTCTTCTAGGCAAATAAATATCTTTACTGCATTACTTTTGTTTTCATGTGAATTGCTTATTTAATTTTTATTTCATAATGAATATATTACCTAAATTAAGCATCTATAATTACGTTTCTGCTTAACGAATCATTAATTTTGCCTTCAAATTTACATTTTTCTCCATTCAATTTAAATAAATTTATAGAAACGCGTTTGAAGAAAATTATTATCTATAAAAAAAGCGTGTGGTATCATACAACTTTAAAAGTATAAATTTGGCGACGAAGAAAATACATGCTACTATGTAATGCTCAATGAATTCATCTGACTTGGCAAATATACAATAATTAAATATTTAAATACTTGCAGTGAACTATTTTTAGTCAAACAAAGCTATAAGCTAGCAATTATCACTGATGTTATTTTTAAAACATGTGATTGTTGATTCGGTAAATTTAAAACAATGGCAGTTATTTTTTGCGTCTCTCAATTAATATGGGGTTGCCGGAAAAGGAGTGAGAGATAGGCGCTATTGTTAATTGAAGAGATTTGATCGCGAGGAAAAATCGCTAAATGATATGCGAATAAGAAAAGTGCTATATTGTCTTAACCCAATCTCTCCTATATAAACTTATGTTATTTGTCATCTCATTGTTTAATTTTGTGTTTCTTGTTTCTTTAAAGGCTCCTCCGAGAGTTCTTCAACATCCTACCAAAGCACCCCTAGATCAGTCAGGCGTGGTAGACGAACTACCGAAGCAGAACGACTGAGAGACTATAGCAAATCAATTGGAGTCAAGGTGTCAAGAAAGCAAATGTTGGAGAACAAGCCTCGACTAAGAAAAAGAGGAAACCTTTCCTACGCAGGAATGTGCTAAAAATGCATTGAGATTGTCGAGACAAGTTTTTCTGGTTCCAAGATGCGTTTCTGGTTCTGTCTATGATAAAATGACGGTGGTGTTATCTAAGTATCTTTAAAATCTTATGCCGAAGCTCTCTATGAACGTCTGGTGTTGGTGCTCTTTATTTATCTATGAAGTCTGGTGTTGCTCTTAATGTGACTCTGAAGTCTGGTGTTGCTCTTTATATATCTCTGAAACCAGGTGTTGCTTCTTACGTTTCTGTGAATTTTTGAAAGTCGGGTGCTGCTGCCTCAATATATCTTTGAAAGTCGTTTGCTGTTGTCTGTATCTTTGATAGTCTGGTTGCTGCTGTCTCTGTCTTTGATAGTCTGGTTGCTGCTGTCTCTGTCTTTGATAGTCTGGTTGCTGCTGTCTCTGTCTTTGAAACTCTGGTTGCTGCTGTCTCTATCTTTGAAAGTCTGATTGCTGCTGTCTATGTATCTTTGAAAGTCGTTTGCTGCTGTCTATGTATCTTTGAAAGTCGGATGCTGCTGTCTATGTATGTTTGAAAGTCGGGTGCTGTTGTCTATGTATCTTTGAAAGTCGGGTGCTGCTGTCTATGTATCTTTGAAAGTCGGGTGCTGCTGTCTATGTATATTTGAAAGTCGGGTGCTGCTGTCTATGTATATTTGAAAGTCGGGTGCTGCTGTCTATGTATATTTGAAAGTCGGGTGCTGCTGTCTATGTATCTTTGAAAGTCAGGTGCTGCTGTCTATGTATCTTTGAAAGTCTGGGTGCTGCTGTCTCTATCTTTGAAAGTCTTGTTGATGCTGTCTCTATCTTTGAAAGTCTGGTTGCTGCTGTCTATGTATCTTTGAAAGTCGTTTGCTGCTGTCTATGTATCTTTGAAAGTCGGATGCTGCTGTCTATGTATGTTTGAAAGTCGGGTGCTGCTGTCTATGTATCTTTGAAAGTCTGGGTGCTGCTGTCTCTATCTTTGAAAGTCTTGTTGATGCTGTCTCTATCTTTGAAAGTCTGGTTGCTGCTGTCTATGTATCTTTGAAAGTCGTTTGCTGCTGTCTATGTATCTTTGAAAGTCGGATGCTGCTGTCTATGTATGTTTGAAAGTCAGGTGCTGCTGTCTATGTATCTTTGAAAGTCTGGGTGCTGCTGTCTCTATCTTTGAAAGTCTTGTTGATGCTGTCTCTATCTTTGAAAGTCTGGTTGCTGCTGTCTATGTATCTTTGAAAGTCGTTTGCTGCTGTCTATGTATCTTTGAAAGTCGGATGCTGCTGTCTATGTATGTTTGAAAGTCGGATGCTGCTGTCTATGTATGTTTGAAAGTCGGGTGCTGCTGTCTATGTATCTTTGAAGGTCTGGTGCTGCTGTCTATGTATCTTTGAAAGTCAGGTGCTGCTGTCTATGTATCTTTGAAAGTCTGGGTGCTGCTGTCTCTATCTTTGAAAGTCTGGTTGCTGCTGTCTCTGTCTTTGATAGTCTGGTTGCTGCTGTCTCTGTCTTTGATAGTCTGGTTGCTGCTGTCTCTGTCTTTGATAGTCTGGTTGCTGCTGTCTCTGTCTTTGAAAGTCTGGTTGCTGCAGTCTCTATCTTTGAAAGTCTGATTGCTGCTGTCTATGTATCTTTCAAAGTCGTTTGCTACTGTCTATGTATCTTTGAAAGTCGGATGCTGCTGTCTATGTATGTTTGAAAGTCGGGTGCTGCTGTCTATGTATCTTTGAAAGTCTTGTTGATGCTGTCTCTATCTTTGAAAGTCTTGTTGATGCTGTCTCTATCTTTGAAAGTCTGGTTGCTGCTGTCTATGTATCTTTGAAAGTCGTTTGCTGCTGTCTATGTATCTTTGAAAGTCGGATGCTGCTGTCTATGTATGTTTGAAAGTCAGGTGCTGCTGTCTATGTATCTTTGAAAGTCTGGGTGCTGCTGTCTCTATCTTTGAAAGTCTTGTTGATGCTGTCTCTATCTTTGAAAGTCTGGTTGCTGCTGTCTATGTATCTTTGAAAGTCGTTTGCTGCTGTCTATGTATCTTTGAAAGTCAGGTGCTGCTGTCTATGTATCTTTGAAAGTCTGGGTGCTGCTGTCTCTATCTTTGAAAGTCTGGTTGCTGCTGTCTCTATCTTTGATAGTCTGGTTGCTGCTGTCTCTGTCTTTGATAGTCTGGTTGCTGCTGTCTCTGTCTTTGATAGTCTGGTTGCTGCTGTCTCTGTCTTTGAAACTCTGGTTGCTGCTGTCTCTATCTTTGAAAGTCGTTTGCTGCTGTCTATGTATCTTTGAAAGTCGGATGCTGCTGTCTATGTATGTTTGAAAGTCGGGTGCTGCTGTCTATGTATATTTGAAAGTAGGGTGCTGCTGTCTATGTATATTTGAAAGTCGGATGCTGCTGTCTATGTATGTTTGAAAGTCGGGTGCTGCTGTCTATGTATATTTGAAAGTCGGGTGCTGCTGTCTATGTATATTTGAAAGTCGGGTGCTGCTGTCTATGTATATTTGAAAGTCGGGTGCTGCTGTCTATGTATCTTTGAAAGTCGGGTGCTGCTGTCTATGTATCTTTGAAAGTCAGGTGCTGCTGTCTATGTATCTTTGAAAGTCTGGGTGCTGCTGTCTCTATCTTTGAAAGTCTTGTTGATACTGTCTCTATCTTTGAAAGTCTTGTTGATACTGTCTCTATCTTTGAAAGTCTGGTTGCTGCTGTCTATGTATCTTTGAAAGTCGTTTGCTGCTGTCTATGTATCTTTGAAAGTCGGATGCTGCTGTCTATGTATGTTTGAAAGTCGGGTGCTGCTGTCTATGTATCTTTGAAAGTCTGGGTGCTGCTGTCTCTATCTTTGAAAGTCTTGTTGATGCTGTCTCTATCTTTGAAAGTCTGGTTGCTGCTGTCTATGTATCTTTGAAAGTCGTTTGCTGCTGTCTATGTATCTTTGAAAGTCGGATGCTGCTGTCTATGTATGTTTGAAAGTCAGGTGCTGCTGTCTATGTATCTTTGAAAGTCTGGGTGCTGCTGTCTCTATCTTTGAAAGTCTTGTTGATGCTGTCTATGTATCTTTGAAAGTCTGGTTGCTGCTGTCTATGTATCTTTGAAAGTCGTTTGCTGCTGTCTATGTATCTTTGAAAGTCGGATGCTGCTGTCTATGTATGTTTGAAAGTCGGATGCTGCTGTCTATGTATGTTTGAAAGTCGGGTGCTGCTGTCTATGTATCTTTGAAAGTCTGGGTGCTGCTGTCTCTATCTTTGAAAGTCTTGTTGATGCTGTCTCTATCTTTGAAAGTCTGGTTGCTGCTGTCTATGTATCTTTGAAAGTCGTTTGCTGCTGTCTATGTATCTTTGAAAGTCGGATGCTGCTGTCTATGTATGTTTGAAAGTCAGGTGCTGCTGTCTATGTATCTTTGAAAGTCTGGGTGCTGCTGTCTCTATCTTTGAAAGTCTTGTTGATGCTGTCTCTATCTTTGAAAGTCTGGTTGCTGCTGTCTATGTATCTTTGAAAGTCGTTTGCTGCTGTCTATGTATCTTTGAAAGTCGGATGCTGCTGTCTATGTATGTTTGAAAGTCGGGTGCTGCTGTCTATGTATATTTGAAAGTCTGGTGCTGCTGTCTATGTATCTTTGAAAGTCAGGTGCTGCTGTCTATGTATCTTTGAAAGTCTGGGTGCTGCTGTCTCTATCTTTGAAAGTCTGATTGCTGCTGTCTCTATCTCTGAAAGTCGTTTGCTGCTGTCTCTATCTCTGAAAGTCGTTTGCTGCTTCTATGTATCTTTTAAAGTCGGGTGCTGCTGTCTATGTATCTTTGAAAGACGGGTTGCTGCTGTCTCTATCTTTGAAAGTTGGGTTGCCGCTGTCTCTATATTTGAAAGTTGTTTGCTGCTGTCTCTATCTCTGAGAGTCGTTAGCTGCTGTCTCTATCTCTGAGAGTCGTTAGCTGCTGTCTCTATCTCTGAGAGTCGTTAGCTGCTGTCTCTATCTCTGAGAGTCGTTAGCTGCTGTCTCTATCTCTGAGAGTCGTTAGCTGCTGTCTCTATCTCTGAGAGTCGTTAGCTGCTGTCTCTATCTCTGAGAGTCGTTAGCTGCTGTCTCTATCTCTGAGAGTCGTTAGCTGCTGTCTCTATCTCTGAAAGTCCTTTGCTGCTGTCTCTATCTTTGAAAGTCGTTTGCTGCTTATGTATCTTTTAAAGTCGGGTGCTGCTGTCTATGTATCTTTGAAAGTCGTTTGTTGCTGTCTCTATCTTTGAAAGTGGGGTTGCTGCTGTCTCTATCTTTGAAAGTCGGGTTGCTGCTATCTCTTTCTTTGAAAGTCGGGTTTGCTCTTGTCTCTATCTTTGAAAGTCGGGTTTGCTCTTGTCTCTATCTTTGAAAGTCGGGTTTGCTACTGTCTCTATCTTTGAAAGTCGGGTGCTGCTGTCTCTGTCTTTGAAAGTCGTTTGTTGGAAGGAAGAGGTAATCCATTGCCGGAACCATACTTTGAACTTTAAAAAAAAAAACAGATCCACTGGTGAGTTTCGATACAAAGGATAGTTTATTGGAGGATCTCAGTTTACAAGAAGACAGTTTTTACAGATATTCTGTATTACAAGATCAACACCTGTTTTTGGGATTTGGATTCTTAATTTCAAGCTGATTTTTATATCTGCACTACTTTTTTTTATGCCATAAATGCCTAGATGGAAATGATGCTGCAGAAGCCATGAAGGTACAAAAATAATTTCAATTTTTTAGTCTTCATTCTTACTCTGCATTTTTTCTGTTTGTTCTGTTGCTATGTAAATTTCTATAAAGTTTAATTGCTAGGGTTCTTAGTTTCGTAGAGGTTGAGTTGCAGTTAAACTTGTTAGAATTTTAAAACATTATGCTTATAATATATTGAATTGAAATTTTATTGAAATATAATTTTAGTGATGGTTTATGGTTTTATTAAACTATGTATGGAACTAAATTTGACTTGGAACATGATATATAATATAATGTCCCCCAGTTCAACAAGACATGATGTAAAGAAATAGTATGATGTTTATGATGATTGAATTTCAGTTTCATGTTTTGGTTTGCGTTATTGTCTAAAATATCATATTTCATAATTGTGAACGTCACACACTTTCTGTATAGTAATTTTTCATTTAAACTCACTTTATTAACTTTTTTTTTGTTAACAAGAAATTAAATAGTTGTATGTAAGTGTATACCATTGTAAATGTGTATGAACTAGTAATATTTTCTAGTCACTAGTTTGTATGGACTAATATATAAATGTTCTATCTAACCATGCCATGCAGTAAGATAACTTTGCATTGTAGATTTATAATGAAGGAATGTAGCAATCGTTTAAAACATCTCCATGCCAAATAGTGCTTATCCACAATTGTTGGAAAAAAAACAATTTGTTGCGCAGGGATGTAGTCAGATCTTGCTATAAGTTGAGTTGAGGTTTATAGTCAAAAGGTTAAAAATCCTGAAAAAAAACCAATCGTTCCTGATGAGTGCTTTTAAATGGCTTGATATGATATAATCATAGCTGCAAACTCTACTGGATTTTCCAGTAATCTACTAGATTTTGCCTGTTTCTCCTGGTCTATTGGTTTAATTAAAACTGTGAAAATGCTAGTTTTAGTGTATTTTAGAAATTCCCTAAAATTGAGTAGGTTTCTTAAAAAAATCCCTGTAGAAATAGAATTTCTGAACAGATTATTACTTGCTTGAATATTAAAATAAGTATTACTAATTCATAATGACACAAACCTCATCTATAGAAATTAGCTCAAAACTTTTTTTTAAATGTTCTGTTTATTTTATATACTCAGAACTCTCTTTTTATATTGATTAAAAACATCTTTTAACTATCTTTTATGAATTACATGCCTATTAATATTCAAAATTATGAGTTAACTTAATATGTAACATTTCAAGCATCTTTAATATCAATCATAACTGGAAAATATTGCAGTTTTTCTATTTTGATGAATATAAAAAAATCCCAAAAATTCCTTATGTGTATCTAGTACATTATGCAACAATTATCATGAAATTTATATTTCGTAAGATCTACCGGATTTTTTCTGATTCATGATGACAGTTATGTATATTGATAAGTCACAGATTTAAAATTTTCCTGCAAAGCATTTTCAGGGAAAAACACAATGATTTTCATGTAAACAATAAGAAGCTTTTGCGCATTTTGCCACCATCTAGTGAAAATAACTGAGAGTTGTAAATTGCTTGTTTAGGAAAAGTACTCAAGAAGAAATGAAATTAAACCTATTTTACTCTAAGCTTACTGTAACAATAACATAGTTGCTTTGAAAAATTAATTTTTTTTTATTTTTTTTTTACAAATATATGTAACAACAATCTTTCTCAAAAATTGCAAATATGTAACTATCCTAATTCCCAATTTTCATTGACACTGCAGAGAAGCTTTAAGCTTTCCTACAAATTATAACTAGCATTTTAAGAGTAAATAAACAGCGGTGTATTTTAGAAATTGCATTTTCAAATTTTAAAATAAACAAATATTAGATTTAAAAAAAATTTTTTTTTTTAGGAATTTTGTTTCAAAATTTGATTTTATTCCGAATGAATTATCATAACACATGATTTTGCATTTATTTATTTGTTTGCTCTTTATTATTTTCAGAATATGGATTCAGATATATAAAGATCCCAAACATTAGGATGTGATAATGAGGGAAATAAGTGCTGGTATTCTTATGGAACAAGGTTGCTCAAAGAACAACCTGGCCAGGAAAAAAAATTAAATTGGTAAGCTAAAATACCATTATTACCATTTTTTCTCTTAAATATTTTTTCTATTCCTCTGTTTAAAGCTTCTATTTTAATGCTAATGTGGGAAGCTAATGTTTGTTTATTGTATACAAATTGGAAAATACCACAAAGGCAATCAATTAGTATTTGAGAAACTCGTTCAATATTGATAATTTTGATATTGAATTGCAATATTTTAAATATATTTCGTGCAAATTATAACACATTTGCTCATATAAATTATTTCGGTTTTTTAGTGTGGAGGTAATAAAGAAACACTCATCGGATTCTAAAAATTATCTGTTACTGATGAATGAAACTGTTCAGCCGATGACTTCAGATCCAAACTGGAGAATAAAAGGTATTTGTTGTACTTGTGTTTGTCGTATAAATAATCTCACAATAATTTCAGTACTTAATTTAATAAATATTGAGTTTTTAAGTACGTAATTCAATAAATTTTTACTAAACTAAAATACTAAAATTATGTATTTAAATTATTAGTACTGCTTCAAAAACATGGTGTATTGAGTACGTATACATTTTCAACAAACAAAACTAGTATACAGAAAAATAGAAAACAAAGCTAGTATTCAGCTTAAATAAAAATATTCTCAATCAAATATGTCAAAATAAAACATTAAAAATATTAATAGTAAACCTTTTAATTCAAAGGAATCAGAAACCTGCAGTTCAGGAATGATGAATTTTTCCCTGAGAAATAATTGTCTCGGTTTGCATTAAGAGCCAATGTTTTAACTTACATTTTTAGTTCGACCTGATCTTAACTAAGCAAATAAAAAGCAGTAATTCAATAATCGCATTTTCATTTTTTTTAAAATGAAGTGTGTCCTTGAAGAAGTTTAATTTCAAATATATATTAATGCTAAATTTAATAATACATTGATGCATTATCTTAATATTTAAATAAATTAATCCAACATTTTAAAATGTATGTAAGGAATCTTTATATCTAGTGCTATAATTCTATTTCTCAATTAATATTTTTCTTTAGGGCTTTGACATAGGTGAGTTTTCTCACTTAATTCTCTAAAAACAAATCTTTTGTAGTAAACTGTCTTCCAGTTTATGGTCCTTTAAACCAGTTGTTCCAGTTTTTTTCGGACTGCAGTATCCTAAGTGATTGATCTTCTTTCGGCAGAATAATAAATTAAAGTTCATAAGCAATTGAAAACCTATCAAAGAAACACTTTTAATATTCTTGAAATTTTAATATCAATATTTTCATCCTTTAATATATAATATTTTTTAAAATTAGATTTTATGCTTAGGCATTTGAATTCACAGCTCTGGAGTGCCATGCTATAGTCTAGTTCTGAATTTGTCTAGTGTATTAATTAGATTAAAATGAATAAAATAAGTTGAATTATAGTTTTTTTTAAAAAATAAAAATAAATAATGATCATTGAATAAATATAAATGTTTAGAATGGTTGTTAAAGAACCACATTTCTTTATTGTGGAATTTTGAAAAGTTTGAGAAATATTACTGCAAATATTTTTATAAATGCTATTATTTTTCATAATTTATTTAATATGTTGTAATTAGAAATAAATATTCTTGTAAAAGCATCTCTTTTCACTGACAATTTATTTATGCAATTTAGTAAGAATAGCCTAAATATTAAATAGATATTGGATTTAAACATATATTTACAGATTTCAAATATCTTAAATGGTTTTGAGGAAATGTTTATTTTTTGGTGCCCGTGGGACTTTTCTGCGGAATCCTGGGATTTTGTGAAACACCTTCTCTGGAACAGCTTTTTAGGACATTTTCAAGAGTCTATTAATCTGTGTCAGTTACTGTTCAAATATATCTAAATATGACCATATGTATGATAGCTACGTAGGGCAAAATATGTTTTGTATTTTACTTATAATACTATATCGTTTAATTAAAAAAGAAAACTACTTAAACGTGAAATGATTAGTTAAGGGGTAAGTAACAAAAAATATATTTATCTACAAAATGATGTACAGAGGATGATACTAATATTAAAAAAATTTGTTTTTTCACAAGTATCTTTGATAAAAGTTACGACTTCTGATTTTCCACATATGTAATGCATAATTGCTAATTCTACCGCATTTTGTGGAAGATTTTATTTTTATGTTTAATGTGGTATAAATATTAATGTGGTCAAGGGATAGAGCGTTTGCCTTCCAATGAGGTAAATTCTCCCAATACTTGATCCTGAAGTTTCCTTGTCTTCTGGATTGGGTTCAAAATTACAAGGCTATGGGGTTGAAAATTGGTAGCGGTAAACTCAAAATTGGGTCGGCTGTTCAACGGCGGATTTAAAATAAAATATTTGTAAGTTTGTTGTTAATTCTTGTTTCAATAAATTTAACTTATATTGATTTTGACAACTACATTTTAATAGTTTAAATATACTTTTTTAAAGAGACCTACTTGTTATTGTGTTGGTCAAATAATTGAACTTTTCACAATATCACTTTAATTTGAATAATAAAAGTATTTCTGGAAGGCAGTAAAGATACTATTAAAGTTTTGAAGCATATCAGACGCTGTAAGCAATTGAGTAAAAATATCATGTTTTTAAATGATTGCAATTTTAAGTTTTCATACGATATTAAAATTTAATATTTGTTTTAGAATTCTTTGTATATTGGAACTGACGAAACTGATTTGAGGAAAATTGCAAATAGACGTGAAAGACTACATGATAAAAGGTAATTTTCTTTTAAATCTAATTATTGCTATGTATAATATAATGGAGTCATTCATTTTCTTGCATTACATTTTCCTTCATTTTTATGCATTCTAAGAATTTATCTCAGAGTAAAGGACTTAAGACTGTCATTTATCTAAGCACCAATATTTGTAGATGTGTACATTTATTATTGAGCTGTTTTAAAAAAAACAAAAAAAAACAACAACATGTATATTTTTTTTGATGCCTGAAATACGTATACTATTAATCAATATCAGTATCATAAAATCTTAAAGTATCATTACACAAAAACATCTATCCAATTAGAAAATTTAAATCTCTTATTATGCTTGCAAACCTATATTTTACAAGATCCTTTTGAATTTTTCTCTTGGAATCCATTCAAGGGTGGCTTTTAGGACAATTATACCTATTAATGGAAATTCTAATATGAAACATAACAGCATTGAAAACTTTTAAAAAGTTTTCTTTCGACAACTAATGAAGAATTAAAAATAGACTAAAAGATAAATCTGACTTTATTGAATAAACAAGATAGACAGGTTGGTCAGGTTAGAAAAGTTTTGCTCTTTTTAATATATAAAACAAATTTTATTTCTGGATAATAAAGATGAACTTACCAGGAATAAATTCTAAGCAAAAGAAATTTAGATACTATTGAAATTCGTTTATATAGAATATGCAATTTTAATATCTGCTTTGAAAACTTCAAATTTTGTTATTGCCAAGTGTTTTTTCACACATTGGTTTTGTGAAATTGTATTCCATTTCTCCTGCAAACAATGCTAAAATTTGCAAAATATATAAAATTGTCTTGCAAATTTTGATAATTTACCTTTCGGCTGTTAAATAAAATGCTTAAAAAAGAAAGTACGACATCAATTAAAAGAATGACTTGTTCTAATATGTGTTCAGTTTATTTTAGCTTAAAATTTTGTGATTTTACAGTGCTTTGTATTTCATGATGTTAAATTTTTATAACATTTTTCTTATTTTAGTGTCAGATAAAAATCCAGTTGTATGCTTTTATTTTTTTCTGTTTGTAATCCCTTTTTAATAGTAATAGTTGATTGTAGCATTTCTGCCCACTGAGGTTTTAGCTGAATCTTAGCTTTATTTTTTCCCACTCTCCTGGCCCATTATACTTTTTATTCATCAATGCCTTCTTTTTTTTTCTTTTTTATTACCCATCAGAAAAATTGTTTCCATTTGTTTTAAAGTAATGCCATACATAGCAGCAAGCTTATTTGAAAACATTCTCAACTATCAATGAAATTTGCAAAATTCACCAGCAGTAAAATACCTAAAACAAATTGTTCAATTATATTCAAAAATATAACCTCATGCTTTATTGCTTGAACCAATTTGGGAATTCAGTCATTTGTTCTAAAAGAAAAACTAATTTAACAATTTTAAATCATCTTATTTTTATGGCTATAGATTTAGGGGTCATACGCATACTATTATTTTAAGCTAATGCAGTCACACAACTTTAGTGTAAATTTATAATTTCACAATTGATTAGTCTCTTTCATATGATTTTGAAATTATCGATTTCAATCATCAATACAGTATCATAGAATTTTAAAATAATCATTTGAGAGATCATCCACTAAAATCACTTGTGTATTGTATTGAAAATGTCATATTCACCGTCTTTTCAATTCGAGATTGTTGACACTTGAATTTAAAATTGTTTGATTAAGGAAATCTTGAACTCAATTAAAAATGCTACTTACACATTTTCATGCAGGAATATAAATTCTACTGGTTCTTAAAGCAATAGAACTACAAAACTTTTCCATGCATTGATTTGAAACTATTAAATTGTTCAGTATTGATAAAAAATGCTGGATAATTTTAAAACTTTTAGCTCTAATGATTCTGAAATAAAAAATAAAAAAAATAAATATTTTATTATTTTTTGTGATAAAATTTGCTTTTATTATAATTTTATAAGCAACTTATATTTTCTTTAGTTTGCCTTTTTTAAAAGTGGGCTGGTATATGTGTACTCCTTCAAAAAAAATGTCCTGACTGTGTTTTAATATTTTGAAAAATCTTTTTCGCCCATCTGCCTGATTTTCCTTGGCCCACTCTAAATCCTGCACATGTCACGCATGTCATTTTCTGGTAGCTGAATAATATGACTTTATTCATGTATTTTTCTAATGTGGTTGTTCATTTTTAGGGAAATGAAGTTGGATGATTTAGATGCTAAACCACTAAAACCATCATCTGATGCTCTTAAAACTTTGCTTTTGATACAATCAGTTACAGTCGTCTCAGGTAAAAATTATGAAAAAAAATTTGTTGCAATTTATTTATGATTCACTATATTTACAATGTTTTGAACGTTTTATTTTCATTTGCATATTCATATTTTTGTTTTGTTTAATAATGTGTTTTTAAACTCAATTTACTGAAGATAAAATATAATTGTTACACCAGCTTCCAAGGTGAACTGGTCGTAGACTTGAAAAAGCGATTGCCTCTTGGGCC
This sequence comes from Parasteatoda tepidariorum, assembly GCF_982258835.1. Lineage (NCBI taxonomy): Eukaryota > Metazoa > Arthropoda > Arachnida > Araneae > Theridiidae > Parasteatoda > Parasteatoda tepidariorum. The sequence continues at coordinate 118,586,496 of NC_141756.1, read as the reverse complement.
TTCCTTGAAGATGAAGCACTCTGAACCCATGTTATTTTGAACAAAAAAAAGCATTTAAAAAAGTCAAAATAGTTTTAAAACATACTTTGTCCTAATTTTATTTTTGATATTATGAATAAAATATTTATTTAGAATTTTATTTAATGAATAAGTCTGAACTTACATAAGTCAGTCACAATTTAAATAGTTATAGGAATTGCAATTTTAGCCTAATGCATGATGTGCAAAATACTCGAAAAATGTTCTTGTCATACCAAATTAGTTTCAAATTTAAAGAATGTAAATTTACTGGGAATTGTATTAGTGATGTTTAACCTATTTTCTGTGTAATTATTTACATTAATTATTCCTGTCAATAAAAAAAAGTAGCAGTATACAATGTTTTAGAAAAAAATGCTATCGGAAAAGTGACAATTTGTTATCTGTTAGTAAATTGTTTTTAGTAGATTGACAATTGCAATTTTGACACAGTGCAATTTTCAATTTTTCATGTACTCAATAGGTAAAATTTATTCTCTTTTCCTCACCAAATGGAATTTGTCTTCAATATTAATTTTTATCACTTTTGAATTAACTTGAATTCTTATATCTTATCTGAAGGTTTATGTTTTATGACAATACAAAAATTCAAAGCAATTTTATTTTTATCAGACCTAAAACAAAAATTGTTGGGGCAAACTTTTCTAATGTTTTTCTCCTACAAAACTCCTCCTTCCTCTTTGTTTTGAAAGTAGTATGTCTTATATTTTTCAAGTTTAGTTTTTAAATAGTTTTTAAGATACTAAAATTATTGCTCAGGAAATTTTGCAGATTTTAATTCTTAATATCTTTAGTATGTTTAAATTTAATTTCTTTTCATTTTTAACGTTTAAGTGTTGAATTTATTTGTGCCTAAAAATTTTTCTTGTACTTCTCAATAACTTTCCTAAACTTCAGAATTTTTTTAAAGTTATTTCTTTTTAAACAGCAAAACCCAAAAAAAGCATTTTTTTTTTTAAATTTAAAGGCTTAAAAACCTTTAAAAATCAAGACTTTCATAGCTTATATATAATTTAATGAACTAATTTGAATGATTATTGTGTAAAGTTTATCTTAAGTAGTTGACGATTTTTTTTCAATTGTTACAAATCAATCTCACGTGACCAAAATTTAAGATGAAGTAATTTTTCAATGAAACAAAATTTAAGTATTTTTTAAAATTAATTCTTTAGATTCTAATTCCAGTTAACAGTTATTTTAGTTTTGTTATTTTAGTTAGTGGTTTGTTTAGTTAATAAATATGTTTTTTCTAGTTATAATTATTTATCAACACTTTACATTACTTCTTCAAAGAGTTTTTGAATATTTTAATTTACTAGGAGGCTTCGCTCTCCTACTCTTATGGTAAACTCAAATCATTTATCTCAGTCTTTCATTTTATCACAAACTTAGATAAAATGAAAAACTTTTTGTGAGCACAAAATTTCAATAAAAAAAATTTTCTGCAAGCATTGATTAACTTTGAGAACTAGTTTCTACACTTTCGTTGCCACAACATTTTGTAAAATTTCTTTGAAAATCCCAAGATTTTTTTTTAAAAATGCCCAATGCAATGAACGGCGAACTAAAGATGCTGTAGTGCTGTCTAGCACTACAAAAATACAATCCCAATTCACTTGTATATAAGACTTGTTAACTCGATTCTATGTTGGAGTATCTCTTCATAAATGAACATTGATGAACATTGATCATGAGAAAATTAGTCATTGCAATTTATTTACGATATTTTTTATATTTGATTAAAAAAAATATCGTTATATTTATCATTATATTATATAAAAAATATCGTCTTATATTTTGATAAATGAAACTTTATTCGTGTTTTTCGTGATTTCCATTTGCATATTCATATTTTTCGTTTAATAATGTGTTTTTAAACTCAATTTACTGAAGATGAAATATAATTGTGACCAGTTTCCTTACACTCGACTGCTAATGAAACCACAGGCGCGACCACGACAATGAACTTAATACAGCTTTCACGATCAGCATCAAGAAAGTCCGGTGATCTTAATACAGCTCTCCCGGCTTCACACAAAACAGCAATAAATCAACTAGTATCCGCTCATCGAATTCTGTCACAGATATAATTCTGGTGGGTGCGTATTTTAGTGTTTCTACCACTGAAAAAATAAAGTTCCAATTCACTAGTATATAAGACATGTTAACTCGATTTTATGTCGGGGTTCCTTTTCACGGATCAACGCTGACAGCGTGGAAAGCTCCTCTCCCCACATGATGACGTCATAATGAGGTTACACTTTATTGAATTAAATTAACATGCTTTTCATTTATATATGTGTAAGTGTGAGTGGCATTTTTTAGTACAGTAGGGAACCGATTATCCGGAACGATCGGGACCATCGCTATTCGGATAACTGATTTTTCCGGTTTTCTGAATTGCTGCAAAAAGCCTTTTTTTTTTATTGCTAACCCAACTAAAAAAAAATATTTGAAAATAATCTTAAAACGAAGAAAAAGCGATGAAGTAATACACTAATGATAATTTCCAAAATGATGGTAAGGTAAACATCGTTCAAAAAAGAAGGTAAAATTCTAAAATCTTATGAGGAAAAAAACAATTTTTTTTTAAATGGCGGGAAAATTTACCGAATTTCTTTCTGATTTTCCGGTTTTCTGATTTCCGGATAACGGGTTCTATACTGTACGCATTTTTTAGGTAGGCATTTTGTTATACTGCAAATCGGGGATAAACTGTTAAAACCAGATGAGTAATTTTTCTGCTTGCCAAATGAAATAAAAATTGGGTCAGTATTCATCAGCAAAATAACATTATTTTTATTTAAAATTAGGATATTGTGTCTGAAATCAAGGTATATACTTTTACACGTGTTTGATTGTATGCATAAAATTTAGAATCACAATTTTTCTCATATTATTGTTTTCTACTTTTTCTATTATTTAATGGGATATCGAAAAATTTCCAGATCATGAATAAAATGGAGGTAAAAAATTTACATTCTGCTCCCTATCACCGATATTTTGTATCTTGAGTTTTAAAAATCAATAATATTTTCTCCCTTTTTCTTTATGTTTAAATTTTTGAGGCATTATTCATGCTATAAAAACATTTTTAAAAAATTAAAGGATAGTATATTTACTCTAAATTGAAGAAAAAGTTTTGTTTCTGTATTTATTTTGTTTACTTTTTTTTCCAGGAAAAGGAAAAATCTTCTGGTCAGAAAATTGAAATGAGAATTCAGAATTATTTATCAAAATGATGTAGAATAGGATTAACTATCCAAAGAAACATTGAATTATTTCAGTAAGTATAATATTTATACATGTTTTGGGAAACATTTCTCTTGTTACAATTACAAATTACATGTTACAATTCTCTTGTTACAATTACAAATATCTTTCCGGGAAACAAACCTACATCTCCTGTTAAAATAACTGCCTTAATATTTTGAAGAACGAAAAATATTATTTGCATAAACAGAGTTTTAATAATGTAAATTTATTGTGCTTTAACATCTATTAATACAGGTACATTTTTATAATTTCTTTTACTGACTAGAGTAGAGTCAGAAAAATCTTAAAAGAAAAGATTTACCAGTGCTATTGAAAAATGTAAAAATTATATTCTTCTGAATAATTAATATTTTTATTACAGATACGAATTATATTTAAAAAATTACTTATGCTTATTTTTGATATTAAGTGTTAAAGAGAATATGAAAGATTCAAATTTTTTAATGGAAATATGTATAATCTTCCTTATACACAGTATAAATTACGATATAAAGATCCTTTTGCAAGGTGATGACATGTAAAAAGGATTTTTTTCTAATATTGTAAATTTATTTGTTATAAAACAATTTCTAAGTTTAATTATCTAAGCAAATACATAACCTAAATTTGATTCTTTTTTTTTTTTTTTTTTTGAAAAAAGCACTATTCCATTTTAAGTTTTTGTAAATGTTCTGAAAGGTTTGTCAAGGATTATGAGGAAGAGAATAAGTCTTTCTCACAATCACACCTTATTGGATGATTGCTGATTTTGTTAGAGTTTGTGTCGTAGGTAAATTATTTCATTTCATGAAAAGAATTTGAATTCTTGATAGTAATTCCAGATAACAAAGTTAATCATGCTCTAAAAATATATAAACAAACAAGATTAGTAAAGAACAGTTTTTTTTCTTCAAATGAACCGAAAAAATTGGTTTTTGGGGTTAAACTAGATTTTTCTTGGATTATTTACAGCAAAGTTTTGAATAATACTTCATCTTCTAAATTAAAAGTGATTAAGTTATTATAAAGTATAATTGTGATAACTTAAACAATCAATTGATAGTATAAAAGATAATTATATTCTATATAATATCCTATTGCCTTTCAAAAACAGGCATAACCAAGCATAACATACTGATACGAAGCTTTCGTTCTTAACTTGACCCAAAATTACATTTTAAAGTAATTTTGAAAATTATCAGAACAAGAAGTAGATGATGGTCTTCGTTATTTTTAAGAGTTTTTAGTAGCATTATGACTTAACTTTACTAACATGAATTATTGTATAAAATTATATTTTCTGAAGAGCAAAATATTTATAAACATTTAAAAATTTCATTTATTTGTTTATATAAAGTAATACAGACTCACATTAGCAGTTAGACTCCATATAAAAAATTTTATTAAAAAATATCACTTTTTTTTCATTTGGTTATTTTTAAATTGATGATATATACTTAAATAAAAGAAAATAAAGTTACTTTAAAAAATTTTCTTTAAAAAAGTTAGGATTTTTCTTAAGTGTTTTGTTTTAACTATAGTTTAAATCGGCTAATCTTGTCGGAATAATATTGCTTAACAATACCATTCTCCCTCAAGAGTATTTAATTGTTACTAGGTAATTCCAATCACTAGCATTGCTTTCATCTGATGCTGTATTACTAACAAATTCTGTTATCTGAATAATAAAAGTTAATTTGTAATCAAATGAAATTTTTTAAATTTTTTTTACCGTGCACCGATAAATTCATTGTTATATTTGTTATGTAATTTAGAAAACAATTTTTTATAATTAGTTTTAATCTAATAAGGAAATCTCAAACTTTTTACAAGTAAAAACTCGTTGTTGAAAGACTATAGATTTCTTAACTTTTCTATTTATAAATTTGAAAAATCATATTTTTAAAGAAAATTTATGGAGTGTTATCGCTTCGCCTACCTTCACTCTATGGAGTGTTATCACTGAACCTATTGTAACTCTAACAGATATATTTTAATGGATACTTTCATTTTAGAGATACATAGTAGTTGTATTGGTATTTGTCCTTTCTTTTTTTTCCTTTAAATTGAAAGAGATATTCCTAAAGGCACAGCAGTAATTTCTAGGGCTAGTATAATGAAAATATTATGTTTATTACATACCCATTTAATGTACCCATACCCATTAATCTCCACCATGTACTTCTGTACTTTGCTGTAAAAATTAGACCACTTTTAAATAAGGATGCAACGAATATTCTGCCCTTATTCGTATTAGGCCTTTTTGTCGAATATTTTATTATATGTTTAGCCTAACATAGACAAAGTATTTTTCGAAAAAAGTTTTTTTTTTTTTTTTTTAATATGAATTGATTTATTAAAGAGTAATCTAAAATTATATTTTTTACTATATACTATTTGAAATAGTATTGTGTACACAAATTTGTTAATCTTAAAAACTTTCAAATTTACATTCTGAAAGGTAATTGAAACAAATGATTTTTTAAAAAACTATAAGTATAATTGAAAAGTCAGTGTCAAAGGCAAAGGCTTTGTCTCTATTTGTTACTGTATCTTATCTAATATTTTCGTTAACCCAACTGAATAAAATACTGAAGAATTTTCAATGATTAAGTCTGTAATATGTTTTTCTTAAATTAACTATGATTGTATTTTATGGTTTTAATGTATCTACACACAAACAATGCAGAGTTTTTCTAGGTTTACAGTGATGCTCAGCCTTTCAAGTTTTATTAAAACAAAAAGGAAAAATAAACATTTATTTGGTTAAATCAGTCCTGCTAAGTTTACTAGGTTTAACCTAGAAAAATATATAGTAATGATTCCAATGTTGCTAAAACTAGATTTAGAGGATCATAGTTTGTTTGAGCCCAAAACTATTATCTACAACACACATTAATCATTATCTGAACAATCTCATTAAAAATGTAAATGTATAGAAGCAACAATAACCTGCACCTTTAAAAATGTCAATGTATGGACAAAATAAATATCTCTTCAGCTTAAAAAAAAACAGTATGGGAAGTACAAGACAATGGCCCTCAATATATCTTTAAGTTTTAAACGTGTCAGAACTATTAGACCTAGAACTAGCTGTTTAAAGGTAGAATCATGTGAGATTCTTCAAGTTGTAACTAGTTAGAATGAATTGTATTTAGATATTGTATGGACTTTAAAGTATTTTGTTTGCTTGAGCTTCTGCCGTTACTTCCCACGACAAACTGTAAATTAAAGTTTATTTTATTATTTATTTTATTTTATTACAAAGTTATTCATACTATTTGGCAAATTTGATTGCCAAATAGCATGAAAGAACTCTTATTCTATTTATCCTATTAAGATCTATAAGTGAACATGAATAATTTTGCGTTTAGTAATAAGTTTTTTGTAAAGAGGTGAGTTTACAGTCTTATTTAATGTTCTTGCTTGCCAAACATTAAATACCAATCGTGCATGCATCACAATGTATATGAAACAGATCTTTAAGCTCTAAATTATGTAACGAATATCTTCAACTTCTTGAAGTATATTAATGTAATTTACGCCACAAAAAATTCTTACACTGTTGAAAAGTTTAGACACCAATTCAATTATCGTAAAAAGCAGGTAACATCATAGAATTTTGTTATAATAAAGAAACAACTCTTTTAATTTTAAGTTATTAATTTAGGAAAAATAACGATGAAAATCATAATGACAGAATAAATATTATTGTTAAAAACCTTTCAAATTTTGGGATGCAAAAATATTTTACAGGAAAACACTACTTTTATAACTTCAATTATTTTTTGTTTATGATAACAAAAAATATGGAAATTAATCTGGATAAACTGGATCCTAATATTTTATTTTCCTGTTGTCAAAAAAATGTACCGATAACAATAAAAAATTGCCACACCATCATTATATTTCAATATATATTTAAATTCATAACATATAAATAACTGAAAACGGAAAAATAATGAATTATTTAGTTCGAAAACTATATCCAAGACACTTTTGCTTGATACACATTGTTATCAATCAAATTTCATAGAAATGAATGATTTAAAATATTTTTTGTTATAATTATTTCTGAAAAATAGCAATGATGCATTTCTAAAAGTGTCCACAAGATATTAAATGAACGGATTAATGCCGATTATATTTGATATTAAGTTATAATTGGGGTTTACTTCTTTCTAGAGGCTGATTCGTATAACTATTTAACTTATTATACTTGAGCTACAGTATACCTTGCTACAGTATATTGAAAGGAAAAGATTGCCTCAGCATTGAAAGATTTAAGTAAAGATATCAAAATCAATCCAGCTGGATTTAGCAGCTGTAAGTTTTCTTTCTTTTTTATCGAAATTTATATATAAGTACTTAATTGAACATGAAATCTTTATATTGAAAATTTTTGATTAATTTAGACTCAGCTACAAACAGGAAATGTTTACTTGAAAAAATGAAGTTTTGATGATTGACTATGGAAGTGTGGTATGTAGGTTTAAAGTTCTTGCGTAATGTAATTTTTTTAATATAGACTTAAAACAATAATAAATTCTCATTTTTTTATCAAATATTTTTTTATTTTACTTTAAAATGTAGTGTAATCCTAGTATTTATTTTTTAGTATAAAATCTTAGATTCATACTATATTTTTAGGTATGATTAAATTTTTTAATATCTTTTTTTCTTTAAACTAACACTTGTTTTAAATAATCGATTATGAATACGAATTTCGCAAATTATTGCGTCATACAAAAGAATGATGTTGCAAAATTGAACCTTCTTAATAATTTCTTTATTTCCCAAATTGAAATCGGTTTGAACGAAACATATTATTGTTTGAAAGCTAAAACAACTAACAATTTACCTAATACTACTTATCTAAGCTTATTTCATTGATTTGTTGATAGCGGTATCAAGGATATGGGTTGGAAACCCCTTTTATTAATATATACCTACTATTGTGGAGTAAAACTACCACTTTTGCCATTACTTATACTGCTCTACATTTGGGTCTTGGTCATTGATTTGCCAAGAATTTTACTCTCTTAAAAGTAATCACCTGTTGGTTTTTTTAATATTTAAACAGGTTTCATGTGGTCCTTAAAGAAACTAAGTAAACCGAAGCTTCAACTTTGAAAATATATGTATAAATATATAAAAAATTGAAATATTTATACATTTTATGTGTTGGAGCAACTGGTTTTAATGAATTTAATTTAAAATCTGAGACTTTATTCAGGTTTATTTTTATGTTTTTCTTTTCATGCTAAAACAAGGTTACAAAAAGTTTGATTTTTTCAATTTCTGAGGCTAGCATGTTTGTTGTAAGTGAAAAACAAGATTCGTGTGAACTTTTTCCAAGAAAAATATCCAGATTGGATTCAAGATTAGCACCACCGAAAAAATATAATAATATGCAATAAATAAACCTTTGCCTATTTTTTTGGGTAGTGTCCAGTTTTGAGCTTCGCTATCTGGACTAAATTCAATTGATTGGAGTGCCTGATTAAATTGAACTTTCTCTCATCATGTTTTTGTGGTTCAGTATCCACTCTAATGTATTGCTCTTTGTGATTATTGAGGCAAAACTCCATTAATTTTTTAAGAGTTTCTAATTTACTCTTCTGAAGAGTTAATAGTATATCCTGGTATTCTTAATTTGTTAGCTTTTTTTGCCCTGATGTACCTCAATTTTTATTTATATATTCAGAATATTTCATTACCTACAAATAAAAATGCGCGATTTTAAAAAAAAAAAAACAATTCAAAAAATCGAATGAGTTACATTTTTGATCCAATATCTTTTTATTTTAAATTGATATTGATAGTAAAAAAGTCGTTCTTACTCGAACTTAATAGTTCAGAATTCTGGACTGTTCAAGTATATTTTCTTAGCTGCAGCATTTACTGCTTCAATATAATATGGAAATTAACATTTTTACCTTATAAATTTTTAAGGGTGAAAAATACTTTGGTGATGCACAAACTTATTTATGATTTCCAGGAAATATTATTTAAATATTTAAAAATGTTTTTAAATTTCACAATTTTTAATTTGTATGATTTTAAAAATGACAATTTATAATCAACAGTACAAACTTATCATACACTTTTTAACTGGTGAATGTAGGAATTATCTATTAAATCACTTTTGTACAATAATGTCAAGCAGCATATTAACTTTGTTTCCGTTTCAATATTAGAAACGAAGTAGGAAATTTGATGGAATACAAATTTAATGGAATTTATACAGAAATAAAAAATTTTAATCCTACTTTAGAATGATTTGATTCAAGAAAACTGTGATTGTAAAATCTAATTACATAATTATTGCTGGTAGGAAATATTAACAAATTAAAAGGTTGTGTTTTAATCCCCCAACAGTTCAATAAAAATTTATCTATTTTGATATCAAACAATTTTGAGTTGTTCATTGCTTTGACCTATAAAAATATTTTGGAAGAAAATATTAAATTAAAATTAAATGAAAAATATTCTGTTATGAAAAAAGTAATTCTAAAATTAAAAATTTTGTCGTTTTATTACTCTTTTGCTTTACTACTTATTTAGAGAAAACAAGCATTATTTTTTTTTTAGTTTCCTAATTTCCCTGATTCAAAAGTCTGTGTATCTGGTTCCAAAAAAAAGGCCTGATTGTTTCACGTAATATTGTCCTGATTTTTTCTTTTGCAAGTCCTGCAGTAATTGACAGTGAGAAAGAAAAATTAAAATAACTTGGCAACAAGTTTATGATTAAGTGTAATGTCTAGCGTTACGTTTTAGATGTTTTATTTTTGAAAATGTTACACTACATATAGTTTTCACTACAACAATTTTACACCTCTGCCTTACCAAAAAATATGGAACAAAGAATATGGGATTTATCCTATCTCCCTTTTCTATGAATCTTCCTCTACCACACACCCTTCCCATGTACACACACGTGTATATTACTAATTTTAACATAAATTCAACATGGGCTGCATTCTTATGAAAATTATACATGTCTGAGCAGAGATGGGCATTTGTCATTCAGAATAATGAATAAAGAATGATGAATAATTATTCAAAATCTGAATAATGAATGATGAATAAAGATTTATTCATTAGTCAGAAATATTTTGAATAAAGAATAAATCATTCATTATTCCTTATTCAGTATCCTTTATTCATTAGTCAAGAATAACTGAATAATTTCACTGGTCAACAAAAATGGGCACGGAATACTCTAATTGACTACGATTATGACAACTACAAATAAAACGTTAATCCTTTTCAAGTATATTTATATAATGTTTGAGAAAATTTACTTTTGTCTAACATAATGCATACTTTTGAGAAATGGTTACACGGCAAAAAAGGGTTTAATTTTTTAAATTAAAATTTTATTTAAAAATTTAAAATAATATCGTTTGCTTTCAAAAACTATAAAAAATTGCGTTTTATAGATTTTAGATCAAAATTTCAAAATGAACTTAAGTAACTAAACTGTTATAAACCTACTTTTTAGCACAACTAAGTATGTTACGCTGGAGCAAGATAAAATAACATAAAAATAAATAGTCATACTTGTCTTAGTTTTATAGTTTAATTCCTAAAATAACACGTTTAAGAGCAAACGATGTTTTGCATCTCGTTATAGACAAAGACATATCGATTGCATTTTTTGCTGGTTATTCAAATTTTATTTTAAAAAATTAGTCATGACTAATGAGTTTATTCATCAATCATTTTTCAAACATTTTTATACATTTGCATAATGAATGATGAATAATGACTAAATTTTCATATGAATAATCATTCAGAATAAATTTATTCTGAATAAATTTAGTCATGAATAAAATTTTCGTGAATGATGCTCATCACTGTGTCTGAGTATAGACATGTTGCTAACTTTTTTATATTTTATGGATAATGAATATTCTATATACTATAAATAAAATTCTTAGAAAATGTTTAAGAATTTTAACACCTTGAGTATCAACTTTGTGGAATAAGTTGTCCTTTTTTTTATTAATATATTTCTCAATACATAGTTGTGCTCATTTAATTAATGTTTTACTCTACTTTTCAGTAACATAATTGTTTTATGTACATGAGTGAAGTTACTTTCTTCACCATTGGCTACACGAAATTTTTTTTTTAAAAATATTTCAAGTTGGAAATTTATTTTTTTAAAAATTAAGAACATTAAATCTTATATATACAGAAGAATATTGGGTTTTAATAGAGAAGAATAGAATGAATTGATTAATACAGCTTAAAAACAATATAATAAGATTAGCTTCCGTTGTTTTCAATATATCATAATATGTAATTGTAGGCAGAACAATGTTATGGAAATTTGACAATACTATATTCTCGTATTAGCTCAACAAATTTAGCAAAAAAACAATGTCTTATAAAAATTTTCAGCCCTTGGTATATAAATTGTTTTATTTATTATCTTTCCTTTTTATTTCTTGAAACTTAAATACATATTTATTTTTTTCATAGGGTCAAGAAACATATTTTTGCTCGTGGCGTCTTTTGCTGACAATAAGAAAATGGAAAACTAATGTTGATAGGAATGGTGAAAAATCCTTTTGCCATTTAGTGGAGGTGTATAACGATCATCATCAGAAGATAAAAATTCATAGAATTATCAGTTGTACCGTGTGCTTATCTTGAAGAAAATTGAGTATCCAGCACCGTGGTCTAACAATATTATAAATTAATTTTGAAAGAAAATGTTTTTTTTTCCGTTCTATCCAAACTGTATGGGCAATTTAAAACTCGTGGCGTCTTTTGCTGACAATAAGAAAATGGAGGAATAATGTTGCCAAGAATGGTGAAAAATCCTTTTGCCATTTAGTGGAGGTGTATAAAGACCATCATCGGAAGATAAAAGTTAATAGAATTATCAGTTGTACTGTTTGCTTATCTTGAAGAAAATTGAGTATCCAGCACCACACTAACGTGGTCTCACAATATTACCAATTACTTTTGAAGGAAAGTGTTTTATTCATTCCATCCAAACTGCATGGGCAATTTGAAACTCGTGGCGTCTTTTGCTGACAATAAGAAAATGGTGAAAAATCCCTTTGCCATTTAGTGGAGGTGTATAAAGACCATCATCGGAAGATAAAAATTCATAGAATTATCAGTTGTATCGTTTGCTTATCTTGAAGAAAATGGAGTATCCAGCACCACACTAACGTGGTCTCACAATATTACCAATTACTTTTGAAGGAAAGTGTTTTATTCATTCAATCCAAACTGCATGGGCAATTTGAAACTCGTGGCGTCTTTTGCTGACAATAAGAAAATGGTGAAAAATCCCTTTGCCATTTAGTGGAGGTGTATAAAGACCATCATCGGAAGATAAAAATTCATAGAATTATCAGTTGTATCGTTTGCTTATCTTGAAGAAAATTGAGTATCCAGCACCACACTAACGTGGTCTCACAATATTACCAATTACTTTTGAAGGAAAGTGTTTTATTCATTCCATCCAAACTGCATGGGCAATTTGAAACTCGTGGCGTCTTTTGCTGACAATAAGAAAATGGTGAAAAATCCCTTTGCCATTTAGTGGAGGTGTATAAAGACCATCATCGGAAGATAAAAATTCATAGAATTATCAGTTGTATCGTTTGCTTATCTTGAAGAAAATTGAGTATCCAGCACCACACTAACGTGGTCTCACAATATTACCAATTACTTTTGAAGGAAAGTGTTTTATTCATTCCATCCAAACTGCATGGGCAATTTGAAACTCGTGGCGTCTTTTGCTGACAATAAGAAAATGGTGAAAAATCCCTTTGCCATTTAGTGGAGGTGTATAAAGACCATCATCGGAAGATAAAAGTTAATAGAATTATCAGTTGTACTGTTTGCTTATCTTGAAGAAAATTGAGTATCCAGCACCACACTAACGTGGTCTCACAATATTACCAATTACTTTTGAAGGAAAGTGTTTTATTCATTCCATCCAAACTGCATGGGCAATTTGAAACTCGTGGCGTCTTTTGCTGACAATAAGAAAATGGTGAAAAATCCCTTTGCCATTTAGTGGAGGTGTATAAAGACCATCATCGGAAGATAAAAATTCATAGAATTATCAGTTGTATCGTTTACTTATCTTGAAGAAAATTGAGTATCCAGCACCACACTAACGTGGTCTCACAATATTACCAATTACTTTTGAAGGAAAGTGTTTTATTCATTCCATCCAAACTGCATGGGCAATTTGAAACTCGTGGTGTCTTTTGCTGACAATAAGAAAATGGTGAAAAATCCCTTTGCCATTTAGTGGAGGTGTATAAAGACCATCATCGGAAGATAAAAATTCATAGAATTATCAGTTGTATCGTTTGCTTATCTTGAAGAAAATTGAGTATCCAGCACCACACTAACGTGGTCTCACAATATTACCAATTACTTTTGAAGGAAAGTGTTTTATTCATTCCATCCAAACTGCATGGGCAATTTGAAACTCGTGGCGTCTTTTGCTGACAATAAGAAAATGGTGAAAAATCCCTTTGCCATTTAGTGGAGGTGTATAAAGACCATCATCGGAAGATAAAAGTTAATAGAATTATCAGTTGTACTGTTTGCTTATCTTGAAGAAAATTGAGTATCCAGCACTGTGGTCTAACAATATTATCAATTACTTTTGAAAGAAAATGTGTTTTTCATGCCATCCAAACTGCATGGGCAATTTAAATCTTGTGGCGTCTTTTGCTGACAATAAGAAAATGGAGAAAAATCCCTTTGCCATTTAGTGGAGGTGTATAAAGACCATCATCGGAAGATAAAAGTTAATAGAATTATCAGTTGTACTGTTTGCTTATCTTGAAGAAAATTGAGTATCCAGCACCACACTAACGTGGTCTCACAATATTACCAATTACTTTTGAAGGAAAGTGTTTTATTCATTCCATCCAAACTGCATGGGCAATTTGAAACTCGTGGCGTCTTTTGCTGACAATAAGAAAATGGTGAAAAATCCCTTTGCCATTTAGTGGAGGTGTATAAAGACCATCATCGGAAGATAAAAATTCATAGAATTATCAGTTGTATCGTTTGCTTATCTTGAAGAAAATTGAGTATCCAGCACCACACTAACGTGGTCTCACAATATTACCAATTACTTTTGAAGGAAAGTGTTTTATTCATTCCATCCAAACTGCATGGGCAATTTGAAACTCGTGGCGTCTTTTGCTGACAATAAGAAAATTGTGAAAAATCCCTTTGCCATTTAGTGGAGGTGTATAAAGACCATCATCGGAAGATAAAAGTTAATAGAATTATCAGTTGTACTGTTTGCTTATCTTGAAGAAAATTGAGTATCCAGCACCACACTAACGTGGTCTCACAATATTACCAATTACTTTTGAAGGAAAGTGTTTTATTCATTCCATCCAAACTGCATGGGCAATTTGAAACTCGTGGCGTCTTTTGCTGACAATAAGAAAATGGTGAAAAATCCCTTTGCCATTTAGTGGAGGTGTATAAAGACCATCATCGGAAGATAAAAATTCATAGAATTATCAGTTGTATCGTTTGCTTATCTTGAAGAAAATTGAGTATCCAGCACCACACTAACGTGGTCTCACAATATTACCAATTACTTTTGAAGGAAAGTGTTTTATTCATTCCATCCAAACTGCATGGGCAATTTGAAACTCGTGGCGTCTTTTGCTGACAATAAGAAAATGGTGAAAAATCCCTTTGCCATTTAGTGGAGGTGTATAAAGACCATCATCGGAAGATAAAAGTTAATAGAATTATCAGTTGTACTGTTTGCTTATCTTGAAGAAAATTGAGTATCCAGCACCACACTAACGTGGTCTCACAATATTACCAATTACTTTTGAAGGAAAGTGTTTTATTCATTCCATCCAAACTGCATGGGCAATTTGAAACTCGTGGCGTCTTTTGCTGACAATAAGAAAATGGTGAAAAATCCCTTTGCCATTTAGTGGAGGTGTATAAAGACCATCATCGGAAGATAAAAATTCATAGAATTATCAGTTGTATCGTTTGCTTATCTTGAAGAAAATTGAGTATCCAGCACCACACTAACGTGGTCTCACAATATTACCAATTACTTTTGAAGGAAAGTGTTTTATTCATTCCATCCAAACTGCATGGGCAATTTGAAACTCGTGGCGTCTTTTGCTGACAATAAGAAAATGGTGAAAAATCCCTTTGCCATTTAGTGGAGGTGTATAAAGACCATCATCGGAAGATAAAAGTTAATAGAATTATCAGTTGTACTGTTTGCTTATCTTGAAGAAAATTGAGTATCCAGCACTGTGGTCTAACAATATTATCAATTACTTTTGAAAGAAAATGTGTTTTTCATGCCATCCAAACTGCATGGGCAATTTAAAACTTGTGGCGTCTTTTGCTGACAATAAGAAAATGGAGAACTAATGTTGACAAGAATGGTGAAAAATCCTTTTGCCATTTAGTGGAGGTGGATAAAGACTTATCATCTAAAGATAAAAATTCAAAGGACTATGTGTTGACCCTTTTGCACAATTCATTATCTCAAAAAATCTTTATGTGCCATTCAGCTGACTGGTATGGATTGGTTTAAACAGTTTCTTCTGCCTGAAAAATCTTGGATTCCATTTTAACTTCCAAGTATCAGCAGAGAAATGTGCGTAAAGTGCCTTCTTTTTTTATGCAGGGATCTAAAGATACAAAGCAGAGGTCATGCAGTTTTTAATGAATAATCTACAAGAAGGCAAAACCTCTTTTTAGTTAAATGCCATCAAATCTTTTTTTCGACATTTTCCACCAACACTGGTTATTATAACTATCCTGTAAGCACCAGCTGTATTAATATGTGCATCAAAGTATTCATCTTACTGGAGCTGCAGTTAATAATTTGATTCAAAGCTGCTCCTGTTTGGTTAATTGAGTTCAAATTAGATCAATTGCTTGAAATCAATGAAATGAAAAACATTTTATTTAGTGTGTGTTATGGACAGAGTGCTGTACCCAGGAGCCAAAACGAGACCCATTACTGAAAAAGATGAAATATCGAAGATGGATTTGAATGGGACACATACTGCGAATACCGGCTACTGAATTTATTGGTGCTGCTCTCACATGTATGCAGGAAGGACGAAGAAAGCGAGAAAGTCAGAAAATAACATGGTGACGAATGATAGTTGGTGAAAGAGATGAGCTTGGCTGTTTTTGACCGCAATCGTTGGAGGACAAGCCTTATACCTCATACTGACATAAGAGAAATCTTGATGGTGATGATTATTGATCACGTTAATGGTAAGTCAGTTTCATTGAAGTTCTAATGGAATTCAATGAGCAAAGAAAAGCTAATTGTAAAGCTCATTAAAAGCCCTCTATAACTTTTGATTTATAGATCACACATCATTTTTCAGTGTTCTAAGATTAAACTGTAAATGTAGAATCAAATATTCTTACTAGCTAATGCTATCTATAATTTAATTTCTAAAATCATATTTTTCTAGAGGCTGCAATCTGAAGAATAGGGATCCAAATAGTTTACTTAAAAGCTGTCAAAAGTAAGTTTCAACCTAAATCTTTTAATGGTTATTTCACTTTTTTCACCTTTTTTTTATATTTCTTTGTGAATAAAAATGTTTTTGCACGCATTATAAAACTGATTTTTCAAAAAATAACTTCATCCAAAGATTAGTTTTTAATCATTAATTTTACTATCAATTTCTTAATGTACTAATTATTAATAATAATTTTATTATTGTTAATAATAATTTTAAACTATAATTTATAAAAATTTAATATTCTTAAACAGATATTTTAAATAACAAATTTGGAAGAAACATTTTTTTTATATACAATAACTTTTCTAAAAAATCATATTTTTAAGACTTTATTTCTAGATCTAATTGCTAGATTTATAAAAAGAATATCTTTAGAGGAACACTACTTTAAACATTCTGAATAATTATTATAATCTCATTAGCATGCAAAGAAGGGGTAATTGTCTCTGACAAAGGAGGCATCTAATTGACGACTAATAAGAATACCAATCTTAAATCTGTTTCCAAATTATTAATACACATTTCTCAGGATATTAAGTTTTTAAATATTTTTTTAAACTAAATATGTTATAGAGAGTCTTTCAGAATTTAAAATTAAGCTTTTAGTCTTGAAATTTAAATACTTTTACATTTAGGAAAATTGAAGACATTTTGGTTTGAAATAAATGAGTTTCTACAAATGAAAGATTCTGCTACCATACATGAAATTTAATTTAAACTATGAAAATAAATAAGTTTCTTTTTTTTTTGCCTCCTCCTTCCATTATTTTAATCCTTCTTTCAAAAGCATGTACTAGAAACATTTGGCCCTGGTATTTACATACCTGTGTACTCCATTGTTTGACCTTGCTGTTGATATTCATTAGAGCTCAAGAAATTTAATCTTTTGTTTCCTTTATTTCTTTTTCCAAATCTAGAATTACAATTATTAAATTTATTTGATGTAATTTGATACGAAAAATAGTTTATTTCTAAGATTATTATTAATAGAGGTTCATTTTTTTTATATTGAAGGAGCTTTATTGTGTTCATTTTTTATTATGATTTTAAAACATTTTAATTTTATTTCTTCATTAGTACAATTTTTAAAAGAAATTGAATCTGTACTGTGAATTGCACAGCTTCATCAGCATAAATTATTTTTCTTTTCTTTCCCTTTTTTGTAATTTTATATCAAATCCACTGATAGCTCTTCTGACTTTAAATTTTGTTTTTAGTCTGAATTATTTTTAGCCCTTTTAAAAAACTAGAATCTTTATAAATTTTTCTAGTACTCACTTTCATTGAAGAGGGAATCAGTTTGTCTACTCATGGTGAAAAATTGCAAAAACGTGAATGATACGAAAAAAGAGAAGAAGGTTTGAATCTTCGAAGCAAATGTTAAAATTCAGAAAGTTGAATAGAAAATACGACCTACCAAAATAATGTCCATATAAAACCAATATAATTAAATAGTTTCTGTAAAAGTGTAAAAATTGATTCTTTTTATATCAGCAGAACAAAATTTGTCGCTAAACAAGATTGTACACTTTAGCCTTTGAACTATTCAATAATCAGCACACTTAAAAAATTTTGAAATTTTTTTAAATAAAAAAACCATATGAAATATGTTATATTAATTCATTTCATTATTAAATATTTTTTAATATATATTACTTTTTTAAAAGGTAGTGTGTGTGTTTTCTTGATACTGGTTGAAACCTATCTTTGTCTTTACAAAATCATTGAAACATAACTTTAAAATTAGTTAATTATGTTTGTTACAAATTTTAAATATACATTGGTATTATGGAATCTTAACAAATTGAAACTGAAAATTTTTTTAAAGTAGCAGTACCATGAAAGGATCTCAAACTTTACTTGTTCAGTACTTAACAAAAAAATTGAACTGTAAACTATTCAGACTTGTTGCTCTCAGCTAAGTTATTCTGAAATTAAAACAAATATACTTATTATATATTATTTTTTATGTATAATAACTACATATGTTTCAATTTCATATATTTACAAATATATTATTTTTTGCAAATATGTGCCTTCATTATACTAGAGTACAACAAGTTTTTATTTTGTTGTTTGCTCTTTTTAAATACTATCTGGTACATGTATACTGTACCAAAAATTATCAGGTTTTATTTTATTAATTTATTTCTTGATGTGTTTATTATTTTATTTTAAGAATTTTTTTCTTTACATTTTATCCTAATTTTTCTTTGGTTGAGCCTGAAAAAATAAGCCAAAATCCTGTTTATAATAATAAATTAAGATTTTGTTTATGATTAATTTTTCATGTCAACTTAGTTGTGGTTAATAGCCCTCCTTGTAAAATCATCCTAATTTAACAAATCTTTTCAAATTTGAATATAGATTTATTAGTTTTGAAAATTTTTTGGCTTTGATTTAGTGTTTATTTTTTTACATATGAAAAATTTTTTTTTTTGTTTATCGCATAGATTTAATATTACAAATTTGTCATCTATTCCTGATTTCAAGAAAGCCGCAGTTAGTTTTGATTCCTGAAAATTTACTACCATTTATATCGTAAGTATGATCAATTATATCAACATTTTTAATTGATGAAGTTTTTATCACTTTTAACATATCATTTTTATAGGTCATCTTTTTTGTGAATGTATAAAATGTTGTTTAATTAATTTAACACAGAATCTTATGTATTGGAAAGAAACTGGGAAGTTTCTGCAGAAAAGTTTCTCTTAAAAGTAAAACGGTGCGGAATTCGGATGCAAATCAGTTTAGTTTTGATAATATAAAAACTAAAATAGAAATAGAAATAATAGGAATAAGTTTAGAAACAGAAATAAGTTTATGTTAGATTTTCAACTCTTTTCCATTTTTTGATTGGTTTGTTCATTCTTTTAATTAACATTTGCAATAAGAACATTTGAAAGATAAGTTTTTAGCAAAAGAAAGGCATTTAGGCATTATAACTATGCCTTAGATTTTCCGAAGCATTAATTTTTGCATCAATATAATCCTCAGTATTGTTTCCATTAAGGTTTACGGCACAATGTTTGTTTTTAAAGTAAAAATAAGTTTATCTTACAGTTTCACCTCTTTCCTTTTTTTATTGGTTTGTTCATTGTTTTAATTGACTCTTGCAATCAGAACAATTGAAAAATAACTTTCTTAGAGAAAGAAAGACATTTAGACATTATGCTTGTTTGTCTCAAATTTTCGATTGCTTTACCGTTAATATTAAATTTATCCTTAGTATTGTTTCCATTTAGGTTCACTGCCCAATATTTCTTGTTAAGGTAAAAACAAGTTTCTGTTAGTTTAAACTCTTTTAAATTTTTTTATTTGTTTTTTCTTTTAATTGATTCTTGAAGTCTGAACAAATTAAAGATAAATTTCTAATGAAAACATTGGCATTTAGGAAATCTAATTATAAGCCTCAGATTTCTAAATCTTTAATATTTATATCATTCTCATCCTTTATATTGTTTCCATATAGGTCCACTGCATAATGTTCTTGTTTCTGTAGTTAAAATAAGTCTCTTAGAAATTCAACTGTTTCCCATTTTTTTATTTGTTTGTTCTTTGTTTTAATTGACTCTTGCGGTTAGAACATTTGAAACATAATGCCTCTATCACACGAGAGAAAAATATGTGCAACTGCAAGTGTAAGTGCAACTGTAAGTGAAATTCCTCCGTTCGGAGTTGCCGAAAGGGTTGCTTAATTGCCTGAACGGTTGCATGAAATTGGGTTACCATATTTTGTTATTTATCTTTACTTTTGGCTCATATTTAATTTTATCATATGATTCTATTATATCATAGTTTCTCAACGATGTTCGTAAAGATGCTGTAGAATATTGATTGATTTTGATTTAATTTTTTACATTTGTATTTGTGTTAAGTCTTTTCTTCAGCAGGAAATTAAAATTCTGAAAACTTTATTTCCCCATTAGTGAAGTAGCATAGTATAAAAAGGATTATGATTTCTACCTCATAATATGAGATAATATTAAGATATCATTGAATTTCATGCTGCGTCCCTAAAAAGATAAGGGGGTGAAAGGGGGATGGACTTATACTATCTAGAATTTTGACGATTTTTTTACGTTGATTTGAGTGACTAATGTATAAAACATGGTGCGTAGCATTTTTAAAAAGTGCTTTTTAAGTGAAGTAGCATAGCATAAAAAGGATTATGATTTCTACCTCATATAAAATGATTATAAGATATCAATGAATTTCATGTTGTGTCCCGAAAAGGATAAGGGGGTGAAAGGGGGATGGACTTAAATACTATCTAGAATTTTGACGATTAATTTTATCTTAATTTGAGTGACTAAGGTATAAAACATGGTGCGTAGCGTTTTTAAAAAGTGCTTAAAGGTGCTTATTTTTGATTTTCATTTTTTAAAGGCCCTTAAAGGTGCTTTTCTTAATAAGTGTTTTTAAAAAGTGCCTTATTTTCCTTTTTCGAAAAAGAAATTTATGAAAAGGAATGTCGATTTTCGCCACATATTATGTAAAAACGTACTTTTTACATTTTTCTATTTCACGTTTTCAGAATTCATTCGTCCCGCACTGGACTGATCGTTAAGACTCGGTTCCCAGCAGATCACCGAAGTCAAGCATCACTGGCTATGGTCAGTGTGCGGGTGGGTGACCACTTGGATCAGTCTGCGTAGGGACCGAGGGTGTGCGGTATGGGTCCTCGTTAAACTGTGCTACCGCAAAGTGCTCAACTTCGCTCGCAAGTCGTCGGGCTACCGAGGCGGGGGTGCCATCCCCTCCGCAGAGGATCAAAATTGTGATGGCATGTCTTCGGATCATCCTCCGGGATGTTTCCCAGACCGTCGCCAATAGCCCATTGTGCAGCTCTAGTGCGACGCAAATTAACAACAACAGCAGAATTCATTCAACCATGATCAATTTCAGCGTACCGTCAGTCCATAGCGTATGAAAACGCCAATCATTTTACAGGTTTGGTGAAATACTTGCGAGTCCGCATGTGCGTCTAGTGAGCTGGGTTCGGTGAGATTCTTGCTCTCTCATGCTGTATTTTGCAAGATATTCTCAATTTCAGGCTATATTTTCCACCCTCTGAAATCGAACCGAAAAATCTCTTGATCATTTTTTTAATGGCTAATATAATCAAGAAAACAGTTCTTTGTCAAATTCTAGTTATTTTATCATGATCATGTAAAGTCTGAGAATTATTTTGCATTTTGTCAATTTACCTCGAGCTATAAAATATTTTTTGAGTGCCTAAAATGTTCTTAAAAGTTGTTTATTTTTTGTTGAAAAATTTGGCTCCGCACCCTGTAAAAGCATAGTTTATTTATATATATTTACTATGTAACTTGCTAGCTAGGCAAGTGCGGTATCATTATCTATGTAAACACTAAATCGAATGAGAATAAAAACAAGCTGTCTGATTTAATAGTTTAACAATTCGAAAATTTTATAAAAAGTTTAATGTGTAGAAAGGACAATTTTATGACTTATACCACTTTATGCAACTGACATTGCTATCTAAGCAAGCAAGGCATTTCTTCAAATTTTAATTTTTTAAGCTTAATTAAGAAAAAACAGTCCTTTGAAATAATTCTTTAGAAGAAATGAGGGTTTAATGTATGAAATATACAATTTTTGACTTACCTTTTACACATAAAATATTCATAACATCAAAACTATTAGATCTATCAAATCAATTCTATTTTTTTAAAATTTAGTCTAAAAAATGCATAACAAATAATGTCAGACTTATCTATACTACAATGTCTCAGAATTTTATTGTCATCAAATTAATTTACATTGCATTAAGGGATCATCAATTTTATTCATTTACACATTGCATATCAGGAATATCACTTTTATGAAAATTATTTTTTCTAATTTCTTAGTAAAATTGTTTTTTAAATATAAGAGGATTTTCAATGTCATACTTACAAATTATTATTGTAAAATTTGTAAACATTCATTATTGGTATAAGATAATTTAATTAAAAATTATAGGATTTATTTTGGGACAAATTTATTGTAATATACAGTATATAAATTAAAATTTATTTATAACTATGAAAAAAAAAAACAATATTTTATTAAGAACATACTTTTAATGTATCATATTATTTTGTTATAGCCCTTTACGTGTTTTGTTTTGCATTTTAAATAATACAAGAATCAATTTAAAAAATAAAACATTTATTGTCAAGTGAAACATTTAGAACATTATTCATTTTTATTTCTTATTTTTTTAATTTCTTCCATAAAAACAGTATTACATCTCTTTCCTTCTTTACCAGATAAACCTTACAGGATTATACGAAATATCTGAAATAAAAGAAAGAAATCACTTTCATGATAAAATTTTACCAACACATTATTAGAATAAGGAAGATTAAATGCCATTAATTTGAAATCATTTAAGTCCTTAGGTATCCCTTTTAAACTTAGTTTAAGTTTGACAGATATTTTGATTATAGTTCTAAGATTATTCTATACACTAATGAAAGATAGCAGGTGTGTTTAGTTTTGTAGTTCTTATGTTTGGATTGAAATTTGTTTCAAGAAAAATAATTTGTATTTATAAACGAAGACTCTTAAAAATGTAAGTATATTGAAAAATTAGTAAGGTACACTTACATACTTACTGTCATTATAGAAAAGCTAAGTATCAAGAGATAAATGTGAAGTATAAATAAAAAGTAAAGTATCATTAGTTAACTTTGAATAATTATAAACAAAATATTATGCAAATCATCATACACACAAAAAAAAAAAAAAAAAAATAGAAGGGATGAATGTAGAAACAGACAAGGAGATTGGGAATTTGCATTTTTAATAATTACTTTTTATATATAATATACTACCTTTCTTGTAATACTTTTCAATAATTACTGGAAAATGGGGTAACTTTGTGAGAAACAAGGTAAATATTTACCACACATATTTTCTAACTTGTTTTAAAATGAGATTTTCAAAAATTAAAAGAATTCTTAGGGAAGAATAAAATAATTATTTCACTAATAATTATAAAACTTTCAAATAAGCGGACACATGCTTTTACAATCAACAGAAACAGAGATTAAAATTTAAAAATAAAGAAATATAATCATTATTATATTTTATGTTATAATACTGAAACAAAGTTTGGCGAGTTGCTTGGCGAATATTTCAAAGTAAAGCTTTTTGCCAGTATAATTCTTTACATATATAAAAATAGAAATTATTTCTATTTAAAGTAATTAAAACTTTGATCGGAACAAATTATAATAAGTTTTAATTTTATTAGCTTAAAATAAATAAATATTTTAAAAGAAAATTTATCGCAAAAATAATGTACTATACTTACCGATACTAAAATCGTGTGCAGGTTCCTGTTATGGTAGTACATCAACTGCATTGAGATGGTCATCTCATAGTGCGAAAGTATTTTTAATGCTTTCATTTTAAAGGAAATGTTATTATTAAACTAAAAACTTGTTCCGTCTCATCTATAAAAAAATTTCATCCGATCATCCTCTTCCTAACGTCGCCGCCATTTTTATTTACATTTGTATATGTCATCACATAAAATGAAACGTCATAAAAAGCAAACGATCTGATTGGTTCATGAAAGAAATTGCCTGAACGGTTGCAGATATTTCGTGCAACCGTAATTTCTATATCACACGAGCGATTTTTGGAGAAATTTCACTTACAGTTGCACTTACACTTGCAGTTACACTTGCAGTTGCACATATTTTCTCTCGTGTGATATAGCCATAAGTTTCTAGGTGGAAAATGATAGAAAGGCTTTTAGGCAATATAATTTTAAGCCTCATATTTTCTAAAGTTTGAATTTTTTACATCAAAATAATCTTTAGTATTGTTTCCATATAGGTCCTTCGCACAATCTTTCTTGCTTAGTAGAAATAAGTTTATGTTCGAGTTTCAACTTTTTTCCATTTTTTTAATTGTTTTTTTATTCTTTTAATTGACTCCTGCAGTCAAAACAATTAAAAGATAAAATTTCTAGGCTTTCAGTAATAAAGTAATATAATAAAGGCTCTTAAGCAATATAATTATAAGCCGCTTTTCTGAAGCTTTAATTTTTGCATCAAACAATTTCTTATTATTATTTACATATAGATCCCCTTAATATTGTTTCTTCTCATAGTAAAAATAAGTTTGCTTCAGAGTTCAACTCTTTTAAATTTTTTTAATTTATTGTTTTTTTGATTTATCTGACTCTTGCAATCAGACCAATTGAAAGATAAGTTTCTAGGTGGAAAAAAAATACAGGTCTTAGGCAATCAAACTATAAGTCTCATATTTTTTAAAGCTATAAATTTTACATCAAACTTAGTAATTAGTATTGTTTCAATCTAGTTTCACGGCACAATGTTTCTTGCTATGTTAAAAATAAGTTTTTGTTAGAGTCAAACTTTCAACTCTTTTCCATTTTTTTCGTTTGTTTGTTAATTGTTTTACTTGACTCTAGAGTTGACTTTAGAGTTTACCTATTTATTTTTAATCTCCTTCATAATTCCATATCATATATAATGATTGCTGTTTTTGATGATGTTTTAAATCTGAATTATGTTTAGTTCGTTTGAAAGTTTTAATGAATTTTTTTTAGTATTCACACTCTTTGAAGATAGAATGTTTTAATCTGTTCATGCTTAAAAACTTGCGAAAACATGAATAATACAAAACAAAAATGCTTGAATCTTTGACACAACTGTTTAAATTCAGAAAGATGAAAAGGAAGTACGACCTGCCAAAATAAATGTCACCACAGTTATTTACATAATTTCTGTGGTAGTGTAATTTTTTTTTTTACTTATATCACAAAATAAAATCAGAAGTAGTGTTATATCAGCAAAACTATACATTATATGACCCTTGCTCTTTAGTATAAGGTTATTTGAATAAAATTAGTTGTTACTGAAGGATAACTGAAGATTCTTGATCTGATTGATTTATAATTTTGAGCTAGGGTATCAGATTTACCACTATATTTACTCAATTTCACTTTGAACTGAGATTTTACTAATTAATGCTGAATATATTTTATTCTTCCTATTATTGTTTTGAAAAAAAATTTATATGTGTGTCTAGTGATAGGATGTAAAATTACAATTTTTTACAATTGGGTATTCCTCTTAGTTTTAGATTCTTTTTTTTATACGATATGTTTATGAAAGTAAACTAAGAGCCAATCTCTTATTGATATACAAAAGTTGAGATAACCTGAAAGTGATGTCAATGAAAGCAAAAGAACTAGAAATGGGGTTTCAGCAAATTTGAGCAAAATTTGTCTCTGAACCAAATGGAACTAGGTTGCTCACTTTAACCTTTAAACTATTTAATAACTATTCATGCTTAAAAAGTTTTAAATAAAAAAAACTATATGAAATATGCTATATTAATTTATTCCATTATTAAATATTTTTTAATATATATTACTTTTGTAAAAGCTAGTGTGTGCATATTGCATCATACTGGTTGAAACTTATCTTTGCCATTACAAGATTATTGAAAAATTATTTTAAAATTTCTTGATTATGGCTGTTACAAATTTAAATATATATTGGTATGATGGTATATTAACAAATTGAAACTGGTTATATTTTTAAAGTAGAAGTACCATGAAATGGTCTCAAACTTGGCTCGTGCACTACTTAACTAATAAAATTATACCCTAAACTATTGAAATTTGCTGTTTTAAGCAAAGCTATTCTGAAATAAAAAATAATATAGTTTATTTTTTGAAAATACTTGTCAATATTACTCGAGCTCAACAAGTTTTTAAGCTTTCGTCTATTCCATTTAAAAAATATCTGGGACATGTATACCGTACTAAAAGTTATCCTGTTTTTATTTTATTTATTTATTTTGCTTATTTTTCATTTATTTTTTATTTATTTTATTTGTTTGTTTATCTGTTTATTTCTTTCGAAAAATTTTATCCTAGTTTTTCTTTTTTTTTTCTCTCGTGTTTTATTTTCTCTTCTAAAATCCTGTTTTTAATTATAAAGCATGATTTCGTTTATGATTAATTCTTCACATTAACTTAGTTTAGTCATTAGTCTTCCTTGTGAAACCATCCTAAATAATCATATCCTGACAAATTTAGTAATAGATTTTTTAGTTTTTGGAAATTTTTTATCACCCATTTAGTGTTTATATTTTTACATATAAACTTTTTTTTCCTTTGTAGATCATATCGATTTATATAGCAATGGTGTTATCTACTCCTGATAACTTTTTGTTAGTCATAGAGTTAGTTTGAATTACTGAAAAATTACTACCGTTTATATCGTAAGTACAATAAATTTTATCAACAGTTTCAATTGTAGCTGAAAATTTTATGACTTATCTTTTTACAGGTTTTCTTTTTTTGACAAATGCATAAAATGTAGTTTGGTTCATTTAATTCTGAACTGTGTTTTAACACTTAATTCTGAATTAAAATGTAGTACAACTGTGTTTTAAAGAGGAAAAATAATTTTAATTTCTGCGAAATTAGTGCAAATCTCTTGCTTAAATCCACAGCAGCAGAATCTTCCCAAACAAAAAACTTATCATAAAATTATTATTTCATTCTTTTAACGTACATAACTATTAACCAAAATCAGTAAAAACGTTCATGCTGTCATGAGATTCCCATTTGATTTTGATTCCCATTTGACCGAGATTCTTTGGTAATCATAAAATTATAGTATTCAGATTAGTATCATAAGAGTGAGACTCTAAAACTAAGGATGTGTGTGTGTGCTGAGAATATCAATAAAAAAATAATATAAATAAAATAGAAATAAGTTTATGTTAGATTTTCAACTCATTTCTATTTTTTATTGGTTTGATCATTCTTTTAATTGACTTTTGCAGACAGAACAATCGAAAGATAAGTTTCTAGGTGGAAAAAGAATGGAAAGGTTTTACCCAATGTAATTATAATCCTCATATCTTCTAAGGCTTTGATTTCTACATCATACTCGTCTTCAGTATTGTTTTCATTTAGTTACACTGTCCAATATTTCTTGTTGTTAAAGTAAAAATAAGTTTCTGTTTGTTCCAACTCTTTTAAAGAATTTTATTTACTTTATTCTTTTAATTGACTCTTGCAGTCAGTATAATTGAAAGATAAGTTTCTTAATGAAAGAAAGCTTTCGGTAATTACAATTATAAACCTCATATCTTCTAAAGCTTTAACTCATACATTTTACTAATCCTTAGCATTGTTTCTATTAGGGTGCCCCACCAAGTATTTCTTGTTGTTAGGGCAAAAATAAGTTTTAGTTAGAGTTTCACCTCTTTTCCATTTTCTTATTTGTTTGTTTATTTTTTCAATTGATTCTTGCAGTAAGACTAATTGAAATAAGCTTCTTGGTGAATGAAAGTCTTTTAAGCAATATAATTATAAGCCTCAGATTTTCTACAGCCTTAATATTTACATCAAACATTATCTTCCATATAGGTTCGCTAAATATTGTTTCTTGTTATAGTAAAGTTTCTGTTAGAGTTCAACTTATTCATACCTGCCAACTCTTCCGGATTTTCTGGAAGATTTTATTTTCATATTTAAAGTGATAGCAATACACAGGTTATTCCAATTAACTTTTTAAATTATAATGATAATTATAAATGAGTTTGACTACCACTACATATAAATAATTGCAATAAATATATGAAAGTATAATAATCCTTGCGCAAGCGAATTTCAACGCGATCAAAATATAAATATATTTTTGAGTCAGATTGTTTTTCGTTTATTGTTTTACAACCACTCTGAAAATCCATTCTCGGAAGGAGTGAAAGTTGGCAGGTATGCTTATTTAATTTTTATTTATTTATTGGTTTATTGATTTATCTGACTCTTGCAATCAGACCAATTGAAAGATAAAATTTTAATTAGAAAAAGGAATCTTCGGCAATCTAATTATGAGCCTCATATTTTCTAAAGTTTTAATTTTAACATCAAACTAATACTTAGTATTTTTTTCATCTAGTTCTACTTCACAGTGTTTCTTGTTACATTAAAAATAGGTTTCTACAAGAGTTTCAACTCCTTTCCACTTTTTCATTTGTTTGTTAATTGTTTTACTTGACTCTTGCAAAGAGAACAAATGAAGCTTTTAGACAATCAAATTATAAGCTTCAGATTTCTAAAGTTTATATCAAACTCATCCTTAGTATTGTTTCGATTTGGGTCCACTGTAAAATGTTTCTTGTTATAATAAAAATTAATTTTTGTTGGAGTTTCAACTCTTTTCCATTTTTTCTTTGCTTAATTACTCTTTTAAATGAATCTTGCAGACAGAATAATTGTAAGGTAAACTGCTTAATCAAAGATACGCTTTTAAGCAATATAGTTATAAGCCTCACATTTTCGAAAGCTTTAATATTTACATCGAACTAGTCCTTAGAATAGTTTCGGTATAATTCCACTGAACAATGTTTCATATTGTTATAGTAAAAATGAGTTTCTGTCAGAGTTTAATCTCTTTTAAATTATTTTCTTTTATTCTTTTAATTGCCCCTTGCAGTCAGAAAAATCGAAAGATAAGCTTCGTAATGAAAGAAAGGTTTTTTGACAGTATAATTATATGCTTCAGATTTTCCAAAGCTTTAAAATTTGCACTAAACAATTTCTTAGTATTGTTTTAATGTAGGTCTACAGCACATGTTCCTTGTCATGGTAAAATTTAGTTATTGTTAGAGTTTCAACTCTATTACATTTTTTGTATTTATTTGTTCATATTTTTAATTGACTCTTTCAGTCAGAACAATTGAAAGATAAGTTCCTTAGTGAAAGAAAGGCTTTTAAGCATTATAATCATAAGCCTCAGAATTTTTAAAGCTTTAACTTTGATATCAAATTTATCCTTAGTATTGTTTCCATGTAGGTGCAATACCCAAATGTTGTTATATTAAAAATAAGTGTTTTTGTTTGTTTCTTCTTTTAATGACCTTTGCAGTCAGTAAAATTGAAAGATTAGTTCTTCTTGAAAGAAAGGCTTTTGGCCATAATCATTATAAGTATGTCTTTTAAATAATATAATTATGACCCTCTGATTTTCTAAAGCTTTAACTTTTACTTTGAACTAATGCATATAATTGTTTCCATTTAGGTCCTTTGCACATAGTTTCTTGGTTAATAAAAATAATTTTCTTTTTCGTCATTTTTTGATTTGTTTCTTCATTCTTTTAACTTTTGTAGTCATAACATTTGTATTATAGTTACTAGGTAGAAAAAGAAGAGAAAGGTTTTAGGCAATGTAATTACAAGCTTCATAGTTTCCAAAGTTTTAATTTTTCCTTAAACTAGTCCTTAGCATTGTTTTCATATAGGTACACTGCACAATGTTTCCTGCTGCTATAGTAAAAATAAGTTTCTCTCTGAGTTTCAACTGTTTTCCATTTTTTTTATTTGTTTCTTAACTGTTTTAACTGACTCTTGCAACCGGAATGTTTGAAAGATAAGTTGAAAGGTGGAAGAAAGGAGTTTTGGGGAATATAATTATAGGCTTCAGTAATTCTAAAGCTATAACCTTTACATCAAACTAATTCTTAATATTTTAATATAATTATAGTTCCACTACTCCCTGTTTTTTGTTGTTATAGGGAAAAAAGTTTCTGTTAGTTTCAATTTTTTTTTGCTTGTTTACTGTTTTAAATAACTCATGCAGGCAGTACGATTGAAAGATAAAATTTTTAGTGGAAGAAAGGTTTTAGGCAATATTATAATAAACCTTAGATTTTCTAAAAGTTTAATTAACTCAAATTAATCCTGAGTGTTTCCATGTAGGACCACTGCTCAATGTTTCTTGTTGTTACAGTAAAAATAAGTTTCCATTAAAGTTTACACTCTTTTCTATTTTTTATTGGTTTGTTCTTTGTTATAATTGACTCTTACAATCTGAAGTTTCTGGTGAAATAAAGGCATTTAGGGACTCTAATAATGAGCCTCAGATTTTTACATTAATGTATTCAGATTATGCATTAATGTTTGCATCATACTCGTCCTTAGCATTGTTTCCATATAGGGTCCACTGCATAATGTGTATTGGTTTTACAATAGAAATAAGTTTATAAGTTATAAGTCGATTACATGTGTCATTATTTTTGAAAGTGGTATAAGTCTAAGGTTTTTAAGGGTTAAAGTTTGAATAACTTTAAAAGTATGGGAAAGATAAATCAATTTGGGTTATTTTTTAACACTATAATTTGATCGGAAGAATTTAAATAAACTTTTTATTTGCTCGAAATAGATTTATTCCACTTTTGGAAACTATGGTTCACGTATTAAAATGCTTTGTAAATTTTTAAATCTGGTGATTTTTCTTTTAAAAAGTCATAAAAGTTTTTTAAAAAAATCAATTAGTTTAAAACAAGGAACTTTGCCTGAAATGTTTTTCGTATTAAACTGCAACTGATTACTATTAAAAGATTAATATTAGACTTAAAGTAATGGTAACCTTGTTGCGTCTCACTCTATGGCATGCAGAATGCTGTCACTCATTTTATGTAAATCCCTGTATTAAGCATTAAATTATTTCAATTCTGAAACAGAGCAAAAGCACTTCTCATTGAAGATATATATAAAAAGAAAATCCTTGGTTATAAAATTTCTTGAAGGAAAAAAAAGTAATGATCTAAATCAACTTAAAAAAATATATTAGTTTTTATGAAAGTTTTCTGTAAGTTTGCTTTTTTAAAAAGCTGGACTGATAGTTTTTAAAAACTAAAAATCATAATACAAAGGAGTTTCTTATAGTAAAGCGTTAAAATGTTAATCTGTACAAAAATTTAACAATATTGAAGTTGGCCACTGGTTAAGAATTGTGAGAAAAGGTCCTCTTGTTTATTTTTTTTTTATTTTTTTTTTTTTTGTTGTCATTTTACGGTCTTGTAGATTTGGTCTAGCTCAAATGCTAAACAGTTGCAATAATCATTGAAAAACAATTAGTTTGTCTCAGAGAAAAAAATTTCTCTTTATATTCTTTTATCTTTTTATTTGAGAGCTCTTATCTTCTCAAAAAATGCTTGAATAAATTGAATGACATGAAAAGACTCGAAAAGATTTTACTACAAAATTTTTTTTTCATAATCTTTTAATTACTTTAAAATTTATTTCTTGGTCTTTTATTATAACTAAAAATATTTTATTTTTTCAGTGGTCTTCCAAGTTTTTTGATGCCACTGGAACAAGTTTGTTTCTTTTTGTCCAATTATTTTGCTACTATTTGATACCAATTATGTGTTCTTGAATTTGAAAAAAAGTATTAATCTAGTAAATAAGTAATTTTATTGTAAAACAGCTTGTAATAACAATTTTATTAAATGGCTATATTGTAATTTAGCTTCATAAGACTAAAATTAATAAGTTCATGCACAGGTTTTAGTTCGAATTTTAATTTACGAACAAAGGGAAAAAGCATAATGACAGTAAATAAAAATCGCTTATGCACTATTTTCCTCTTTAAAAAGAGAGTAAGATTAATTATTTGTTGCAGTTATCCCAGGGTTAAACGCAAAGTTCTAAAATTAATTTAAACTTTCCTTAGGATTTAAAATAGTATAATTTCCTGGAAACCTGCCTGCTGAAATATTTTAGTGTTAGCAGAATTATAAAGTTTTCACTGAAGTTTTCTCAGCTTTTTAAAAATGAACTTTGACTTTCACTAGAACATTCTGCCCAAGAGAGCTAATCCTCGATGTGGGCAAAATCAAGGGTTGTTTTTAACAAATACTTTGCTTATATATACAACTCATGTAGAATTTTCCTAGTAAATCTGCAAACCATCGTCAAAAAACCGAATTTTGCTTCCATTTAAGTGACAGTCTTAAGTGAACATAATTTGCTGGTGAACTTCGCTCAGTTGTTAAGACGAGCAGTTAAAGGGAAAAAAAGTTGAAGGACGAAATGGACAAAAAATATTAAGGAACAACAAATGAACAAATCAATTTTTCAACAAATGAACGATGCTATTTGAATTAGAAAGGGCACATAGCACAAGAAATGAATTATAAGAATGATTCATGTTGATCAACTTGTCTGATTCATGTTAATCAACATATGAATACAAAAGCATTCCAGCCTATTGTCACTGAACTGTTTCTTCCTGATTTGTGCACGATTTCGGTCGATGGGCGATGACATCCAACAAGAAGACACACCATGCCCTAGTGCTGGTGTTGCACATGATCGGTTTGAAGAGTGCGAGGGATCGCTACTCTTCTCAGGTCTCCCCTTCTCCAGTCACTTGATCCCTATATAGTTGAATGTGTGTGTGATGCACTTGGAAGACACAGTACCTTGAAATCCTGATGACCTAACATTCCATCCACGATGCCAGTTTTCATAATGAAACAATCAATTATTCAATATATCAAAAAGCCCATGTCAATTTGAATTGCCACTGTTTAAAGGATGAAGGCGATGCACATATAATTTAGACTCAACTCCAACAATAATTATTAATGCTGTTATCTTACTCCATATATATATATCTTATGTGTACTCCGAATTCTAATCATTATTTTTTCCCAATCTTGGGTATATGTTTTAAAAATGTGTAAGTATTTTAACAGTAAAACATTTGGACTAAAATTATAAAACACTATGTTAAGGAATTTTTTAATTTTCGACGGATGTCCATCGCAGTTTCAGGAGATGGGAGGTTGATAGGGAGGGGGGTATCCGGAAAACCATATGGGGTATGCCAGGAAATGACACACTCTTAATGGTTTTTTGACAAAAATCCCATTTTTTCTAAATTTTGTAGTTTTCATTTGTAGGAAATATTTTAATTGTAAAAGTTATTTTAATTTTTTCATACATAACAACAAAGTTCCTGTGCTTTTAGAGTTGGTTAAGAAGTAAAAAAAAAATCTGTGTGCAAGCCTGTTTCATTGTTGGCATTGAAGGCATATTTGATATGAAATTCTTAAACCAACTGCCAATTATTTGAAATTTCCAATCACCTTTTACCATCTCAAATAATAAAGTAAATTCAATATTATTTTTTAAAATAAAGGAAAAATATACATAACTTGTTGAAATTTTTAGCTTTATTCCACAAAAATTGCCACAACAATGCACATGCCACTATATCAATAGACAGTTAACCATGGCCTAAATTATTCTCAACCTATCAATAAAATAACATATTACTTAACTTGAAGCTAAATTAAAGAAGTTAATTAAATAGAAAAAATCTCATTCAAATTGATTTTTGATTAGTATAAACATTTTTAGACTAGTTCAATTCAACCTGCAGTAACATTGAATAGACTTTAATATTGATTGATTGTTTTGCGATAGGTTTGGAATACATTAGATATAAAATAATTATATTCATAAAATTATTGCAAATTGTTCGTTGCTTTGGTCGTCATTTCGAAAATAAAATTATTTTAAATCTAAAATGCATTTTGTATTTAGCTTTTGCATGAGACACAAGGCAGAGATTTTAAATTTTAATCTAATTTTTTTTAATTGAGTGTTTAAAATTTTCGATATTTATAAAAAGAAAAAAAATTCACTACCTAAAAAGAATCAGAAGCAAAAACTGCTAAAAGCTACTTAAAATCTTCTTTCAAAGTTTTTTATTATTATTATTACTTTCTAATTCTCTAACAATTAGGAAAAAGTTGTTTTTTTATTCGTTTAAAGTTATTACTTAAGAGAATTAAGTAAAACTAAATTTTCATTAGAGTTTCACTATAATATTTTTCTAAAGTAGAGAAGTAAGCAAGAATGAATTTTATTAACTGAATATATTTTGAATAAACAACTAAAATAATAAGATTAAGAAATAATGTTGAAAGTTTTCTTAACTTTACAAATGCTACAAAATCTTTGCATCGAAAATTTAGAAAAATTTAATATTTATTTCTCAAGCATGCAATTTTTACAATCTATAAACTGAAATCAATGGTTTTCTCCCTATTGTGTGTAACTGTTTTTGAAATCCTTGTTTTTGTCATGTCTCTTTCAGTGTTAAATATTTTAAAAGTTACGGGTTTTTCAAAGACTAACCGGTGAGTTTTTACATCTTATTCTGTGTTTTAAACTTCCCGTCCCATAAACATAGAGTTTGTCTAAATAAAGAACTCCCCCACACATTCGTCTGGACCTGTGGCGGTGACTATGGTAACGAGATATGACTATTTCAAGTAGGGGTGGG
Source organism: Parasteatoda tepidariorum (assembly GCF_982258835.1). Lineage (NCBI taxonomy): Eukaryota > Metazoa > Arthropoda > Arachnida > Araneae > Theridiidae > Parasteatoda > Parasteatoda tepidariorum. Next base: position 118,551,503 of record NC_141756.1, on the reverse strand, counting down.
GGGTCACTGTTTTGGAGTAGATTCGCAGAGAAAGGGAATCTTTCTTCTGTCTATTTTGTTAGTTCTAGAGTGAAGCTATCCTCCTAAAATGCACCATTCATGTTTCCATAGCACAAGACGGCCTCAGACTTTATGGCGGTAAGGAATTTTTAGCTTAGACAAACTATAGATAATTCCTCCTGTTCAAAAATACTCTATAAGCATGGAATTCCTTGTTTCCACCCTACCAATAAGTCAATTTAGGAGTTTGTTTGCATTTTATCCCATATTCCCTGTTTTTCAATTGTCTTGTCTCTTTCAAAGCTGAATATTTCCCAAAACTTTGGAGGATGAGTTCTGCAAGTTAAGGCACTATAAGACTAAGACTCATGCTTCCACATCTTATTCTGAGCTTTATGCCACCCACCTCTTGAACATAAATATTTCAGACTGTTCAATGAGACTGCACTAACACGCGACTGCTTGCTTCCTCTCTATCACTAAGACAGTTTAGAAGTAATGTTGCATTTATCCCATTTTCCATGTTTAGTTTCATTACCATGCATTTTGATTGTTTTGTATTCTTATATCCATTAAGTTTAAATGTTTCCACCATGAGATCATTTAGAATTTTGGTTGCCCTTTATTCCATAATCTGTGTCGAGTGTTTTTTTTTCTATAGATTTTGAATGTTTCGTATTTTCTATCTTTTGGGTATGAATGTTTCCACTCTTCTACTGAGACAGTTTAGGATTTTGGTTGTATTTTATCTCAGATTCTGTATTGAATGTTTTTTCATGCAATTTGGGATGTTTCCTACTTTGAATCACCTGTGTATCAATGCTCCCACTGAGATAGTTTAGAATTTTGGTTGCATTGTATTCCATAATCCAATTTTCTGTCTTATTTTTTCTCTTACATTTTGATTGTTTTGTATTTCTAGTCCTTGAGTGTGAATGTTTCCAGCCTTCCATTTTCGTATTTTCTTAATACACCTGTAACAATTTGTATTTTTTTCATGCGTTTTGACAGTTTCATGTTTTGTCCATACATTTTGAACATTTCGTGTTTTGTCCTTACATTTTAAATATATCTTACTTTTTGCATACGTTTTGAATATTTCGTATTTTTTTCATACATTTTGAATATTTCGTATTTTTTCCATAAATTTTCATTGTTTCGTATTTTTGTCCGTTCATTTTCATTGTTTCGTATTTTTGTCCGTACATTTTCACTGTTTCTTATTTTTTCCATACATTTTCAATGTTTCTTATTTTTTCCATAAATTTTCAATGTTTCGTTTTTTATCCATACATTTTCAATGTTTCGTATATTTTTTCCATGCATTTTCAATGTTTCACATTTTTTCCATACATTTTCAATGTTTTGTATATTTTTCCATACATTTTCAATGTTTTGTATATTTTTCCATACATTTTCAATGTTTTGTATATTTTTCCATGCATTTTCAATGTTTCGTATTTTTTTCCATGTATTTTCAATGTTTCATATTTTTTTCCATACATTTTCAATGTTTCGTATTTTTTTCCAGGCATTTTCAATGTTTTGCATTTTTTTTCCATACATTTTCAATGTTTCGTATATTTTTCCATACATTTTCAATGTTTCGTATTTTTTTCCATACATTTTCAATGTTTCGTATTTTTTTCCATACATTTTCAATGTTTTATATATTTTTTCCATGCATTTTCAATGTTTCGTATATTTTTTCCATGCATTTTCAATGTTTCGCATTTTTTCCATACATTTTCAATGTTTCGTATATTTTTTCCATGCATTTTCAATGTTCCATATTTTTTTACATAGATTTTCAATGTTTCGCATTTTTTCCATACATTTTGAATATTTTGTATTTTTTCCATACATTTTCAATGTTTCATATTTTTTTCCATACATTTTCAATGTTTCGTATTTTTTTATTCCATGCATTTTAAATGCTTCATATTTCTATCCCTCGTGTATGAATGTCTCCCCTTCTGATGAGACGGTTTTGGTTGCATTTTATTCCCATATTGTATTTTTTTCCCTATACATTTTAAATGTTTCGTGTTTTTTCATGCATCTTAAATGCTTCATATTGCTTTCCCTAATGTATGAATGTTTCCTCTTTTGATAAGACGGTTTTGGGTTTTGGTTTAATTTTATTCAGTATTCTAGGTTGATTTTTTTCGTATGTTTTGAATGATTGTCTATTCCTTGTGAGTTGTACCCTTTGTGTTATTACTGAGACTGTTTAGGACTTTGGTTTCATTCTATTCCATATTCTGAGTGGGTTTTTTCCTTTACATTTTGAGTGTTTGATATTTTTGTTCTTTTAATGTGAATGTTTCCTCCTTTCTATTAAGTGTTTTGGATTTTGGTTGTATTTTATTCCTTGTTCTGTTTTGAGCGATTCTTGCATGATAATGAAACTAAACATGGAAAATGGGATAAATGCAACATTACTTCTAAACTGTCGTAGTGATAGAGAGGAAGCAAGCAGTCGCGTGTTAGTGCAGTCTTATTGAACAGTCTGAAATATTTATGTTCAAGGGGTGGGTGGCATAAAGCACAGAATAAGATGTGGAAGCATGAGTCTTAGTCTTATAGTGCCTTAACTTGCAGAACTCATCCTCCAAAGTTTTGGGAAATATTCAGCTTTGAAGGAGACAAGACAAACAGGGAATATGGGATAAAATGCAACCAAACTCCTAAATTGACTTATTGTTAGGGTGGAAACAAGGAATTCCATGCTTATAGAGTATTTTTGAACAGGAGGAATTATCTTTAGTTTGTCTAAGCTAAAAATTCCTTACCGCCATAAAGTCTGAGGCCGTCTTGTGCTATGGAAACATGAATGGCGCATTTTAGGAGGGTAGCTTCACTCTAGGACTAACAAAATAGACAGAAGAAAGATTCCCTTTCTCTACGAATCTACTCCAAAACAGTGACCCCCCACCCCTACTTGAAATAGTCATACCTCGTTACCATAGTCACCGCCACAGGTCCAGACGAATGTGTGGGGGAGTTCTTTATTTAGACAAACTATACGCTTATAGGATGGGAGGTTTAAAACACAGAATAAGAAGTAAAAACTCCCCCGTCAGTCTTCGATAAACTCGTAACTTGGAAATATCTATGTTCATGGAATGGGAGGTTGAGTAAAATTCATATTATACAACACTATTGTAGCATTTGTTAGGAAGTTTTAAGAAAACTCTAATAACTTTTAACAATGTATAAATTTTTTCGCAAAATTTCCTGATGGTAGAAAAATGATCTGTTATCTATGTTTTAAAATATTATGCATATTATTAAATATAAAATTATCTTTGAATTATGTGCAAAATTTCTTAAATTTATTTGTCAAATCGCTCTAAACGAAAACCGGAAGTCTTTACGTCACAAAAGCTTATTTCAAAATAAATTCGTATTAAGGTTAGGACAATGTATTTCATTTGGCATCTGTAGACAGTTTTTTTTTTCCTAAAATAACTTGTCAAAATTTCATATTTTTTCTCGCGTAGTATGCGGCTTGAAACTCTTTTAAATTGCATTATTCTAAAATAAATTTTGTCCAATTTATTTACAACATAATTTGATAATAGTGACATTTAAAAAATAGAACTGAAGATAAAACCCCTTCATCGTGCCATAAATACTTAAAGACAGATTAGGTTTTCCCAATTAATTCCAAAAAATGCACACAGGATTCTTAGTTTCTGGCCAACTTTAAAAAACAAGAATATTTTACATTACATGAAATTAATTTTACATTTAGTAAATAAAAATCAGTGAATATCATAAGAAACTGAAACAAATTAAATTTCATTTTATCAAAAAACCAATAAGTGCATGCCATCCCCACGAATGTCCTATTTCATGGCAATCCCTGTATCTACTCTTTTAATTAAAAAAAAGAGTAGTCTATGTTTTGAAAAAAAAATGTAATGTTACGAGATGTTTCCGTTCGAGATACATCGGTACTGTATCTTTCAAGTTCTTCCCTCACATGTTCACCGGATAGAAATCGGGTGTGTGTAAGAGGGGTGACCTAGTTTGAGTGTGCTTTCTTTCGTGTTCCTCAAACTACTCCTGTGCAATACAAATGCCCAATGGCTTGGTGCGTTTTCCTGCTGGATGCCATCATCTGTGGTTTGGAAACCATGCATCGAACAGGTGAAATGCACTTAATGGTAATAGTATGGAATAACTATTGCATTTGCATGTTAATCAACATAGACCAGCGGAGCTAAATGAAGGTAGGAATAACAATTTAGTGAAATGAGATTTAATTTGTATTGTGGGTATTCCTAAAGATTTAACTTTAATGACTCTTGGCCCAGTTAAATACAGAACATGTAAAATGTGCACTGAAGAGCCTGAAAATTGGTACAGGTATGCTTATGCATATGACAGAGGTGTGCCACATGATCAGCAATGCCTACATAAAATAATAAGGAAGATAAAGATTTAAAGCCAAAAACAACCAAACACTGCAAAGCATTTCCCCTTCGTCCTCCTAGCAGAGCTACATTCAAAATTGAACCTGCTGCAAGATTCAAAATATTCATATAATTTATTATCACTCCAATATTTGTGGGAAATATGAACGAAATGGTTCATTTTACGAATGAGTCATCAACTGCATCACTAAACTCTAAATTCAGTGGTGCGACAGCCCATAGAGAGCCAAGGCTTACTGTGCCCATCTCAGTGCCTTACTGTGCCTTGGGCTCTGGGGTGCAGGAGCAGGTGTTCCGGTCAGGTGGTCAGCCAAGCGGGGAACCCCCAGTGTTTAGTTCCCAAGCATGCTTGGTACTCATTTATCGACCCACTGAAGGGATGAAAGACTGAGTCAACCTTGCCCGGCCCGAGGATCGAACCAGGGACCTGTGGCATAACAGCGCGAAGCGCTACCGCTCAGCCACCGGGCGTCCAACTGCATCACTACAAAACAAAAATTGTGCTATCCTTGTAATCTCCATATATTTCAGAAAATTTTCTAACTTTGACTGCTATGTTACTCTCCAATCTTAGAGACATTGATCGACCGAGACCTACTGAAAATAAGCTAAAAATTCTGAACTGGGGACTTTCTCAGACAAACCATCTTGCAAAATATGTAGACGAATCTTGTGTGTTCTATATAACTCTCACTTTTGTTCAGAACCGAGGAAAGTAGTATTTACTTAAACGTGTGTTACGCTACTAATTTCACTGATAGAAAGATTTAAGAACAAAAATGATTAGAAAAAAGTGCTTCCAGAGTAAAAAGCCTTAATGCAATATCAAGAATCTACATTTTTAAGACACTTTTTAATCGTTATGGATACAAAAAGTGTTCTTTCCAAAAACTTTCGAAACTATCCACCACATAAGATAGGCAATGTGAACATACGTAAAATAAATGTCTCATTTTGCAAAATAGCTATGAACTGCAACACAACAAAAGATGGCATGATTTTTGCACTCCCTCTAAATTAAAGAAAATCTTCTATTCAGTTACTTTCGAGTATTACATAGTAGAACTGCTGAAAGTATGTTATAAATTTTGAACTACCAAAGAGACATTCTCAGACAAACCAGCTTGCATAAATTTGCTTGAATCTTCTATGTTGTACATAACTCACACATTTGCATGGAACCCAGAGAAGTATCGTTTACTGAAACGGATATCCGACAGTAAATTTCACTGGTTGAAAAGTAAGATTCAGAAAAAAGTGCTTCCTGATAAAACCGCACTACAGTACTCACTTTCTGCTACCAGGCAGTTTCATACCTTTAAAATAGGAGTTATCAAAAATCTCTCTTTTTAAGACACTTTTCATTGGGAAAAAGTTGTGAATACAGGATGTGTACCTTCCAATAATTTCCTAAATTATCTACCATCTAACCCAGGCACTGTGTGACTTCACTGCATCTTCAGACCTATTTTTATCAAGTGCCTTAGCGAAGGATAAAATAAGGAAAAAAAAGCCAAGGATTGTCAAACTGTGATGAATATGTCAGTGCCTTCAAGGCTTGTGTAAAGAGAATTATGATATTCTTTGTTTAAGCTGTAAGATCAGTTCCTGCTGCTACAGTAGCATTTTATCAAAAGACATGAGCCAACTAGAAAAAGGCCCTGAAAAAAAAGGAGACATTCAACAAGTTATTGAAACATTTAAAAACAGCAAAAAACATTCAACATTTTCTCAAATGGTCATGGGATTTGTTGCTAACAAGATGTGTACCAGTGGTAATGTGCATTTTGGCTATCATTTATGCAGGTTCGCTGAGCAAAAGGCTCACAGAAGTACAATAATGTACAACTGGCTTCCTGATGATGCATAAGAAGAATGACAGTGATAGATATGTAAGCATATTGTTTGATCACCCACATCCATTCGTGTCCAGTATACCAGACATGTAGACAATTCTACGATAGAATGAGATCCCACGTTAAGGAAGCTGCTACAAGTTGGTTCTAGGAATAAGTTTGGACTTAACAGAATAAGTTTGTTGAAATTGATCTCTCATTGATTGCAACTACCCAATGTTTCGACAATGAAGGTAACTGGGTGTTCTACTGCAACCATGAGCCAACTCATGCAAAAGATGTTTCCAAAAAGGATCTGGAACACCTGAATTCTGTTCGAATTTTCAGAGGATTAAATGGACTCAATCATTATTAGGTGTGAGAAATGGAAAGATATTTATACTAGATTGCCAGAAAAAGCAAAGGACTCGTGAATTCTGCTTAAATAAGCTTAATATATATATTAAAAAACAATTGTTTGGAGGTGGGAAATCAATCCATCAAAACAATTGTCGAACTGTACAACTCTAAGGAATTAGTTCCCATTACCCCTGAATCTTATTGCACTGTCTATTAATATATCAGTTCTGAAAGTACTGAACAACTTTCTTGCTCAAAGAAAACAAAATGAAACTACCAAATCTTCCGCTGCAAAAAAAAAAGACAAAGAAAAGTGTTTACCAGTGACTACAAATGCTGAATACTTCTAAGAAGAGGAAATGAACATGAGGGTGAACCTCGCCTCCGGAGTTTACCATCCGTAGATTAAACCTAGATGTTCCAAGCTGCCATCCACCCCGACACCTAGCGTCAAATGCATCAGTCGCCTAAGGGCAGAATTGCCCGATGAAGAAGTCAGATGAACGCTGCCGCGGGCAGGCACTTTGCATTACATTATATCAGGTCAAGCCAAATGCTGCTGCAATTGTGCATCCCACATTAAATGAATTTCACGATATATGAATAGAACAAAAAGATTTCTAAAAGGTGATTTAAAACCACTCAGGATTTAGCTTGCAGAGACTTAAAAAGAATTGAAGTGATTTTTTTTAACAGTGAAGTATGAGTGTTTTACTACTTTAAGATAAACTGTTTTTTTATCCCCAGTTGTGGACACAGAGGCATTCATCTTTTCTAAATGGTTACTGTTGGGTAATAATGTGGACATATCCACGGGACTTTTTCCTTCATCAGTGTAGTGCAAACTCTTTGAGAGATCTCACTCTTCATTAATGAGGGTGACCAAATTGCCTGATAATATTTAGTTTACCCCTCCAAGAACTATCTTCTGAGTTAAGACGCTTACTTTGGCTGTCTAAATGTCGAAGTGATATTCAACACATCAGCGATGCCTTGCAACGTTTTGCTTAGAAAAAAAGCATACCTGCCATATGGTACTTTGAAGGTGCGAAATATGGTAAATTCATTAACTGAATAATCTGTCTTCAGACGCTAGTGAAATAATCGGATACGTTATGCAACTTCTGCATTATCAAGGTCAAGGGATGCTGGTAAAATCAAGCAAGTGAACAATTTTTCTGACTCTTCAGTGTTGTGTATGAAAAATTAAAATTAATATGGAAGAAAGATAAAAATAGAGAATTTCTAAGGAATCCCTGTGTATAAATATATATATTGAAAAAAATAGGAATATTGAATTGACATCTCTCTTTTAACTCTAAAATTCCGAAAAAGAGAGAAAGGAGGGAGAAAAATTTTTTTCTTGCGTTTATACATTTTTAATCAAAAGGAAAAAAACAAGAAAATAAAAATATTTTATAAAAGAAATTCTAATAGAAAGTAATTTTTTTACAAAACTTTTAATTTTGGAAGACCAAAAAATTTAAATATTGAAGCTTTAAATTGGGCTTATTCAATTGATTTTCTAGAAAGTTGCATCCTCATTATCAATTAAATATACACTTTTTTAAATGAGCACACACTAATAACTGGTTTTAAATAACATAATTTAGAAATCTAAATTTTAATATATGTTTTTATGAACTTTAATTGTGTCACAAAAAAGGCTATAACATGCCTCCTAATAATCCCAATTTTAACTGTGTAAACGTTTTTTGGGGTATCACGATAAATAGCTTAAGAAACTATGATCAAAAAAGAGTATCGCATATCTATCTTATGATTGCCATTATACTAAGCCTTTAACTTTATCAAACTGATGAGCAATAAATATACCACAGGCATTTATAGGGTTAAGAAATTACTATGCTTATATAATTAAATTTATCATTTACAAACTTTTTTTATTTCCTTGATTGACGGGGGAAAAGAAAACCTAATCTAACCAGAGAGGATATGTAACGAGGCTGATTTTTTTTTTCTGAAAAATTGTGCAGGACAGAACAATATTTACTAGTCACTCAGTCTAGTACATACTTAAATTATATCCCCAAGGATAATGCTATTCCCCTCAATCTAAGACTATAAATTTTTAACCAAATTTTTCCTGATATATTTCTTACATGTTTTTTCTTTCATACCTTATTTGTAATGATTGCTTGTGCTGAATTATGATAATAAGATGAATTATGAGGTTTAAAAATTTGATCAAAAATAACAGTTCGACTTTCTTGAATTGCCGGAAAAAAATTTGAGAACACACTGCTCTCCAAATAGAGGGTTCCCTAAGTTTTCCCTGTTAATGCATTTTAGAATATAAAATGAGCAGCAAACGCTGTGTTTTTATCCTAAAGAATCGATGGATACCAGGTACTACAAAGCATTAAATTTAAGAAACCCGACTATGTTATAAATTAGGTTAAAAACTTAAATTAATAAATGTCGACATTATGAGAGTTTGAATACTTGCTGAAAATTTAAAAATTTGCTTTTCAAGAGTGCTGTCGGTATTCAGCTAGCATAGTCTTTAGCTGTTGGTCTTCGAAATGAATAAATATTTTCCAACGAGAAAAAGTTCTAAAGAAATTGTAGTAGAATTTTTCTATTGAATAATTTTTGTTATAAGGGAAAATAATTTCGGTAAAATAAAAAAATAAATCCAAGTTAAAGGTTTGTAAAGCATGAAAGTAAATTAAAAGGAATCGGATCAATAAGTAAAATGTGAAAATTTGTTAAATTAATTTTATTCCGTATTGTAAATGAATCCAACGTAAAGTTTGTAAAAAATGTAAATATATAATTATATATATTTCTGATAATCTTTAATACATTTCTGGCAAACCTTTTTTTTTAATTAAAAAAGAACTATAATTGGTATCAGATAATACAAATGATTTTGTGACAAATTAACAAGCTGAAATTCTAACTAAATATATCTGAAAGAACTGGATGGAACAAATATAGAGATTGAACAAGGACAGCGCAAATCATGAAAATGTATAGCTAGGGAGAGGATGCTTCTGAGAAATGCTAGAAGGATAGAAAATTCCAGGAGATGAAATGAAACTAAAACACCGAAAACCGTGAGTATTTGTGTTTTATAGATTTTTAATTTACATATTATGTATATTTTTTATATCTTCTAATTTAATAAAAAATGTTAATTATAGGATGGAATTGAAAAATACAACTTTTTCATCATTTTATGAATCAGAATAGACTCAGTGGATGGTTAACTGTATAAAGAAATAAATATAAAAAGTGAGCTTGTAACTATACTATTGCTGCCTAGATAAAGCTGATTTTCTATCAAACATAAGAACATTTTTTTTTCTTGCTGAAATTTAGTTTTATGTTACTTTCATACTGTTCAACAGTGTTGAAAATTTAAACCATGCAACTTAATTGCTAAATATTAATTTTCCTATCTGATAAATGAAGACCAATGGGGAAGAACGGTTTATGTCCATTTTTCACAAGAGAGACCATCGCCAACTGTTGCATTTTGAGGTTTTGAACAATCTATAACATAGAAAATCTGTTCTTCCCTAGAGTTATTACAGGCTGAGGATAGCCATGCTGGCAAAAAGCAGTTTCTATCCTAGGGTAGAAAAGAACAACGAAACTTTTAGTGAAGTAAACGCTAGTGAGGAAGTATTGGTTCGAAAGTTTTAAGGAAAAAACTGTCTTGTCCACCCCATTTTAATTTTTTTTTCAACATCAGAAATTTCAAATTTTGTTTTTAAATTTTTAAGAGTTAACATTCGTATTTATATTTATTTTTACTATTTCAATCGAATACTTGCTCCTGAAAATTCCAAAACTTTATAATTCGTTTTTCGTAGAATCAGCTTTTTCGGATGTAAAATTGATGCTTTAAAAATGAATTTGTTTTCCTTTCAAGACTTAGTAATTTAAAAATATGAAAATACCAACTATTGTATTTATTTTTATTTTTTTGTGAAACGATTGACCAAAATAAAATAGTGTCATTATTTTGTTTACTATTGTCAACAAATCGCAGTTGACAAAATAATTTGGTTGCCGTATAAAAAATGTCATTAAGATATTAATGTTAAATGGGAGTGTTTATTTTTTGTGTCATGTAACTTAACAAGAATTTAGCACGCAGTTGTAAAACTTGCATAGTTTCTTCGTAGATGAGGAAACAACATCGATTTGTCGACGGGAATTCGTGACATGTTAATTAACTGCCGATGGGATATCAAAAGGGTTTGAGTGAATGCCGAATCTTAACCTGATTGGCGAAATAAAATTTTACGTTTTCACAAATGTTACATCCTAATAGCTCAAATGTAATGTATTAATTAATCATTATGCACACTCCAACGCTTAGTCTAGTTTTTTTTGTTTAAATTGTAGTTTTTTTTGTTTTGGAAATTTTTTATAATTCTGAAACTTTCTACGCTTTGTGTTTTATTAATTATAATTTTTTATTTATTATTTTTTGAGTTTTTTGAACATGTTTGATTTCATTAACACTAGATTGCCTAAGAAAGTCATTTTGACTGCTTTTAATTTCAATTAGAAAAACAATGACGTATATAAGGACACAATTTCTTAGAATTTCGTGACTTTTTGTACAACATATAATTTTTTTATTGTTAATATTTACTAATAACTTGTTATGTAACTGTAAATAATATAAAAAATGTTAAAAATTAATTTTAAACAAATTTATTTACGCATTCACAATTCAGTCATTTTGACTGCTTTTGGGCAATGTAGGTATATACTAATTTTCCGTCTTTCTAGTGTTAATGTCTTTTTCTAATTTTAAGAATACAGAAAAACGTCACTTTTTGTTGGAAGTGAAGTTTGCTTATTTGAGTTCGAATATTTTACGAATTATTGATTTAAAATTTAGTCTTATATACTTTATTTAAATTTTTTGGCAAAATTTTCATGCCTAAAATTGGCAGAATTTCCTACACACTAATGAAGCATGAAGTGTAATATTTAATTAAAAGCCACTATTGTCTTTTGATTTAACTTTTGAATTATAATTACAAAATCGTTCTTATTCCTTATTAAATGTCTTAAAACGTAATTTTAAAAGAAATTAAATAATTTTACAATCGATTCTGCTAATGGCAATGTTTATTGTTTTGAGATTGTGTAGTTGATCAAATATCTGCGTTATTTATAGTTTTTAATCTGGAATGATTATTAGAAGCTTTGAACTTACTCATCAAATTAAAAATTTAAATTGCTTAATTTTTAACAAGACAAAGACAAATTTTTAACGAGTTTTTTTATTTATTTATTTTTTTAAATTTAGAAAATTGTTATTAGGATGGTAAAAAGTGACAATTGGGTCAATTGACATTTTTATATTGTTTATTGTCTTGCAGTTAAACTACCAATTACATTTAATTAAAAAAAATATTTTTGTTCAGATTTTAATATGAAATTTTTTACTAATGAATGAATAGATCTGTCCAAGGCCTTATGCATCAATGTATTCCTAGAGTTAATTAAACTAAAAAACTGTATATTTTTTACTATATGTTTTAAATCAATAAATGAATGCCTCAATTTCCAATCTGGATTATTAAAGTTTTGAATGCATATAGTTAAGTATTTCTGTAAATTTTGCGGGCTTTGTTAAATTGTCATAAAAATACCAAAAAAATTAAATTGTGCACTATATTTTATTTTGATTTAATAATTTTTAGAATTCTAAGAAATTGCAATCAATAAATGAATTTAAATTTATAATTTTTTTTTTTTTAGGATTTAGAGTTCCATGGGGCTATGAGGTTTTATTTCCAAGATGCTGGTCAAAAGGTAGCTACCAAATGCATAAGGGTTGCCAGCACAGCAACTACATCAGACGTAATAGAAACATTAATAGAAAAATTCCGTCCAGATATTCGAATGCTTTCTATTCCTGAATATGCACTTTATGTAATTCATGAAAATGGAGGTATGTATGGAAATGAAGGAAACATAATTCTTTTATTATTTTTTTTAATAAAAAAGAATGTTTTTTTCATTGTTATTTTCAATGTTTTTTTCCATTATGTTTGCAGAGGAGAGGAAGTTAAAAGGAGGTGAGAGGTTCCCTCTTGGGCAGCTAGACTGGCATAGACTGACTGACCAAGAAAGGAGATTTCTTCTTCGACGCATGGATGAAAAGTCCTATGTATGTTCTACTTAACTAAAATATATACCTATAAAAAAAAAAAAAAAAACATTTATCTGTGTTTTTAAATAATTATGGATTTTTCATTTTTTAAATGTTATAGATCCTATTTAACTGGATTTAATTAAGAATTTAAAAACTTTTGTGAAAAGTAAAAATTTTTAAGGATTTTATGAATATTAAATATGAAAGGTGTCAATTTAGTGCCGTCATCTTTCTAGTGTTAAAATCTTTAGTTTTGGAATCAGTGTTATTTGCAATATTAGAAATAGAAGAATTATAGAAATTGAGGATTTAATTTAACTGCTTGAAACAGTATTTTTTTTATTGTCTGCTAAGTTAATTTAAGTCTGATTTACCTGTTTACTAGATGAGCTTCTGCAGTTCTGAGCTCAAGATTCATAGAATATCAATTCATTCTCACCTGAGATTTAACAATAAAGGCAGTTTTTTAAAAATATATAAGGCCAAAATTTGAGACTCTGTATTTTTAATAACATTTAAGACATACCTTTAAGTTGTTTATCAAAAATTTTTTTAATGCTTTTTAACTGAACCTTATGTATCTGTTTAGTTTGAAGGAAGGTGAAATATTTTTAAACTTTATTTTAAGCGGGAAAAGTACTTACAGCTTGCAAACTCATGTCTCATCACCAGGGCTCTTGGTGGGGGGGGGGACTGAACTCTTTTTCACATCTAGTGTCAATATACAAGTAAATCAAATTTAACAATACTTTGGTTTCATTAACTAATTTATTAAATATTATTAAATTTACATAAATACAAAACTAACAAACAAATGACAATTATTTTTTAATAAATTAATTTTTAACCTTTATTTTTTATTTAAATTTTTAATCTTGAAATTAGGATTAATAAAATTATGAAATCATCACTAAATCTATGCTCTTCATATATTTTACTGATTAAGTATCTCTAAATAATGTGAATAATTTTGATTATCTTCCACATTTTTCTGTAGAAAGTTAAAAAAATAAATAAATTCTGTTAGATGAATACTAAATATTTATATTTCTTACTTTCATTGTTTCTCTAGCAATGAGTTTCTCATATAAATTTCACATTTATACGTACCTTATATTTGATTCAAGAAGTATAATTCATTTTTAAAAAAATTTACTTGTTTTGATAAACTGTTACTGGTTAAAATTTTCTTTTTCTTTTTAACTTTATTTGAAAATTTTATGCAAAATAAAATTTCTACAGCAAATAGATTTTTCTTCTTCAAAATATCCTGGTTTTAATTTCATATTTGTCTTTCAGATCTCTAGTATGGATGCTTGTGATAATGAAAATTTCAAAAGAAAATTATCTAAACGTGAGAAGAAAGAAAAGCGAGAGAGACTGAAGGTTTTTATTTTTCTCTTTTATATTTACTTTCATATCTGTTAGTATATAACTTTTCTCAAATTTTGTAACTTTTTATTTTGCAGTTGTTATTTTATGTATTACAATTCTCCTAACTTGTACAAAAACAAATTATATTGTAAAAAGAAAAAAGAGATACAATTTGTCCCTTCTTTTATTAACTCAAATTAGATAAAATTGTATGCATAAAAAAGAATTAGGTGGGTTTTATATTAAGAGTTAGTGTACAATGACTAAATATAATTTATAATTCTGTTAAATAAAATAACATTTAATATAGTCTAAATAATCCCTTCCCTCTTTGCTGATCCTGAGCTATTTGCGTTTTATCTTTTTATTTTAAAATTTTATTTTTAAATTGCTCTGTGACCACCTTGATTCTACAAAGAGTTTTGTTCAGTGCAATTAGTGTTTATTTATCAACAACTTCTTTAAAATCTGTAAAGAATTAAGTTGAGTTGTAATCTTTAATCAAGAACATTCAAAGTTCTACATAATGTCATTTTTTGAATTTATTTGTTTGTTTTCTCAAATTTATTAGTAGCTTGTTACAGTAATAATCACTTTATGGCTTCTTTTCATTGTCTAGAGGTCTATCAGATCAATAAGCAGACTTAAATAAAATGAATTACTTACTGTGATCACAATTTCAATTAAAAAACTTTTTGCAAGCAATTATAATAAACTCTTAGATATTGTAATACTAATTAACTATTGAAACTTTGAAAAATCTCCGATTTTTTCCTTTCAAAAATGCCTTTAATTTTTTGAAAAACTTTACGTTGATTAAATTTAAGGCACACTGGTATTTATAATAAATAGAATGTCATAATCACGGAAAAATGCGACTGTGCAAGGCACGAAAAGAAATTCTGGTGTAATCTCTGCAAGATAGACCTGCGGGTTAAGATTAGGAAATTTTGACTATTTATCTTTTTAAATGAGTATTACTGAAAAAACTTTCTGCTATGTTTGTAAATTTAAAAATATTGACTGCAGGGTAAAATAAGGAATTTTAGACCATTTTTTGTTTATAATGAGTGATACTAAATAGTTTTCTGTGATGTTAACAAATTACATTTGTGATCACATGTTCATGTATATTATGTTTTAGCAGATTTTTACTTTATATTTTAACCATCTATAAAAGAATAACTGCTTACAAGTAAACATGTCTTGATCTTCAGTATAAGTTGATAGTTATCTATTGCAAAAAAACTTTCTTGTGTACATTTTGAAATGTTGGCAGCTTTAATTTTACAGTATTATTAGGTTGACTATATATATTTGGATGATTGTCTATATTATGCAAATGAAAGTATCCTTTGTATGTTTACTCCAAAAGTGCTATCCTATTAATTTTTATATTGCAATTGCAGGCTGCTGAAGATAGTAAGAAAGATGGCATAGCTGAGCGACTATAATCTGAACTTCCAGAAACAAGTTTTACTCGATCAATTTCCAATCCATAAGCAGTTATGCGAAGAAGGAGGCAGCAAATATTAGAGAAAAAACTTCAACAGTTTTGTCAAGAGGGTGGCACTGATGCAGGTAATTAAAAAATTTAAAAAAAAACTGATCTTCAATTAACTCTTTTTCTGTGTTTAATTTTAATATGTATTTTCATAGATGCACTTTTTTTTTATAAGAGATAAAAAATTTCAATTAATCAAGTAAATTTATCATAAACTGCTTTCACCAAATATTTTTCTTTGGAAAAACGAAGTTTTGGGAGTCATTGGAAATATTTACGTTGATATAAGAAAAAGGGTTTCTGCCATGCCAGTTTTAACCGGTTTCTACCATTGGTTTTAACCATGTCAGCAGAAGCTTGCCAACCTTGATTTATTCCAATATTAATGCATTACAAAAACATGCGTTATAAATTTTTTAAAAACATTTTATATGGTATTTTTAGGTGGTATCTTGAGAATATTTGGAGAAGCTTTAAATAAAGATGTGCCTTACAAAACACTTCTACTTTCTACAAAAGATACTGCATCCTATGTGGTAAAAGAGATATTGAATAAATATGGATCCTTTTATGTATTGTCTTTTACAAACTATAGTATCACATCATACAAATTATGGTCCTAATGGCGGTATCAGAGAATATATATTGGATGATGATGATCGTCCTCTGATGATTCAGCAGCAGCATAATCAGAGTAAAGGTAAAAACAAACTGTTAATGAATTTCTGGTTGATTCAAAATTCTGGTTTGATACTTACGTTTTGACAAAAAAAAAAGTTGGAAAAAAAAGCTCATTGATATGCTAAGAACAATTGACATCATTCCTTTGCAGACATTTTTATAAATTATAGAATATCGAACAACTGCATGTATAGAGTCCAAATAAAGCAGTCAATTAAGACTGACAATCATTTGAGCATTGTAACCAGGGCTCGAAAAAACTCAGAAATTTTACCCGTCCCCGAGGACGGCTTGTCCAACAATGTACCCGTCCTTCTTTGAAACTAACCCGTAGCTTTTAAATAAATAAAAATATATTTTTCTCTTATTTATTACAAACATTTATATAAATTGCACAATGAATTACTAGTTACTAGGATTACATTATACAGTAATAAAAGAAATACTAGGTTACTAATAGTAACCTAGTATTTCTTTCATGAAATAATTTAAATGACAAAGGTCAAGTTTTCTGGAATGTCAATTTATACGGGGGTATTGCGTATTTTAAATGAATCAAATATGACGTTTGCCAGTTCCACAATCAAGCCAATGATTTACAGAGGTTTCTGCGCAGAAATCGGAAAGGGGTTTTCCATTTAGATAAATGTTCATAATTGCGTTCAACGCTTCTTGTTTAAGACCAGTACGTAATGTGTTTTTTTGTAAGTTCGTTGCTGAAAAGCCCCTTTCAAATGCTGCAGTACTCCCAGACAGAGAAAATATCAATTCCATTTCAGGGTCATTTTAGAAGTGAAGAGCTAGACTCGTGTAAGATAACAAAAATTGAAAAGGTATCACGAACATTAACGGGAAAATGGCCGTTCCCGCGGACGTCGGATTCGAGAAATTCGTTGACCGCCGAGGACGGGCTGTTTTTCGAGCCCTGATTGTAGCGAGTACCATGATCAAAATTAAAATATTGATAGTATTTTCTTCATTGATAATGGTGTTTGTTAAAATACTGAAAACATCGCTTTTCATACTTATTTGATCTTTTCTTTTACTTTTGTTTACTTTTTTTGAAATTGTTTTACTTAAAAAAAAAAAATTCGCATTATTTATTTTATCTGTAAGAAGACTTTTTTGTTGCTTGTTCTTTTTATTTTTATAAGTATGTATAGATGTCTGTTTAAAATTTTTATTCAGTATACTGTAAAAAGTGGATGATTGAAAGAAAGACTGTTTTATCTAAACTAACGTTAATCAAAATATGCTATTAATTCAAATCTACCACAAATGTTATTATAAATTGCTTGAAGCTTGTTGTAATCAATCGAGAGTAAAGGTTGCTGTAATTAATCAAGAGTAAAGTTTGCTGTAATTGGTAGAAAATAAAGCATATTGTAATCAATAGAAAAGATATGGCAACAGTTATGAAATTATTAGTTTTTTGCAATCAAAGGTCTTGGTATGATTTAGTTATGAAAATCTTAATTCTTAGTTGTGTTTTAATTATTATTTTTGTTATTATTTATTTATCTTTTTCTAAGAATCAATAGTATATCTTTTATTTAAAATTATTTATGTGTGGCAAGTTTAAACATTACAAATAATTAGTATAAATTTGGATAATCTTTTTCTCTTTTATTCTATACAAAAATAATTATAAATGATGTTTTTAAAACTAGTATTAAGTAATGAAAAAATTTTGTGGTTCGTATAAGAATGAATGGTTTTGTGTCTGAAAGATTTTATGGAAATGATAGTTCATAAATTTATTTATTTTGTTTTCTAACTGTTATTTTCCTTTCTGCCTGGAAGGTTGAAAACATAACTAATGACAAACTTTTTGTATAATCTGTTTTTTCCCCCTGTAAATAGCTGTAAAAAAATTTTTAAGTTACAAAATTTTTGCAGTTTAATAAAGTATGGTATACATAGTGAATACTTCTTGGCATAATTTAATTTGACAAAGAAAACATATTTTTATTTGCTTTTCTAACTACTAAGTATGGTTTTTGTTTAAATTTTTTTTATTTTTAACGAATATAATGAATAATATACTTTATATTTAATTTAAATATAAAATTTTTTGAAGCTTGTAGAAAATTGTTAGCCATATGTGAAAAGGAAGCTTTACGTTCTGTTGTTAACTCAATCATTAAATGCTTTTATTTTTGTAGGTGCCTTATCATTTCATGTTCGAAGACGACCTGCTGATTTCCAGCCTAGAAAAAGGAGGAAAAAGTCTAAGACAACTAAAAATGATGACAGGATGATACAATTGAAAAACTATCCTTCCTCCTTGAATTGAATTCTGGTATTTATATAAAAAAATAATATCCTAATTTAAGGTTTTTTTTTTTAATAAAATAAATTGATATAGATCCTTATTCCTTAACATTATAATTGTTTTTTGTGAAAATATTAACTAAATAAATAAAAGTACTAACATTTTTACCTTTTTGTTAAAAATCTAAGCTTTTTTAAAATTAATTTGTTGACATGATTACAGATGGCAGTGATGAACATGGGCCTCCCAAGAAACACAGACTTTACCTTAATGTTACTGAAGTTGGTAGTGAAAGAAGTAGCTCTATCGGGGGACAATACTTGCAGGTAAAAAAAAAAAATTTACGATGAATTTGTGCATTTTTAAATATTAATTAAATTTTGTACAAGAATGAACAAAATAGGTTGGAAATGTATAATTTCATTTAATTGTATAATTTATTGATTTTTACATAAGAAGAACACAAGTTCTTATTCTACTGCTGTTAACATTTGAATTTATAGTTGAAGTTAGTCATATAAATTGTTTATATAAATGCTTATTCAAGTTTTCCAGGGTTAGTAGTTGGGTGCCTACAGAATGTTATTTTCAGCAAATACTAATGTGGATTTTATAATAATTGATTTAAAAAATCAGATATTCATCCAACATGTTTTTATTTAATTTAATAATGTTTAAAAAAATAGCAAAATTCGATAGTTCAAATTAAGGAATTGCCTACTAATTGCTTTCATACTTTAGACAAATAGCTTTCTCCACATAGCTTTTTAAATTGTAATGGAATTATGTGATTTTGTAGAAAAGAAAACTTAATTAACTATTTTATATTATCAAATTTTTATGGTGAGGACTTAAATGTTATAACACTCATATATTATTCTCAACAAATGCAGTAACAAATTTAGTAGAGTTGAATTTTGTAGTTTCATAATTATTGATTTATGTAATTCATGTAATTTTAAATCAGCAATCAATTCCAATCAGCTATGCAGTAATTATATCGTAGAATTTATAAAAACTGAGGCATCATCTACTAAATTTTACTTATAAAAAATATTAACTGGCATATTTACTGTGCTTTTGTTTCGTTATTATTAAAATCCTTCATAAAATTATTTTGATTATCGAAGTTTTAAACTCAATTATAAATTTTAATTTAATATTGGTATGAGCAAATATTACTAGGATGAGATTTTTCCGCTTTCTAGCGGATTTTTGGCTTTTGTCTCTCGAGTTTCCGCCTTCTTTATAAATTTTTTTTTATGAAAAACTCTGATTTTTCTCTAAATGTTTCACTTTTTTTTTATAAATATTCCGCTTTTTCTGAAAATTCAGCTGTTGAAATAACAATCATATTTATTTTCCGATTTTCAAAGATGAACAGAAATTCAAACTACCTTAAGACACTAAAATAGCAATTTTTGTATGTTAAGAAGTTATTAAATGTTTCTACTTCACAATTATTGATATGCTTCACAGAGCTTTATCTAAATTAGATAATAATGTGAACATAATGATTCCAATTTTCTTTTCTTTTCTAAATAATTAAAAAAAATTATGTTACTGATATTTTTTCTATAAATCACATATTAGTATTTATTAAAAGAACTTGAAGGTTTATGTATGTTTTCAGTAGTGCAGGCAGAATTCTCAAGTAATAATTGTCTCCTTTGTGTGAACTGAAGAAACTTCTAGCCTTTTCTTTCAATGGGTTATTTTACTGAGTGTCAATGTAATTCATATATTAAGAAATTATTATGCAATTTATTATGTATTGACACATAGTTATTTATTATCTTAAATTGTCTAAAATGTATAATTAAACGATTGCAGGCGTGTATGATTTACTCGCGTGGAAATTCAGCTTTTTTCTCTTTAAGCCAACCTCATCCCTGATATTAGCTAATTGACTCCAGTTATTTATTTAAGGCAACATTACTATAAATATTTTCTACACATATTGATCTCAAACTATTGTGAATTGCTCAGTGCACCATTAATAAATTTGTAAAAATAAGTAAATGTATAACTGTTAAAAAGTTCTGTATACAAAGTAATTCCGAAATTAAAAGTAGTATATTTTGCTATTCTTTTGGATTGAAATTTGCTTTTATAATACTTTTTTTTTATTTGTCCTTTGCCTTTTTCTAAAACAGTACATGTCTACTGCTCAAAAAAATGTCTTGATCTTATCCTGATTTATTTGAAACATTTTGTCCTGATATTTTCTTTAACCCATTATGATGCCTGAGTATTCCTTTTTATAAAACCCTCAATAATCTATATATATTAATATCATTTAAAACTTAAATCTATTTTGTACTTTATTTTTAAAATTTTCTTTTCTTTTACTAATATACTATTTAATAAATTATTAAGACATTTATTATCCAGGAGTTTTAATTTCTATTTATTGAAACATTCAGGCTATCAAGTAATATTTATGATTTTATGAAACCATACTGTAAACAGCTTAATGCTTTACTTTTTTATACTATTTTAAAATTTTCTATTTATAAACTATATATTCTACTTATATTTTTAATTTTTTATAACCAAGTTGTTCTAATATTTTAATTCCTATATTTTGAAAAATGTTGATTTTGTGATATTATGCTGATATCACTTTTTATAAACACATGTTTTCTAAACATTTAACTATCTTTTTTTATGGAATTGTGTTTATTCTGATCTATGATTTTCTATTTATTTACTTAAATCTTCGATTATTTATTATACTTACAGCTGTTTGGTCCAAATGTCCAACCTCGCCACTGTGTGATTGCTCATACACAGAGAATAGTTACAGTTACTCCTAGCAGTAGAGATGCAGAAACTTATGTGAATGGTATGAGAATATATGAAACAACTATATTACGGAATGGAATGGTTGTACGGTTTGGAAAACTGCATAATTTTCGATTTGTTGACCCATTTCATGACCAGGTAATTAAGGATATTTTCAACAAAGTTTCGATCAAAATAAGTCATTTTTCATTTTCAGATCATTTTTCTTCACTACATTCAGTTGCATATGTTTATTGGTAACATATTTATTTCTCTTTTCTAGAAACATGGTATGTTACCGGACCCTTGACAGCATCCTGAATTTATAGAAAGGTAATATTCTTATATTATCCTTAAATGTATTTTAACTTTAGTTAAGTTATTAGTAAGATATTTATTGGGTTGGTTTTATAGATATTTAAAAAAATTATAGGGATTAATAATTATTTAACCTTCCAAGTGTTGAAGCGTTATACTTCTCCACTATGCCTCTTTTACCTCCTAGAAAAATTTTTATTGTTGGAGAGCCTTTCGCTTAAAGTACAGAGTAAGGACTAGATTGTTAATTTATTAAATTTTTTTAATTCATTTCAATTTATACAATATGAATTTTACATTACTTATTTCAGCAAATATGTTCTTTTTTTGTGTAGTATTACTGTGTAAGTCCATTACTCCATTATAACTATGATTTAAACAGCAAGTGCAATTGTCGTTATAGTAATCTTATAAGCAAATACACACATTTAATATTAAAACAACGATAAAGGAGCTTTAAAAAAATGAAATAAACATATTCACCTCTCTCATATTTCAAACCACTACATATTTTGATTTAAAATATATAAATAGACTGCTTTTGTCTACCGATAACAAACTGAATTGAGAGTTTTTGCAATATGGCAAGTCATTTTCAGATTGTTATAAACTTACAATTTTTGAATTGTTAGTGTCAGCATTTCACTGTGACTAGGAAACTAAGTTGTAATTACAGACCTTTTGTAATAGATTGTATTTATTATTTCGATATTGCTGTATAATTTATCCTTAACCTTATGATTATTTGCACTTTATTATTATTACATTTGTTATTGTTCATTTGTATAGTATTATTTCTTTTGATGATATACCATTCCATCTGAAATAATTCAAATTATTAATTTTGTGTAAATTTTAAAAACTGCTAAAGCTGTAACAAATATTACCTACTAGTATCATGGTTTTGGAATTAAACATTATTTTATGTTGTAACTTAATTCAAATACTGGGAGAATAAGAACTTAGGGATCATATCAATTAAATCAAAATCAGCACCTACTAATTAGTCAATTTATTTAATTTAATTTTAATGAATACATAAATAAAGCAGACCAAGATCTTGTGCCAAAAAAGAAAAGACAAATAAATCAAGTAATTTAGCTTCAAAAGAAATTTTGAAACATAACTGTACTAGATAAGTAATTCTAAAGATTTTTATTTTTTTTCTCCCTGTCCTTCAAAGTCAGTGAACTAAAATCTTGTGCACATTCATAAATCTGTATTTTATTAGTTTTCTATTGGTAAGGAAGAATAGCCTTGAAATTTTAAAACCAATAAATAATGAATTTGTTGAAATTTTAAAACCCAGGTATGTAAAACCTGTGTAAGTTGACCACTTGTGGTGCATTGTTTTAGTGGTCAACTTAAACAAGTGGGCAACTTATAGAGGGGGTAGGTCATTGTTCACTTTTTTGTTTCCTACATCCTGTTGCTATATATTTAAAAAAAATTTTTTACTTGACTTTTAAAATTTTATTTAGCAAATAGTCAAATGAATATCTTAAGAAATGTGTTTAAACCTGAATGAACTTCATTTTGTTACACATACATAATTCTAATATTTAACTAACTTTTTAAAAAAATATTATTTCGTTAGTTATGCATGTGAAGTGTTTAATAAAAATAATTTCTTAAAATATCAGAACACGAAAACATGTAATTTGAAAATTGCAACTGGAAGAGCAACTTTTCAACTAACACACTTGTTTTCAATGAATGAATGAAAGAAATAGTCAAAAGCTGACCCCCTACAGTTTCCCCAGATGGTCAACTCACAAAAGAGTTTAGATTGGCCTTTTACACTATTTCACCGAACAAGTGAAATTTTAACATACATTGTAGAATGACAGAAAATTTTCTGATTTTTTTTTTCCTGGTCAACTTATGAGGGTTTTAGAATAGAATTTCATAATACTCCTAGACAAAATTGATTTATTTCAGTGGTCAACATACAAGATAGACAGGTGGTCAAGTTACCAAGGTTTTGCTTCTTTATATTATATAGGAAAAATTCTGTTCGTGATAATTGAGGTCAGTTTATGCAGGTGTCCAACTTACAAGGGTGGTCAACTTGGCAGGTTTCACTGTAATTCCTTTAATCAATAATTTTTATTTTTCACAGGAGTCGAAGGGAAGACCAGGTGTCCCTTCATCATCATGGTAGCTATGAAACTACATTTGATGCAGATGGCAATGTAGAAACAGTATCCACACATTCCAGAGAGGAGCGTCTTTCCAAAAAGTCTGACGATGCTCTTTCTCATAGGTCATTAGGTCGTGAAAGTACGCATGGATGCAGTAGTGAGAGATATGACCAGAAGAGGGGCAATGATCCTATTCTTCCAGCTGTTTTAGAATTCTGGGAAGATGGTATGGTTTTATAAAAAAAATATTTCCTTTTTTATTTTCCTAAAGAGTGTAGAAAAGTTAATTTATTTCCTTTTTAAATTAAAAAAGTACTTTAATGCATAATTAAATGTTAATTGCATATACTTTCTCTGTGTAGTAAAAGCTCTATTACTTGTTAGTAAGTAAGTAGTAAGTAAGTTAGTAAGTATTAAAGTTGAAAACTGTTTCTGGGGAATCTGTTTCAATTTTGTTGTTGATTGAGAAAGTATTTTAGTTAAAGCTGGTGTGTTTAATGTAAAGATGATCTGCTAAAAGATACTGAAACTGGATTGTTTATATTGATTTATTGACTCTGTATCTTGAAAATTAGTCAAAAGTTAATTGTTTATAATTAAAGCTTTTTCAATGACAAAGAATGCAGGAAGTAAATTTAACTTAGTGTTTTGTATAAATAATTAATAAATCATGTTACGTATTAGAAAGAGTGATGCCAGATCTCAAAAATGTTCACATCTCTGTTTTAATCGATTAAATTGTAAAGCTGCTTAAAGTGTAACTAAATATTAAGTTGCAGTAGTATATGTTGCAAATATATGTAAGTATATGTTGCAGTAGTTTATTCCTAATTTATTTGGGTATCGATTTTTCAATGTAAGCTATGTTTTTGTCATGTTATAGAATGAAGTTTGTATTTGGACATAGATTTTTTAATGTAAGCTATATTTTTGTCATATTGTAAAATGAAGTTTATTTGTTTTTTATGTCTGTGAGTTCTCTCTTTTAATATTTAAATAATATACTATACAATAGGAACAGAACTATACAGATACAAATACTATACAATAGGAATTTTTGCATCAAGTTGATTTAATGCACGAAAACTATATCTACACCCTAAATTAAATGCTTTTGATAAAATTTAGTCATATTTGCTATTAATTTTATATTTTCGTAACATGCATTGTTTGCGTTAGCGAGGAGAGTAATAGGTAGTTTTGATTAAGTTTGTATCTTTGTTTAATTATTTGTGGTCTGTTGAAAGAGGATCCCAGTTTTTTAAATACAATTCTAGGTAGCAAAAAATATAGTTGCTAACTGCTATAAAAAAAGGTTTTTAAATTATGAATTAAATCAGTTAACACAAAAGTAGAAAACTAGAGCAAAAAAAATAAAAAATAATATATATATTTTTTTATATTTAAAATTCAAGTTATCCCAACTCTGCTAATATGTAGTTTAGTTGTAAGATGATGCTCATTTCTTAATAGCGAAGTTACTCATACTTTTACTAATTCACCATGTAAAAATTTGATTCACTATGTTATCTGCTCTCGTTAATTTTGGATCACTTAAAAAAATTAGTTGGCAGTATTTTTTGGATGTCTGTTGACAAAATCGGATGTAGCCTGTGAGATTTTTCAGTATTCAACATTGTGTATAATAATTGAAAGAAATTTGTTTTTTGAAAGAAAATTTAAGCTTAAACTACTTAAATATTTTAATTAATGTTTTTCTTTTAAAATTTTTAGCTGAAGAAGCTTTTCTAGCTGCATCAATTACTCAGCTAGATCCTAGTCAAGTGCAATTTAAACTGTCACCAACATATGCTCTGTATATGGCTGCTCGATATCGTGCCTCTACACATTTTAGGCCCGAAACTACCCCAAATGTTCGTGCTCATAGGCTGACAGCTTTAATGAACAATGTAGCAGCTGTAATGCATCAAGTTATACAGGTAATAGATTTTATTAGTTTCTTGAATATTTAAGTCAAGTGTTTGTAAATCAGTGATTAGCGGGCATAATATACAAGAGCATGCAAACACTGTTGACGAAAAATGTATGATTGGATATGATTGGAGTATGACAAAAAGTTTGATAATTCAACTAATTTTATAACTTAAAACTGCTAAAGAAAGATGTGTTGGTACATATAATAATCGATGTAAAGTTTTATAAAAATTAAATAATGTAAAAAAAAATCAGCAATTTTTGAACAAATTTTGTCAGAATTAGGTTAGGATGAAAGATAGTTACAAGGATCAATAGATTGCTTGCAGATAGTTTATTTATGAGATTTTGTGTTTACAGATTTCATTTTACCCAAGTCTGGTGATTGGATTCAGCTCTTATATTTAGATAAATTTTTATAATGTGAAATTTTTCTAGAATTTTTTGAATAGTTTAAAAATTTTCTCATACAGTTAAGCCCATTAAATATGAACTTTTTGGTTCTTAAAATTTAGTTTTCCTTCAATCATCAATAAATTATGTATTTCAGTTGAAATTTTATTTGTCATTGTCAATTAGCATTTTTTTAGATTTATGTATCTGAATCTGTGTAAACTAAAAAAAGAAAGCGAATTTTAATATTTCTTTAATAACACTACTACTTATTCAATGTTAATTAGCTGAAAACAATACCGTATACTACTTTTAGGTATGCAAAGCTGAAAATTTTTGTGGATTTTTTCAAGTTTTTAGTTAAATGCTTTGAAATTTTAGAAATTACTGAGGTATTGTAATTAATTGTACAAAAATTTCACGAAATTAAATTTAAAATTTTTAAAACAAATTTTCTAAAATTTCATTATATTCTATGGGAATAAAAAAGTTACATTTGTTTAGCTTCTTAGCAGTTTTTACAGCTAGTAAAGTATAAAATTTTGTATATATTATAATTTTTATCCTCTTGTGTTGCCTTTAATATTAAAATAAATTCATAATTTTTCTTTTTAATTAAGTATAAAATATATGCACAAACATTTTTACCAGTTTTTGTATGGTTTGAACTATATCCTTTTTTTATATTTTTCAATCATTATTTAGAGGATAATTAGTGTTCATTAATCTCTTTTTATTAGGATCGATATCGAGATGCAACTGCCCTAGCTTTTTGGCTTGCTAATACTTCTGAATTGCTTCATTTTCTGAAATAAGATCGCCTTTTAGTGGATATACTCTTGATGCCCAAGATTTAAAGTGTTCAGCTTGCTTTGCGAAGTCTTGTAACGTGTCAACAAGTAGAACTTCAAGATGCAATGCCAGCTTTCCTTGAAGATCGTGATGATGTCAATGAAGAAGAGGGTACAACTGGTAAGCTTTTTTCTTTTACACTGCTTGACATTTGGCCGTTAGGCATACCATAGGAAAACTCTGTAATTAGTGTGATCAACTGTTTTTCTATGTTATATGAACATTTCAAAATAAGGAAGTAAATGATTTTACACCAACTTACCCTCTAAATAAATTTATTCAGATATCTAATTTTACAAAGTTAGTGTCTTTAGTAATCTATAAATGCTGATCAGAGTGGTAACCTTCTTTCGATTACTTAATGGGTTTGACAATTTTAGCACTCGTTTAAAGGGCCCTTCTTAACATTAGATATATTATTTTTCATCTAGCATAGTTAATAACATTTAAAATTAATTTTTTTTTCCTTAAAAGACTAATAATTTGAGTTTGGCACAAGTATACCCTCTTTTTTAATATTTAAAGCATTATACTTGCATTTAATTTAATAAAATATGCACAAACAGAGTGTCCGAAAAATATAAAAGTGATCAATGTCACAAGTCTAAGTATCAAATTTTTTAGAAAAAATGTATTCAATGATACTATTTTGCAGTGGAGCCAGGGAATGCAATTCTTAATTAGAAGCCATTTTTTTATTGCAGATTCGGATTCACCAGAAAAAAATGCCTCAATTTCATCTACTGGTTATCTCATTTTGGTTCATAGATGGTGTTGTAATTTTGAATTAAAATGAGTTTTAAATTATTTAAAGACATTTTTAAGAAATGCATATCAGATCAAATAAATATGGACACTTTTTAGCGTAAATTATATTGGTATTTTCTTAATATTGAATTCTATTCTCTCCCTACTTTCTGAAGCTAGGCCACTCCCATGGAGTGAGATCAGATTTAATTTCAGATTTCTGATCAGATGCCTTTTTCTAGAGTTATCACACTGTTTCTATGCTTTTAGACTTCCTGTTTATTTTATTACTAATTTTTGTTACCACTTTTTCAGTAATGAAATAAAATAAAGAAATTTTTTTTACCCAGCAATCAACCTTAGTTTAAATTTTTAAATTAGTTCATGGAATTAGCTTTAAACTTTCTTATTGATTTTTTTTCTAACTTTGTGTGTTATAATTATTGTATTACATCTGATTGAAATGCAATTTCATTTATAGCTAAGTTTTATATGAGGTGTATGCTTCTGTTTTCAGCTGATGTTTTAAGTGTGCTAGCATCTGCCATGTCACTTTTGAGGCGATGCCGTGTCAATGCAGCTCTTACCATCCAGATGTTTTCACAACTATTTCACTTCATCAACGTGTGGCTGTTCAATAAAGTTGTATGTGAAACCAGAATGAACGAGACTTTGGGGTGCAAGACTAAAGAGAAGGTTGGGACGTGTGGAAGCATGGGCTGAGAAACAAGGATTGGAGTTAGCTGCTGATTGTCATCTCAGTCGTATTGTGCAGGTAATTTTGTATTTTTTGTAATTACACTTTTATGTTTAAAAATAGTACTATTTTTTATACTGCAGTGATTCTACTATATCAGGGGTGGCCAAGCTCCTTGATAGTCGAGCCATTTTTCAAAATTTGAAATTTTTCACGAGCCGCAATTAAATACGTATTTAAAGGTATGCAAAAAAAAGGTGTTGAAATTTTACTACTGGCTTGTAGATTAATTGCATGCAATAATTTTTGAATTTTTTTTAAAGATTTTATGTGGGATCTTTTTGGAAATGAGGAAAATTTTTAATTTTTCATCACTTCCATTAAATTCAAACACTTCCATTAAAATCCACTTTCCGACAAAGTATCCCAGTTAATAGTCTATATCTATCTTTAGAATTTTGTGTTGAAGATAAGATGTTCCTTTTATGGTGTAAAAAATATTTTAAGATTAATTTTATATTAATAAAATCTTAATAATGCTGAGAAGTTATGTAAGAAAGAATTTAATTTTTCCTTACATTTTCTTATAAAATGTATGGTTTGCATTTAAAACCTTGAAACTTTTTAAAATTTAAATGTATATTTATAGCTCAAAATAAAATAAAGCTTAAATTTATAGTTGAGTAAATTGTTTTTTTGCCTAAAGATATTTTTTTATAAGAATTTAGAATATATAAACTGATACTTGTTTTTTGTGCCCAACATATTTTATGTTGATTATAATAGTGCTTAAATTTAAATGTGTTTTAGGCTGCTCATTTACTGCAAGCTCCAAAAAGTAATTCTGAAGACCTGACTTCCATTAGTTCTCTTTGTTTTAAACTGAACTCACAGCAGTTATAAACACTCTTAGAACGCTATCTACCTTCAGATGATGAACCTCATGTACCTCAGGAATTTATTGAAAGTGTTGTAAAGGTATGTGTTATGTATTTGTAGTAACCTGACAGAGTTCTTTCACTGAATAGTTAACTGTTATTAGATCCATGACTAACTTTATATTGTAAACTACTTTTTGCAACCCAAAATTTCTTATAAATAATGTAATGAATAAACTTTCAAAGCAAAAAGAGGAAGGGGAAAAAAAAGTGGATAATGCTCAACTGAAAGTTCTGAAATGGACATACTACAGTTTCAGTTCAAGAACCTTCCTCGGTGTCTGAATACCAAAATGGTGGAATGCAAAGCAAAGATACAAACACATGCTAAGTGGTTTAACCAATAGGGACAGAGGAACAAGTTTGAATAGTATAATAAAAAATAAGAAATGAAAAAATGCATGAGGGGATCTGAAGAGAGCTCCAGGGGGCAACAAATTAAATTAGAGTACACTTCCAAATATTGAAAAACAGTGGGATGCTAGAAAGGTCATTAAGTAAATTATTAGAATTTTTCAAAGTATGGAAGGACAACCAAAAATTGAATTCGGTAGATGAAGAGCACAGTGTTAAATGATTTTAGCGGAATAAAACTCAAACCTGTGATTAAAATTCCAACTATGTAGAGCAATGAAAGATCCATTAATGTCCTGACTTTGGTCATAGCTTTCTTTTTTCTTTTTTTCTTTTAAGTTGAAGTTTTAGGGTATGTTTAGTTTATCCAATATATGCAAGACTTCAGTGACACCAAATTTGATAAATACACCAGTTTTTAATATCAGCTATAGGTTCTTTAAGGTTGGTGAAATTTAATTTATTTACTGGTGAAAAAAACTATTTTAAAACTGAAATTTATTCAAAATCATAGCAATTTGGGAACTGATTTTCAGATAATAAGGTAAAACAATCAAATTGTCAAAATCTGATTCGAAAATTTGGTAGATATCAAATTTAATTTTTTATGGATGGAATCAATAATATTAGAAGGAAATCACTGTCTACAGCTATAGCTAGAGAGCGTTTTAGATAATAGTTTTTTTTTATTTTAGGTTGCTGAAAATACTGCTGATGAACAAGCTAGAAGTGAAGGTAGAGATATTAAACTCGAAGAAGACTCTGATTTACAATTGCCTTTCTTGTTGCCTGAGGATGGTTATTCTTGTGATATTGTTCGAGGAGTTTCAGCTGGATTGCAAGAATTTTTGCAACCACTTATTCTAGCAGGTAAAACAATTGCTTTATTATTGATGTACAAATTTTTTTTAAAATTTGCTATTTTATATTTTTCTAAAATTGCTATTCGAGTGAATATTGAAAATTGAATTTCAATATTTAAATGAAAACTATTTTCTTTTGTGACTTAAAACTAAATTTTCAATAACATAATTAAAATCATTATTTATAACTATAATATTTCCTTGGTAAATGAGTTTCTGATTTTTAAATAAAGTTGAAAAAAAAATTAAAAGATGTTTCAGTTTGTCGTCAAAATCTTTTTCACTTCTAAATTGATTTTAAAAATTATGATTTAATAGTTGAAAATAATAACTTATGCAACTAATCCAACCTCCATTTTTTTGTATCAATATAAAGAATATTATGTGTGTAAGTAAATTAAAATAGAAAAAAAAAATTATGTGGTAAAATTCAGAACTGCTAAAATTCAATAATTCAGAATTAAGCATAGATTTTAATGTTATTTATTGTTTTATTACCTTTTTCAATATTCTGTTATCAGTTTAAAAAAAAAATTCGATCACATTTTGATGGAAATGTAGAGTAAATTTTGGTAGAACAGTTTTGAATAATTATCCATTATAAATCGAAACTAATAATTTTGACCTTAAAAAATAAATTGCTGTCATAAAAGTGTTCTCTCAGTTAGAACTCTTTAGAAGTTCTCATTTGCCTTAAGACACAACTACAAATATTTCATATTTTTAAAGCCTCAGTTAAACATTACGCACTCAGTTTACTTTGATATATATGATTGTTAAGTAAAAACTATAATTCAGTTAATTGGAAATGGGTTTCACTTTAAGCTTTAACAACTTTTAAAAAACATGACTAACATTTATTTACTAATTATGTGATTTAAATTAATGTTGAATATTTTCTGATGTCATGTGTTACATTGTTGTCAGCATACTAAATGTCATTGTAGCTATAGTTTTTTTTCTTCTTGTTTTTTATTATAAGCCACATCCTTCTCCCTTTTTAAAGTTATTCGTAAAAGGTGAAATTTGTTTATTCTGACTTTTTTTAATGTATGATTAGAATTAAAGTATTTTTGAATTCATTAATGTAGTAGCTTTTATTATTAATAACTTATTTTACTTAAATATATTGCCAGGAGTGTTGTATATAGCATATTAAATATTTTGTTAAAGGTCTTTGTTGTCTTGCAATTCAGTTTACATCTTCTGGGTATTGGACTATTTACATGTCTGATCAAGATATTGGCAGGTTGCCTTCTGGGGTAATTAAAATTTATGTATTACATTCAAATAGTTAATTTTATTTTGATATTGTTTCTTTCAATTGTTCTGAGAAATTGCTTGAAAATTAATCTATGTATTAAACACTTTAAGTAAATGTGTGTGAAATTTTTTATATATTTATTATGTCATTCTTAAATATACTACTGAGTTAAAATATGTGAGTTTTATACTTAAAGTCTAGCCTTAAAATACTGAAAGAAATAACTGTTTTATTTTGATAAACTATTAACATTTGTAAAAAAAATTCTGACTTCACTATGTTTTTAATATTTTAAGTGAAATCAATGTATTCATTAAAATTTATTTTTTGAACACTCTTTAAATTGATATTCTATATGCTAAAATAATAATTATTTGATGAAATTTCCATTGATATTAAAGGACATATAACACTAAATTTGCTTACTGTGAGAAATGTATATCAATAATTTTGTCACTAATGTTTCAAAATAGTATGTTAATTCTTCTGCCAGGATTAAAAAAAGTTCACATAAATTTGAAAAGAGTTTTTTACAATAAATACTAAACTAAGAAACTATTGGAAGATTTTGAGTTATAACTTACTTTCTGTTAGCTTGAATGGAATGTTTTGTTCACGAAAGTGCATACCTTATTTTGTATTAATGTTAAGGTTATTTTAAGAAAGAAAGTGGTAGGGTATTTGCCCTATAACTCAATTGTTATGTTCTAGCTTACGGAGACACAGGTATATGGCAGAAAAAAGAATGTGCATGCATATTCTCACTTGTATTGAAAGTATCCAGCAGAGCTAAGTGATAACCCTAATGTATACATTTAAGGATAAATACCCTACCATTTTTTTTTAAGGCACAGTTTGCATCTTTGTTTAATGAGGTGTGTTCTTTCACCGACAGAATTTTCCGGTGTACCTAATATAATTTATCGTCAATCCAGGATTCATTACCAGATTCAATTCTTTTGGAATTTTGTGAAAACAATATTAAATTTGTAAATGATTTTGTTAAAAACTAAGATTGTAATCTCAAGTGATACATATTTTTGCAAAAACCACAATTATATATGACTACATGAGCATTTAAATACTAAGAAATAAAAACTAATTTGTCCACTATTTGGTTGTTAGAAAAATTGCCTCACCAATTTATTTAAAAGTTTTCCTGGAGGATTTTAATTTTTATTTGTCAATGTAAAAATGTTCATGTTTTTAAAAGATAAGTTTGATGAACAGTTAAGTTTTTGAAAAGTCTTGTCTTTTTTTTCTGTATTGTGATTTTTGTGAAAGGTTCTATAATAAAATGGTCCTTAAATGGGCCTAATTTTTTTCTAGGTCATCCCCAATTGTTGATTCATGTGGTCATGTGTAAAAACTTCTCTGTATTTGTTCTGTTGTGTTCTAAGAGACATTTTCTTTACTGTCTTAATTTATTTATTATTCTTATTTATTCTGTGAATACGTAAGATTATTTTTTAAAGTTCTTTTTAGAAAGTGTGTGACTTTTAAAAAGTAATGGCTTTGTCTTTAAAAAATCTAATAACAAGTAGTTAAGAAATGTTAGAATTAAATTGTAATTTAATTTCTAGGCTCGTAGTCCAAGTTTACACAGTCATGTTGATGATATCAGCAGCTGGAAAAACCAAGAAGCAGAAGTAGTTACAATCCGCTCACAGAAAAGTAATAATGGCATCGGTCTGAGCAATATTGCTGCTGAGGTAAACATTTAATTTCTTTCCTTGTTAAAAAAAATTGTTTAACTGCAAAATACAAAAAAAAAGTAAATAAATAAAAATTTAGTTTTTGAAATATCTTTGCATTTTTTAAATTCAATCATTCATTTAATATTTATATTAAAAATATTATTTTAAACTAAAATTTAAATTTTTAATTGTAGTCTTAATACTATTGTAATTTTTAAAGTATTCCTAACATTTTCCCTAGGAGCAGAATTATGTTGAACATTTTACGTCAAGACTTGAGAATCACACTAATAAAATTATTACTACTCTTTTTTAGTGATAAATAATATTGTTTTGCAAACTAAATTTGTAGGATAAAGCAGCCTTAATTAGAAATACCAAATTATGTATAATTGTTTACGTAACAGAACAAAACTTGATAGCAGCATACAAAATTTTCTTCACTTTTAGAATTGCTTATTCTGAGTGATTAGTAACAATTCTGCTCCATACATTAATTGTTCTGTTGGGATTTCCACATACATTGCAGTTCTGAGCATTAAGCACTTCTTATTATTCTCTTAGAATTTACAATTTTTGTAACTGTTTTAGTTTTAATTATTTATTAATATTTTTTAAAAGCTTAAAAAGTTGATTAAAATGTATGCTGTAAATATATTTTAAAATATATTTAGGTGACATTTACATAATAAATTTTTAATATAATAAAATTTTATATTTTATAATTAATATAATAAATATAATGATAATATTTTATTATTTAATATTATATATTAACTGATATATATATTAACTGATAATATTATATATTAACTGATAATATTTTATAATTATTTTATAATAAATATAATTAAAATTTTAGAATTTATTCAAATATTTTCTGTAATATAATTATTTTATAATAAATATAATTAAAATTTTAGAATTTATTCAAATATTTTCTGTAATTAATATTGTATCTGAAGCATTATTGTTTTAAGATATGCCGTAATAATTCAAGTTAAATACCAAGAAATATAAATGTCTACTGCATTCTAGCCTTGTTAAATTTATATCTTTTTAAAATTTACATATGTTGAAACATACACATACTAAGAAATGATGTATAGTATTTATTCTTATAGGCTCCCTCTGACGCTGACAAGCTCAGAATCTACATAAAATCTGTTGTAAAAGGCGGTGCTGCTGACCTAGTAAGTGATTATAATTGAAGTAATTGTGCTGAAACTAAGAATGGCTTAGAAATAATTGACTGGTAAATGATGACTTAAACCTCCTCCTCCACCCTTGCTTAAATGTTAGAGTTTTTGCTATAGAAATTTTTTTTCTTAGGTATGTATAGTGAGTTATTTTAAATTTAAAAGCATATTTTGTATTAAAGATATAAATCAGGATTAATCATTTTCGTGATGAAAAGTATTTTTTCCTTATTTCTCCTGCTTTTAAGATTTTGTTATTCCTGATTTTTTTTTTTTTTTATTGGCAGAATATACCATTTCTGTAAATACAAATGCGTATATTAAAATGATTTATTTTAAGAATCGAAAGATTTGGATTTTTTTTATCTTGATTGGTAATGCTAGATCACAAAATTTGATCGATCAAACTTGGCAACTGTCTACTAATTATAAGCATGATTTAGATAAACAACCTTACTCCCAAGATTCATTGTTTCAAAATTTTTGAGAATTCAGTCATTTTATAGTGATGAGTTCAATGGTGATTTGTTTACTTATTATTTACTGAAATGCACACTTCCATGGTGGAATTTTGTGCTTTCATAATTATTGATTCATCTGATTTTAAAAATGCTTACTTATTATTTACTGAAATGCACACTTCCATGGTGGAATTTTGTGCTTTCATAATTATTGATTCATCTGATTTTAAAAATGACAGATTCCAATCGACCTTTTAGTAATCATAATAATCAGTCATAATAATCATGATCAGTAAAATTATATTTTTACAAATGATAAAGTAGCATATTTACTGTGTTTTCGTTTTGAGGTTATTAACACATTAAAATTTCACAAATCAAATTATTTTAAAGTAAACTCTATTACAAATTTTGAAAAAGGGGAATATTAATTCATTTTACCGCCTCTTTCATAACTACTTTTTTAATACAACAATACCATCATAATTTTTTTTATGTATATTTATCTTAAACTATTATAAATTTTGTTCAGTGATCCTCCAATAATTCATCTGATTTTTACTGGAAACTATATAAAATTTCTGTTCTAAACAAATTTATTCTGAAATTCAAAATTGTTTTTATTATTCTTTTGGTATAAAATTTGCTTTTATTAATCTTAACTAAAGCAGAATATGCTTTCTTTTTTATAGTAGTCTGGTATGTGCCTCCTGCTCCAAAAAATGTCCTGATATTGAAAAATATTGTATTGATTTTTTCTTTAGCCCTCTCTAAAGCCGATATAAATACGAAGTTAGATTATTTTTTATCATCAGAAACTTTCGTCATTGGACTAAAAAACTAGAAACTGAAAGATATACTAGTCCATACACATTTTCACTATATGTTTATATAAGAATTATTCTAAAAAAGTCAATAGAGTGAACTTAAAATTACAATACTGAGAATTTGAATGTCACAATTATGAAGAAATCTGCTATTTTGAGATAAAAACACAGTTCAAAACATGAAACCAAAAACCAAAACAGCATACTATCCCTTTACATTAAATGCTGGTCAAGGCTACAACTGATAATAATCTCATTTTGGTCCAGGTCAAATTATAGTGGTTTTAAACCAATGGTCCTCTGTATCAAGCCCTGCATTTTCATCATTTTTTATTCAATTGATAATTAAATAAATTGAATCTGAATTTTAAAAGAAGCTCAAATTTTTTTTAAATATATTTTAGGATGGCAGATTGCAAGCTGGGGATCAATTATTGAAAGTAGATGGACATTCTTTGGTTGGCGTTAACCAAGAAAAGTAAATTAAACTTAATTAGTTTTATTTTTCTATAACCATTCCCTCCTTTATTGTTATTTAAAAAATATCTCATTATTTGTCCTGTTTTTTTTAGGGCGGCTGAATTAATGACACGAACTGGTCCTGTTGTTACCTTAGAAGTTGCTAAACAAGGTGCAGTTTTTAATGGTCTGGCTGATTTGCTAACTAAACCTTCACCTACAATTCAAAGAGGTATTTATATTCTAAAAATTTCTTATAATATAAAACTTTGATTGTTAGATTCTTTGTTCTGTTTTAAACCCATTTTTTTTTACTGCTCTTGATAAAGCGAAAAAATATTGGGTTTGTATTAGTTGTTCGGCTTGATTGAGTTGTTGATATTGAATCATGTTGGATTCAATTTCAATTTATTCATTGCTCTTAATCAATTGCACAACATTAATGTCTAGTAAATCAATTGGTAAACATGTAAGGCTTGAGATTGCTGATTTAAAACGATAACAAATCATGTAATTTAATTAATAAAAAAGTATTATTTTGAAATGTTTCTATTGAAATAATATTTTTATTTAAAAATTAACTCAAAATTGTTTTGATGACCTTAGTTTATAATTTATTTAAATACTTTGATTTAGCATTTTTAAGCATTTCTTACATTCTGCTAATAAATAATTCCTTTATAAACAAAATTAATTTAACTGAAATAAATGCTATAAAAAAGTGGCTAGAATAAATGCTCTGAGCAAATTTAAACAATTGTAACTCAGCAGTTTTTCATTTTTTTCGTTTTAAAAATTTAACTTACTACTATCAGGTTTCAAATTTTTTATTGCACTCACATTTCATGAGTAACACCAAAATGTTAACTTTTTTAATAAAATAATTATGTCAAATAAGAGAGATCATTTTGCTCAACTTGTATATTTATGTATAGAAACTCATATTTTATCAAATTAATTTCCGGGGGATACAAATGATCCCCTTGCCCAAATGATACCTTTGTATTTCATTTTGTTGTTTAAAATAGAAATAGTAAATTTATATGCATACTTTTATACTAAAATGTTTTTGTTGAATTTAGCGTTTTTTTAATTAAACCCTTTTGCTTAAACTTGTGTAAATTGTGTCTGGGGGTCTGGTAGTAAAAAATATTTAGCTTCTTGTGGCGATGCCAAGGTTCTAATGATATTATTGGTTCGAATGATATTATTGATTCTAATGATATTATTGATTCTAATGATATTATTAATTCTAATGATATAATGGATAAGGTTCTAATGATATAATGGATAAGGTTCTAATGATATAATGGATATGGTTCTAATGATA
Source organism: Parasteatoda tepidariorum (assembly GCF_982258835.1). Classification (NCBI taxonomy): domain Eukaryota; kingdom Metazoa; phylum Arthropoda; class Arachnida; order Araneae; family Theridiidae; genus Parasteatoda; species Parasteatoda tepidariorum. The sequence continues at coordinate 118,513,610 of NC_141756.1, read as the reverse complement.
TAATGGATAAGGTTCTAATGGTATAATTGAATTAATTACAATCTTCTTTTATTGGTTAACAATTTTCAATTTTTGAAAAAGTGGTGACTGTTAAAAATGCTGTTATAACTTTTGCCTAAAACTATGTGCTTTTTTTAAATTTTTTTTCTGCTTAAAGTAGAAATATTAAATTTACATTCACACTTTTATCCTGAAATATTTTTGTTGAATTTAAAGTTTTTTTTTAATTATTCTTTAATTTTAGCTTGTGTAAATTGTTTCCAGTGGTCTGGTAGTGGAAAATATTTAGTTTCTTGTGGCGAAGAAAAGGTTCTAATGGTATGGCAAATCCGAAAGTAAGTTGATATTTTATTTATTTTTATTAAATTTCTGTTTTTGAATTAAACTTACTGAAGTTTTCTTGTGCCATGTTGGTCAGTGGTGTGATTGTTGCTTTAATAGTTTCCAAACTACTATAACTGACAGTTTTGCTATGAATTGTTCTATATGTGTTTTTTTTTTCTAAATAATTTTCCTTCAAATTGTTGGGAAAAAAACAGATAAAACTATTTAGAAAGCAGTAATTTTATGAGATGGAATCATTGATAAATTTATGTGCAACATTGATAAATTTATCTGAATGAAATGAAAAACTTGTCTTTTAATTATGTGTGCTGATTAAACGAAGTTATTTGCTTGAAACAGCTCTAAAAATATCTTTTTTCAAAGTGCAGATTTGGTACTCTGAAATTTAAAAATTTGTGCTCTAAATGATTTCAAAACTTCTACCCCTTCTTGAAGTTTTTCTTAGTATATTGTGATGTCTGCAAGCTTTTTTTTTAACATCTGAAATACCAACCCTAAAAATAGGCTTGTTCTAGTTTGGAAGTAATCAACTATTTTCAATTTGAAAATAGACATATTTCATTAAGTGAGACTATAAAAAGTTTGTATTTGAATTAATAATTTTAAATATCACATCCAGGGTTCATTCTAGGCGGGGCTTTTGCAAGGAGGGCCCCACTGTTTCTCTTTGAATGAATTTATTTGTCTTTGAATGTTTGTGAATGAAAGATGAGTTTCAAATTTGTGTTGTCACTTTTTGAAGTGTTTGATTCGTGATGATTTCAGAAATTATTATTTTGCGACCCTTTATCACATAGTTTTTTTTCAAATTCTGATATATTTAATATTATACTATTATTATATATAATATTATAATTAATATTATGACAACATTCGAAATTTGAGTTTGAGTTTTCACTATTAAATATGTTTGAAGTATTAATTGTGTTTATGACGATGCTGTCACAATTTCTCATTGTTGGCCGATAGTTTTTTTTAAAAGTTATTACTCGGTTAATACAAAATCAAATTCCTTAAATTCCGATATTTTTAATGCGGTGTTATTATGGCATGCAAATCACGAATTTCTCTCAGGACTTTATGACACGTTCAATTTGTGAGTATTCTATCACAATTTTTCTTCGTTTATCATTTTATTATCCCCATTTCACAAGGCTTTTCGAATTATATTTTTAGTGTATTGTTCTTATGATGTGCAAATTTCAAATTTACGTTATCACTTTTTTACATATTCAATTCATTGTTATTCCATAGATAAGATAGCTGAAATAATAGATAAGATAATAGAAGGTTAAGGAATGTAATTCATTTATAACTGATAATTGTTAAATTACTGCCACTTGCTTAATTGTGAGATTATGAAGTGATAATACATTATCTTGAATTCTGAAAAATTTATTTATAGCTTGAAAAGTTATAATACATACAAAATTTTACTATTTTATATTTCTTCCTTTTTTTGAAAAATAAATTTTAAAATTTCTTAAATGTAGAAAGGCTTATGTAAACAAACTATTTACTGTTTTATAATTAACACTTATATAAATTGCGGGAGACGAAAACAACTGCTCTTCAGTGTTAGGCAAACCCCAAATTCGAATTATTTTGAAGTGAAGTAAGAAACGCAGTATATTTCAGTATGCTTAAGAAAGCTAACTTAGTCAAGCATTACAGAGTAAATATTATAAAACTTGAGGTTATTGGTGCAGAAGATACCTATTAGCGATAATATCTGGTTTGGCGAAAATGGTCGACATAATAATCACTAAGCACAATAATAGTTGAAGCGATAATGAACCACCCAAATTTACTACCATTTAGCGATACCTTCACAAATTTTAGGAAAAATGGTTGTTTCACAAAATACTTTTTCTTAAAATTTTATTTCCGTATCCCGTAAGGAATGATAAATCCCTATTTTTGTGTTGATTTATTATTATAACTTTTAATTTTTCGCAAATTATGTCTAAATTTTCACAAAATAGGTACCTCTCTGAAGACCTGACCCCTGCTTTTTCTATGTGCTGGATGGTTTTTAAGGAGCAACATAAAAAGATTTTTTATGCGTTGCCATTTAGGGGGATAGTAAAAATTACAACCTTTTAAGTGCACAATTTCCTGTAGGTTGCATTTACGGTATTTATAGACAGTGGTTTTTTTTTTTTTTTTTTTTTTTTTTTTTTTTTTTTTTTTTTTTTTTTTTTTTGGATGAAGAACACAACTATATTTTGAGATAATAAGTAACTTCTTTTAAAAGAATGTCTATTCATATTATTGATCCAATTTAATTTTGTAATTTCAGATACTTTTAGTTTACATTCGTTTCAGTTTACAATAGTTTATTCCTTACAGATAATTACTTGTAATTTTAAAAACGCTTTCGTTTATTAAATTTTTAATGAAGTAAACCACTTTTTGAATGCAACAGATATGGTCTTGGCTCTACAGCAGCTGGAAGTAATGGGGAATGTGGAACATTGGAGATGTGTTAGTAGATTAAAGGAACACTCTGGAGGTGTGTATTTTTTAAATGTTTTTTTTTTCTTTACTAGAGAATACTTTTTTCCTTTAAGAATGCGTGTTATTTCAGTTAGTGTGTATTTCTATATCTCTTGTAATGATTTTTTTCAGGAGGGCTATGTCTATTAAATAACTCTAAATATTAATTAGTCTCTTTAAATAAATAAGTTAAAGATTCAATCATTGCTGGAATCAATTATTTTAAAATTTTAGTCAATTTTCTTTAATACAGTGTTGTAATTAAAAAAAAAAAACAGACAATTTAGCATTTTTAATCATATGCAATTTTGGGTCAAAAGAAATGTTAAAAAATCACTTAGTGATGATTCAGGACAACTTCAGACTTACTGTTTAATTCTATTTAATACTCTAATGCACAATTTTATCAGCGTGTTTGGTTTTAGTTGTGTATTGAACGACACACTAGAATTAAGTAACTGCAGATTTCGGGTACAGTTATCTCATGTCATCAAATTCTACAGTTTACTCAATTTGTCAGAAATAAAACATTGTTACAAGTTTTCTACAGCACTCATATTTTGTTTATTTGTAACATATTCAATTTAATTATCTCTGTTTTATATGTTGTAGGCTGATTAAAAAGCTAAGTCCTTTGGAAGCTGACATCACACATGTGCCAGACTAATTAGAAAAGTAAATACTAATTTCTAACCTATCTGATGAGGGTGTATAGCTTATTTTCGTTTTTTAAAAGACCTTAAAGGCGCTTTTTTCATCGAGTGTTCATATATTCTATATAATATTTCCACTTTTGATATTAATTATTAGTACTGTTATTATTAACTATTTGTGCTTTTATTAACTATTAGTACTGTTTATTAAGTTACATCAAAACTTAATTAAAACTTATAGATTAGCCTTTGAAAAAGCTATTACAATAAGCTTTCATTAATTTGGGCTTATTGCAAACAACCATAAATTAATCAAGCTAATGTTTAATAAATGTTATGTTTTCTAAGTAATCTAAACGTACGTGTAAAATGTAAAGTATGGTTTCTTGAATAAGATTAAAAAAATGTTGGACTGATTAGGTTGAATGTTACTTTTCATATTACCTTTTAATTTTTTTTTATGTCATGATAAGAGATGCATAATATTTTTGTTATTTGAACAAAAAAAATTTTAAATAAATACAGTGACATCTTATGAAGCAGTTTTACAGAATAGAAATATGTTGTGGCATATTTTAATTTTTTTTTTTGTATTCAGATTATACTTATTTGTTCAATACATAGTATATAATTATATTCAATTCTTAATATTCATTAATAGCATTTGATTATACAAATTAGTAGGTTGTTTGTAAGGCTGAGTTTAATATGTGATTTGTAATAGTTGATATGTTTCGTTTGCAGGAACTTGGGGACAGAAGGGCTTGAGCTCCCTCAAATTTTATAAATTAAGTTATAATTAATTCAATAAATATTTGTGTAGTTAAATTTAAAATTAAAAAAAATTGTACTGTCTGTAATCTAAAAAAAATATCTATTTCAAGCGGACTTTAACTTTTTTCTTAGCAGGAACTGCTACCAAATCATTCCTTGCAAAAGGAATATTAGTTCCTATGCTGGCAGTTCACAATTTTAAATATCACAGTGGAGTGGAGGGGGGAGACAGCGGGGAGAAAAAAAGGGTAGCTTTTTTTGAGGAAGGGGACGAGGAAAAATTCTCTTATTAGTTATGAATTTGAGTTTGTTTTTGGAGGTCCAAACTCACCAGAGCCGGAAAAATCCAAGCTCAATCGAGTGTGAGTTGTACATAATTACTTAGAGCTCATCATGATATCATCAAGTGAAGACCCAATTTTGCACTCGGATGTTTAAACAATGAAATTAGTCATTAAAACAAAAAGTGAAATACGAACTGAATGAACTGGAATTCTATGAATCCAAGATGATTCAAACTCCAAACAAAAATTAAAAAACAAAATTGATATCTTTATCTAAATAAAAGTTTTGTTTATTAGTGCTAGCCTCACCAAAGCAAAAGTACCGAACCGAAGTAACAGATGTCTGTAAATTTTTTATTTTCTCTAAATTCAAATATTTTTTAATACTTAGTAATTAAACTAAATATTTGTATGCAAGTAATAAAAAAGTTCATGAAAATTTTCCCATAAGTCCAAGCCCATTCAAAACCTTTTTCAATTCAAATTATGAAACAACAATTATTTCAGTTTCTTAAGATAGGGATGTACAACCTGCGGCCAGCTGACTGTTGATGTGCGGCCCACGGGAGCTTCTGAACCCAATAAAAAAAAATTTTTTAATGAGACTTTTGTTTAAACATAATAAATTTTCCTTAATTAAAATATTTAATTCAAATTTATATTACTTTATAAAATGCGTACATTTTTCGCACTTTCATTCTGTAAGCTTCTTTTTGGTTAAAATTTACATCCCCCTCCAATATATAATAAATTAGTTATTGTGAAAAATAAAAAAAGTTTTCTAAAAAATGTGAGTTTTTTTTTCAGTTTTAAATAAATTTAAATATTACAATTATCTAATTTTCAGAAAATATGTTAAGTTTACTGATAAAAATATTTAGTGCTTAGAACACTAATATATATACGAAAATTATATTTGCCGCTAACATGATTCAATATGCATGTGGCCCTTAATTAATCTACCTGCTGTGAAAGTGTCCCTTCACTCAAAAAGGTTGGTGTTTTCACTACAGCGCGAGAACGCGAGAATTTCGCTTATTTTTTACTTTTCTCGCATTAAAAAATGATTAACGCGAGAAGATCGCACACTCTATTAATCAATTTCAAAGAGAGCGAATCTCGCAAATTTTGGAAAAATTTCGTCTTCTGCCATTTTGAATAGAATCCGTTTAACTTCTCTTCCTTGATCTTTCATTATTTTCAACATCGATGCTTGTTATCCAGCTTCCCTACTTACCAGTATTGTTTCGAACAGGTGCGAACAGCAGAACACAATGCCCCCCCCCCCCCCGAATGTCGGAACACATTTCTCTGCAACCACGTGTTCACCGAAGGCAAGATTTCTTCATGTAAGACATTTAAATTGTTTTCAATGCTACAAATTTACTTAGTGATTCCAAATTGTTCAGCATCTGTTGCAACGTCATTTAGCACTCAAAACCGAATTAAGACAAAATATCATATACAAATGACTGATAAACATTTGAGCAACCTAATGAGAGAATCTGATGAAAAAGTAGATATAGAACATTTTCCATATGATGATGCAGCAAAAATATTCAATGCTTTAAAAGTTAGGAGGTGTTAAAAATGTATTATAATGAAAGAAATATTTTTTTCCAAGTCTAATCGTGTTTTTTTAATTTTTAGAAATTTCACTTAACTTTTTGAGATCTCACCCAATTTTTGAGAAAGGGTGAGAAATTCTCTCATTTTTATTCTGTAATGAAAACACTGGTGTGCACCCCTATCTTAAGAAATTTATCAAATTTATTTTTCATTGTTGCCTTTCACTTATTCAAGAATACATTAAATGGCTCTACTTAAATTAGGTTGCAATTCTAAACTATTTAAGAGATTGTTTTAATAACCATTATTTGCTTTTGAAAAAGTGGATTGGAAGAAACTTGTTTCTTTCTTGATAGCTGTGGAAAGAAACTTATATTTATCATTTTTTGTAGAAATTATTGCTATTCTCAAAGGTCTTCTTTCTTGGAATCCTGTTGATCTCAGGTAAGTATTTTGTGTATTCAAGTCATATTTTGTGTGAGATAAGGTACTAAATTATTTTCTCCATTGCAGTCTGATGACAAAAGATTGAGGGTGTGGCGTACACACGATTGGCAGCAAGAAGATGTCATCACTGAACCATTCCTTGAAGTAAGAATTCTTATCTGCTTTCTAATCCTTTCTCTAATTGCTTGGAACACGTACAGTGTGCCAAAGGAAGAAAAAGGACCATGCTGAATAACTTTTGATCTAATGGTGGGATCATCACGCTCTAGGACTAAATTTTAATAGCTCGATAAGATGACCTCAAATACGCTATTAATAAGTGCAGACAATATTTTAAGTTACGAAATCAGACACAAAAACGTACTTTCTCTGACTATACATATCATTTTTTTGATTGTTTTAAATTTCTAATCCCCAAAATATAGGGGGTAGCTGCAATCTGGGAAATAGGGTCCCAAAAGTTCGGTCGGGAGAGCTCTCCAAATTTTGGACCCCTTAATGTTAATCTTTAGTTATAGCATATTTCGCTATTTCTTGAACTTTTAAAGCTAATTGAAAATTTTTTGAGCATAATTATGAAATTTGTTTATCTGAAGAAGCAAACAAAAGCAACTTTTGATAATTATTCATTAATTTTTATTTTATTTAAAAAATTTCGAAAAAATCTGAATTGTAAGGTATAAAATTTTTATCATCATTTTAAAGAACGTAATTTTACATGGCAAAATACAAAATTTGCGAGAAATCAGTCGAATAGTCACTACTGGGAAATTGAATTTGAAAGAAATCTGAAATTTAAAATTTGAACTCTCAAGAATTATTCCCACGATTTCATTCAAATTTTGTATTTTGTCATGTAAAATTATACTCTTTAAAATGATGTAAAAAAATTTTACACTCTACAATTTAAAATGTTTTCAATTATTCTTAAAAAAATAATATGAAACAAAAATATTTACTAAAAGTTATTTTTCGCAAGTATTTATTTAAATAACTAATGATATAATTGAATTTTATAATTGAATGCAAAAAGTTTTCAATTTGCTTAAAATGTTCTCAAAGTATAGCGAAATACGCAAAAAGTAAAATTATAAATCAGGGGTCCAAACTTTAGAGCTTTTTCCTGACATAATAAAAGAATGACTGTCGAAATGACTGTCGAAATAAGGCATGTTTATTCAGAGAAAGCATGTTTTTGAGTCCGATTTCGTAACTTAAAATTTCATCTGCACTTATTAATAGGCATCCCTCGAAGCATCCTTTGAAGGCACCCACTCGAGAAATTAAGATTGAGTCCCAGAACGTGAAGTTATTCTGGGTAGTCCATTTTTTTGCACACTTTACAATGGGTGCGCAAAATTTTTTTCAGAAAAGGGCCGTAGAAAAAAAAATTCTGCTTTTGCACAAAATTATAATATTTGCTTATACAAAGATAATTCTATGCAAAAAATAAATTTCAATAAATATTTGTTATATTTTATTTATTAATAGTCAAACGAATTTTGAATTGTGTGGCATAAAATTTTTTTACACTATTCTAAAGTATGTAAGGTTACATTTCAAAATATTAAACTTGAGCGAAACTCGTTGTATAGCTCCTCAGAATACGCATTTTAAAGAAGTCGTACATTTAAAATCCCATTTCTCAGGAACTTTTTAACAAATTTTGTTCAAATTTTGTATTTTCCCATGTAAAATTACATACTTAAAGTAACGTAAAAAACTGTACCTTACATGTAAAAATTTTTCGACTATTAAAGAAAATAATAAATCTTAATAAAAATTATTTTATGTATTAGTTATTTTATGCATTATTTATTTTATGCATAATTCATTTTTTGTTATTTTATGCATTATTTTATGCAATTATCTTCGGATAAACAAATTTAATAATCATAAGCAAATGTTTTGCAATTTGCTTGAAAAGCTCTTGAGATATGGTGTAATACGTAAAAAATAAAACTAGCATTAACGGGTCAAAACTTTGGATCATTTTCCTAACCAAGCTATGGGGAGATCAGAAATCCGAATCTGTTGAACATAAAAAAGGCAAGGTATGTTCAGATTTCTCACTAGGAATGAAAGAGACAGGGCATGCTTGCCTCTCAAAAAGGGCACTATAAATTTTAAAAGGGCACTCATCCGACACTCTTAAAATTTATCAAAATGTGTAATATTAAGTTAGAACTGAATTTAATCTTCAATAATTTTTAAATTTCCCTCTTATATTATTTTACTTGCATATTTCCAAAAATTATTCCTCTCATTAGTAGGAGAAAAATTTATAGTTTATAAAAATAATTAAAGGCATGCTAATAGATAATCTCTGGGCATAAATTTTTTCAAAAAATTAAACTAGAAACAATGGATAAAAAACTTATTATTAATTGATAAAAGAAAAGCTCGAAAGACTTTTATCTAATTTAAACTGAAAATTATGTAAAAATAAGCATTTAAAGTCTCATTTTTTTAAAAGAAAAAAGTTATTTATTTTAAACATTAAAACCATAAAAAAATGTATTTATATACTCCCTCTTGTGTAATTATTATTTCAAAAGTTAATTACTTTCTTTAAAAATGGCATATGAATAAATAGACAAGTGTTTTTAAGGGATGGGCGGCTTATTTTTATAAAAAGGAAAAAGGGGACGTATTTATAGGGATCAATGGGCAGGCAGGGCGGCCGCCTTTCTAAAAACTTTTAGGGAGTGTACTGGTATGTTCATTCAGAGAAGGTACATTTTGTGTCTAATTTCGTGACTCAAAATATTGTCTGCTCTAAATAGTTAACATATTTAAGGTCATAGTCTTGAACCATTAAGAATGAGTCCTAACATGCGAAAGTCCGATCAAAGTTATCCAAAAGTTATTCAGAGTGGTCTCTTTTTTTTGTCACAGTGAATATCTTTAAGTTTTTTAAAAACCCTTGAACTATATTTGTTTTTAATATGTTTTTGTTAAAAAAAATGCTATTTAAAATTTTTGTAAGAGCAAGAAATTTAAATCTTTTGACACTTTGAATGAATAGTTCTACATTTTGAAATTTTCATGTTGTAATAATGAGTTTTTTTCCCACTAATCATTTTAAAATTAACTTAAAAGACTGTTATAAAAATTTATAGTTATTTCAACAAATATTTGTTTGGAAGGCAGGTGTTGCAGATAGTCCTCTTAATCTACAGGATCTTTCTTTCTATATGCATATTTCTGTTTGTTTTTTGTTTTTTTTAAATAATGTAGTTTAATTTATCCATTTATTCACCTTTAATGCTAAAAAATAAATAAATAAATAAACTCCTTAAAGTTTGGAACATTTTCAAATTATTATATACATCCCATTATATAAACCCCACTATCTCTATCCTCACAATATTTGCATTTGTTCTTTTTTTTTTTAACAAAATAGCATATTTTATCACAACTGTGTTCATACGTTCTCTGTAAATTTTCATTTAAATTAATTTTATTAACTTCTTTTTGTAAAAAAAAAAGTTTAATAGATTACGTAAATAGACCAGTGAAATAGTGTAAGGGTTTCATATGTCTTTTAGTTTCTAGTCATGTGGACTAGTGACTAAATTTCCTTTCATTTTACTCCTGTCACATATGTTTCGCTTCTGAACTGCAAATATATACTTATGAAATATAGTGTGACAAATGTTAAGAAGTGTACAGGAAAGTGTGACACTTTGTGATAAAAGAGAAGGTCAAACATATTGTGAACTATTGGTATTATTTATTGACCACTCCTTATCACATAATTAATAGAAAATCCCGCACTGTCCATAAGAGATGGAGTTCTTTTGTAATTATTAATAGATGGCGTTATTTTTTTTCAGTGTGGTGGTACTAGCCATGTTTTACGGTTGAGCTGGACTCCCGATGGCCGCTATCTGGTTTCTGCCCATGCTATGAATAACTCTGGGCCTACAGCTCAGATTGAGATGGATGGAAAGCCAACCGGGACTTTGAAGGTCATGGGAGAGCTATAACTTGCGTTGTAAGTTATTTTAATCTTGGAAAATTTATTTTATTATAATACTAACATAGCTACCAACTCCGCTGGATTTGGCCAGTTTCTCTTGGTCTACTGGTTTAATAAAAATTCTGGTTTTTGTACATTTTAGAAAATTCCCTAAAATTTTGAAAAATCTCCTGCATTTTTTCTTATCCAAGCTCCACCCTAAAAATGCTCTACTCAATATCTGTTTTCAGGAATTTAAATTTAAGTAAGGAGGGAATTAATGTTAAATTTATTATGAGCCATGATTATTTAATGATATTCTATATTTATCATGGAAGTTTTTAATGGACCCTGTATAAAACCTTGTTATTTTAAATATCATTAATTAAGTAGCTATGAAAGTACTCTTAAGTATCATTAAGTATCTAGTTATTTCATGTAACAGTGTGGTTAAGGCAATGTAAGCAGTGTGGCCACCATCTGCTGATGTTGCAGTTATTGCTAGAAAGGGTTGTTAGATTTTTTTAAGTGGGTGTATTGTTTTTGCTCTATTGTTATTTGTAGCTCTTGTAGTGTTATTGCCTTTGTTATTGAAAATGGAAACAAGAGATTCACAATTTTTCAGAAAATTGACAAATTTAATTTGGGTACTGGTTTTTTCTTTAATTTCTCTTTTTAAGTATTCTCTGACTTATAAAAGTTATTGGCAAAGTTTCAGTGCGAATTTGCCTACAGAAAACATAGAAACCATGCTGAAGAATTTTAAATATGTCTCAATAACCAATGAAAATCTTTGAGCCTCAGAAAATGAATATCTTTGTGAGATGATATATAAAAGTGTCTTGCCAATGAAATGGGGAATAAAATTATTAGAGAAATCTCTAAGTTATTTGTCCAGGAGTTTATTTTGGTTTGACTTCTATTTTATGAACTTTATATTTATCAATTTTTTTTTAATTGTTCTTTCTTTCTCTTTGTTCTAACATTTTAATCCTAATATACTTTGCACTCAAATATCCAAAGACTATGAAAAGGTAAGAATTTTTTTTTTTCAAATTAGATTGAATAATGGTTTTTGTACCAAACTGCTCCCCCTCCTACTCCATTGGCTCAGCAATCTCTGATTTCTTAGAAATCATTTTGCTTTTTGTTGTAACAACTTGTTTTTATCAACAATTAAAAGTATTCAATTGAAAGTTTTCTCAGTGTTTTATCATCTTAACACAAATTTGATTGCATAGAATTAGTTCTCAATTTAAATAGGATAAAATTTAAATCTTAATTAAATTATTTTGGTGGAGTACCGTTAAAACTTTATCCTCCATTTTATTAGTTAAATTCTTGTTTAATTTTGATCATTATAAAAACTCAGCAAATGCTTTTCTTTTAAAAAATCATTTAGATTTGTGCAAAAAATCTTGTAATAATAAATCATTATTTTAATGGTGTCTGTTGACTAGACAGTATTGCATAAAGCTTTTTTCTAAAATAAATACCTTCAGTGTGCAAAAAAATAGACTCTGAATTATGATCTAAAGATCGGATTTTCATGTATTAAAAATCTAATCTTAATGGTTCAAGGGTATCACCTCAAATATGCTAATTAATTAGTGTAAACAATATTTTGAATTATAAAGTTGGATTCAAAAACGTACTTTCTCTAACTAAACATGCATTTTTATCTACAGATTATGATTTCTGACCCCCAAAATTTAGTGGATTATCTGAGAAAAATGTCCCAAAAATCCCCTGCAGTTAATTATATTTTTTTTTTGCATATTTCATCATTTCTCAAAAACTTCTCAAGCGAATTGAAAATTTTTTCCTCATTTTAAAATTAATGTATCCAAAAAAAGTTTCTCAAAAAAATTATGTTTAATAATTATTATTTTTTATTTAATATTTTTAATTTATTTTGTATTAGTCAGAAAAAATCTTGAATTGCAAAGTATACAAATTTTTACATCTTTTTAAAGAATATAATTTAACATGATAATATAAAATTTGAATGAAATTGGTCAAATAGTTTCTGAAAAATGAAATTTTTTAAAAAAAATTGATTTATTAAAATTTGATATTTCAGAAACTATTCTACTGATTTTGTTCAGATTTTGTATTCTGTCATTTAAAATTTACTTTTTAAACTGATTTAAAACTTTGTATGCCTTGCGATCCCGAGTTTTTTCGATTTTTATTTAGTAAAAAAATAATAAATAGATTAATATTAACAATTTTTTGTGTGGATCTTTTTTTGGATAAATGTATTTTATAAATGTGCTCAAAATGTTTTCAATTATACTCACACACTTAAAAAGTGTGTGAGTATTATTGAAATAAGCAAAAAATAAAATTAACATTTAGGGATTCAAACTTTGGTTCATTCTCCTGACCAAACTATTGGATTTATATTTTCTAGGTTGGGCTATCTCGGTATATCTTTGGGATCAGAAATTATAATCTGCCATTTAAGCATCTTGTTTATTTGGAAAAAATACATCTTTGTGTCTGATTTCGCAATCTAAAATATCTTCTGCACTAATTAATTAGCATATTTGAGATTCAGTCCTAGTACTTGAAATTCTAATCATTAGATCAAAAGTTATTCAGGGTGTTTTGCTTATTTTTTGCTCACTGTCCTTAGTGTTTAATAATTGGGAAATGTTCAACATTTTAAATTTTTTCATTGTGAAATGTTGGAAAATAAGGTAACATTGTCGAATTACTTTATAATAAAGAAACACCGGTTTTGTTTTAAGATTTAACTTTGAATAGTAATCAGAGTCATAAACCAATTTTAGTTGAGAAATATATTATGGTGTAATGATAAACAAATATTGCTTTAATTAAAGGATAAATAAAAAAATTTCATGTAACTGTTGCCGATTTTATATTGATGACAACCTAAGAAATCTTTGAAAATTTAGAAATTCGATAATTCTGGTTTATAAGAATGCACCAATAATGATAAGAAACAGTTTTAAACCAATGTATTTTAGAGAGATTTTTTTCTTAATTATTAACTTATATATTAACTCTTATATTATCTTAATTATTAACTTATATTATATATTTTTAACAGGTTGAACATTTCTGTTGCTGTGCTGTTGGTAGCAGAGATCGTTCTCTTTGTTTGGGTGAGATATATTTTTTTTTAATTTATCCTTTGAATTAATTTTAAAGTATTATAAAAATAACTGAAAGAAAATGTTGAGTAATTTCAGTAAAAATGTATTTCATTTTTTTCTAGGTTACATCAATGAAAAGGCCACCACCATTCATGACTTATTTTCTAACTCTGTTCTTTATATATCATGGTAGTGTGAAGTTTTATTAGTTACGTTAACTTATTTTTTAAAATTACAATAGAGTCTCGATTATCTAAATAAATGTGGACCTAGATTAACCAATAAACATGGTTAGAGAGAAAATTACAGGTAAAATAATTTATTTAGGTTTAAATGTTTCTGATAAAATACAAATATTTTTAGGTTTAAATGTTTATTTTAAAATACAAGGATTATACATACACTACATCCAATTCATATTCTTACTTAGGAGTTCTTACTTGAAATCCTTAATTGTTTCTTGTTGTATTTTACTTAGGCATTTTTTGCTGCAATGTTTTGCCATTTTTTTCCAGAGAAACACAGGATGACTGCTGTCGCATCTTCTCGTTCTATATATTCAGTAGCGCTTACCATTTTTTCTTACCCCAGCTGTTTGCTCAATTCGTATTGTTTAGGGGATAAAGTTCTGAATTTTTTTCCGTGGCTTTAAAAATAGAGAATGAAAAAAAGTAATAAAATAAAAAAAAAATCCTTGGAATATTCGATAGTTTGGTTAAAGTGGAAAATTGAAGATCAGATAATCGAGGTTTTACTGTACTTTGTTGTTCAATAGTTTTGTTAAAGTTATTTGATCCTCTTATATTTTTTTCTAATATCAGAAACTTAAAGCAAACTATGTAGTCCGTATTGCCCATCATTCACAAAGAAAATGAAAAATTTATAATTTTGTGACTTCTCTCAGAATTCTGTACAAATTATCTTCATTTTATTTAATACATTTTAATGAGATAATTATTTATTTTCTAGGAAAGAGAAACTTTAATTTTATTCAACTCTCAATTTATTATAAAAATGCTAGTTGAAAATAATTAAGTGTTAAAAATTGAATCAAAGTCTTTTAAGGTGTTAATTAAAGTAAGGCGTAATCAAAATTTTAGAATCTCCATAAATTATCTCCACACAGGGCATGCATGCGTGCATCTGTGTTATCCAGTTTAGGTGTTAATCTAAAATCATTGTTATGTAGTTTATGACCCAGTTTATAAATTGAAGGAAGAGTTTGATGTAAGAGTGTACATAGTTGCAAACTCACTGGTTTTATAAATTTCTTTTGGTTAAATAGAAATTTCTAGTTTTTGCATATTATAGAAAATTCCGTGAAATTAGTTATGTTTCTAGTTACTTTATCATGATCATATAAAGTCTTTGAAAATTATTTTTCATTTTGTTAATGCATGTAGTGCTTAAAAATATTTTTGAGTGCTTAAAAAGTACTTAAAAGGTTCTTATTTTTTGTTGAGAAATTTGGTTATGCACCCTGTTTTATGTTTTTCAAAGAATCAATGATCTGCTGTGAAGATTTTAAATTCAAATAAACTTTTGCAGTAATCCATATTAAACCTATTGTACAATTAAAATAAGACAAACTCATGAAGAAAAAAAAATTTAGCAACTGTTATTTATTGGTTTCTTAACATAACAGAGTCACAGAAAAACTCAGTGTAGTGAATAAACAAATAATGGTACAATTATTAAAAATAATTTGGTACCCGACAAGGCGGTAAAATCCACTGTTGAGTATCTCGAACCACCCATTTAAGATTTGTTAAAGCTTTTAGCGGAGATGATTATGCTCCTGAAGAAATCCGGATTTTTTGCTAACCGCGATCCAGAAACCCGAGGTCCAGAAGTTTCAAGAAACCATCGATCACATTTATGTATAAAACTTCTTGTATATTTTACTTGGAAATATTAGAACTAGAATTATTTATACTTGACAGCTCTTTCATTTAGTAAATATTTTTTCTGGTATAATAATAAATGTGATTAGAGATAAAGGTAAAGTTATACATTCATTCATTTAAATTATGCTGCATATAATTTATTTAGAATTTCATGTTTGGAAAATATCAAAAATTTGAATTTATAAAGACATTAATTTTTTGAAATTAATGATTTCACTCAAGAAATTTTCAGGATTTTTGAGTTGAGCTCACAATCACCAGTGTTTTAATAAAGCCATTCTATCACACTCAAAAGTTAGCAACATACTAACCTGTCATCTGTTGATTGGTATTTGAATCCACTATCATAAACTCTTATATTACATGAAAAAACAACTAATAAAGATGTATATTTTTATTATCATAGATTGTTGTATGTTTTTTAACATGGCTTTCATACAATAAAAAACGGTTTTTTTTCTCCCATGATATTCTATTAAGTATTTTCTGCTATTCTGTGATAAAAGTAGCAAATATACGCATTATAAGATTTCAATGAACTATAATAAGCTCTATAATTATCTGTCAAATTACAAATTTAATTACAATCCTCAAGATTCTCTTGATCAACAATATCGCAGTTTTGTTTTCAAACTTAATAATTTAAAAAATAATTTTAAATATACGCATAAATCAAACAAAAGAGCCAAAAGTAACTGGATGACTAGTAATATCTTGATTTTAAATCGAAGAACGGAAAAACTATTCAAAAAAACTGGAAAATATCCATGGGATATTTACAAAACAGCATACAACACTATAGTTTCTGAGCTTAAGAACTTAATTAAAACAGCAAAATCAGAATATTTCAAAATCAAATTTTTAAATTGTGATTCAAATAAACAAAAATGGGATCTTGTAAATAGTATTATTGGTAATCAGAGCAAATCACCTACTTTACCCGATATTTTAAACGACTATAAATCTTCTGATCAATTCAATAAATCATTTGCAAATGCTAACAGTACCTCAAACTCAAATTCAAACAGTTTTAAAATATATATTTCAACAAGTTTAACCTCGTTTGTTTTCCTAGAATTGAATGATTGTGATGTACTTTACTTGATAAATTCTCTTTCTAATAAAAACTCCTTTGACTATGATGGTATTAATGTAAAATTAATTAAACTATTTGCTCTCAATAATACAAATTTTACAACTAATTTCATCAATACCTCAATCAAGTCATCCATTTTTTCAACTTCTTTGAAAAGAGCAACCATAACTCCTATTTTTAAAACCGGCGATAAAAATTGCTTATCAAACTATAGACCAATTTCAATACTACCTGTTTTTTCCAAAATCATTGAAAAAGCTCTAGCTGGTAAAATGTACAATTATTTAAGACGTACAAATTTTTTCCCTGAAAATCAACATGAATTTATTAAAGGCAAAAGTACAGAAAAGCTCTTTTGGAATTTTCAAAATTTATTCATAATAGTATTGCTGAAAATAAGATAACAGTAGCTATATTTCTTGATATATCAAAAGCCTTCGATAATGTGAATCACAATCTTTTAATCAAAAAATTAGAATTTGCTGGTTTCAGAGGATTATCTATTTATTTCATATCTTTCAAACAGAGAACATAGAGTTAAAATCCGAAGTAATTTTAGTAATTATATTTTTTCAAACCGTGGTGTTCCTCAAGGATCTATTCTAGGACCCTTATTGTTTATTATATTCATCAATGACTTTTGTCAACTCAAACTTTTTGGGAAGATAATAACATATGCTGATGATTCCATAATTTTGTATTCTTGCACTGATTTAAATCAATCAATTTTTCAAATTGAATCTGATTTATGCGTAATTTCAAAATGGTTTACAGTAAATGACTTGAATTTAAATCTAAATAGAACTAAATATATTTATTTCTGTTTAAGAAAATTAGAATTTAACTTAAATTTAAAATTTCACTCTCTTTCTCCTGTAAAAGTACTAATGAAAATTGTTAATGCTATATTCTACAATCTGTAAATAATATCAAATATTTAGCACTATATATCGATTCTAATTTGAAATAGAAAACACATATTAACAATTTAGTTAAAAAAATTGCGTTTTATTTTAGTTAAATTTTATCATCTTAAGAATAAAATTCATTTTAATTTTGTGAAAACACTCTATTACTCCTGGTTTTATTCTTTAATTAATTATGGTGCAATAATATATGGCGGTGAATATAAAACTAATTTACTTCCTTTAATCTCAGTTCAGAATAAATGCTTCAAGAATATTAATTCTCTAAATATAAATAATTCAAGTATAACTACTACCAATATATATACAAGAATTAACCTATTACCATTTCGCCATAATGTATCATTTCGTATTTTACTTTATTTACACAACAATAAATTAATATGCAAATTAGAAACTAATGTGTCTGAAAGGAGACCAACTGAAATATGAGATTCCCCACTTTATAAAAGAAGTTTCACAAAAACAGTTTTTTTACTTTGCACCCAAGTTATATAATAAATTACCATTCCAGTTGCAAAACATCCAAATATATTATTCCTTTAAGCGTGCTTTATTTCAATTTATGATGAACATTGACGATTTAGGCCTCTATTTTTCACTTTAAAGGAAGCATTTGATTATTTATACCAGTCTTGTGCAAGTCCAAATGAATTTCTTATGTTACCTTTGTTATTTTTTTTTATATAGTTTCATGTATTTAAATTTTTTTTTCATTATTACAGTGTTCAACAATATTTGATGTCTTATGATGAGCAAAATAATTCGTGATTGTAATATCCTCCTCCCCCTTTTTTTTTTAAATTTACTGTATTACTTTTCTTTGTCGCCTGGACAAGATTTTCCTCTTGACGATGAATATATGTTCTTTGTATTTGTTTATGTGCTTGTTTTTGTTCCCAATAAAGTTATATTAGTTTAAAAAAATAGTAGAAATTGTTTGCAAGTGTGCTCTTAGTTTAAAAACCTCTCTTTACCTTTAAATTTTTTAATTCCTACTATTAGTTCCCACTCTCTCTATATCTTGTTCACATTTTCAATCGTTAATAAAATACTTCTTATTCATCAACTCAAGTTCAAATTCATTTTTTTGAACTTGTAGTGGATAACACTTGTTGTTAAGATAAGTTTTTTCAAATATTAATTCATTCATTAAATAGGGATGAGCAAAAAACGAAATGGAATTTCATGATTGGTTTAGCTTTAGTCATTGTTTTAAATTTGACTATAAGCGATTCAGTTTTCCACATATTTTAAAAATAACATTAGTGATAATTTCTAACTTATAGCTCTCTTTGAACAAAAAAATAGTTTATTGTGCACATTTAAAATTTCATTATTTTTTATTCGCTGTGTCAGTTAAATTCAGTAAAGAACATTACGTGGTAGCGCATGCCATCCAGATCACCCGATTTATACTTTTATAGTTGTCGGATAGCACACACACCTTTTTTTTCTTCTTTCAATTCCTACTATTAGTTCACACTCTCTCTATATCGTGTTCAAATTTTTAATTGTTAATAAAATACTTTTAATTCCTCCATTCATGTTCAAATACATTTTTTTGAACTTATAGTGGATGATACTTAATGTGAATACAGTTTTTTCAAATATTAATTCATTAATTGAATTTAATTAATAAATTTTAGTTTTAATTAGGAGAAAGTTTTTTAATTATTTAATAAAAAGAAACTAAAATAAAATATTTCTCTGTTAACAGATGTAAACATGGAGGTCAACGGACATTATAAAGTCATCCACATAGATAGAATTAGAGTAAAAGTCGAGAATTACAGAAACAGATCAGGCGCAGTGTCACAATTACCAGAATTTCTTCTATTCACCCTCAGCATGCCATCTTCTTCCAAGATGCGTTAAATGCGGAGAGAATGATCCAACCAGTGCTTGTAACAAGAAAAAAAAGACCCAAAATGTGTCAATTGCGGGGAAAAACATCCCGCAAGCTATAGATGTTGCGCTAAATTCCCTGTGGTTAAAAGGCAAGAACCAAAAAGAACAGATAAAGTGTTCCATAACAAATCTTATGCTGACGCAGTAAGAAAGTCAGAAATGGAAGATTTAAAAAGCATGGTTAACGAAGCTAAAAAAAGTATTCAAAGACCTTGGAGGTCTCGTAGCCATTGTACATGCAGCAAAGAGGCTTCCTGCCCTAAACGAAGCTGTTGATACATTAAATGAGGAAAACAACAAATACAATTATGAATAATACAGCCATAAGATGGAAACCAATCCAAATCATGCCGTGGAACGCAGCTAATCTCTCCACTAAATTAACTGAATTCATTAACTTCCTACATGACCATGATATAGACATTGCTCTAGTGACAGAAACTCACGCCAATGCAGGCAATAACTTTAATATTGTTAATTATAATACCTACAAAACAGACAGAACCATCTGCCGGGGAGGCGGCACTGCCATATTTACTAAAAGAAGTCTAAAAACCACGCTCTATTGCAACACTGCCGATAATGGCTTCGAAGAGACGTCCATATTACTTTACAAACTAATAAGGACTTTATTAAACATTAACCTCAGCTGCTATACTATTACAGCATTATCAAGCGACCACATTCCAGTGATTGCTACCATTGGCTCACATCTAATAGAAACCAACAGCATTACTAAGAAAATAGACTGGAATTTGTTCCATAATATTCTTGTTACTCAAAATGAATACCCACAACCAGTCAGCAATATTGACATTGAGAACAATATTACTAAGATTACTAAAGCTATACAAGATGCCTTAAATGAAGCTACTACCATTACTAGCAACTCTAATAATCACCAAAAGCTGCCCCGTGATATTAAAGAGAAAATATACTATAAAAACTATGTGCATAAGCAATGGCAGAAATATAGAAATCCAGCTGATAAGAGTGAGTTAAATAAGCTCACTAAGGAAATTAAAAAACTATGCACAAATCACCGAAATGAGACTTGGTCAGACAAAGTTGCTAGCCTTAATATCAATGACCAATCCATTTGGAGAATGACTAAAGCACTTAAGACGACCAAAGTCATAAATAAACCAATTATCCACAACAACAAGAATATATATAGTGATAACGACAAGGTGAGCATCTTCGCAGACACCATAGAAAAACAATTTTCTTTAAATACTTTTCCTAGCAATGACAATACAGAGGAACAAGTTATTACTAATTATAACAATTACTTTACCAATAATAATAGCAACAACCCAATCACTAATGTTAACCAAGATGAGGTTACCAACATTATCAAGAAGCTTAAGCGCCAATTCAAGAAGCGCCAGGCGAAGATAATATAAATAACAGAATGATCAAGCAACTACCCCTCAACAAAATTAGAGACATTATTAACATCTATAATGCCTGCCTCAATTTGAACTACTTCCCTAATAGTTGAAAGAATGTAGTTATAATATTCCCAAAGCCTGGAAAAGACTCTAGACATCCGGAGAATTACAGGCCTATAAGCCTTCTCCCAACCCTGGGGAAAATGCTTGATAGAATAATCCTATCCAGGCTAGAACCACTCTTGACCTTCCTCCCTAAAGAACAGTTTGGTTTCAGGAAGCAGCTCTCTACTACCAAACAGTTGATATGCCTCATTGACTGCATTAGTGATGGAATCTGAAATATCTTAGGTTCATGCTAGGAGTAGTTTGGGAAAGGACGAGAAGCATTCATAAAGAATTATATAAGTTTTTTATTACATTTAACATTATGCATTTCTGTCGGCTGTGCTGTCAACAACCGGCAAGCTACACGCATTGATGTTCTGGGCTGTTGCCAGTTGGCATACATAACTATTGCAAAACATTTACAAGTGGAAGTTGCAGTATATAACAATCCCTCTCTTCTTAAAAAAAATGAAATTATTCACAATTCAATTGCTAACAAGAGTTCACAGTTAAGCATACGTATTACAATAAACAGCAATTAACTATACTTGGGATCGAAACTTGGGATCATAATCTACCCGAGAATCACTCTCTGGTTTTAGCAAATCTAAACGGCTCCTCATTGGACGATTGAACATGGCCACGGAAGGTGCTACTCCAGTCACCGAATTTGGCGTGAGACGATAGTAAAAAAGAAATTTATCTAGTCTCTCTTGAAAGGAACCACTTTTATTCTTCCTCATTGCATCTTTCATGGAACGAACAGCTCGTTCCGCTATTCCATTCGACTGCGGGTGGTAAGGTGCTGTTCGCACATGGGTTATGCCATTCTTACAAAGGAAACCAGAAAATTCATCACTGGTAAATGAAGTTCCATTATCACTTACCATTGTTCTCGGAAGTCCAAATCTCGCAAAGATTGAACGTAACGCAACAATAGTTGTAGTTGAAGATGTCAAAGCAACAGGAATAGCTTCCAACCACTTGGTGGCAGCATCAACAACTAAAAGGATCAAGCGATTTTCAAATGGTCCTGCATGGTCAATATGTATCCTGCTCCAGGGATCATTTGTAAAAGGCCAGGGGGCCACAGTAGATGGAGGTACTGCAGCTTCAACTTGGCAGAGAAGACAGGATTTCACCAGTTCTTGGATGTCTTTATCCATGTTTGGCCACCAAACAGACTGTCGAGCCAGAGCCTTTACAGCACATATACCTTGATGACTTCCATGAAGCTCAGAGAGAACATACCTTCTGAATTTTTGAGGCACAAAAATCCTACCACCACGAAAAATTAGACCATCTTCCACAGACAGTTCTGCACGACACAGCCAGAAAGGCCGTATTTCTTCAGTAACAGTCTTAGGCCAACCTTGAAGTATATACCTTTTCACTTGCACCAAAACATGATCTGATTGCAATTCTCTTTGGCAGCGATATCTGGTAATTGGACTCTCGTCTATGGCTTCCAATAATAAGACAATATCTGCTGGCTTGGGCAGATCTGTACAAGTAGTGTGTAAGGGCAGTCTGCTGCAGGCATCATCATTACCATGGGAACTACCCTTACGGTACACAATATGATATGAGTATGCCGATAAAATAAGAGCCCATCTTTGTATACGAGAAGCTGCCATAGTTGGAACAGGCTTACTCTCAGAAAACAAACTGACTAAAGGCTGGTGATCTGTTACTAATGTGAAAGGTTTCCCCAATAAGTATTTTCGGTAACGAGTGACACCAAAAATTAAAGCTAAAGCTTCTCTTTCAATTTGACTGTAATTTCGCTCTGCTTTGGTGAGCGAGCGAGAAGCAAAAGCTATGGGGCGATCACCTGCATCTGATGGATGTGACAAGACTGCTCCTACCCCATATGGACTAGCATCACATTCCAAATGCAACTCCTTGCCTTCGTCAAAATGGACTAACAATGATGAAGCTGTCAGTTTCTGTTTTGCTTTGCAGAAAGCTTCTTTTTCTAGTTCAGTCCATTGCCATGGTTGATTCTTATTCAATAGTCTATACAACTGTGCCAACATTGATGACATATTTGGTAGAAATTTAGCATAGTATGTGAGAAGACCTATAAAAGATCTTAACTCATCTACATTTGTAAGCTCTGGAGCATTCTTTATAGCATCTATTTTGGTCTGCACTGGATGCAAACCATCCTTGTCAATACGATGGCCCAAATATTCAACTGAGGACTGCATAAACGAGCACTTGAATGGATGAAGCTTAATACCAGCCTCTTGCAAAGTAGAGAGGACATTCTTCAAATTCTGCAGGTGCTCCTCCTCAGAGTCTCCTGTTACAAGTAGGTCATCTAGGTAGCATCGAGTATTTTTAAGACCTTGAAGCAACTTGTCCATCTCTCTTTGGAATACTGCAGGAGCTGAGGCCACACCAAATGCCAAACGGGCATATCTAAACAATCCCTGATGAGTATTAATCACCAACAACTCTTTAGATGGCTCATCCAGTTCCAATTGGCAGTATGCCTCAGATAAGTCAATTTTTGAAAATATCACTCCCACCGAAAGGCTAGCAAATAAATCCTCGATATTCGGCAATGGATATTGCTCAAGATCTGTCGCAATGTTTACTGTCAGCTTGAAGTCACCACAGAGACGAATTTTCCCATTAGCTTTCAGAACTGGAACCACGGGTGTAGCCCAATTCGAAGATGATACTGACTCGAGTACACCTAGCTGCAACAATCGGTCAATCTCGTCCTCAATCTTTTTCTTGTAAGCATAAGGTACAGGGCGAGCTTTATAAAATTTCGGCTGAACAGACTCTTTCCTGTTCAAATGAACCTTCACCCCTTTCAACTTTCCTAAACCATCAGAAAACAGTTCTTTATGCTCATTCAAAATAGCCTGCAGAGTCATGTCAGACTGAGTAGAATGGATTAAATTTGTAGACATTGACTGTTTGATGTCATTTAGAACACCAAGTTTACCAATCCAGTCCCTGCCCATCAATGTAACAGAACATTGATCAACAACCAATATAGGTAGCTTTACACACTTTGTTTTGTACGTGACATTAACATCCATGATGCCAGAAATTTTTAAGCTGTGTTTGGTGAACGATCTTAGTTTAACGTTCGTCTTCTGCAACGGAGGTAAAACTTCGCTCTTTTCTGCATAAAAAGAAAAAGGCATGATGGAAAAAGGAGCACCAGTGTCCACTTCCATGTTCAATGGCACACTTTCTATTTCCACACGCACCTTACAGGGTGGAGGAGTATCGTGCAAGGTACTTAATGTAAATACGTCATACGTATCACACGCAGCAGATTCAGGTACCACCTGATGCACTTTACTGCCGGAACCTTTACCTCTTTTCTTTCTTGCAGGTGCCTTTTTTACTGCCTGACACATCTTGGCTATATGCCCAGTCTTACTACACGAGTGGCACTTACTCTTACTAAATTTGCAATTTGGAGATTTATGGCCTTTTTCTCCATAAGAGTAACATGTTAATGAAGAAAAACCAGCACTTTCCTGTTTCTTCGAATGCTTCAATAACAGCACGTCTGTCGGTAATGTTTTATCACTATGTAGATCAGAAGCATTTCTTGCTGCAGCTTCCATCGATAATGCTACTTCTGCAGCCCTTTCAAAGGTTAGATCCCTTTCTGACAACAGCTTCTTTTGAGTAGCCACATCTCCAATTCCGCAGATCAGTCTGTCTCATAACATCTGAGACAACGTGGCGCCAAAATTGCAATATCTCGCCAAACTTCGAAGATCCGCCACAAAAATTGCAACCGATTCCCCAGGCTTCCTTACCCTGCAGTTGAAGCCAAATCGTTGCACAATTTCGGATGGCGGCGGTTCAAAATGTTCTTGCAACACTTTCAAGATTTAGTCTAACGATTTGCTAGTAGGTAATTCAGGTGCCAGCAGGTTTTTTAGCAAACTGTACGCTTCCCACTACAGAGAGGAAAATTGCTCTCTTGCGCTCATCATTGTTCACTTCATTAGCAATGAAATACTGTATAAGTCTTTCTGAATACTCACAAAAAGATTCTTTACCAGCTTCGAACTCACCTAACGCTCCGAAATGTGCCATAGTGCACACGAGTAGTCAGCGCCGAATTAGGCCTAACTCACTTCGTTCGATAACTAACTCCTAAATGCCATCCTCGTCGCCACTGAAATATCTTAGGTTCATGCTAGGAGTAGTTTGGGAAAGGACGAGAAGCATTCATAAAGAATTATATAAGTTTATTACATTTAATATTATGCATTTCTGTCATGCTTCATATGCTTCAAATCAAAAAAGTTATCAACAAGGCTCATGCCCCTTACAGCTGCTTCCGACCTTTAATAAACTCCTGCTCACCACTTCCCTTAAACATTAAGAAAACACTATACACTATGCGTATAAGACCAATCTTAACCTATGCATGCCCCGCCTGGGGATGCATTAAACAAACCCAACTAAAGAAACTAGAAGTTGCTCAAAATAAATTTCTAAGACGAAGTACTGGTGCCTCATATTACCTCCCAAACAGTGCCATCAGAAACGACCTTAACATCAGCACTGTCAATGAATTTATCAGTAAGCTAAATATCTCATTCTTCAGTAAAGCAAAAAATCCTGATCCAGCAGGCTTCAATGAAATACTGAATAAAGAATTAATACCAGATATGAAACTTTATTACCCAATAACGTCATTCCTATCGTCAGATTGTGTTCTTTCAAGGCTCTATAAATATTTCCCCTCCCCTCATCCAACTATGGATACTCCCAGAGAGGTGAAGTGACCTTCATGTGATCGCCGACTCGGGAGTATCCACCCCTAGTTTTATACCTAACTTGTCCTTTTATAAGCACGACAACAAGTATAAACTTATGTCAACCAGTGCTTCTGCTATTTCTCTTGTATTTATTGCTAAACACAGTACTCTAGTCGCCCACGGGCATCAACACAGACGAAGAAGTGGAGTGCCCGCTCAGCGGGCAGAAACTTCGTACTACATCTAAGCCTAAGCCTCCCACCACATTTAGGAGTGAAGTTTTGATTACAAGAAATTTTGTGATTTGCGAATGAGAACAATATTAATGACTTTGCTATTTAATGACTACCTATTGTACCGAGAGCGACACTGAAAAATAATCATTAGAAGTATTTTTGTGGAATTTGAAGAATTAGTTCATAAAAAGCAAGAATACTGAGCAGTTTGGATGTAAGCTTTCAGAGATATTAAAATAAGGAGTGACTGATTACACCACTAGCAGCATGACCATTTTAAGTTTAGATCTGATAAAAGAAGACTGATTTACGTCTTAAAATAAAGTCTCTAAAATACCCCATATTGTAATCAGAAATAATAATTTCAATTGGAGGGAATTTAGTAAACTTGAGGAGAAAGAAATTAATGATTACGCACAATTATGACCCATAAAATGAAGATAGGTGTCGTATCATAACCCTATTAAAAGAAAACAATGTATACCGCCACACCTATAGTTTACCGGAAGAGGGAACCTTTAGTGTCGTCATTAAACAAATCCTGAAGGAATGCAATGCTGAATAAGTGGAAAATGAATTATCACAAAATCAATCAGTGATTAACGTTACGCAAAAGTATGGGAGAAACCAAGGGAAAAAAATTCCTATGCCTCAAATTTTTGTTTAGAATGGCAGTTAAAATAGAAGAATATCGAAAATCTGATGGCCTCTCACAGTGTCATCGCTGTCAGAATTTTATCCATGGTCTAACGACTATGTAACCACCACCCGCCCCATTGTGATAAATGTGATAGGGACAACAAAACCATTGACTGCAGAAAAGCTATAGAAGAAAGCACAAAATGCTGTCATTGGGGTGGGGCACTTTTGGCTAGCTATAGCAAATTCCCAAAGTATGAGAGTTTCATAGAGAAAATCCACTTTAAAAATGATAACAAAAGATCTTTTGATAACAGAAGCAGATTCAACAAAATAACTGCACGCACAGGATTCAGCTAAGCTAATGCAGTTCAAAGTAATAACATACGACAGCCTCTAATGAGGAATCCTGAAGTACTATTACAACAAGCAGTGGAAGCCAGTACCAACCTCGCAAAATGCATGCCCATTTTTCAACAACACCTTTTAAATAATTCACAGACTAACTTAAACCAAGGAGCCTCAGACAATAGCCATGTGTTGAAAACTTTCCTCCACCCCACTAAAAATAGCCCTGTGGAACATCAACAACCTCTTAACCAAAGTCGTTGAATTTTTAGACTTCATAGCGAATTTCAACCCAGACATTATTGCTGTCGCAGAGACACAAAGTCTAGTCATAGACAGAAAGTGCCAAACTATAACACTTTTTAGTGTGATCGCATTATCTGTAAAGGTGGCTGGTGCGCGATATTTATTCACCAAAAATTTCCATTTATAACCTGAGAACTGACAACAACTTTGCAGAAACATCTATCTTACTGCAAATCAACAGCAGAATTATTAAAATCTCCTGCTTTTATATTCCCCCTTCAAATGAATTTTACTGATTTTTTTCAAGAAATTATTTCCACCCAACCTTCAGACGATAAGCATTCGAAGACATCAGTGCAAAAAATGATATCTGGGGATGTAGAAAAAACAAACTCAGAAGACAACTACATCAATTTATCAAAGAATTCGGCATTACTGTTTACGCCCCTGAGAAATCTACATACCTTTATCACTAAGGCTGACATACACCCAATGTTTTAGACGTTATGCTAACCAACTTAGACTCACCATTTCCCATCGATACCCTCTATGAACAAAGCAGTGATAACTTCCCAGTCTGGATTACATGCTAACCTCAAGAAGCAAGATAATGATCAATTTAACTAGACATACTCAGAGATTATTGATGTGGCCGAAGCTGTTTTAGATACTTTTGGACAAATTTAATTTTTATTGCACTACTGGACAAGAAAACAACAAGACATACTGGAGTCTCCTTCTCACCGATACTAATGATGATTTGGCACTCAGCTCAAATGAAGATATAAACTTCTTTATAAATAACCATGCCATAACCCAAACACACGAAGTGAACTCATCTCTACTAACCTTAATAATTACAAACTGCCTTACAATATTAGAAACATTATCAAAGAGAAGCAATTTTGCTGCAGTTAGCAATTTTGTCTCTAAATGAATGACCAAGTAAACAGTATTTAAATCTTTTATTTCCATAATGAAGTTGAAGTATTTGTTCTAAGGGTGAACAGTTGTATTACATGGTCATCAGCGAAAAATAAAATGCTTATACCTGGGACATATTTCCATTCTGGAAAAAGTTAATAAAAATGTGATACCCTGGAGTGGATATTAAAGTTTTAAAAAAAAAATTAATAGTAGACCTCAAATTGCTTCATTTTATCTAGTGATCGCAAAAAGCTTTTGAGTTATCTTTATTGGCAGTAAATTCCTTAGAACCTTTTCTTATTAGGTTCATTTTTAAGTGTTCATCAGGGACAAAACATTTATGGACCTTTATACATTTTTCCGAAAGTCTAATATTTCTGGGGCATTTATATGAATGCCTTACTTTGATATAGAATTTTGTCAAGTGCATGTGCTTTACGCAAATCTGTGCAGTCAAATCTTAAGAAGGACAGAAACGAAGCATGTTATTAAGTTTATGAAAATTATCCCAAAAGGGGTATAGATTATTAAAGCGTATTAATCTGTATCGTACACATTTTTAAAAGAAAACAAGCTACAAACTTTTGTCAAAAAAGAAAAATCTTTTCCCTGCTGCCACTTTTCAGCTTTTGTCGTAATGTTTTTAAAACAATGAGCTAAACAATTAAACTCGTATTTTCTGCCATTAAATGTTTTGAAATTTCAAAGCAAACAGATATTACTTGTACTTATGTGGTCATTAGATAATATAAATACAGAGAGCGAACCAGTAAGGTCAAAGTTCTCCGGGACGTCTCGTTGGTCGAAGTATTTATTTCTATGATATGAGGTCAGTCAGAAGTAGTTAATTATGACCTAAATAATTCCTCAGGGGGTTTACTTGTGAGTAAACACGGGTGTCACAATCCCGAGGTACCCCAGTGATTGTTTTATTTAGATTAAGGTTATACAAATTGCATAGGTTATACAAATCATGAAAGTAAAAAATGGCCATAGGGTAATTGATGAAGGGAATATAACTTCTCCAGTATTTGATTAAAAGTTATTAAAGCGATTAATCTGCATTGTACACATTTTTGTAGAAAAACAAACTACAAACTTTTGTAAAAAAAAGAAAATCTTTTCCCTGCTCCAAGGTCAGTCAGAAGTAGTTAATTATGACCTAAATAATTCCTCAGGGGGTTTACTTGTGAGTAATTGATTTGTGAGTAAACACGGGTGTCACAATCCCGAGGTACCCCAGTGATTGTTTTATTTAGATTAAGGTTATACAAATTGCATAGGTTATACAAATCATGAAAGTAAAAAATGGCCATAGGGTAATTGATGAAGGGAATATAACTTCTCCAGTATTTGATTAAAAGTTATTAAAGCGATTAATCTGCATCGTACACATTTTTGTAGAAAAACAAACTACAAACTTTTGTAAAAAAAAAGAAAATCTTTTCCCTGCTCCAAAAAATCAAACAAAAATATTTTGCCTTTGTTTTTCTTTAATTTCCTTTTTCGTCCTGATTTTTGTCTGTCCCATTTTCTGTGGATTTCAAAATGTTTGATATGAATAAATGAAGGACTTATATTTTCTATAATTAGTAATGTTTTATTTAAAAATCTCTTAGTGTGGTATTTTCACTAATTATATACCTGGTTCAGGCATATAATCATACCCACAGGATTCATGGTTTTACGACTCATTTTATGGAAAAAAAATTTTATGGTGATGAGTAAACGGTGTATATATATATATCCGATTTGTCAACTTTTTTAACTGTTTATATCATAATGGTAAATTTTCATATATCATTACTGTGTCAGTTCCATAACCAAATGATATGCTTTTCTAAGCAATATAATAGCAAATTGGCAGAATATCTCAATTGTATTAGATAAACAGTTAGATGAATCAAGGACGGTTAATTAAACTACGGCTCATAAAACAGCAAACTCAATTAAAGTAGCTGAAATATCAATGTTATATTTCGCAAACAGACCAAGTTCTTTGAACACATGAATGCAGTTATGCCCAAAATCCTCAAAGAAAATAATTTTTCGTAGGTCTTTATTACTTAAAAATTAAAATTTCTTTAAAGAAGTATGTGCTTTTTCTAGAAAAATAGGCCGACAATGTAATTAGAAAAAAGGGTTTCGTCACGTTGGTATAATTTTTATCATTACTCCTTCAAAATAAATCTGTAAAAAGACTGAACAATATCTGGAAGTTATTACACGCTCTGTGTCAGGAATATAATTTCAAAGATGATGCATCCTGAACTAGCTGAGAACTTTTCAAGTGGGGGAAGTTTGTCAAATTTTTTCCACTCCTTCAATTGCAAGTGTAAACTGTAAAATAGCTCTGAATTGTCCGTTACAGCCCTGTGACTGAATATAAATTATCACCCCAATTAAACTAAAAACCACTATTAAGAACTGCAAACTGCGTGTGGATTGGCCACTGCGCTTAACACACAAATACTTAATTCCAAGGAAGCATCCCTACAATGCAATTTTTGTTGGGAGTCTCTTACATTGAAGCATTTTTTAACTCTATGCTTACAATTTAATAGACAGTATCAGACTTAATCCCCCAAATTTAAGTTACACCTTAGCCAAACTTAATGCTTTATCTTAAAGATTCTGTGTTTTATAATTCGATTGAGCTCTAAATTTTTACGTGTTGACCAGTTTAAACGTTATTGTATTAATTTAAACCAAGCTACAAAAATTTTAATCTAGTCTTAGGCGCAGTTTTAAGCATCACTCCATTGCCATCTATCTATTGAAGTAAGCCTTTATCTTAATGAACATTTCCACTTGTTGCAAAGGTATCAATATCAAGTAACACATTTTGCTTTCGTTAACTTAAGATTGGCGTTGAGAATTTTCATCGATATTTCAATTCTCTTTTATTTGATGAATAAATATTGCCAGCTAAAGCTGCAACCCACATAACTTTAGCAGCTGGTGTAGCCATATTAAGTGTCGTTCAAATAAAAGTTTCCTAACCCATGGTGGAACGATGAATGCAGACAAGCACCTTAAACTCTCAAAGTAAAGCATGGAAGAAATTCCGTCGTTATCCAATTCTGATTTGTTCATAATTCACTACAAAATCTATAGATCAGGCTCACTCGTTTTTTGCTTTGACGTAATTAAGAAAATAACAGATACTTTAACAAATAGCAGATGGAATGGGACACAAAGATCTACAACAAATTTGAAATCGGACCGTAGGTCACCCCTTTTAAAAGAAATAATTCCAGAAAGGTTATTAGCATTTCAAACAGATTACGAATTGGCCATATATGATTGATAATCATTCATATACATCAATCATTGACGCTTTTCACTGAAAGAACTATCAGCCGTTTGCTCTAGTTGCAGAGAACCATAAAGAAAATCTTGACACTGTTCTAATTTAGAAATTAAGAGACGTCGTTATTTTAATAATGATTTATTTTCCCATATTTTTTAAACTTGGTACAACTCTGCACCAAAACCTTATTGACATTCTTAAAGATAAAGGCTACTTCCCTTCACATTAAATTACGGTTTTATATGGACTAAGTACTCGGTGCAATGCATCCTGATTTGGCGCCAAAAAAGATAAACAACCATATCATTAAATATGTATCTCACAATATATTTGACCACCTGTGCATGTAAACAAATAGTACTGTTATATAAATACTCGATTATCACTAGATGATAAGTTGATATTCCGGTAAAAGTTAAAAAAATATTTTTGCATGTAATTATAATTCAGTTATCACTTCCTTACTTCTTAAGAAATTCCATCGGGAAGGGGGAGGTAGAAAACAATAACGATCCAACTTAACACCTCTGCATATAAACAAATATCGCTAATATATATAAATGCTTGATTATCATATGAAGATGCGCTTAAATTATAGCACAAAATATAAAACAAATATTTTGGCATGCAATAATAATTTGGTTTTCCCTTCCCTACCACCGTGAAAATTCTTCCGAGGAAAGAATAAAAATTGGCAAATATGATACAGAATTTCTTTTCTCTAACTACTTCAATACCCAAAGACTAATGTATTGCTAATTTTTTCAGTGTTTGTGGATTTGGAACAAGTTTTTCTTAAATAGGAAAATAGATACCATCGTTATAAGATTTTTTTAAAAATATCGATTGCTAGTCAAATAACCTATAGCTTCATTTTAGTACAAAATTGAATCACAAAATATCCAGTATCTATTTATTGGTTTTGTAGGTTAGCATCCTTTTTTTATCTTTAAAAAGCAAACACAAATGACAATTTCCAAGCTGTATTATAATCCCATGCTCAACGCTTTGCCAACCTTGAAATTGTGTTAGTTTCGTGTGAATAAACGTTCTCTATTAAAATGATAGCGAAAAGACTCTGATGCTATGTGTTGTACAAGCATAGGCCTATCTTGACATTTGCCACTGTGTTATCTCGAAGGTGTGTGATCTGTAAGTTTGTAATTAGTAGAGAGCCAAGGAAACGTCACCCTACTTTCTTTTCGGAATAAATCTAAATTAGATAATGCTCGACTAAGGAAATGATCGAAATTTTTTGTTGTTAATCAGCAACATAATCAAAAGCTACCGTATAAAAAGAGTTGAAGTAACACTGTCATAGGCTTGAGTCTTACCTCTGAAAGTTACACAATGTCTATACGTTCGTTGTGCATTTTTAATACAGATGCTCCATATGTCTACTTTTCCCATTTGAGGTTTAGCGAAAGTGCAAAATTGGGACAATGTTGCTTTCCTTATACACTATGTATCTATCGAAGTACATGAAGAAGACTGCAGGTTAAAATACGACATTTTTTTTTTTTTGCAGAACCGTCAGTTGGTTAAATATGCTAGTATTAAACATAGAACAATGGAAAATTTGGTTTAGCCCGTAGTAAATAAAACTTTTTTTAGAATTATTATTGGAATTTTTAGTAGATAATAGAATGTAAAATATTTATGGCAATTGGTTACCCACATAGCCGCTTTTAATTGTTCGCTGTTAGACATATAAAAGGACTGTTGTCGCATTTTTTTTTATCAAATACAATAGGCTGGTGCTGATGGTATCTACCGTAACATTTTTTCAACTAATAATATCCACATTTTGATGCATTATTAAGCATTTTCTTTCATTTCTAAATACTTTTATGCTACAATTTTCTAAATATGCATTTACTAGATTCACCTGTATCATAGTACCTGTTCAGGCAGCATAGAAGCTTAAAGAAATTTAATAGCTGTGTTATCTTACACTAAGTTCAATTCAATGTCAAATAGTAGCTGTAATAATTTTGGCGAAGTGAACTTTTAAGCCCTCAACATTGATTACAATGGTATTTGTTTCTTACTCGTCACCTTGGAAGGATATCGGAAACATGTAGGCATTCAGTAAAAGAGTAGAACTATTCGAGCTCAATTTATTTCAGTGTAGAAATAGAGAGATACACACATCCTGACTCTTTTTATTTACTTGCTCCAAAAACACCGTTATTATAAGTATTTGACGTAAAAGTGCAGCCCATTCACGCTTTCTCCATCTCGCACCGCTCCTTTAATAATTTTTGCATTTTCTTCAGTTGAAGGAATCGCCGCATAAACAAATACTGAAGTAACACGTTTTGTAAATACAAAAACAGAGTACTATCAATCAAAGCTAAGAAAAAAATTACTATAATCAAGTAACGAGATATCTATACTTTTGCATAATATTATCACTGTAATATTATACAGATATCACAAGACTTTAAACGCATCTCATACTTTTCTCGGCATTCTACCAAACTGATGAATATGCTTACGTAACCACTCATTTATAAATGGAAATGATCCATTTCTCTTCTCACCCTGCGAAAGAATGCTCAGAATCATCAATATATTGGGTAGCATAGCTATTTAATAATGAATGTGCTGGAAAATATCCTGAATACAAATTACTATCTTAATAAACATACACCTCAATTTTCTTTTAAGGGGTAATTCTTAAAAGTTTTCTGTTTCAACATTCGTGTGCTACGTTGATAGTTCTATCAATTAACTGTTTCGAATTAAAAATTAATGGGCAATAGATAAGTTACTTCATCGGCTTAGATAGTATTGAGAAAGGCTGCGCACGATTGGTGTTATGGCAAATATTAGAAAAAGACATTTTAATGAAGTGAGAAAACTGTCTTTGAAACATGTGGCATATATATGATTAAGAAGGCAAAGACTTGGTCACTCTTACCTTCCATCACTTGAACATTCCATTTTCTGACTAGAAGTCGTAGCTTCTTTCTGTGAGAGACCAGACTCTCAAAAAGCGTGGCTACCCACTACAGAGAAAATATGCCCTAATAATCTATTTCTGAAGATAGT
The DNA here is from genome assembly GCF_982258835.1 of Parasteatoda tepidariorum. Classification (NCBI taxonomy): domain Eukaryota; kingdom Metazoa; phylum Arthropoda; class Arachnida; order Araneae; family Theridiidae; genus Parasteatoda; species Parasteatoda tepidariorum. The sequence continues at coordinate 118,479,088 of NC_141756.1, read as the reverse complement.
GGGCATTCTTGATTAAAAATTATCTACATTAGATGCTTAAGTCGTTGTCGCTTTTAATTAATATACTGCTCTGAAATATCAATGCTATTATGATTTTTCTCACAAAACGATTCAAACATTTGAGGGACAAATTCATTTCCTGCTTTTGGCTTGATCTTGAATCTTTGCTAGGTGACCCAATATATCACAATCTTATCAAAAGAATAGGATTATATTCATTGTTCAAAAAATAAATGTAAATCTTTAACCCAATGGCTGGCACAGGATGGTTAGTTCTAGATCTAGTTATCTTCCACCAACATATAATAAAATAAAATTGTTTTAATTCAAAAACTAACAATACGCTTTTATATATTAAAATATTACCTCTTGTGGTTAAAAAAAATGAGTGAGCTAGCTTGTGAATTATTTTAGCTCAGTAGCCAAAACATGCCTTTCAGCATTTTTAAAGTTTAGCTGTGATAAAAACCAAAAGCTTAGATGGTCCTTTGATTCCAGCTTAAAAAGAAAAATGCTGATCAAATATACGTTTCTTATTTCTATCTTATATTTATTTTGGCTCTTTTTGAAGGAATTGTCCAGTATTGTATAATAAGTTGGCTCTAATATTCTTCCTTTTTGCATTGGTACAGAAAATAAAGTAAATTTTATAAAATATACCAAATGATGACTTAGAACAGTTAGTTGGAGTAATTGTTAATGTGATAACTAATAGCTTATAATAATAAAGTAGCGCTCTGCTGTTTATTCAAAGCTATGAAGATCCAGAAGTGGTCATTTTCTGGAATTTTTAAATAGTTGTGGATGAAGTATAGTTGTGATAAAAAAACCAAAAGCTTAGATGTTCTTTTGATTTCAGCTAATTTTTTTTTTAAAGAAAAATGCTGATCAAATATGCTGTTGACACATTTTGATAATTGATATTTATTATGACTAATTGATACCAATGCTTCAGCTAGGCTTTTCTTTTACACTGAGTTCAATGCATTTAGAATATTTATGCCATGACAAGCTAGGTACGCAATATATTAATGTAATTTTTTTAATTAACTTACGAAAACTGTCACATTATAATTTTCTGTCAAAACTTACTTTAGATACACAATTAATATAAACATTTCAGGAAACATTATGAATGATTAATTTACTCATTTAGAATTATCATAGAAAAACATTTTATTCTCTAGGTAAGTTCAGCACTTAAATTTGTTAAACTGAATTTTAGTTAAATTATTTTTGTCGAGCATTTAGTAATTCAAGAGGTGTACAAGATATACTTTTTTTCTACATAGTCTGCCAAAAAAGTAAAAACCAACTTGAATAAAGCTCAAAAAAAAAGTTCAGAATACTAATGTCAGATCCTCTAAGCAAGGATCTTTCTCAGAGTCTAAACTCAAAATGACAGTAGAAAAGTAAAGAGATAAACATGTACAATAGGGATGGAAAAGCAAAATTAAAACGAGTGATTAAAAAAACAGCAGTGCAGCTGTTTTGATGGAAACCCTAGAGTACAAAAGATCAAAATAGAGTAGATTTTCAAAATTTTAGAAAAGGTGTGATACTAGCAAGTTACTAAACCTCTTAATGGTTGCAGAATCTTAAAGAAAGCGACTATAAAAGTGTCTTATTTTTTATTGAAAACGATTATGTAAAACTAAATGTATATATTAATTTTTGACATGTTTTTAGACTTTAAAATAAACTATCTCTAAACACACATTACAAATATGTCTAGTACTGTCATATGGTATAAAGACTGGGACATAAACATGATTCCGGCATAAAATATAAATCGATTTAATCTTTTAAACTCCTCCGCACAAAATCATCACACAGAGAGAGAAATACATCGAGGCTGAAACTTTGACCGGAGCAAGAAGGTTTAATTTTTCAAAATGGAATATGATTTATAATACTAAAGGTCAAGATATGAAGTTGAATGCTTATAGCAGCAGAACCTATGATTAGAGCTCCAAATCTAGAGCAATAGAAGATCGTTTAGTATCCTCATTTCTACAGATATTTTATGTTCTTTGAGTTTAAATTTAAGGATGAATTTAATTTGCCGAATATACGCAAGAACTCGCTTAAAAGAAATTTATAATTACTCTTGCTAATAATAGATCAATAGTTCTATTTTTTTATCAACAATATTTTTTAATGTTCGTATAATTTAGTTTGTTTGAAGAGAACGGAACTACTTTAAATCTAAATTCATTCAAAATCTGAGCAACTAATTTTCGTTTAATAAGGTAAAAATAATCAATTTATTTGAATTAGATAGCTTCTTGGGTTAATATTCTGTAGAACGAATAAATAATATTCGATGGAAATCCACGGTCAACAGCAATACAGCTTTAAGCTAAACAAGTTTTTTTTTTAGCTTATAACGATTGGAACAAATGTCAGAAGCCCGATATATAAAAGAGCGTAAGGTAGCAATCTTTTGTTTAGGAGGTTAATGGATACCGATGAACAGTAGTGAGAAATTCATTGCAATTGCGAATAAGACTGTCTAATTAAATTAAACATTTTTTTTATCTTGTTTAAACGTGAACTAAAGGCGATCCAGTGAATACATAACATTGAAAATATGATTCATGACCATCAATATCTAACAATCGTCAATAACAGGTGAATATCATTAAGCAAAGTATATAATGACGCAGATCCCTTTAAACGGGGTTGAAAAGATTACCTTTTGCTACTGAGTTCACAATCATATGCTAATATTTACCTTTAAAAGTGTACTGCTCTAAGTAAATGCGAGTAATCGTCAATTTCAACTTGGCTAAAATTGAACTCTTTTTTTTTTTTTTTTTTAGTCTCTTTTAGATGCAATTAGAGCACCACTAATGGGAAAGTTAGTGAAATAAAGTTTGCATCAAAAGTGACTATTATGTTTTCATTTGGTTTGAATGTACGTAGCTCGTTAGCAAAATCATACCAGTTTTTGACAGTAAATAAATTTCAACTAGAAACTCTGGATAAACTTGAAATAAAATGCTTGGCTAATTTCTAAGAGGTGGTGCCAATATTGAAAACAATTATCCAAAAAGGAGCCTAAGCCTTATAACCTAACACAGTGTGAATTATTATACGCAAGAGGAAATTTCAGATTTCTATAGGAATAATGTCAGCAGTTTTGATGGCAGATATCATTTTCTGAAACTCGTTAGCTTAAATCTTTACGTAATATTCCATATGGGCCATCATCCATTAATTATTAGGATTTCTGTAGATATTTAACTTTGTCTGGAACTACAATTTGTTTCCTTTTATCCGCTTTAGTAATAGAATGCTACCGAGTAGCAATACTACTAATTAATACTACCAATGATACCGAGTACTAATATTAATTACTTTTGAATACTAATGAATAATACCAATATCGAAATTTTTAATTCAGAAAGAGCAGTTTTCTTAGGGCCGAGAATTTTGACAGTCAAATGCTTAATTGATTCTTTTTTGCAGTTCTGACATCACTAAATACGAAAGCTCTTTTAACAGAAAAAATCTACTTTGGTATTAAGGAAGGGGGGAAGTAGAATAAAGTTGTTATCTAAGAGCGATGAGTACGTTGTTATTTAACGTAACGGAAGAAAAATTGACAACAGAATTTTGTTTAACAGGTGTTTAAGTATTAAGTTCAGGAATATGATTACATTTAAGAAATTTATTGAATTACTTTTCTGGAATTAGTTTGTGCATCAATTCTTCACCAAGAACGTCGATCAATTATGTCAAAATTGGAAGTAGAATTATTGATATTTATATGCATTCACGCTCAACAGTGGCTAACTTTTTACAAAATTTCTAGAAAGTAAAAACTTAAGATGAAGTTTGTTGTAAGGGTAAAAATATTTTAAAGATATGAATTTAGAATAAAATTTAATGCTCCTACAATGAATAAGGAATCTTAAGTAGTACAAGAGTTTGTTTTGGCCAGCCTTAAGTTCAAGAACATTGCGATTTCTTACAAGTTAATACGGTCCGCGAATGGTTAATTAAAAATGAAGTTTGTGAGAGTTGCTGCTGTGCTGGATTAAGTTATATTTCTTTTATGAACATGCGATTTTGATAAAAGAAATAATTCTGTTTTTTTTTTTTTTCATTTAAGGAAAGAGAGAGAAAACTCTATCACACCTAGGCAAGATTTTTAAAGATATTATGAATCATAAGTTAGTTGACTTAAATGAATATTATATTAATACTATAAGATCAGTATTATCCTTTGCAAATGTGGATGAAACAATACATACTGCTGCAACGGTGAAAAAGCTTGAATGGCAGAGAGTAGGGTACACGTACTACCCGAAAACCTAATAAATACCGAAAAGCTTTTTTGAAAAAATAATTTCGAATTAATATTATTTATATGATAATTGTAATTATTTAATGTTTTAATTACTGCCCTTAAATTGCCGTTGCAGATTTTCCAAATCTTTTTGCTCGTTATTGAAGTAGAGCAACCTGATATTTTTCAGCAATGTAAGAATTGCATGTGCGAAATTCTTCTGGCATTTCGCCAGTACTCAGAATGCTAAAAGTTTTGTAGATACATAAATTGAAAGAAGCTGTATAAAATGAGATTAAAATTTGTTTACATACTATAAGCGCAAAAGGTATGATTAGTGTAGAATACGCGAAGAAAAATTATGTATAGATAAAACGAGTTCCCCTCTTGAAGAAAATTAGATATGTACCCTTATTAATAAGCATGGCAAGCAAACTGAATACTATTTCGTAGCACAGTTCTATGTAACAAAAAAAATAGAACTGTTGAAGAAGTAACAAAGTCTGTCATCTCAACAAGCCATGCAACATTAGTCTGCATGGTTTGCAAAATAAGTGATGAAGGAATGAAAAATACTGCCAAGCTCGCAGAGATTAGGCTGGCGTCAGGTTTGTTTCCCGCAGCTGAAAATTTTATTACATTAAAATAAGGCTCGCTCATTAGCAAAAAAATATATTAACAGACTAGTTCAAAAGGTCTCATGAATACAATGTGGACCCAAATATTCTCCTCAATACAATCGAACTACGAAGAAAGTTTCTGGGCATTACATTTCCACACCATTATTTCTTCCAGAAAGAAATTCTAAGAAAATAACAGACAATAATTGTAGACGCACTTGCTGAAAGTTTCTCAGCAAATTTCAAAATGCAAACTACTCGTTCACATTACGAAATTACAAAATTTTTAAATGCCCATTTGCAACCTTTCGATGAATACAACACCCTAGCGAACACCAATGAACTAAAAAACAGTCAATTGATGATTTTCGGTTATACCTCGTAATGTCACACAAGAGAATTATCGAATGACAGCAACAGGCAATGAATAAAGTGCTATTATAGGAAGATGTAAACATTTCTACAATTTCTGAAGTATCATACGTACACGTTTGCCGAAAACGAAATATTCAACCTGATTCTGACGCAAACAGGGTTCTTATTGAAACAAAATTATTGAAAGGTACAGAGAGAGACGAACATGACATGCAATACTGAAAGAACACGCATAGTTGAAATAATAATGATAAAATAAATTTTATATAAACCCTTAATTGCAGTCCGGACATTTTATGATAAAAATACGATATTTTAATAATCGTTTGTTTTCATAGAACATTTTGTATCAGACAAATCAGTTAGAGAGATAAACGAAACTATCTCCATCGCAATGTTTAATCAATTCTTACCTGAGCGAAAGCCTAAGATCGATCGCAGGCACCTAACCACTCCAGTTAAGTAATTTGTATTTCATTGCTGTCTTCAGTTTTTTGATAGAAGAGATAAGGTCATTAAGTCAACTGTATTACCAATTGCTTATAGAATTTTATTGCTTGTAAAATTTAACTTCATTTTAACAATTTTTCTAATAGAAACTTAGGGGGGGGGGGGAGAAATATTTAGTTTCATTGCTGTTCGTAATAGGGATAGGAATTATGGGAGAGGTGTTGAAAAACGAGGAGCAAAATAGGGAAAATTGTAAAAGAAGTCGAAAATAGCTCAGTATTTTACTGAACATTATAAAGTTACTCTATGTTCTCTGAAATGACATCCAGTTTTGAAATAATTGTTTTCATATTCAAGCATAAAATTTGCCATAAATTATATCTCGTTATAGAAAAATTACTTTTTTTAAAAATCATTCATAAGCGCTGCTATATTTTTGAAACATTGTAGCAGTGTAGTTTTAATAATATATATTAATAGAAGTAATGATTTAAGGAATTATTTTAGCTGTCTATAACACAGATTATAAAACGTGCAAAGTGACGTCTATGGAAAGTGCACGTGCATTAAGTGGAAGATCAAGTATGAATTTTAAAAACGAATTATCGATAATTTATAATAAAAAAAATTCTCAAAGAATTGAGGCTTAAAGATAAAACCACCCTTTTAAAAATATATATAAATGTTTCAAAATTAAGTGGTAGACTCTTCTAACATTCATTTGAAACAAGACAAAGAGGTTGAAAAAGCATTGTTAATTTTTTCCTCAACTTTTGAAGTAATGCATCTTTGAATTACAACATATTATAAAATGTTTGTAATATGGCTGGCCAGACTTCTGTATTAAAATTTTCTTTATGCTTTTATAGACTAGTGACGGGCCGTTAAGTATAATATACACCATCATCTTCTGCTATATGAATATTATTAGTATTCCCATCACTGACTATGTTTTATATCATCACGTCGTTGATAACGAAGATCCAACTCTTGCTTTCGATGCTAGTACAGATAATGGGAACATAAGAAACGTAATGAATTTAATGTCAGTTGGATGTTTGATTTCTCAAACTGCCAATTTCTTAACCGATTCCCTTACTAATTTTTTTAGAGAAAAAAAAATGCAAAAAATCGTATTTTTTTATTTCATTAATAAATACAAGGAACTAAAACGAAACCTATTACACAAGCTTTAAGTTGAAAATATAAAAAAAATTATGCGCAAAAAACATTTAATTTACTATCAGCTTACTATTCCGAGTTGTCTCTGGCAAATGAAAAAAAGTTAAATATTAGTCTTTGTATGATAGTTTTTAAAGCAAGGAACAACACAAAGTGATACTTTCCAAAAACCAGTGAAGTGATACGCCATTTTTGTACTCTTTTTTTTTTCTTCTATGTAAATTCAGCAACCATCTTCTATATAAAATAACACGTGTAAAGTCCCACAATCCAACAGTAAAAGTCGCAAACAAAACTTGGCAAATTTCGAATCTCAGAGGATTATTAGTATTTTGCTTCCGGCCGAGTAAAAACGTGATAAATCAAAACGTACTGACGAATTCTGCTATGGCCGAGTTATCTCGGGATAATAAATATTTGCAATACATATACATACCCGAGTTACCCGACACGCATACATTGCATACTCAAGTAATCCTTCTAGGAGCCGCAGGTTGGACCTCCCCGATCTAAGTCATAATGGTCAATTTTCATTTATCATTACTTAGTCAGTTCCGTAATCAAATAATATGATATGCTTTCCTAAACAATATAATAGAAGAGTGGCAGAATACCTTTCGTATTAGATAAACAGTTAGAGGAATCAAGAATGGTTAGTTAAACTACGGTTCATATAACAGAAAACTTAGCTAAAGTGGCTGAAATATCCATGTTATATTTTTCAAACAGACCATAAATGCATTTATGCCCAATAGGAAAAAATGTGTTGGTTTCTATCTCTCAAATTTTAATTTTCTGTGAAGAAGTATGTGCTCTCTCTCAAAAGAAATTTCAACACGTTTATATAAATTTCCACATTACTCTTTCAAAGGATATTTGTACAAAAAATTGGACAATATTTGGAAATTATTACACGCCCTCTGTTAAGAATATAATAACCAAATTACAAATTTCAAAGGTTCCCAATCCTTCAATTGCAAGAGTAGAACTGAAAACTAGCTCCGAATTGTCCGTGTGATTGAATATAAATTATCTTATCTGCCTAACTGAAATAAAAACCACTATTAAGCACTGCAAACTAACATCACCATGCAATACACAAAAATAATATATATTCATACATCTTCCAAAGACTCTACTTTTGATAGTTGTTCAGAGTGAGAGCTGAACGGAACTTTCCTTCCAGTTCATTACATAACACTCACGAGTGATAGAGACCAGACTAGCTAATGTACTTAAAAGTGGTCAAATTTAAGAGATTGTAAAAAGTTCCATGACACAATAGACAGGATTTTATTTTTAGAATCAAATTAGGATTTTTTTATGTTAGCGGTATTGTTGAATTTTGATTTTGAAAACTTTTATAACCAAAAGTAACGCCTCTGACGATTGTTGAAAAGTGCTGGAACTTTAAAAGCCTACTGATGCACAATATCAGGGGGAATGTTTCATTTTATCAAAAACTTTTTAAATGTCTGGACCTTTTGAACTAAAGCTTACTGTTATCTCATCAGATAATTTTATTCAAAATAAAGATATACCATACGGGAGCGTCATAAGCACTGAATTGCTTTAAAAACAATTAACGAATTTTTATTTATTTCGCCAGAATCCGTGCATGGTGATTTATTCATCGTTGATTTTGAATTAACTTGCTAATCATCTGATATGCAAGCTATTGAAAGTCAGTTATAACAAACAAAAGTACAAAAATTGGCAAAACTAAAGGGATTTACATTTTCTGATTCATAAACTATAGTCAGTCCAACAGATTCCTGTGTTAAACAACGTCTATGAGATTGACTAAAGATAAAACATCTCCAATGATTTACAAAGTTATTTTTATGCTCAAATATGTAATTTTGACGACTTTCACATACTGTATACGGATGGTTCTAATTTTATAAACGTGTTGCTTGTGTTCAATAAGGAAGTGATATTAGAAAAACTACTGTCTAGCGTTTCTATTTTTTACCAAAATGATGTTCTGTTAGTCTGGCTCCCCAGTTTCTTTCAAACTAAATTTTTAAAATTTTTTTATTTTTCCTGTTGAGAACTTTTCATTGGCGCTATTGATGTTAAATTTACTCTACTTCTAAGCTTATACACCGAACTGTAACCTGAATAGATGCCTGTTACCTGGGCGGGTGCCTGCTGCAAACCTGTGTATTTTAAATCTTTCAATCAATTTTTTTTAACTAAAAAATCTTTTTTCCTTTTATAAACTTAAAATTTTTTTTTTACTAACCTAAACAGATATCTGTATCCAGAACAACTATTTTTAAGGGGTAAAATGTGTCTTCCTTTCTAAAAAATGCTTATCACACGCCTACTGCCGATCTGATTTTATAATTAACTGAGAAAACCATACAATGTGTCTCAAACAAAATTTTCTTAAACCATGGTGGAACAATAAATGTAGACAAGCACATTAAACCCTCAAAGTGAAGCATGGAAAAAATTCCGCCGTTATCCAACTAGCGGAAACTCAATAGATTTTGAGAAAAGCGTGAGCTGCAGCTTGAAAAGTACGATGGCGGATCCAAAGAAACTTCTGGATTCATCGTGTTAACAAAATACATTAAAAAAACTATTTACAGAAATTAGGAGAAAAATCCGAACATTGTATGGCCATTATAACACTTATTCTTTTTCAAATCTTAAAACCAAACTTAATAATTTTTATATGATGTTAAAGAAATAGTTCACAGCTTAGGTGAGAATTTTTCAAAGGTTTAAAATCAATTAAATTAATACCCTTCCTTCGAACAGTATAAATCTAAAATTGAAAAAAAAAACATTAAAATGTCCATAACTGCCGATTGATGGGTATAATTCTATTATTACACAAGTTGAGCTAAAGACTGCTGTAAAATTATCACGCCTGATCCTGATGATGGCATACTAAAAACTTTCTCAATCCCAACTTTTGAATATTTTAAAACTTCATAGCAAGTTTAAATGTGAGAGGACCTTTCCTCAAATTGGAGGAAATCGAATGAAATTCCTAATCTAAATATTACGAGAACTCCAAAACTAGAAAAGGCCCAAAGAATTCATCTAACTAAAAACCAAAATACATCTTATCTTCTAAACAGGGTGGATTCCGAAAATGCCATTGCATAATTCTGATTTGTTCATAATTGTTTCACTACAAAATCTATAGATCGTTTTTTGCTTTGACGTAATTAAGAAAGTAACAGATACTTTAACAATTAGCAGATGGAATGGGACACAAAGATCTACAATAAATTTGAAATCGGACCGTAGGTCACGCCTTTTAAAAGAAATAATTCCAGAAAGGTTATTAGCATTTAAAACAGATTACGAATTGGCCATATATGATTGATAATTTTTCATATACATCAATTATAGATGCCTTTTGCAAAACGAACTAGCAGCCGTTTGCTCTAGTTGCAGAGAACCATAAAGAAAATCTTGACATTGTCCTAATTTAAAAATTAAGAGACGCCGTTAGTTTAATAATGATTTATTTTTCCTTCTTTTCTTTTTGACCACCTACGCATGTAAACAAATAGTACTGTTATATAAAAACTCGATTATCACTTGATGATAAGTTGATATTCCGGTAAAGTTTAAAAAAATATTTTTGCATGTAATTATAATTCAGTTATCACTTCCTTACTTCTTAAGAAATTCCATCGGGAAGGGGGAGGTAGAAAACAATAACGATCTAACTTAACACCTCTGCATATAAACAAATATCGCTAATATATATAAATGCTTGATTATCATATGAAGATGCGCTTAAATTATAACTCAAAATATAAAACAAATATTTTGGCATGCAATAATAATTTGGTTTTCCCTTCCCTACCACCGTGAAAATTCTTCCGAGGAAAGAATAAAAATTGGCAAATATGATACAGGATATCTTTTCTCCAACTACTTCATTACGCAAGGACTTATGTATCACTAGTTTTTTCAGTTAATAAAAGTTTGGGGATTTGAAACAAATTTTTCTTAAATAGCAAAATAGATGCTATCGTTATAAAAAAATTTAAATATCGATTGCAAGTCAAATAACCTATAGCTTCGTTTTAGTACAAAATTGAATCACAGCATATCCCGTATCTATTGGTTTTGTAAGTAGGCATTCTTTTTTTCTTTAAAAAAGCAAACATAAATGACAATTTCATAATAGATCCAAGCTGTATTATAAATCCATACTTAACACGTTGACCTCTGTTCTACCAACATTGAAATTACGTCAGTTTCATGTGAACAAACCTTCTCTAGTAGAATGGTAGTCAAAAGACTCATACAATGCTATGTGTTGTACCTGCATAGGAATGAATGTCTTGACATTTGCCACTGCGTTATAGACAATCAAGAAGGTGTGTAATCTGTAAGTTTGTAATTAAAAGAGATCTATGGAAGTGCTCCCTACTTTCTTATCGGAATAAATATTAAAGGTTTCCCATCGCCAACTAATTCAATACTTTAGAGCTGAACCATTGCAAGCTTTTTAATGTAATCAATAATTGTTAGAGAATTCGCATTAAATATTTTTTAAATGGTTTAATAAGTTGGCATAATAAGATTTCTATTGCCAAGTAGACATGGATGCTAATTTAAGAATAGACCCTGGCTCAACACTACCCTAGTTACCAATAGCAGCAGAGTTATAAGATATATGATATATATTTTCCAGAATTTGTGCTAGATATATTATAAATTGCTCTACTTTCACTTCAATAATGAAGGCGTTATTCTGATTTCTTTTTATCGAGAACGGCTAAGAAACTGCTTTTCACAACTTATCTTTCTTTTATAAAATCCTTTAAATTCATCATGATTAGAAATCTGCCATTAAAGCTCATTTGTCTTTTAAGTAATGTATCCTGTATGCACTGTTAAATAGCTTTTTTTATCACTGCAATTCACTTCTTTACGGATTATTATATTTATAAAAATAAGATAATGATCAACTAAAGGTGGTGATCAACGTTTTTTTTAATTATTATTATTATTAATCAGCAATATTATCAAAAGCTTCCGTATAAAAAGCATTGAAGTAGCACTGTCATAGGCTTGAGAATTATATCTGAAAGTTACACTAGATCCAAATGTTTGTTGTGCATTTTTAAAACAGATGCGCCATGTGTCTCTTTCTTGAAACTGCTAGTACTAAACATAGAAGAAAGAAAAAATTGGTTTAGCAGATAATAAATAATACTTTTTTTAGAATTATTATTAGATTTAAGTAGATAATAGAGGATGGAGTATTTACTTCCATTTATGGCAATTGCCCTTTTAGCCTCTTTTAATTGTTCGCTCTTAAACGTATGAATGGGCGATATATATACATATATGGCCTTTTTCTGACAAAAACTATAGACTGGTGGCGATGGTAGTTTCCGTAAAAAAAATTTCATCCACTCCAATACTTTGATCCATTAATAAGCATTTTCTTTCATTTCTAAATAATTGTATGTTGCAATTTTCTAAATATGCATTTACTGTAGATTCACCTATATCATAGTATCTGTTCAGGCAGTAGAGAAGCTTAAAGAAATTTAATAGTCCTGTTATCTTGTACTAAATTCAGTTGAATATCAAATTATAGTTATAATAGTTTTGGCAAAGTGAACTCTTAAATCCTCAATATTGATTACAATGGTAACTGTTTCTTACTCGTCTTCTTGGAAGGATATAACAAAAGGAAGCATTCAACAAAAGAATAGAACTATTCGCGCCCAAATTATTTCATTGTAGAAATAGACACATGTTGACTCTTACTTGCTCCAAAAAACATCTTAAAGTGTTTGACATTGAAAGTGCAGCCCATTCACGATTTCTCTATCTTGCACCTCTCCTTAAATAATTTTTGCATTTTTTTTTAGCTTTAATTAAAGAAATCGCCTCATAAACACAAACTGAAGTAACACGTTTTGTAAATGCAAAAACGGAATACGATCAAGCAAAGCTAAGAAAAAATTACTATACTCAAATAACAAGATATCTATACCTTTTCATAATATTATCACTGTAATAATGTACAAATATCATAAGACTTGTAACGCGTTTCATACTTGCTCGGCATTCTACTAAACTGATGGCTATGCTTACGCAACCAATCATTTATAAATGAAATTTCTCTTCTCAGTCTGGGAAAGAATGCTCAAAAGCATCAATATATTAGGTAGCATAACTACTTACTAATGTATGTGTCGGAAAATATCTCGAATACAAGTTACTTGTGGTTGACTCTAAATTGTGCTGGAAACATCACGTTGAGTACATTTCTGATCGCATTACAAAACGCTTCTCCATCCTCAAAATTCTAGCTGGCTGCCTTTGGGGCAATGCAACCCTTGTTGCCACCTATCGTACCTTTATCCTTCCTATCTTCACGCATTGTTGTGAACCACTAATAACAATGTCTAAAAATTTGATGAGCAAACTGGAGGATATTCAAAACCAGGCCCTCAGACTCATTACTGGTGCAGTTAAAACTACACCCATTGATTCCAAGTTACTACTCACAAATATTAAACCACTGGAGGTTGTCTTCGAGGAAAAAAGCTTTAATTCTTTATGAAAAACTCCTCCATCTTAATGATGCTTTTTGGATGAACTATCGAAATTCTCCTCGAAATCTTAAAACCCAAAATGGTTTTGTTCAGATAGCCCATGGCGTCAGAGATGCTCTTCAACTTCCTGTAACAGTGAATAAAGCTATGAAGCCATGTAATCCACTACTAGTCCATGAGATTATGAAGTATCTGAACCTACAACTCCCGGTTCTCCAACGCTCCTGACGTTCTTCTCTCCCTTGCTCTGGAGACTCTAAATAACAGATTCCCAGAACCTGAATGGCTCTTTTTCAAATAACGAACCTACAAAACTAGAAAAAACCCAAAGTATTCATCTAACTAAAAACCAAAATACATCCTGTCTTCTAAACAGGGTGGATTCCGAAAATGCCGTTTCATAATTGTGCTTTGTTCATAATTGTTTCACTACAAAATCTATTGATCAGGCTCACTCGTTTTTTTGCTTTGGCGTAATTAAGAAAGGAACAGATACTTTAACAATTTGCAGATGGAATGGGTCACAAAGATCTACAACAAATTTGAAATCGGACAGTAGGTCAGCCCTTTTAAAAGAAATAATTCCAGGACAGTCATTAGTATTTCAAACAGATTACGAATTGGCCATATGTGATTGATAATCATTCATATACGTCAATCATAGACGCCTTTTATTAAATGAAATTGCAGCTGATTGCTCTAGTTGCAGAGAACCATTAACCATATCGAAAACCTTGACACTGTTCTAATTTAAAAATTAAGGGACGTCGTTAGTTTAATAATGATTTCTTTTTCCTTGTTTGTTTTTAACTTGGAACAACTTCGCACCAAAACCTTATTGATATTCTTAAAGATAAAGGATACTTCCCTTTACTTTAAATTATGATTTTATATGGAATAAGTACTCGGTGCAATGTATCCTGATTTGGCTCTTGCGCGAAAAAATATAAACAACCATATCATTGAAAGTGTATCTCACAATATATTTGACCACCTATACATGCAAACAAGTACTGTTGTATAAATACTCGATTATTATAGGAGGATGTGTTGATATTCTGGGGAAGTTTAAACAAATATTTTTGCATGTAATTATAATCCAATTATCACTTCCTTACTACTTAGGAAATTAATTCAAGAAGGGTGAGACAGAAAACAATAACTATCTAACTTACCACCTCTGCATATAAACAAATATCGCTAATATATAAATGTTTGATTATCATATTAAGATGCTTTTAAATTCTGGTAAAATATAAAACAAATATTTATAATGCAATAATAATTTGATTTTTCACTTCCATACCACTGTTAAAAAACTTCCGAGGAAAGAGTAAAAATTGGCAAATATGATACAGGATTTTTTTTCTCCATCTACTTCAATACCCAAGGACTGATATATTGCTAATTTTTTCAGTTTATAAATGTTTGGGGATTTCTCTATCTGTCACCTCTCCTTAAATAATTTTTGCATTTTTTTTAGCTTGACAGCATAAATACTGAAGTAACATGTTTTGTAAATACAAAAACAGAATACGATCAAGCGAAGTAAAGAAAAAAAATTACTTTACTCAAATAACAATGTATCTATGCCTTTTCATAATATTATCACTGCAATATTGTACAGATATCACAAGACTTGTAACGCGTTTCATACTTTTCTCGGCATTCTACCAAACCGATGACTGCTTTCGCAACCAGTCATTTATAAATGGAAATGTTCCATTTTTCTTCTCAGTCTAGGAAAGAAAGCTCAAAAGCGTCAATACATTGGGTAGCATAACTATTTATCAATGTATGTGTTGGAAAATATCTTGAATAAAAGTTACTGTCTTATAAACATACACTTCAATTTTCTTTTTAGGGGTAATTCTTAAATGTTTTCTGTTTCAACATTCGTGTGATACGTTGATAGTTCTATCAATTAACTGTTTCGAATTAAAAAAATAATAGGCAATAGATAAGTTACTTCATCGGCTTAAATAGTTTTGAGAAGGGCTGCACATGATTGATATTATGGTAAATATTAATAAAAGACTGTTGCCTGTCGGTGGATGATGGTCGGTAGGCAGATGTGGCGGTTGCCTGTCACAAACCTGGGCTGGTGCCCGTCACAAACCTGGGCTGGTGCCTGTCACAAACCTGGGCGGGTGCCTGTCACAAACCTGTGGCGGGTGCCTGTCACAAACCTGCGGCGGGTGCCTGTCACACGCCACTCAATTTTTGCAGCAGTCGAGTGTTGCCTACCTCTCCCTTTGAGGAAATATCAATTATCAAAAGTGTTCCGAAAAATTAGTCAGCGAAAATATTAAGAAATTCTCGAAAGTTTTTGTAATAACTTTTAAAACTTATTTCGATATTTTCCTAGCATATTTGTAGTTTATTCCCCAAATTAACAAAAAAACCAAAGGAACCAAATTAGAAAAAAAAAGTACGCAGTTTTGTTTTTAATTTTACATTAGTTAGAATTAGATACCTTATTAGATTAATATTCTGTTCAAGGAATAAATAATATTGGATAGAAATCCACTGTCAACAGCAATAGAGCTTTAACCTAAACAAGCTTTCCTTTTGACTTCCTTTTCCAACGATTGGAACAAATGTCAGAAGCCTGATAATAATAGAGCGTATAGAGGCAGCAATCATTTGTTCAAGAGGTCAATGGTTACCGATTAACAGAAGTGAGAAATTCATTGCAATTACGACTAAGTAAAGTAAGCATTTTTTGTAGTGTAGACATTTTAATGTAGTGAGAAAGCTGTCTTTAAAACATATGACATATGTATGATTTAAAAGGCAAAGACTAAGCCACTCTTGCCTTCTATCACTTGAACATTCCATTACCTTTCATCGTCTGACTGGAAGTCGTACCTTATTCTTTCTGTGAGAGACCCGACTCTCAAAAAGCATGGTTACCCACCTCTACAGAGAAAATATGCCCTAATGATCAATTTCTGAAGATAGTGGGCATTCTTGGTTAGAGTCTTAAGTCGTTGTCGCTTTTAATTAATATACAGCTCTGAAGTATCAATGCTATTATGATTTTTCTCACAAAACGATTCAAACATTTGAGGGACAAATTCATTTCCTGCTTTTAGGTTGATCTTGAATCTTTGCTAGGTGACCCAATACATCACAATCTTTTCAAAACAATAGGAATATATTCATTGCTTAAAAAATAAATGTCAATCTTTAGCCCAATGGCTGCCACAGGATAGTTATTTCTAGATCTAGTTATCTTCAACCAACATATAATGAAATAAAATTGTTTTAATTCGGAAACGATCAATACACATTTGCATATTAAAATATCACCTCTTGTGGTGAAGAAAAAATGAGTGGGATAAATTGTGAATTAGTTTAGCTCAGTAGCCAAAACATGCCTGTCAGCATTTTGAAAATACGTTTATTATTTCTATTTCATATTTATTTTGGCTCTTTTTGAAGGAATTGTCCAGTATTGTAAAATAAGTTGGCACTAATATTCTTCCTTTTTACATTGGTACAGAAAATAAAGTAAATTTTTTAAAATATACCAAATGATAACTTAGGAGATCTTAGAGTAATTGATAATGTAAAAACTAATGGCTTACAATTAATAAAGCAACGTTCTGTTTATTCGATGCTATAAAGATCAAGATGTGGTTATTTTCTGGGAAGCTCTAAATTGTTGTGTATAAAGTTTAGTTGTGATAAAAGCCAAAAGCTTAGATGGTCCTTTGAGTTCAACTAATTTTTTTTAAGGAAAAATGCTGATCAAATGTTGACACATTTTGATAATTGATATTTATTTTGACAAATTGATACCAACGCTTTAGCTAGGCTTTTCTTTTACACTGGGTTCAATGCATTTAGTATATTTATACCATGACGAGCTAGGTACAAAATATAATAATGTAATTTTTTTATTAAACTTAAGAAAATTGTCATATTATAATTTCTGTCAAAACTTACTTTAGATACACAATTAATATGAAAATTTAACGAAATATTATGAATAATTAATTTACTCATACAGGATTATTAGAGGAAAACTTTTTATTCTCTAGAAAAGTTTAGCACTCAAGTTTGTTTGAATTTCAGTTAAATTTATTCAGTTTATTTAGCAGTTTTTAATAACTTTTAAAACTTGTTTTGATATTTTCGTAAAATATTTGTAGTTTTTTCCTCAAATTAATGAAAACCCAAAGGAACCAAATTAGAAAAATAAAAATACGCAGTTTTTTAATTTTACTTTAGTTAGAATTAGATAGCTTATTGGGTCAATATTCTGTTGAAGGAAATCCACTGTCAACAGCAATAGAGCTTTAAGCTAAAGAAGTTTTTCTGTAAGCTTATAATGATTGGAACAAATGTTAGAAGCCCGATAAATAAGAGTGCGTAAGGCAGCAATCTTTTGTGTAGGAGGTCAATGGTTACCGATTAACAGAAATGAGAAATTCATTGCAATTACGAATAAGACTAAGTAAAGTAAGCATTTTTTTTCTTGTTTAAACGTGAAATAAATGCTATTGAATTCATAATACTTAAAACATGATCCATGACCATCAATATGAAACAATTGTCTATAACAGGTGAATTAATTAAAGTATATAATTTCATAATAAGGCATATACAAGTCCATTAAAAAGGGTTGAAAAGATTTTCCTATTCCAACTGAGCTCACAATCATAAGCTAAAATTTATCATTAAAAGTGAAAGTGTATTGTTCTTAGTAAATGCGAGTAATCGTCAATTTAAACTTGGCTGAAGTGGAAATCTTTTTAGACTCTTTTTTCGATGCAATTAGAGCATCAACAATGGGAACGTTAGTGAATAATAAGTTGTGCATCAAAAGTGACTATTATGCTTTCATTTGGTTTGAACGTACGAAGCTAGTTAACAAAATCATGCGGTTTTTTGACAGTAAATACATTTAAACTAGAGAGTCTGGATAAACTTGAAATAAAATGCTTAGCTAATTTATAAGAGGTGGTGCCAATATTGGAAGCAATGGGCCTAAAAGGAGCTTAAGGCATATGATCTTTAGGTGAAGCTTGAAACCTAGCACAGTGTGAAGTATTATATGCAAGAGGAAATTCCAGATTTCTATCGGAATAATGTCAGCAGTTTTGATGGCAGATATCATTTTCTTAAACTCTTTAAAGCTCAAATCTTTAGATAAAACTCTATATGAGTCGTCATAGCTTAATTATTAGGATTTCTGTAGATATTTAACTTTGTCTGGAACTACAATTTGTAGCCTTTTATCATCTTTAGTAATAGTAATGTCGGAGGTAAACTGACAATGCTAATACAAAATGCTACCGAGTTCTAATACTATAATTACTTTTGAATACTAATGAATAATACTATCGAAATTTTTATTCAGAAAGAGTAGTTTTTTAAGGTCGCGAATTTTAAGTTAACAGTATTGACAATCAAATGTTTAATTGATTCTTTCTTGCGGTTCTGACATCACTAAATTAAAAAGATCTTTTAATAGGAAAAATCAACTCGGGTGTTAAGGGTGGGAAAGTAGAATAAAGTTGTTATTTAAAAGCACTGAGTTCGTTATTATTTAACGTAACGGGAAAAAAATTGACAACAGAATTTTGATTAACTGGTGGTTAAGTATTAAGTTCAGGAATATAATTATTTGTGAGGAATTTATAGAATTACTCTTCTGGGATCAGTTTGTGTAGAATAATACAATTCTTCACCAAGAACGGTCGTCAAAATTGGAAGTAGAATTATTGATATTTTTATGCAAGTCATGTAATTCGCGCTCAACAGTGGCTAACTTTTTACAAAATTTCTTGAAAGTAAAAACTTAAAATGAAGTATTTTCTTAATTTTGTTGTTAGGGCAAAATATATTTTAAAGATATCAACCCAGAATAAAATTTAAACACCCTACAATGAATGAAGAAACTGAAGTAGTATAAGAATTTGTTTTTGAAGCTTTAAGTTGCGAAAACGCTGTGATTTCTTACAAGTTTTGAAGTTAATACGGTTCGCAAACGGTTAATTAAAAATTAATATTGTTCGAGTTGCTGTTGTGCTGGATAAATTTTCTTTATGAAAATAAAATGTGTAATATTGATGCAAGAAATAATTCTGTTTTTCATTTAAGAAAAGAGAAAGAGAAAAAAAAGCCTATCACGCCTAAGCAAGATTTGTAAAGATATTATAAGTTTATCAACTTAAATGAATATTATTTTAATACTATAAGATCCGTATTATTCTTCGCAAATGTGAAGTTTAAATGGCAAAGTATAATTAGAAGTATAATACGCAAGGAAAAATTATGCATAGATAAAAGAAATCTGTTTCTTGAATTCATGTTGAAGAAAATAAGATATGTACCCTTATTAATAAGCATGGCAAGCAAACTGAATACTATTTCGTAACACAGTTCTATGTAGCAAAAAAAAAAAAAAATAGAACTGTTGAAGAAGTAACAAACTCCTCAACAAGCCATGCCACATTAGTCTGCATGGTTTGCAAGATAAGTAATGAAGGAATGAGAAATACTGCCAATCTCGCAAAGGATATGCAGAGATTAGGCTGGCGTCAGGTTTGTTTCCACCAGTCGAAAATTTAATGACATTAAAATAAGGCTCGCTCATTAGCAAAAAAATATTCATACACTAATTCAAAGGATCTCATGAATACAATGTGAACCCAAAAATTCTCCTGAATACAATCAAACTATAAAAAAAAATCTGACCATTACATTACGAAATTCCATATATTTTTAAATGCCCATTACAAACTTTTGACGAACACAATGCCCTAAAGAACCTCAAAACAGTCAGTTGTTGATTTTCGGCAATATCTCGCAATTTCACACATGAGAACTATCGAATGACAACGACAGGCAATGAATAAAGTCGGCAGATGTAAACATTTCTGCAGATATCATGCGTACACTTTTGCTAAAAACGAAATATTCAACCAGATTCTGACATCTCGGATTATTGAAGGGTTCCGAGGGAGACCAAACAATACTGGACGAACATACATAGTTGAAATTATAAAATAAATTTTGTAAAAAATCCTTAACTGCAATCCTTTATGGGGTATTTTATAATAAAAATGTCATAGTTTAATAATCGTTTGTAGAGCATTTTATGTAAGACAAATCTGTTAGAGAGAGAGAAACAAAACTATCTTCATTTAACCAATTCTCACCTGCGCGAAAGCCTGAGAAACATCTCCGGCACCGAAGTTAAGTAATTTGCATTTCATTTTTGACAGAAGAGTTAAGGTCCTTAAACCAACTGTATTATCAATTGCTTTTAGAATTTTATTCTCTAGTAAATACATTGTAGCATTTTAACATTTTTTTCTGATCGAAACATAAAGGAAAAAACAAATATTTAGTTTCATTGCTGTTCGTAATAGGGATAGGAATTATGTTAGAGGAGTTGAAAAACCAGGAGCAAAATAGGGAAAATTAAAATAAGGACAAAAATAGTTCATTATTTTGCTGAACGTTATAAAGTTGCTCCATGTTCTTGGAAGTAACTTCTAATTATGAAATAATTAGTTTCATATTTAAGCAGGAAATTTGCAAAAAATTATATCTCGTTAAAGAAAAATTTATTTTTTAAGTCATTCATGAAGGCTGCTATATTTTTGAAACATTGTACCATTTTTTAACAATATGAATTAATGAAAGCAATTATTTAATGATTTTTTTAGCTGCAAATAGCGCAGATTATAAAATTTGTAAAGTGAACTCAATGCAAAGTGACGTGTATGTAAAGTGCATACGCACTAAATGGAAGATCAAAAATAAAATTTAGAAGGAATTACGAATAATTTTTAAAAATTTTAATGAATTGAAACTTGAAGATAGAACCACCCTTCTACAAAATAAATATGTTTCAAAATTAAATGGGAGACTTTTCTAAAATTTATTTAAAACAAGGCAAAGAGCTTAAAAAATTGTTAATTTTTACAAAACTTTTGAAGTGATGCATCTTTGAATTACATCAGATTATAAAATACTTTGTTGCATGACAAGCCAAACTTTTGTGTTAAATTTATTTTTAAATCTTTCTTTCTGCTTTTATAAACTAGTGGCGGATCATTAGGCATAATATATACCATCATGTCTGTTGTACTAATATTATTAGTATTCCCATCACTGACCCTGTTTTTTTATATCACATCACATTGTTGATAACGAAGACACAACTCTAACATACTGCTGTTGATACTAGTACAGATAATGGGAACATAAGAAACTTAATGATTTTGTTGTATTAGATTTTCAACTCTCAAACTGCCAATTTCTTAAGAGATTTGCAATTGCAGATAGTGTTTTCCCTTTTTCTTTAATCATTTTCAAGAAAAAGATCTGCTACTGTTTCATTTGAAACCAAATATTTTTGTTACATTCAAATACGCTATGAAAAGGAACCTTTTATTTTCTGCTGTCTGATAAACAAAGACATATGTTCCAGGAAATGGCAAATAATCAAAATGGAACAGATACCTTCATAAAGATACCTCCCTTTTTACTGCATACACTCAGTTGCTAAAACATGCCTGTCAGCATTTTGAAAATGTGTTTATTATTTCTATTTTATATTTATTTTGGCTCTTTTTTGAAGGAATTGTCCAGTATTGTATAATAAGTTGGCTCTAATATCCTTCCTTTTTACATTGGTACAGAAAATAAAGGAAATTTGAAAAAATGTACTAAATGATGACTTGGAGAACAGTTAGTTGGAGAAATTGATAATGTAATAACTAGAATTTCTCATTTTCTGGAATTTCTAAATTGTTGTGGATGAAGTTTAGTTGTGATAAAAACCAAAAGCTTAGATGGCCCTTTGATTTCAGCAATTTTTTTTTAAAAAAAATGAAAATTCTGATCAAATATATTGTTGGCACATTTTGATAATTGATATTTATTTTGAGAAATTGATACCAATGCTTTAGCTAAGCTTTTCTTCTACACTGGGTTCAATGCATTTAGTATATTTATACCATGGCAAGCTAGTTACGTAACATAAATAATGCATTTTTTGAATTAACTTAAAACTGCAATATTATAATTTTCTGATAAAACTTCTTTTAGATGCACAATTAATATAAAAATTTCACGAAACACTGTGAATGAGTAATAATACTTACATAGGATTATTAGAGGAAAACTTTTTATTCTCTAGAAAAGTTAAGCACTCAGATCTGTTAAACTAAATTTTAGTTTATTTATTTATTTTAGTCCAACTCTTAATAATATAAGAGTCGTACAAGTTGTACTTAGTTCTACATAGTCTGAAGTAAAGACTAAGGTAAATAAAGCTCAAATAAAAGTATAGAAAACCAATCTTTTAAGCCTCTAATCCTCAGTCCTCGGTTCTTCCTCAGTGTCTAAACACAAAATGACAGTAGAAAGGGAAAGGGATAAACATGTACAATAGGGACAGAAGAACAAAATAAAAAAGAAGAGTGATAAAAAAACAAGAGTGAAGGGGTCCTGATAAAAGGCCTAGAGAACGAAAGATTAAATTAAAGAAGTCTTTTAAATTTTAAGAAAAGGTTTGATACTAGCAAGTTATTGAACCTCTTAATATTTGTAGAATTTTAAAGAAAGCGGTCATAAAATTGTCAAGCTGTTATTGAAAATGATTATTTAAAAATAAATATATGTAGAATGCATGTTTTAATTTTTGACATATTTGAAGAGCGCTGAAATATAGTTTGAAATAAACTATCTGTAAACACATTACAAATATGTCTGTTACTGACATCTGGTTTAAAGACTGAAATATAAGCATGATTCCGGCATAAGAAATAAATCGTTTTAATCTTTTGAATACCTCAACCCCCAAAATATCACAAAGAGAGAGAAATATGGGTGGTATTTTCACGGGGGCAAAAAGTTTATTTAAATTATTAGAATTTTTCAAAATGGAATAAGATTCCTAGAACTTAAGGTCAGTTAATGAAGTTGAATACTAATAGAAGCAGAACCTATGATTAGAATTCCAAATCTAGAGCAATAGAAGATCGTTTAGTATCCTCATTTCTACAAATATTTCATGTTCTTTGAGTTTAAATTTAAGGGTGAATTTAATTTGCCCAATATACTCTGGACTACACTTAAAAAAAATTCATAAATATTCCTGCTAACAATATATCAACAATATCATTTTTTTAATCAACGTATTAACATTATTTTCTTAGGGTTCGTGAAATTTAATTGGCTTACACCGAAAGAAACTACTTTAAATCCAAATTTATATAAAATCTTAAGAACTCATTTTCGTATAGTAATCAATTTATTCGAAATATATAGTTTCGTGGGCTAATATTTTGCAGAAAGAATAAATAGTAATAGATGGATTCCGCGTATAACAGCAATAGAACTTTAAGCTAAACAAGCTTTTCTTTTAGATTATAACTATTTGAATAAATGTAAGAAGCACGATAATTGAGTGAGAGTAAGGCAGCAATCATTTGTTTAATAAATTAACGATTACCGATTAACAGCAGTGAGAAATTCATTGCAATTAAGAATAAGTCTAAGTAAATTTTCTTTCCTTCTTGTTTAAACGTGAAATAAATGCGATATATTGAATTCATATTATTGAGAACATGATCCATGGCCATTACAATCGACTATAATAGGGGACTTTACTTAATCAAAGTATATCATTTCATAATAACTCATATACAGGTCACTTAAAAAAGGGTTGAAAGGATTTCCTATTGCAACTAAGCTCGCAATCATAAGCTAAAATTTATCATTAAAAGTGAAAGTATACTGCTCTAAGTAAATGCGAATAATCATCAATTTCAGCTTGGGTAAAGTGGAAGTCTTTTAGTTTCTTTTCGATGCAATTAGAGCACCAACAATGGGAATGTTAGTGAAATAAAGTTTGCATTAAGAGTGACTGTCATGTTTTCATTTGGTATGAACGTACGAAGCTCGTTAACAAAATCATACGAGTTCTTGATAGTAAATAAATTCAAACTAGAAAGTCGGGATAAAAATGAAACAAACTGCGTAGTTGATTTATAAGATGTGGTGCCAATATTGGATACAATGGGTCTAAATTGACAACCGAATTTCGTGGTTAAGTATTTAGTATTTAATAGGTAGTTAAGTATTTAGTTCAAGACTATGATTAGTTTTGAGGAATTTATTAAATTACTTTTCTAGGATTAGTTTGTGTAGAGTGAGCTCTTCATCAAGAACGTCGATCATTCGACGTAGAATTGCTGATATAATTCGCGCTCAACAGTGACTAACTTTTTACAAAATTTCTTGAAAATAAAAACTTAAAATTGAGAAGTATTTACTCAATCTTGTTGTGAGGGTAAAATAAATTTTAAAGACATGAATTTGGAATAAAATTTAATGCGCCTACAATGAGTAAGCTATTGAAAATTTTGCAGCTGCCTGGGCCTATACGCCGAATACAATGGAACAACAATTTTCTATTTGACAGCAAGTACATAGAAATAAAATGTTAAAAATTTTACAGTAACAACGATAGCAACAAGCCTCTAAAACATTGAAATACATCAGAAAGAAGGTCAACCGACCCTTATAATTTAACATATCGTTCAAAAATTTAACATAAAAATAAACTAAAACAATATTGGTCGTGTTTGGTGTTGTTGCGTTCAGGCCAACAGACCCTTATAGTAACGTAATATATCTAACATCACAAACCCATTTTTACCTACTAGATACTACACTTGAAGTAAGATATCAATAAGATCGAATGGAGAGCTAGAGCTAGTTGCTGAGTAAAAGTAAATAGTTAGGAATTACTCACAAGGTAAAAGTACACATTAGTACAAGCCTGTCCAAAAGGACATAAAATTTGTAAAAATCAGTAAAAATGAAAATTGTAAAAACATTAAAATTTTAAAACATTATGTTAAAATAAGAAATCGACTGTACAAAGCCATTAACATGCATAAAATTTCAAGGCATAAAATTATTTGTGGATAAAAGATAGGATGAAGATGTAAAAAGACAAAATTGATAAAATAACAAGTATAGATAAATATACCCTAAGATTAAAATCATTAAAATATATTTGTCCAAAATGGACGTAAATGTTATAAAATTCATTTAAAATCTAAAAATGTTTGCAGATCAATATTTAAAAGCGTGTTTTGATGAATACCAAAAAAAGGTGGTATACAAAATCAAAGGTAAAAGCTAATTGTGTATAAATATTAAAATTAAAATCAGTTAAAAGTTAAATGATTAACAGTTAAAATCAATATCAGACGAGTGTAAAACAACCAGCCGAGCAACATTTAAAAAGTGTTGAGTAAAATGGAAAGTGATGTTTAAAACATAAAAAATGTAAATAAAAGGTCTAAAATTTAAAATATGATATACTAAATGTTTGAAATTTAAAATACTACGAGTAAAATTATTAAATGAAGTGGTTCAAGGAGTAATTAACTATATTTTTTTTTGGGGGGGGGAGAACAAATTAGTTGTTAATTTGGGCCAGCATCTCCTCGAGAGTAATTTTAATGATCTCTTTAATAATGGATTTACAAGTATTGCTTGCGAAAATTTGTTGTTCATTTCTCCCGAGGAAGATGTTTTGTCTGAGTGTCCGGAGTCTGTCGCAGTGAAAGAGTAGGTGGTCAATGGTTTGAATGTCTTCACAGTTATTACAGGTATCACTTTTATTAAAATACTTTTTTGGTAGACCCCGAACACTCCGTGCCCCGTCAAATATTGATTCAGATAAAAATTTGTAATCTTTTAACTGACGGGGTCTTAATAAATTTAAATGTTTGACGGCCCTTATTACTGATTCTCTCCCATTGATTCTTCCATATTGAAGTTAAGAGATTTCTAATGTTTATTTTAACCTGTTTGGGTTTTCTCAGTACCTGGAGAGATCTATTGTGCTAGAACTGATGGCGTTTTTGGCTGCCTCATCTGCCTCCTCATTGCCCTGGATCCCCACATGTGCTTTGACCCAGTTCAATTTAATGTTGTTATGTCATAGTTGTTTTGTTTCTTCAATAATTTTTGAACTGGGTTCTGGGTCAGCCAGGGTTTGTAAGGAGGACATGGAATCAGTATAGATTGTTACATGCCTACAATGAATAAACAAAGTATCATAAGTCATCGTTTTTCAAGTCTTAAGTTGCAAAAGCATTGTGATTTCTTACTAGTTTTGAATACAATACGGTTCGCAAACGATTAAATAAAAAATTGTTTGTTAGAGTAGTTGTTGTACTGTATGAAATTATTTTTCTTTTATGAACATAATATGTGTGATATCGATGAATGAATTAATTCTGTTTTTTTATTTAAGAAAAGAGTGAGAGAGAAAACTCTATCACACGTTTTGTTATGAATTATAAGCTTAACTGCTTAAATGAGTATTATCGTTTCATACTATAAGATCAGTATTATCCTATGCAAATGTGGATGAAAGCATACGCACTGTTACAACGGTGAAAAAGCTTAAATGCGCCGAGAGAATTTTACACTTACAACCCGAAAACCTAGTAAATACCGAAAAACCTTTTTGAAAAAATAATTTTGAATTAATATGCATGATTTACTGATAAATGTAATTATTTTGTGATTTAATTAGGGAGCTACAGTCCTTAAATTGCCTTTGCAGATTTTTCCGAATCTTTTTACTTGTTATTGAAATAGAGCGATATTTGATAGCAATGTAAGAATTGCATGTGCGAAATTTTTCTGGCATTTCGTCAGCACTCAGAATGCAAAAAGTTTCGTTGATACACAAATCGAAAAAAGATTAAAATAAAATTAATGTTTATCTACTTGTTATAAGTATACACCAAAAGTATGATTAGTGTATAATATGCAAAGAAAAATTATGCATAGATAAAATTAATTTCCCTCTTGTATTCATGTTGAAGAAAATAAGGTACGTAACCATGGTTAATAACTATGGCAAGCAAACAGAATACTACTTCATAACACAGTTGTATTTAACAAAAAAATAAATAATAATAAATAAAAATAGAACCGTTGAAGAAGTAACCAAGTCTGTCATCTCCTCAACCAGCCATACCACATTAGTCTGCATGGTTGACAAAATAAGTAATAAGGGATGCAATGAAGGGAATGAAAGAATGACAACAACAGGCAATGAATAAAGTGCTGGAATGGGCGGCAGATGTAAATATTTCTACAATTTATCATTCGTACACTTTTACGAACACTTTTTCATATTGCTGCAAAAGTGTATCATGCGTATACTTTTGCAGTAATACGAAATATTGAACCTGATTCTGACATATACAGGGTCGGATTATTGAAGGATTCCAAGAGAGACGACTACGATTTACGCATTTATTACAGTAAATAGCTCCAGAAATATTGAGACTCTCATAAACAAATTACGTATTGGTCGTAGAAGATGAATTAAATTATACATTTTACTAAACGAGCCAGTGTCTACTAACTGAAGTTGAAGAGAACCATTAACTATAAACCACATCTTGACCCAGTGTTCCAATTTAAAAACTGAAAGACGATATTTTAGTTGTTATTTTCTTTATTCAACTTACTTTTTGGTGACTCTCTACATCGAATCCATATTGAGAATCTTACTGACATCGAGTACATTTCAAACGTAAGAAAAAAAGAACAAGTCTTGAAAAAACAGGAAAGAAGTCCTTATTTAACAGAATTCAAAAAAATAAAATTTCTTGTTTTATGATATCAAAAAAAAGAAACAAATGAATCTATAATTAGGAATTGAAATAGAATAAATGTATACAATACATATATATATATAAAGTTCATTTATACGTTTAGCAAATGTAGTTTAGGGGACGATAAATTATAATTTCTTTCTTTCAAATTAGTAATTAGGGTTCTTAAAACCGATTTTAAAATTCCATTATAAAATATAAACCATTTTTCATTTGAGCAATTATTTATTACTAACTTCTGCTCTAATGAAGTACGTTAAAATGAAATCGGTATCCACGTGCTGGCTTTAGGAAATGCTCAAAATTAAATAAGATATATTGTCATTTTTAGTTTTTATCATTTGCAAAGTTTTTTTCTTTAAATAAAAAAGCAAAAGTTATTAAGTTCCCTACTTTTTTAAAAAACCTAATAGGCGGTGTTAAGCAGGCTTACAAAAAAAAATGGTTTTAGAAGTTAAAGTAATTTTATCTGATGAGCTACAGGAATTCGTTTCTGATATCAATTTTAATTCTAAAATTATTTCAATTGACCCTTACTAGAAATAAATGGCTTATAAAAAGGTTCTAGCGCAATCACGAGCATGACAAAATATTCTAAGATTTACCATCGATGAAGACGGATGAATAAAAACTGTGCTACATGAAAAATACAAAGAAAAAAATAATAAATAAAAACAAGTTAAATAAATTTCGCAATAGACGAAAGTTCTCTCTTGAATAGAACTGCTGTTTTGTTATTCATAACAGCTGTTCCTCAAAGTTTGCTCAAAATATATGTAATTTACAGGGATATTAATTCGAAATATAACGAAAAAATTTTTTTATAAAAATTAATGTACGATTAAATGTTTAAAATTTCTTATTTTGAATATATAAGATAAAAATATCATGGAGTGATTTAAATTAAAAAATGAATATATTATAAACATACTTCTCGATTTTCTTAAAGCATAATACTTGAAAAAGATTTTGTTTCACATTTTGAATCATGTGGTTCGTTAATAGATCGATCAATTAATTGTTTTAGTAGTTAAATCTAAGAAAAATGCGCAATAGACAGTTGCTGAATTATAAATTTATAAAACAGATCTGGTAGTTTTTGAAACATATTGCACATGTCCATGTGCATCCAACTTCAAATGCTTTTCAAAAATTTTTCAAGGAATTGTCCCTTGTTACTTTTGTTGGAAATTTAAAAAAATATATCATGTACAAAATTTGAATGATATTTAGGTGGTTCACTATAGTTCAACAAATATGGAAATTCTGAAAAGAAGCATATAATAAATCAAAATAAAATATATCGTATTATCTGGGTAGAATATTAAAAATTGATATTTCGTGTGATGTAAAAAAGGCTATAGCAGCATCAGTTTTCATTTGCAATTTTTTTAATACACTCAATTTCAGTTAAAATGAATTTTGACGAGATTTGGAGATTTCTCTGATTAGGTCTATCTTGCCCACCAACTCGCAGAGCATTTTTTTTTAAAACGTTTTTGTACATTTTGTCGATTCTATGCTTAACTTGACTCCTTGTTCTGCTTAGTCATTGACATAATTTAATGCTCCTTCTTTGTGTATGATGTTGTGTTGAATTCGGAAGCATTTTTGGGTAAGTTTTTAAGTCAAGTTCATTTACATAAAATGAAAACGAAGAATTGCTCCAGATAAGTCAGAAGCAAGTGTATTTGCTGTGAGAATTTATATTTTCCAAAATCCATTGCATGTCTACCTTGCAATTTAAAAAGAGTTTTGATTAAATTGGTTTCTAAAGTTTTCCATTCATTTGGTGTAACTTTGCTACTCAAAAAAGCAATCAGTGCCATCTCTTTTATATGATATTAGCGATTTTACAAAACCACAAATTTAATTCTGAGAAATAATGGGATGATATTTTATATGAGAACAAAGTAATTACAGAGCATTCTAAGACGCATTTAAGGCGAAATTGATCCGCCAACCAGAAATTGTAGTTGAAAGTGTCTAGTAATGACTAGATTAAAAAATTCAACTAAGATTAGAAATCAGTTTAAAATAAAATTCATAAGTTTAAAAAAAAACACTTCATTATGTATAAATTTCATTGTTACCTTTGGTGATGACTTTATTTCATGTAAATGATGTTGAAAAAAGTGAAAAATAAAACATTGATACAAATGAGTTTTTTTGTTACTGATTATTTCAAATTAATGAAATAAATATTTGAGTTTGAAAAATACTGAATTTAGTGATATTTTTAAGGAAATCTGAATTAACAATGCCTTTGCTAACCCCTAAAACAGTTTAGAAAACTGAAATATTTGATATATAAACTTTTTTAAGATTAAACGAAATTTTTTAGATTCAGCGCAATGTGATTTTTTGTAAGGGTATATCATACACCATAATGTATGATTAATAAGGCAAAAATGTAGCTACCTTTATCTTTCATCGCCTGAAATGACAGTTTTGCAATCCCATAGAGACAGACTGGCCAAAAGGTGAGGTCCAATCTTACTGATGCCCATCCTAGTGTAATTAAGAGAAAATATGCTCCAATAATCTAAAGGAATCTATTGGACATTCTAGCATGAAAATGATACACATTAGACTATTTCATATTTTTTTTAATTTACATGCATACCAGCTAATATTGTGTCAAATGAAACCTTAAAATCATACAGAAAATTTTAAACTATTGCGTTTCTTGTCTGCTAAAATGCACTTTTGATTTTATTTCTGTAAACGATTCGAATAGGTGGAGAAAACTATTTTGGCTGCCGATTATCCTGGTTTTGAATATTTTCTTGGTGTCCGAACATTCTTATCAAATTTTTCAAAACAGTAGGATTAGATTCATTGCTTTAAAAAAATAATTGTAACATTTTAATCTAGCAGCTTGTGATTAGTTTAGCCATTCTTGAGCCAATAAACTTCAAACAACATAAAATAAAACGGAACATTTATTAAAAGAAAACAATTTGCATATACAGCATTAAATATAACTACTTGTGGCTAAAAAGAAAAGAGAACAAGTGAATTTTTCAGGTTGAAAAAAATCACACAACCTGTCAACATTTTTAAGTTTAATATTTCTTTTTTGTATTAATATCAGTTCTTTTTGAATTAATGATATAGCATTATATGATAAGTTGACTCTAATATTCCTTTTTTCACAATGATTGAAACTGGGGAAAATGCACTAATTGATATACATTATAATAACCAATTTCCCAGAGCTGATAAAGTAAAACTTTGTTGTTAATTTTATGGTTTTAAGGAGTAAAAAGTGTATATATATATATATATAATCTGGAAACTTTTCAGACGCTGTGGATGAAGTTTTGTTGCGACAAGCGGTAACTTAAAAGCTTAGACAGTTCCTTGAATGCAGCAAGCTTAAATAAATGAAAATACAGATTAGGCAGAGCGTTGATCCAAAATTATGAGTATACAGAGTTCACGAGTGGATGACAGTGCTTTACCTAGACTTTTATTTTATATTGGGTTCGATGCATTCTGTGCATTAAAATATGACAGACAGAGAATGGCTTATTTTTAACTTAACTTAATAATGGCTTATTTTTAACTAATATAATAAATGTACATTGCAATTTTTTTTATCAAAATGACCTTTTAGATATTCAATCAATATAGAAATTACTCGATACGATAAG
This sequence comes from Parasteatoda tepidariorum, assembly GCF_982258835.1. Classification (NCBI taxonomy): domain Eukaryota; kingdom Metazoa; phylum Arthropoda; class Arachnida; order Araneae; family Theridiidae; genus Parasteatoda; species Parasteatoda tepidariorum. Next base: position 118,447,261 of record NC_141756.1, on the reverse strand, counting down.
TATCAGCAATATTGACTCATATAGAATTACTTCGTATATGAGAAATTTTCATTCTCTAGAAAGTTTATAATCAGAATTTTTTCTTCAGTTTTTGTTGAATCTTTAGAAATACGTAAATTTGTATCCTAAAAAAGGACATTACTCTATGTAAGACAAAACAAGACAACAAAAAAAAAACCTAATAAAATAAAATAAAACCTAATTAACCTGAATAATACAAAAGTAAAGTACAACTGGGGATATACTATAGTTTCAGTTTTCTAAACAAAATCCTTATTCAGTGTCTAATGATGAAAATGCAGGAAAAAGTGAAGAGACAATCGCGTACGAAGTTGTTTCCCCACGAAAACTGATGTGCAAGGGAAAAAAAAGAAAGGCGTTAAAACCCAAGGAAAGGATTAGTAGGATAAATTTCTAGATAATGAGATACTAGAAAAATCATTAACTAAACTATTAGAATTATTCAAAACATGTAAAGATTTCTAGAAGTAAAGGTTGGTAGATGAAGAACAAAGTTGAATGATTTTAACAACAGAAAACTCTAACCTATGATTAGACTTCCAACTATTTAATGAGATGAAAGATTGTTTAATATCCTGATATTGTCACATTTTTCATGTTCCTTACATCGAAATTTAAGAGTATACTTATACGCAAGACTACACTGACAAAAAAATTTGAAAAATATCCTAACCATTAATATAAACTATAATTTATTTGTTTACGGGCTAAAGAACAATTTTAAATCAAAATTGACTAAAAATCAGAAATTCGCTGAACAGATTCTCGGGTAAAATAAAACAATCGACTTGATGAAGTTTGAATTAGAAATTGAAAAAAAATTAATATTTTCATTTCAATGTTAAACCAATCCTTGCCTGAACAAGGAAAACCTCTGACGCCTTCCCGTAATTAAATAATAGCTTTTCTTTGCAGTTTTTAAATAGATGAGTCAAGGTCTTAAATGCCCCTTTATCATCACTGGTTCATGGTGTATTTTAATAGTAAAATCTTAATTTCAGATAAAAACTTTTCTAACAAGAACTTAAAGAAAAATTTGGTTGTATTGATATTAGTAATGTGAATAGGAAATAGATGAGAGGAGATGAAAAACGAAGAGCAAAAATAGAAACAAATTATTTTTTAAAAGAAAAGGGGGGGGGGGCAGTTACATGTTCTTAGAAGACACTTCTAGTTTTAAAATAGTTGTGTTTTCATATTCAAACAAGAAATTCGCATTGAATTATGTCTCGTTTTAGACAAATTACTTTCTTAATAAGTAATTTACTGATGCTACAATAATTGTTAAACATTGTAAAAGAGTAGTTTCGAGAATATTTGATAATTAAGTACTGATTCAATGGAAAAGATCGGATGAAACAAAGAACTTCTGATTCAAAGTATTGACGTGAGTGATTGAAAAAAAATGGTGTCTCTGAAATTTATAGATTAAAAAAAGGTATTGCTTTTCGCAGTAAAAATGAAATATTTCATGGATAAATTACAGAAATTGATCCAGTTTAAAAAAGCATGTTAAAATTCAAAAAAAAAATTATTTTTGCTAAAACAGTAACTTCTTGCGTCAATGCGGAATAATGTTTTAGTTACCTAAATAAGAGATTGAAACAATCGTAATAATTTCTTATTTGTATTCTACACCCGATTTCTCCCATAAGTTGTCACTTATAAACTTAAGTTAAACACAACTTTTAAGATATATCTTGTGATATACATAGCAAACTGTAAATCCGAAAGAATTTTTAACATAATTTAGAAAAAAAATGTGTGTAAGCAAAATGAACGGTATAATAATTCGCCATTTTACCAACGAATGATAAAATATCTTTCTTTTGACTTATATGTTTTTTTTTTAATTAAATGAATAAATTACATGAAAAGACATCGGAAAAAATTTGATGTTGGGGGCAAAACATCAAAGTAGCCTGATAATATGGAAGTGCGAAATGTAAAATGAAATGTTGCTGTATTGACATGGTTGGAAAATCTTGTTATCTAAACTGGAAGATCAGAAAGAAAAATTTAATAATCTGGATGGTTAATGTGAATGAAAATGAAGATATTTAAAAACTAGTTGTTGGAATTATAAGAAAAAAGTGAAGAAAATATTCTTGATTTCGAAATAATGAATTCATGACATAAGTTACACAGCTAGACATTAATTAACATTCTTAAACATTAAAAACAAAAACATTTTTCACCAAAATTTCTAGTGAAAGGCAGAATTAGAATAAACATCCAAAACAAAATTGTTTGGCAAAGATTTTAAAAATATATATACTAAACGAAATACCACATAACGTTAGTGAGATTTTTTATTTGTATATAGTTCTATTATGGTACAATGGCATAAGTTATATATTTGTACAGACATAAGTTTTTTGAGTAACATCAATTAAGAATTTAAATGTAGTTTGATGTCGGGTAGTAGGTATATAGGGCATTATTAAGCTTGTTGCCATTCATTCAAATCACATTTATGCATACGATTCGTGATTTCTAAATGACGCAAACTAACTCTTCAATTCAGAAAAATTCCCCATTAAAGATGCGTATTCTTCGCTTGTCAGTTAGATGTAAAGAATTTAAAGCAGTTCTTATGCCATTCATAAATTTAAAGCAAAGAGTAGACAATACTAGTGGTCAGAGATAGCAAGAAATGAGAAAGTTAGAAGATCTAAGAAAAAGTGCGGATGTTTATGAGAAAAGGGAGGATAAGGTTTTAGAACAGATAAAGGTAAAAATGTAAAATGAAGCAGACCTCATGTAGAGAAATATTTGGATGACAGTTGAAGAGGGCAAGCAACGAGAATATTAGTTTTATACATATAAGTAATATATATAGTATTACGTCGAAAGCTGTGTTAAGATCTTCATAAGGTTCTAATTCCTTTTTATTTTAATAAAGTGTTAAAATTTCTTCAAGTCTACTGAACCATTGAAAATAACTAGTTTTTGAGAAGGATTACTGTAGGTCGTGACTGACTGCAAATTTTTTCACCTGTCGCAAAAAATGATGTAAGAATTTAAAATTATTTTATCTAATATTCTAAATGATTTTTTTTTCTAATATCAGTTTTAATACACAAAATAATTTTAATTTACCTTACTGGAAATAAATGGCCCATGAAAGAGATCACAGACAAGACATAATGTTTGAAGGTTTTCTATCAATGGAGAGACAGGCATTAAAACAGTTCTGCACTCTGAGCATGAAAAATACAAAAAAAAATCATAGAAATAAGAGCAATTTAAATAGATTTTGCAAAAAACGAGATTCGAAGTACTTCTGGAATAGATCTACATTACTGTCATTCGTAGTAGTAGTGTTTCAATTTATATTTTTTAATTAATTTTTTTAATCAAATTTTGCTCAAAATGTATGAATATAAGACATGATATTTTCTTATATTAAATTTGAAATACTATTTAATTTTTAAAAATGCCTGTTTAGAATATATGACGGGTGTTCTTCCTTAATCTTAGCCTACATTCAAACTGCCCGTACGCAATTACCACTTAAACATTTTTACTAAACGAACCAGTGTCGGTTAGCTCTAGTTACGGAGAACCATTCATCATAAAACAGATCTAGACCTCATTATCTAGATCTAGTTTTAATTTAAAAATTAAGAGACGTTGCTATTTTAATTGTGATTTTTTTTTAGCTTATTTTCTTTACTTAGTGCAACTTTATTCTAAAATTTCATTGTTATTCTTAAAGGCACTGGATATTGCTCCTTAATTTAAATCATGGTTTTATGGCGATTAAGTGCTCGGTGCTATATAGCCTAATTTATCTTTTTCGTAAAAAAAACATACATTAATATTAAATGAAGAAATACTGCACTACCTATTACAAATTCTCTTTTAATCGCATTCTAAAATTCTAGCATACACATTTCAAAGATGACAGGTCTGAAGAACATTTTGTCAATTCCTCGACAGTTGAAAATTTGGTACAATTTTAAAAACCCGTCCACTACCCCGAAATATTAAAATGTAATTTCAAAGAGCAACCTGGATGAATTTTATCGATACCATAAATAATACACAGTAAAAAAGAAGTTTGAAAAAATACACATTCACAATTTATCTGAACCGTACAACTTAATAAATAAAACAACAAATAAAATTGTTGTAAAAATGGTAATTAATGATGAAACATAATTAAGGTTACATAATTAGGATTTAAAATTGATCACAATGAAAAAAAAAAGAATGAACACATATCTTCCTATTTTAATCAATACTGCTCATGAAAAAAACAGTAATCAAATAAAATACATCAAACCACTCTGTGCTCAAAGTCGTACGAAACTGTTAGATTTTACCTCGAAGTGGCGTGAAAAATTTTTTTCTTCGAATATCATCCTTGCAAGTTGAAAGATTTAGTTGTTAGATAATGAATTACAAATTTATTTTTCTAATAAATGAGTAAATTTGCTATTGGAAATGGAGCTGAAAGTGTGCAGCTGGAAATATTTAAACAAATAAAAAAAATAGTTACGATTCAGAAGAAAAAAATATTTTTATGATATCAAAGATTTTGAGCAGTTTTTCATACAAAGGTACACATCAGGAATTAGTTTTTCTAAAGCCAAATAGTAAAATGAAATGAAATTTCAAATATAAAGTAGATGAATTGGATTTTTTTTTTTGTTGCATTATTCTATTTCTTGTACATTAAAAGAGATTAAAATTGCAAATATTTTATAAATAAAATATGCGATTATTGTGATGTTCCTAATATAAAGATATCTTAAAAAATATGATGGAATTTGGAATTCTCTATTAGATTTTTTTATAAATGTTGATAGTCAAATAATAATTTAAAGAAAAAAATGTTTCCAAATAAATGTTGAATAGAATGAAACTAACGTTGTTATTCTGTATGCTATGGGAGAAAATTGGTTATTTAAAATAAATAGGTGAAACATAATAAATCATGAAAGTCAACAAAATTAGTCAAAGATTGCAACAAATTGGAAGATCTATAACCTCTAAGTAATAACCAGTGTTTTAATGTAATTACAATAGCATTCGCTCACTAGGTCAAAGTAAACATTTGGTAGAAATTCGGGAACTCAAAATAGGACCGTTGCAGGAGAAGAACTATGCTCAGGACCAGCTCGGGACCCCGGGTGCGCCGTTCCCGTCACACAAGAGTGTGCCCCTGGGGGATGGAAAATCTGAAAAGAAGCATATAATGAATCGGAACAAAATAATAGATAATCTGATGAAATTGAAATTTCGTGCGATGTAAAAAAAAAGGCTATAGCAGCATTACTTTTCATTTAAAATTTTATAATACATATGATTACACTCAATTAAAGTTAAAAGCGAATTTTGACTATGTTAGGAGATTTCTCTGATTCGATATCGACAATTTTCTGCTCGACAACTTGTGGAACATTTTATTTATATTTTTGTACATTTTGTCGATTCTAAGTAATCATTGCTTAGCTTGACTCCACTCTGTTCCACTTTGTCATTGACGTAATTTAATGCTGCAACTTTATATATAATATTATGGTAAATTCGGAATTTGCTCATTTTGTAAAATTTTTAGGTAAGCTTTTGAGTCAAGATCATCTATATAAAACAAAAACGAAGAATTTGCTCCAGATAAATCAAAAGCAAGTGTATTTGCTGTGAGAAATTAGATTTTCTAAAATTCATTACATATCTACCTTGCAATTTAAAAAGAGTATCGGTTAAATTTAAAGTTTTCCATTCTTTAGATGGAACTTTGCTACTCTAGAAAGCAATCTATAAGATTCCAGTAGTGATTTGAAAAGATCACTGATTAAACTCTGAGATAGAATGAGATGGCCTAGGTGGTGTTTTATATGGGAACAAAGTTATTACCATTCCAAAACTCATTAATGGCAAATTTAGTAGTTATCCACCAACCAGGAATTGTAATTGAAAGTGACTAATAATGACAGTAATAATGTCTAGATTAAAAAATTCAATTAAGATTATAAATCAGTTTAAAATGAAATTCCTAAGTTAAAACAAAAAGAAAACACTTCATTACGTAGAAGTTTAATTAGATGACTTTATTTGACGTAAATGATGCTAGAAAAATGAAAAAAACAATTATAGATATGCATGAGTTCTTTGTTACTGAATATTACCCCCATGTATTAAATGGTGACTGGTGTAAGTTAAATCTGTCGGGGTCACAAAGTCCTTTAAGTTCAAATCAATACCTCTGGGGGTTCCTTGTCTTCTGGATTGGAATCAGAATTACAAGGATACAGAGTTGATCATTTGTAGTCGTAAACCCAGAATCGGATTGGATGTTCAACGCTGGTTATAAAATAATATAAAATTAATGAAATAAGTCTGAAAAATACTGAATTTAGTGATATTTTTAAGGGAAATCTGAAATTACGATATCTTTGTTAACCCTTAAAGTAGAATAGAAAACTGAAATATTTGACTGAAACTTTTAAAGCGAATACTTTTAGATTTGGGACAATGTGCTTTATTTCTAGGGGTGTATTATGCACTATAATGTATGATTAGTATGGCATAGACTTTATGTTCTATCACCTGAATTGACAGTTTTTCAATTCCATAGAGACCTGAAATGTGGAAAGATTTCTAGAAATAAAGGTTGGCAGATGAAGGAGCAGTGTGGAATAATTTTAACAGCAAAAAACTCTAACCTATGATTAGACTTCCAGCTGACTGGAATAAATTACTGGAATAAAAGATTCTTTACTGTCCCGATTTTGTCACATTTTTAATGTTCTTTACGTCAAAATTTAAGGGCATTATGCATAATTATGATTATACGCAAGATTGCACTGAGAAAAAATTAGATAAATATCGTAACTATAATATTAATACGGCCTAGAAAACAACTTTAAATTAAAATTTACTCAAAATCTTAGAAATTCGGTGACTGATTTTTGGATAAATTAAAACCATCGACTTCATAAAGTTTAAATTAAACAGTTTATTGAGTGGCGTGATTTATGTTCTGTAAATTGAATCTATAATATTAGAAGGAAAATCACGGTCAACAAGATAGCTCTGCGGTAAAGCAGCTTTTTACTAAGAAGTAACTACTATAACAAATTTAAGCAGCAGGTGAGAGTAAAGCAATTATCTTTTGTTCAGGAGGTTATGAGAAGGGGAAATCAATGTGATCCTGCCAGTATTGTCCATTAATGTGAAACAGTCGTCAACATATAGTCTATAAAAAGGGAAGTGTAATTACTTAGACTATGTCCTGGACCATATGCTGATACTATTAAAAATAGAAAGTGAAATACTTTAAATAAAATGATGGGAATGTGTACTAATTACGTCGATTTCAACTAGGAAAAAACTGGAACTCTTGTAATTTTTGTTTTTCTTGCAATTAAGGGCACCGTTTAGAGAAATATTAGTAAAAAACATTTTACATCAAAGGAGATCATTATGTTTTCCGTAGGTTTAAACTTACGAAGTTCATTAGCAAAATTAAATTAGTTTTTTGACACTATTCTAATTCAAACAGGAAAGTGGAGGAAAGTTGAAACGATATGCTTAGCTAATTTTTAAGATGTGGTATTGGAACAAAATGTATTGAAAAGAAACTTCATCGTTTTAATTTAAGGTAAAACGGGGAATCAAGTACAGTGAATAATTATATTTAATAGAATATTTCAGATGATTAGGAATAATTGCAGGAGTTCTGATTGCAGATATAATTTTCTTAACCTCATGAACAGTCGAATATTTGTGTAACATTCTATATGAGAAATTATCAATTAATTATAAAGATTCTTGTAGATATCTAAGTTTGTCTAGAACTACAATTTAATTCCATTTATCCTCATAAATAATAACACTGTCTGAGTTGGATTTTAGAGATTTTAATGCAGAAAGAGCAGTTGTGCTAAAATTATTGGTAGAAGGTCGAGAAATTAAATCTACAGTATTAACAATTATTGATTCTTTTTTAACGGTACTGAGAACACTAAATTTAAAAGTTCACTTAATTGGAGAGACAAACTTTGAGGGTCGGGAGGGTAGAACAAATTCATTACATTGAAGAGCATTAAGTGGGTTATTATTTAATGGAACAGAAGAGAAATTGACAAAAGAATTTCGATTAACAGGTCGTTAAGTACTACATTTAGAAATAAGATTGGATTCGAGCAATTTATTAAATTTCTTCTCAGTTATTAATTTGTGTTTAGAGTTGAAAAAGTCGGTTATTCGCCAAAAGTATGTATCAATTGTGTCGAATAACTGATATTTATATGCAAGTCATATAATTCATGCTCAGTAAAAGCTAACATTTTAAGGATTTCTTGAAAGTAAAATAAAATTAATAAGAATTTTTACAATTTTGTTGTGGGAGGAAAAAATATTTCTTTAAAGATATGAATAAAAGATGAAGTTTCGTGCGCCTACAATGAATTAAGAAATTAAAGTATTTTTTTCAAGTTTGTTTTTCAAGTCTTCCATTACAAGAACAATTAATGTAATTTTTCTATAATTTTGACGTCTATTTTAAATTTACCGTTAGCGATGATATAAAGTTTATACTAGATGCTGTTAAAATGGACTAAAATTATTTTTTCTTCTTGGATCACATAATATGCAGAATATATTAAAAAAGAATGTTTCTAATGTTAAAAATATATATAGAGAGAAAGCTATTACACCTAAACTTGATTAGATAAGATATGTGCATTATTTAATTATAATTGTAGTTATTTTATGGTATTAATAGATATTTACCGCACTCTGCTCACTATCGCTCAACAACCCTCAAATTGCTTTCACATATCTTTTTGCTCATTCGCCAGTAATTGAAATAGAACAGCGTAATATTTTTTTATCAATTTGTCTGAAATTCAATTCGTCAGCACTCATAAAGCAAACTTGTATGTACTTAATTCTTGAGAGACGTACTAAACACAAATGGATAATAGATAAATAATGAATTTTTCAAACAGAAAATTATGGTACTATATCACTCTCCAAGGGCAAAGAATGAGTTTATAAATCTGTAAAAATACATATTTATTTACTCTTAAAATAAAAAATAATTCAAAACTGAAATATGTTCGCATCTAAAACCTTATGCTTTTTTAATTTCAAGTTTTGTGGATACGTAAATTGAAAGATGGGGTATGAATTAAAATAGCCTTAAACATTTATGTACATGGTACATGTGTAAATTTCAAGTCACAAAAAAGGATGATTTTGTCGATAACACGCGAAAAAAATTATGTAAAATGAATTTCTCACATGTTGAATAAAATAACTTATGCACCCATATTAATAGCAATCTCAAGTAAACTGGCCGCTATTTCATAACACAATTTCATTTAATGAAACAATATAGTACCTTTGAAGAAGTTACTGAAAAACTTCCTGTTATGCCTTCCACAAGCCACAAGTGCCTGCAAGATTAATAAAAAACCTCAAGTCATGAGGGAATAAATAATACAGCTAATTTTGCAAACCACATCGTACGCAAAAACTTAGAAATTTAATTATTTCTAAAGAAGTCTCTGGCGTTAACAAGAAATGTTTGCAGCCAAACTTGAAAGGTCTTCTAAGTACAATTTGTCGATAAAATTTACTCAAATTTTAAGAAAAAGATTCCACAGTTGAAAATATATATTTTTAAAGAGACTATTGCAACCTTTTAATGAATGCAATGTACTACTAAACATAAAGGAACTAGACATAGAGTGACGCAAAAATATTTCTTAGACATGACGACGATATTCACTATATTATTTTCAAATACTTATCTGAACCAGACCTAAAAATTGGTGATCTTGTTTGAAATTCGTAACATATAATCGATAGAACAGAGTGGTTTCCTTAAATTAGTCTTAATAAGTAAATTAGTAGAAAGACTAATAGATGTCTGACTAAATTTATGAGAGTGGCGACATTTTACTTGATGGAGTGCGCAAATGCTTTTCGACGCTAGATATTTTACAACTAGAAACAAAACTAATAGAGGCTTTTCTACAAAAACATCTAGTCCAAGCCTTTTTTGCTTAAAAACCTTATGAATAGACACGTTGTTTTGAAATTTTAAGAGAAATAGTGGTGTACACTATTACTGGAAATGTAGTAGTTTTTTTAGTTGATCAAATAAAATTTATCCTACATTTTTAGCCAAGAAAAAGGCGTTTTTGGCGAAGTAATGTTACTTAGTTCTAAAGTGTACACCATTGTTATAAATCGAGCTTTCTATCAGTGAGCCTCACGCTATTTCTGGGACTCAATGCCAAGAGCTGAAAAGTCACCTGAGAGACTGATGGAACGAATAAAGATGAGCCTTCAAAGGCAAAGTGTATGCATGAAAGAAGATGCTACAATAGCTTTTGTAACAAGCGGTGCAAAACACCGTGAGAACGGAGAAAAAAATGGAGGACGGGGACAAGGTCCCAGATGGCGAGACAATCTCAACTTTCAACAACTACTACAGGTATGAGTAAACTTAGTAAAAATGGTGCAGTTGAAAGAGAAAACCGCACAATAATGGACTCAGTTCGTACTATGCTCAAGTATACAGGCCTACCACAGTTCTTATGGGCAGGAACAACCTCGACAGTGGTCCACATTCTTAATCGAACCGGACCAAGTAAAATCACAGGAAAATCTCCATTCGAAGTAAGGTTCGGATGCAAGCCGAAAATCGACTAGTTTCGAATTTTCGGATCAACTGCTTTTGTACATGTGCTAGATGTCAACAGAAGTAAACTGAACAACAAGGCTTTAAATGGATATTTGGTTGGATATTGTGATTATGATGGCTATCGTGCTTTCATACCATCAAAAAATGACACAATCAAGAGTGCCAATGTGGTGTTCAACAAGCAGTAGATAGGTCTCACTTCCCTGTCTTCAGAAACTACTTCTAGTGCCAGTACATCAACTGGTAAGCAATTTGAAATTTCGAGCAGTTCCAACGGTGCTGACATACAGGAGGAGGAGGATCTTTGCAATGTAGAAGACGAACCATCCCAGATGACGACGCATGGATTGCATGACCGATCAACTATAGACCGCCTTCCCAGATTTGACGACTATGAAGTGTACAGCAGCATGCTGAACTTGACGGAGCCCAAATCATATGATGAAGCTATGAAATCTTCGATGCATGTCAACTGGAAAAGAGCCATGGACGATGAGATGGCTTCGCAAAACAAGCAGGATACGTGGAGACTCGTTGAGTCACCTAAAGGAAAAAAGATTCTCGCAAATCCCTTGGTTTACAAAGTGAAGACTAACCCAGAAGGCTCTATCGAAAGATTTAAGGCTCGATTAGTCGTGAAAGGATATACGCAGACGAAGGATATCGACTACGGGGAGACCTTTAGTCCAGTCTGTCACTACGACACTATTCGAGCTCTAATTGCAACAGCAGATAAGGAGAAACTAAAATTATTCCAAATTGGCGTAGAGACAGCTTTTCTTCATGGTGACTTAACTGAGGATATATACATGTATCAACCCAAAGCATATGATGACGGAACCGGACGTATATGCAAGATACTCCGACCTTTATACGATCTTAAACAAGCTGGACGATGCTGGAATGCCAAGTTTACAGACGTGCTAAAGAAGCATGGTATGTTTCAAAGCGAATCTGACCACTGCCTGTTTATTTGTAAAAATTCGGGACACAAGATGATGCTGATGGCGATTTATGTCGATGATGGTATTGTCGCTGTACAAGACGAAGCATCCGGTGAAGAAGGCAAATCTGAAGGTTAAATATGAACTTCCGAATGCTGATGTGATGATAAAGATCAAGGAGGCAAATCCTCTCAGCAGTCGTTGTTGTTCATTTACGTCGCACTAGAGCTGCACAATGGGCTATTGGCGACGGTCTGGGAAACATCCCTGAGGATGATCCGAAGACATGCCATCACAATTTTGATCCTCTGCAGAGGGGATTGCAACCCCGCTTCGGAAGCCTGACGACCTGCACGCGAAGTCAAGCACTTTACGGTAGCACAGTTTAACGAGGACCAATACCGCACACCCTCGGTCCCCACGCAGACTGATCCAAGTGGTCACCCACCCGCACACTGACCGCAGCGAGTGATGCTTGACTTCGGTGATCTGATGGGAACCGTGTCTTAACGATCAGTCCACTGCGGGACTCCTCTCAGCAGTCACATTCCGTATAGATCAGCAGTAGGTAGCTTTCTTTATTTAGCGATGGGAACTAGACCTGACATAGCTTATGCAGTAAGTTTGGTATCTCGTAAATTGGACAATCCCACAGAAACTGATTGCGAAATTGTGCAGGCGACATTCAGATACCTTCGTACTACCGTTGCACATGGTATTGTATATACCAGTACAGATGGTAGAAGTCTCATATTGTTTAGTGATGCAGATAACAACAGTTGTGCTGAAACTCGGAGATCTCACACAGGTGTGATATCTTTCTGCGGTGTGGGGTGCAATTACTTGGAGAAGTAAATTGCAGGAGGCTAAATCTAATTCAACGACAGAAGCAGAGTGCATAGCAGCAGCGGATGCGACAAAAGACCTGATATGGTTAAAGCGCCTGTTTGCCGAGATAGCCAACGACATCTCATTTCCAAATCCCCCAGATTGATAATCAAAGTACCATCAAGTACATAAAAAATCCGATGTTTCACGCTCGCACTAAGCACATCGATCAACGATACAAGTTTGTACAAGAGTTTTCTAAAGGGCATTTTGAACTAGGCTACGTCAGAAGTGATGAGCAGACATTCTGACAAAGGCCATTTCCAGCACCTCAGTTTCATGCTCAAAAGACATTACTTGGTGTAAGGGCAGTTCTTTGAGTGACAATATTGACCATTGACTGTTTTCATGCTCGAAGAAGGCTGTTATAAATCGAGCATTCTATTAGCGAGCCTCACGCTATTTTTGTTTATCTTGTAGAGTTGCAATTTTTAATCTGGCAACTTCTATCTTATATATATATATCTGATAATATATGATATATATCTGATAATATATGATATTCTCTCATATAGAGCAATTGCCGCATATATACTAAAAGAAAACACCACTTTTAAAATATATCTTGTGATATACACAACAAACAGTGAATCTAAAAGAACATTTTAAGAACCTAAATCTCAGAATAAAAAGAAACGAAAAGAAAGGTGTGAACATGTTAAAAGAAAGGCATAATAATTAGCCCTTTTTATCAATTGAACAAAGAATGATAAAATATCTTTCTTTTGACGTTTATGATTTTTTTTTATTAATGTGAAACTCCGTTAACAATTCAAAACAATACAATACGATACACAGAAAAAACAGAAGAAGTAACTTGAATGAGTCAGTTTTGGATATTCATGTCTATGTCAATGACTTCAGAAATTAATTTATATATTATGGCAAATAATAATAAAATAAACATCGACACATAAAAAGAAAACACAAATGAGAGAATATTCAAAACTAAAATTCATATACTGAAGGGTGGCGTGGCGAGCATGAATGCCAGGTTCACTGTTAAGCGCAAGTGAAATCGGTCATAAAACCTGAAAAATGTAACTATGAAAAAAGATATACGTTTATAAATTTATAGGAGTCATAGAATTACTATGATAAATATACTTTATGTATAATTATGATAACATGATGTAGTAAAAGACTTATTTAAAATTATTTTCAATTTGCATTTGATTTTCACCAGGAAGTAAATTAAAAAAAAAAATGACGTTAAATGCTGAAAATCTTGCGAAAAATGTTCATTTTATGCTTGGGTATAAAATAAATTTGGCTAGATCTTTTCATGCTAGTTGTGTCTCTTTTGTTACAAGCGTTTGGTTTTGTGATAAGATGTAGATAAAACAGAGCAAATAGAACAGAATGGTAAAGAAGTAGATTGAAAGTCATAGAGGAACACTGTAAAAGACATGACACCAAAGCTAACTAAACATGTCTTTACTGAAAGTACTGGATGGAAGAAATATAGAGATTGAACAAGGACTGCGAAAAAAAATCATAAGGAAGAAGTAAAGCTAGGGAGAAGATGCTTCCGAGAATAGCTAGAAGGAGAGGAGGAATTTCCAGGAGATGAAATGGAAAGAAACTAAACACCATAGACCAAATAAAACAGAATGGGAAAGATGTAGATTGAGAGTCATAGAGGAACACTATGAAAGGTATGACACCAAAGCTAACTAAACATGTCTTTACTGAAAGTACTGGATGGAAGAAATATAGAGATTGAACAAGGACTGCTAAAAAAATCATAAGGAAGAAGCAAAGCTAGGGAGAAGATGCTTCCGAGAATAGCTAGAAGGAGAGGAGGAATTTCCAGGAGATGAAATGGAAAGAAACTAAACACCATAGACCAAATAAAACAGAATGGGAAAGATGTAGATTGAGAGTCATAGAGGAACACTATGAAAGGTATGACACCAAAGCTAACTGAACATGTCTTTACTGAAAGTACTGGATGGAAGAAATATAGAGATTGAACAAGGACTGCGAAAAAAAATCATAAGGAAGAAGCAAAGCTAGGGAGAAGATGCTTCCCAGAATAGCTAGAAGGAGAGGAGGAATTTCCAGGAGATGAAATGGAAAGAAACTAAACACCATAGACCAAATAAAACAGAATGGGAAAGATGTAGATTGAGAGTCATAGAGGAACACTATGAAAGGTATGACACCAAAGCTAACTGAACATGTCTTTACTGAAAGTACTGGATGGAAGAAATATAGAGATTGAACAAGGACTGCGAAAAAAATCATAAGGAAGAAGCAAAGCTAGGGAGAAGATGCTTCCGAGAATAGCTAGAAGGAGAGGAGGAATTTCCAGGAGATGAAATGGAAAGAAACTAAACACCATAGACCAAATAAAACAGAATGGGAAAGATGTAGATTGAGAGTCATAGAGGAACACTATGAAAGGTATGACACCAAAGCTAACTGAACATGTCTTTACTGAAAGTACTGGAGGGAAGAAATATAGAGATTGAACAAGGACTGCGAAAAAAATCATAAGGAAGAAGTAAAGCTAGGGAGAAGATGCTTCCGAGAATAGCTAGAAGGAGAGGAGGAATTTCCAGGAGATGAAATGGAAAGAAACTAAACACCATAGACCAAATAAAACAGAATGGGAAAGATGTAGATTGAGAGTCATAGAGGAACACTATGAAAGGTATGACACCAAAGCTAACTGAACATGTCTTTACTGAAAGTACTGGATGGAAGAAATATAGAGATTGAACAAGGACTGCGAAAAAAATCATAAGGAAGAAGCAAAGCTAGGGAGAAGATGCTTCCGAGAATAGCTAGAAGGAGAGGAGGAATTTCCAGGAGATGAAATGGAAAGAAACTAAACACCATAGACCAAATAAAACAGAATGGGAAAGATGTAGATTGAGAGTCATAGAGGAACACTATGAAAGGTATGACACCAAAGCTAACTGAACATGTCTTTACTGAAAGTACTGGAGGGAAGAAATATAGAGATTGAACAAGGACTGCGAAAAAAATCATAAGGAAGAAGTAAAGCTAGGGAGAAGATGCTTCCGAGAATAGCTAGAAGGAGAGGAGGAATTTCCAGGAGATGAAATGGAAAGAAACTAAACACCATAGACCAAATAAAACAGAATGGGAAAGATGTAGATTGAGAGTCATAGAGGAACACTATGAAAGGTATGACACCAAAGCTAACTGAACATGTCTTTACTGAAAGTACTGGATGGAAGAAATATAGAGATTGAACAAGGACTGCGAAAAAAATCATAAGGAAGAAGCAAAGCTAGGGAGAAGATGCTTCCGAGAATAGCTAGAAGGAGAGGAGGAATTTCCAGGAGATGAAATGGAAAGAAACTAAACACCATAGACCAAATAAAACAGAATGGGAAAGATGTAGATTGAGAGTCATAGAGGAACACTATGAAAGGTATGACACCAAAGCTAACTGAACATGTCTTTACTGAAAGTACTGGATGGAAGAAATATAGAGATTGAACAAGGACTGCGAAAAAAATCATAAGGAAGAAGCAAAGCTAGGGAGAAGATGCTTCCGAGAATAGCTAGAAGGAGAGGAGGAATTTCCAGGAGATGAAATGGAAAGAAACTAAACACCATAGACCAAATAAAACAGAATGGGAAAGATGTAGATTGAGAGTCATAGAGGAACACTATGAAAGGTATGACACCAAAGCTAACTGAACATGTCTTTACTGAAAGTACTGGAGGGAAGAAATATAGAGATTGAACAAGGACTGCGAAAAAAATCATAAGGAAGAAGTAAAGCTAGGGAGAAGATGCTTCCGAGAATAGCTAGAAGGAGAGGAGGAATTTCCAGGAGATGAAATGGAAAGAAACTAAACACCATAGACCAAATAAAACAGAATGGGAAAGATGTAGATTGAGAGTCATAGAGGAACACTATGAAAGGTATGACACCAAAGCTAACTGAACATGTCTTTACTGAAAGTACTGGATGGAAGAAATATAGAGATTGAACAAGGACTGCGAAAAAAATCATAAGGAAGAAGCAAAGCTAGGGAGAAGATGCTTCCGAGAATAGCTAGAAGGAGAGGAGGAATTTCCAGGAGATGAAATGGAAAGAAACTAAACACCATAGACCAAATAAAACAGAATGGGAAAGATGTAGATTGAGAGTCATAGAGGAACACTATGAAAGGTATGACACCAAAGCTAACTGAACATGTCTTTACTGAAAGTACTGGAGGGAAGAAATATAGAGATTGAACAAGGACTGCGAAAAAAATCATAAGGAAGAAGTAAAGCTAGGGAGAAGATGCTTCCGAGAATAGCTAGAAGGAGAGGAGGAATTTCCAGGAGATGAAATGGAAAGAAACTAAACACCATAGACCAAATAAAACAGAATGGGAAAGATGTAGATTGAGAGTCATAGAGGAACACTATGAAAGGTATGACACCAAAGCTAACTGAACATGTCTTTACTGAAAGTACTGGATGGAAGAAATATAGAGATTGAACAAGGACTGCGAAAAAAATCATAAGGAAGAAGCAAAGCTAGGGAGAAGATGCTTCCGAGAATAGCTAGAAGGAGAGGAGGAATTTCCAGGAGATGAAATGGAAAGAAACTAAACACCATAGACCAAATAAAACAGAATGGGAAAGATGTAGATTGAGAGTCATAGAGGAACACTATGAAAGGTATGACACCAAAGCTAACTGAACATGTCTTTACTGAAAGTACTGGAGGGAAGAAATATAGAGATTGAACAAGGACTGCGAAAAAAATCATAAGGAAGAAGTAAAGCTAGGGAGAAGATGCTTCCGAGAATAGCTAGAAGGAGAGGAGGAATTTCCAGGAGATGAAATGGAAAGAAACTAAACACCATAGACCAAATAAAACAGAATGGGAAAGATGTAGATTGAGAGTCATAGAGGAACACTATGAAAGGTATGACACCAAAGCTAACTGAACATGTCTTTACTGAAAGTACTGGATGGAAGAAATATAGAGATTGAACAAGGACTGCGAAAAAAATCATAAGGAAGAAGCAAAGCTAGGGAGAAGATGCTTCCGAGAATAGCTAGAAGGAGAGGAGGAATTTCCAGGAGATGAAATGGAAAGAAACTAAACACCATAGACCAAATAAAACAGAATGGGAAAGATGTAGATTGAGAGTCATAGAGGAACACTATGAAAGGTATGACACCAAAGCTAACTGAACATGTCTTTACTGAAAGTACTGGATGGAAGAAATATAGAGATTGAACAAGGACTGCGAAAAAAATCATAAGGAAGAAGCAAAGCTAGGGAGAAGATGCTTCCGAGAATAGCTAGAAGGAGAGGAGGAATTTCCAGGAGATGAAATGGAAAGAAACTAAACACCATAGACCAAATAAAACAGAATGGGAAAGATGTAGATTGAGAGTCATAGAGGAACACTATGAAAGGTATGACACCAAAGCTAACTGAACATGTCTTTACTGAAAGTACTGGAGGGAAGAAATATAGAGATTGAACAAGGACTGCGAAAAAAATCATAAGGAAGAAGTAAAGCTAGGGAGAAGATGCTTCCGAGAATAGCTAGAAGGAGAGGAGGAATTTCCAGGAGATGAAATGGAAAGAAACTAAACACCATAGACCAAATAAAACAGAATGGGAAAGATGTAGATTGAGAGTCATAGAGGAACACTATGAAAGGTATGACACCAAAGCTAACTGAACATGTCTTTACTGAAAGTACTGGATGGAAGAAATATAGAGATTGAACAAGGACTGCGAAAAAAATCATAAGGAAGAAGCAAAGCTAGGGAGAAGATGCTTCCGAGAATAGCTAGAAGGAGAGGAGGAATTTCCAGGAGATGAAATGGAAAGAAACTAAACACCATAGACCAAATAAAACAGAATGGGAAAGATGTAGATTGAGAGTCATAGAGGAACACTATGAAAGGTATGACACCAAAGCTAACTGAACATGTCTTTACTGAAAGTACTGGAGGGAAGAAATATAGAGATTGAACAAGGACTGCGAAAAAAAATCATAAGGAAGAAGTAAAGCTAGGGAGAAGATGTTTCGGAGAATAGCTAGAAGGAGAGGAGGAATTTCCAGGAGATGAAATGGAAAAAAACTGAACACCGTTGACCAAATAAAAGGACAAGTGTCGAAATTTCTAAAAATATGTACATATCCTAAAAAATATTTATAAAACATTTTTTAAAAAAAATTATTTTGTCCTTGTCACTCTTTATAGTTCTTACAGATGTCTCTAAAATCGATGGAGATACAAGTACGGTATGAGGTGGTTTATAAATGTCTGTGGTTTCCTACTTCAATTTAAAATTTAAAGTTCTCTACTTTATTACACTTGACTTTATTTTTGCAAATGTCAAAATTTTTGAAGGGGCGAAGTACATTCTTCGTCCCCGCGCTTTAATTTTAGAGGAACATAAAAATTTCAAGTTGTAAAATAGCTTCAAAATAAATTAATAAACAAATAAAAATAAAATAATAATAACAATAACAATATTCCTTTTTTTCTAAAATATCTTTTTTTTTTTATCGCGAATGCCTAGATTTCAGAAGATACAGAGCACAATTTTGCCCCCTCACTTTATATTAACAGGAAAAAAAAGTTTTTCTTTTTTCCAGTAGCTTAAAAATTTAATTTAAAAAATTCGTTTTTTGCTGAAATTGCCAATTTTACTTAATCTTGTTTTCTTGAATGTCTAAATTTTGGAAGTTGGAAGGCACATTTTTCACCCCTTCCCATTATTCCAAGAGGAAAATAAAGTTTTCTATTTAAAAGATAAATAATAAAAGAAATTAAACTTAAATTACCAATTTTACTTGACTTTATTTTCTCGAACATTTCAAAAGAGGTGAAGCACTTCGTTCACCCCCTCATTATAATTTCAGAAGAAAAGGAAATTTTCTACCTCAGTCAAATTTGAATATATATATATATATATATATTCTAATTTGACTTTACCAAAGGGCACATTACTCGTCTCTTCGATTTAACTTCATAACAAAATAAAGTTTCCAATTTTGAGAATAGCTTAAAAGTTGTGAGAGAATAGCTCTTTTTTCCTCTAAAATTACTTAACTTTGTCTTGTCGAATGTCTAAGTACCAGAAGGAGTGAAGCACATTATTCACCCATGCTAAAATTTCAGAAGAATATAAAGAGTTTTCTATTTGAAAAACAAAAAGCTTAAAATTGAAAAAGAAAAAAAAAATTCTTCTGAAATATCCAATTTTCCTTAATTTTATTTTTGAACTTGTCTAAATTTTAGGAGGGGTCAAACTCATTGTTTACCCCCTCACTTTATAATAATAAAGTGAGGTAATAATTTTGAGGATAAAATTTAAGATTAAATTTTAAAAAATTAGGAAAAACAAGGATTTTCTGAAAAAAAATTAAATTTCAAATATATATTAATAAAATACGATAATTTTTTTTAGTTCTAATTTAACAAAATAAAGTAAAATTTAATTTATTATTACTTTAAATTTGCTTTCTTAAATGAAAAATCTATAATTACTTTTATATTTGAATAAATAAAAAATAAACGAGAAAAAAAATTTAATCGAAGGGCCCCAAAAATTTGAATGGCCCAGGGCCCCACTTGCTCTTAATCTGGCCCTGGGTCCGAGGGTGTGTGGTATAAGACCTTGTTAAACTGTTTCACAGTAAAGTGCTGGACTTCGCGCGCAGGTCGTCGGACTACTGAAGTGGGGGTGCCATCCCCTCTGCAGAGGATCAAAATTGTGATGGCATGTCTTCGGATCGTCCTCGGGGATGTTTCCCAGACCTTTGCCAATAGCCCATTGTGCAGCTCTAGTGTGACGTGTATGAACTACAACAATTATTATTTCTTATTAATTATTTCTTTGACTTATTAGAAAATATGAGTAAAGAAATGTTTGAAAGCAGTTTCATTAACAGAAATATTTACTTTTGCTTATTTCTTTTGATTTAAATATGTTTTTCAAGAATTATTATAAAATGAAACTTGAATAACTTAAAACAGTATTGAAAACCAGAGATTACTATGTACTCATCTTACTACTTGATACATTGTCTGAAGTGTGCTTTTTTGCTCTTAATTTTTCTCTCTTTTAAAAAATGTTTTCTTTTGCAGGTGTGTTCTGAAATCATAGTTGCCCTTGGTCAGATGAACCATTTGCTTCCATCTGAAAAGCTCGCAGAACAGCTTCCAAAATTAATATCTGCAATTTTGGCAATTTACAATCGCCATCAAGAATATCAGCATACAACTCGGGTATGAATTATTATCAATTTTTGCTTTCGCAACTTACTGCTTGTTTGCATGGAAATACTTTCCAATATAAATTCTTCGGTTGTTCGTTCTTTATTTCAAGTTTAACTGTTATTAAATAATTATTCTTTCATCAGAAAGTTTTACACTTTAGCAACCACACTTTATACGAAACAAGAGCATCGCGGAACAAAAGAGAAATATTTTCAAAGGAATGAATAAAGATTAGTTATTTGTTGCTTGCTCATACTAACTCGTAATTGGCTGTCGATATTTAAAATATATTAATTCCTATCTTGTTGGTCTATAATGTATCTTTTAATTGCTATATTTTTTTCATTAAGGAAGGTTTGCATTTTAACAATCTTTTTTTACACAAAAAAATTACCATCTGAGAAAAAAAATTTTTGTATGTGTATGAAAAAAATTTAGTTATTTGCTGCTTGATCATAATGATTTGTAATTGGCTGTCATTGTGCAACAATTCTAATTTTAGTTACAAGATAAACATATAATAATAAGATTTTTAGATCTAGGTATATGATTTTAAAAAGTTACTTCTTTGCACTATACATTACTAATGTACTTTTTAGAAAAATTTATTGTTAACCAGTACATATCAGTAAAATGTTTGATTTTACATTATTTTGATTTGAGATAGTAAATATGACTAAAAAAAAAAATTATTCTACATAAATATGCTCATTAAAAAATATGTATGCTTTTCTGAACTTTTTTTACACTGTCTATAGAGTTTAAATGTAGAGTACATTTATTTCCAACCACAAAGATGTGTGTTATCACTTTTTCATTTAAGTATTACATAAGCACTTGAAAAAAGAGGACGGGATATTTAATTTGCTAACAAAAGATGAGTATAAGCAATATTTACATAAGACATTAAAATCAACATTAGACTTAAAAGAGTTTTGACCACAGAAGAAAAACACTAAATATTCCTAAAGAATATTGTTTGCGCACTGGACATGGACACACACTCTTCTAAATGCATTTCGTGTAGTAAGGAGCGTGTAGACATGAATGGCGAGCATCTCCCTCAAAGATTCTCATCTGATTTCAAGACACTTCCGGAGAAACCTCACATTTATATTGGACTGCATGAAATTTTTCTCAAAATTTAAAAAAATACATCTTAAATTTAGTCTTGAAATTAATCCTAAAACTATATTACTATGTGGGGATATTAGTTAACGACAATGTCAACCTTCATCTATGAACAGGTTTTCCAACATAGAATCAAGTTAACATATCTTATATACTAGTGAATTGGAATTGTATTTTTGTTGTGGTAGATACACTACAGTACTCCCCCACCAGAATTATAACTGTGATAGAATTCAATGGATAGATACCACTAGTTGATTCATTGCTGTTTTGTGAGACGTCGGGAGAGCTGTATTAAGATCACCGTGCTTTTGAGTGCTGATTGTGAGAACTGTATTAAGTTCACGGTTGTGCTCGCTCCTGTGTTGTCATTAGCAGTCGAGAGAATACGTTGTACGTTATGTGTAGGACTGGGCTATAAATCGATGTATCGAGACATATCGATTTAACGCATATATCGGCAAGACGATACAGTGACTTTCATTCAAGGCGATACATCAGAAATCTGATTTAAGCCGTCGAGTAAAGACAACGAGCGCGAAACGATATAGCGACACGCAAGGATATAAGAAAACGATATAGCGATATAAGACTCTTCTCTTACGTTCCGATGTCGACTCGCGCTGTGGAAGACGATGTTCGTTTCGTTATGTTGAAATGGCCTTGATTGGTGAGCTGTAGAATCAGAATCAGTTTTGAGAACATATATAGTAATCTCGCATGTTCGTTTTCGCACCTCTTATTATTTATTTTTTTTTATTTATTTATTTATTTTTTTTGTAGCGACTTGATATCGTTTCTTGTAGATTATTTTCAGTGGGACTAACTTCGTGATCACCGATGTTACCTTGTTCTGAAGGCAATCTATTATTGAAAAGAATATATAAGGAGGAGTTTCTTCATTAATTAGATAAGTTTTTTTTTAAAGAAAACTTTTTATTATTTTTAAATTTGAAAATTATCGGAAATATAATTTAAGGCGCCCATAAAGAATTAAATTTGTTAGGTTATTTTTTTACTTTCTTTTCATTTATTAAAATCCTTTTGGATAAAACTCCTATTAATTTAATAGGTTTTTATTACTGATCTTAAATTTATAAACCTTGTTGTTTTTATTTTTAGAAATAAAGTTAAAACAAAACTTATTTTTTGTCATTTGGATTTGGACATAAATCACTCAACTTTGTTTATTCAAAAAAATTTGAAAGATTAGCGTATTTTATTCATTTTTTTAAATCATTTAGTACTTCGTTTTATTAAAGAGTATAATAATTTTTTTTTAAAAGTATTCTTTTCATATTATTTGCTAATTAGCTAAATATATTATCGAATATCACAATTTTTATTTTTAAGAAATTAAACCTTACTTTGTTTTTCGTTCATAATTAGGTCATTATTCAATTTAATTTATTTATCTGAAATAATAACAATAAAAAATACTGTTTTAAAATTCTTTTTTTCTAAAATTTATTTAGCACGTTGTTTTAAACATACAAATAATTTTTAACGAACTTATTTTTTAAATTTTCTTTCTATACTGTTAGGTAAATATATTGATAAATTTCAATTTTATTTATCTTTTTATTATTAATTTTTAAATTAAGAAATATTTCATTTATTTGCGTAATCATTTTTAGAAAATTTAACAAAACTTGCATTTACTTTTTCATTTAGAAATTGAACATTAAGATCGAACTTAATAATTATGCAATTATTTATGCATAATAGTACAAGAAAATATTAATTTGTAAAAAACGCTTTGAAAAAAGTTTTTAACACTTTGTTTTAAGCGTATTAGGAATTTCTAAACAAACATTTCAATAAATACTTTAAGTAAGATTTGTACATTGTAGTCAATTTATTTAATATCTTTCCTAAGCAAAACACATATATCTTCAAATTTATGAATTGATTTAAATCAATCTGAGTATGGAGTCTTGATAGAAATCTGACTTTCTGTGCCTTACAAGTAAATGAAGTTCAAAAATACTATATCGTGATGCAAAACTGACGATGCATCACGATATATAATTTCTAATATCGCCCAGTCCCAGTTATATGTGATCAAAACTGAGTGGCAACAGCACGAGGAGGTGGATAATGTCACTATCACAAGTATAATCTTTTCAATGTGAACCATCCATCGAAGTAGTTTAAATCGAAGTGAGCTTTTCTGTCAAGGTGGACATGTTCGCATCACGTTCGGGTCACCAATTTGGGAAGTGTTGTTATCGACACTGTCAACCTTCATCTAGGAAAAGTTACCCCCCAACATAGATTCCAGTTAACATATCTTATATACTAGTGAATTGGAATTGTATTTTTGTAGTGGTAGATACACTACAACTATAATTAAAAAGTTAAATCAGAAAACAAGCAGGGGATATTGTGTCCTTCTTTTGTAAAAGTGTTGTTTCTTTTAGCGGATTATTTGTTGTTTGCTTATTTTTACTGATAAGAGGTAAAATAGTTTAGTAAGGGTAGAAAGTGAATAAAAACCTAAACAAATTTAAAAAAATCTCATTACTTAGCAGAAGCATTGCCATCCTTAAAATCAAATAGTTTAGCAAAAGAGCCAGGAAAATTTCGTTCTTTAAATAAGTATGGTTGTTAATGAGAGTGTTGATGAACAGTGACTCAAATTTATATAATTGTTTTATTTTTATATTACGTATGATTTTAGAAGCTTCAGTTGCAAATCATAGTTTAATTTTGGAGTCACAACTTGATAGCATTCTCAATACTCTATTTCCTCAAGTATGTACCCTCTGTAATGTTTTACTTGGTCTGTTATTTCTAAATCTTCAAGCAATATCAGCTCAATACTATACATGGCTGCAAAATGTTACAACTTAAAATCAGGTTTCAGTCTTGAAATGATTTTAAGAGCGGAAAGTAATTTTTCGTGTATTTTACATTCACCAATCCAGCGATCTCTGGTCGATTCGAATTCCACATCCGGCTTGCACCGACTACAGTGCTGAAGTTAAATATCCTTCGTGGTGGACGTTCGAGGGGTAGAGGCTAATCGTGCGATGTTCTCGTGGTCGCCATTTCACGCAAATGCGAGTTAGCTTCATAAAAAAAAAAGTCCTCCATGAAGGCAAATTTCTCTCACTGCTTGATCCAGGAGTTCCCTAGTCTTTTGAATTTGATTCAAAATTACAAAGCTACAGAGTTGAACATTGGTAGTCGTAAACCCGAAATTGAGTAGACTGTACAATGATGGTTATAAAATACCTTTTTGTAAACCAAGGAATTGTGAAGGTTAAGTATGATCATGACTATGTGGTCATCATTGCACTCCAGCCATCTTCACTTCTCAGACAAGCTGAACCCATATAGTATTTATGCTAGGTCACATACAATAATGTCTTTTATGAGAATGGTAAGCTGAGTAATAAATCACCTAACAAACAAGCTGTATAGTTAGCTATTTATTTATATATATATTCTCTGTTGTAAAAGTATCTACGGAATTATTATAACTTTTATTGTTTTAAATAGGTCAACATAATAACTGAATGATATAATTCATGATCATAACTGAATTTTAAAAAAGGAAGAAAGAAATTATGTTAAATTTTTATGTACTATAGTAATTTAAGTAAGAATTAAGGTTTAAAATTGCTAAGTAAATGAGTGAACTTTTTATGAAACATCTGTAAATTATTCAAGATTAAATATTTGCTTGAATAAAAATCTGTGTTATTTTGTAGATATGTTCTTTCCCTGATTATTCCCAACCATCTGGAGTAAGAAACCACAATGAAGTTTTACGATGGTTTGCAGTTTTAGGTAAAGTACAATATTAATGCCATTATACTATTTTAGTTTTATTTTCTTTATATGAAATAATGCATTTAAACAAGCTATTGAGAATTCTCAACTGTTATAATTAATAACTGTTATTATTTGTTAAACTTTAACCATCTCTCTATATAGAAATGTTTCCATGTTGTTTTTTTCCGTTTTTTAAAAGTTTAACCGCTTTCCTGATTATCTGCTGTGATTGGAAGTTTGCCAAATTTTGTTCGGTTTGCCAAATTTTGTTTTGTTGGACTGTGGGACTGCTCACGAGTTTCGTGTGATTGTATTTATGATGGTTGCAGAATTTACATAGTAATAAGTAGAGCCCGGATCTTGATGACCTAAAAAAATTTCAATTAATGCCCTTAAAAAGTGCAAAAAATGCCCTTAAAAAGTGCGAAAAATGCCCTTAAAAATGAGAAAATTGCGCTGAAAATGCTTTATGACATGACTAAAATAAAGTAAAAATATTGAACTAAAACAATGTTTTACTCATTAAAATTATTATGAGTCATTACAAAAAATATAAAGCAATGCAATACTTGTTCATTAAAGTTTGAAAAATATGTTTTATATCCTAAAATAACAAAAAAAAAGGAAAATATATTGACTACAAAACATTTTCATTTTGTAAAAAAACTGTAATGAATATAACAACTTCCATCTCATAATATTACTAAATATCAGAATTACGTTGGATTATTAAATTTTCTTTGATATTTTGAAATGTAATCGAGCGTTTCTTGTCTGAGTGTAAATTTTTATACCTGGAGAAGCTTCTTTCAACGTCTACTGATGTTATTGGTGCGTACTTGAAAAAGACGGTCTCACTTACTGACAATTATTCTTCAATTTGAAAAGATGTTGCTTCACCTGTTAATATCTTAGAGATTTTCTTCATTGTTTGGAAGCCAGTGTAATAATAAAAAATTATAACAAAATAATAAAAATTGGAAAAAATTAACAAAAAATTAAAAAAATGCTTTAAAATACAAAATACGCCGAAAAATTTAAAGAAAAATGCCCTATAAATCTAAAAAAATGCTCTAAAGGACAAAGAATGTTCAAAAATGCAAAAAAGTGCAAAAGTCATCAAAATCCCGGCCTTAGTAATAAGAGTATTGAAAGAAAGGCGTATTCCTTCATTTGTGTTGCCATTTCATATCATTTTGTGTTGTCTCTTGTTTTAAGAACTATCATACAAAGACTAATATTTGACTTATTTCATTTGCCCAAGATAATTCTGGATAGTAAACTAATTTTACGTTAAATGTTTCTTACATGTAAAAAAAATTCAAATTTCAACTTCAAACATTGTGCTCTGTTTTAGTTCCTTGTATTTATTAATAAAATAAAAAAAAATCATGTTGATTTTTTGCATTTTTTCTTATTTCAAAATAATTGGAAAGGGAAGTGGTTAAGTTACTTTAATGCTTGGGTTTATAAAATATGATAAACTATGCAGCGATTTCAAATATTTCCATTTAGGGGAAATATATTACCAATTTCTTAATAATTCTTAAATAATATTATAGTAGATCTTTATAGCACAGATTTTAAAATATGAGGCTTTGCATCGTGCGTTGTGTAGAAGTTTGTGTTATTTGGATCGTTTGTGTTATTTGGATCATTTTACATGTTATTAAGCTTACTTACAAAACATGCCAATGTATATCTGTAACAGATTTACTTTAAAATTCTGTAAGATAAACTCGATACAAATACTTTGAAACTCAAAAATATGCACCTTTGAAGTGGATGAAATTTTTTTCCATTTACAAGCGTATGTGGAATTGAATCACAATTCAAATCATCATTTAAATTTACTTCTTTTTTTAAAAAATCTTTATTTAAATCAAATGTTTTTTTTTTAATGTAATCACTGATGTATAAATTTACAAAGCATTGTAAATATAAGATTTAAAGTTTTTTAAATGGTTTTAATAGTTTTGAAATTTTAAAAAATTACCTTTTTTTAAAGTTTGATTTGCTTAATATATAAATTAAGTCATTCTATATAGAAATATTTGTCAAGCTACAAAAAAAATAAGGTATAAAGAAAGAATTTATTTTTTTTAAATTTCAAATGTAAATGAGAAATTTATTTATTTTTGTTTGTTTGCCTATTTTTCAGTAGAGTTGTGATACATTTTTATTCCATTTTCAATTAATTTGAATCAAGCATTTGCATGTATTATATATTATTATAAAACAATGTTTAAAGCAGTTATATAATTCGAAATGTATTGTTATGATTCATTTTAACAGTAATTCAATTATGTTTAACTAATTGTAAACATAAATTTTTAAATATCTTTAAAAAAATCTTAAAAGTCTTAAATCATATGTACCAGTATATATTCCTTCAGTTCCTTAGAATTATTCATTTCATAACATAATTAAAGTCATCCTTTTAAACTAATAAGATCAGTTTTAGTCCATAAAAACTTAATCATTGGAACAAAAACTAAACAGGGTAATATTTTTTTTAATATTAACCGAATGATCCTCAGCAATTGTTTTCTTTTTTGTCAAAAGCCTGAACTTTCATCAAATTTAATTTTTTGATAAATTTATATTAAAATTGCTCACTATTTTTTTTCTCACTATTTAGTCATCCTTTTAAACTAATAAGATCAGTTTTAGTCCATAAAAACTTAATCATTGGAACAAAAACTAAACAGGGTAATATTTTTTTTAATATTCACCGAATAATCCTCAGCAATTGTTTTCTTTTTTGTCAAAAGCCTGAACTTTCATCAAATTTAATTTTTTGATAAATTTATATTAAAATTGCTCACTATTTTTTTTCTCACTATTTAGTCATCCTTTTAAACTAATAAGATCAGTTTTAGTCCATAAAAACTTAATCATTGGAACAAAAACTAAACAGGGTAATATTTTTTTTAATATTCACCGAATAATCCTCAGCAATTGTTTTCTTTTTTGTCAAAAGCCTGAACTTTCATCAAATTTAATTTTTTGATAAATTTATATTAAAATTGCTCACAATTTTTTTAGCATCTTTGTATTCCAATCGTCTGGTTGCGTTCTTGCTTCAAAGGTTGGAAAGTGGAAACGAATCTTATAAAATTGAAGCCCTTACAGACATTTGATCAACTCATCGGGTAATTCTTGCAAATTGATAATCAATCATCTTAGTTCATTTTAATATTTATTTCATTTTTAGTTAAAAATTTGATGTATATTAGAAACTCATATCTCTGGAAAGATTCCATTTATTATATCAGGCATCAAACCAGTGTTAGATTCTTCAAATAAGGTATGTCATATATTAAAGAGAAAACAACATAATAGACATAAATGAAAAAAGTTGAAGGCATACTCCATTGTTTGGTACTATAGTACGGACCAGCGATTCACAAAAAGTGTTCTGTGTACAGGGTTGCCACAGACTACTAAAATGCGACTATTTGCTACTATTTTCGGCCTTAGGCGACTATGGCTACTTTTTTTTTGCCTGAAAAGGCTAAAAAAGTAACTATTTTCTGTAATAGGCGACTATTAGGAGACTTTTTTACTCCTAGCGAAGTTCAAAAATGAACTTTACTTTTCAGTCCCCTCACTAACATGTACTTATTGTCGCCTACCATGTGCGTAGTACAGTTAAAACAAATAATTTTTTTACAAATTAAATAAAGAATTTAGTAATGTTTTGATGCTTTTTAATAATTTAACATTAGTTCTTAAAGCATTTTTTTTTTAATTTTTTATTAAAATTCTTTCATTGCTTGTTTGTTTTATAATTTTTTAGATAGTCAGTATCATCACAAATAAATCTTTAGTCGATTTTATTTTCAAAAAAGAAAATAATAAGGAAAAAATATTTTTACATTTATTAAGTACAGAGTTTGACCATTAGTTAATACTACTTTTTATTATTTTAAATAAAAGAGGGTCTAATGATGTTTCAAAAGCATGATTGTTTTTTCAACAAATAATTTTAAAAAAATATTTTTCTTTTCTAAAGTGAACATTTCTTTGGTTTGTTTTCTACTTTCGTTTTTTTTTTCTTTTAATTTTTAATGCATGTATGTAAAATTTTGTTGTAGTGTTATTTTTAAACCAATAAATCATAAATCATTTTTAATTTAAGAATAATGAAATAAAACTTGGGTTTGCTTTTACTTTGACTTCTTTATTATTTTAATTGAAAATATTAAGCAATGATATTGATGTCATAGTGGAATATGTTTAGAATTAGTATTTTCTTTTGTAATAGATTAATTTCTTTTTATTTATTTTTTATTGATTTAAAGATTTGCCATAGGTAATTTTTGAACATATGCTAAATTCGCTATATCGCGATATATCTCGATTTAAAATTTCTGACATCACCCAGTCCTAATCATACTATACGACAAATAAGCTATAATTTTAGTTATTTGGCTACTATTTTTGATAAATTTTTGACTCTGTTCAGGCAACTATTTTCGTAGTTTTAGGCAACTATTTTCTTTCTTGAGGCTACTAAAAGCAACTATTTCTGTTCCTTTTTTGCTGTGACAACACTGTATGTATCCCTAGGTTTCCATGAAAGGGTCACAGGAGCTATGGGCAATGAATTTTTATTTTACCAATTATAATTTTTGATCATGAATAGTCCACTATTTATAAAATTTTTTGTTATTTTCATTAAATTTTTTAAGTAAAATGGGAAAAATATATATATTGATAAACAATGTAAAAGATGTATTCATGAAAATTTGGTTTTTACTACTTCCATCAAACTCTTCAATTCGAAATAAAAATTAATTCAACATTGGATGAAATTTGTTTTATTGATAAGAGATAACCATTCTCAACTTTTATATCAATCAATTTTCCTTTTTAGCTTCAATGAAAATCTTAATTCAGCTTATTTTGTTCACTTTTAGCTGATGCATTCGTTAAAAACAAATCACGAACTAGACTAGATGCCATTTTAGATCTGTGAACTAAACTGTCTAACATAAAACCTGATTTTAAGGCTTCAACAATGATAAGACAAAAAAAGTAATTCTTCACATTAAATATTTTTAAAATAATTGGTATTCTCTCTTTAGTTTTTTGTTTACAACTGCTAATGAACTTTATTTGTATAGTTGAAGCTCTGTCAAGCAAAGATTGATCATTTAGGGCTCCATGGCTGAAAAAAATTACAAACTACTTATACAAGTATTGACTTCAATTACAGACGTTAAAAATATGGAATTAATGATATAAAAGACTTATTAAATTAAATCTTTACAGTAAAATTGAGAAATGCAAAAATTTGTCAATAAGAAAAAGACTGAGCGTTTCAAGTGGGTAGTAAATTAAGTTGGAGCAGAAATAAATTTTAAAACAAATGTAACTAACTAGTTTACAAATCTTTTCATTTGTGCTTATTACGTAGTTTATTTATTTATTTTTCTCTGTTTTGTTAAATCTTATTATTATTCTTTCTATTGATGATATTTTAATTATAGATGAAGGACTCATTTGTTTAAGGAATATGCATTTATAAATTTAAATTTTTTGTTATAAATCTGTTGTTGCAAAGTTCTTCATTATTTTTTAAATATTAACTAGCCTGATTTTTTTTTAAAAAAAAAGTAATTGAATAAATATAAAAGAAGGATTTTGATTCTAATTACCCCATAATTTAAAAATTTTTTGTAACATAATTTGTGTCATTATTTTCTGTATTATTATTTTATATATTATTATAAAATTTATGCTTCTTATAAAAACTCTTATTGCAACGGCCTTTCATTTTTGAGAACTAATGTCTAAAGTCCCATAAATACGATGTTACTTTAACTCAACTATTCATTCCAATATTTCATACGAAATCAATTTTAACTTTTTTTTCATAATCAGGAAAATAACTTTAGATGCAAATGTTAAACTATTTATGCTACCAAAACAAGCTATTTAGAAGGTGTCATTTAAGCGTCAAAAAATATTTAAAAAAATTATTGGAATCCTTTTGAGGTTATAGCCCTATTACTAATCTTTAAAAATCATTTGTATGCAGAAGCTTTTCTCAAACCTTGTTTCGTATGCTATTTTTTTAAAACTTTATTTGTTTATGTAATAATTGAACATTTGAATTATGAAAAGTTAAGTTTGCTTTTATTTATAATTAGTTTACTTATGGGCAAAGTTTCATTCAAAGAAATTCATGCTTATAAACTTGTATTTCAAAGAGGCTTATTGAGAATGCCCTTCATGAAAAAGACTCTCATGCAAATATCTAAATTATTTAATGTATAAACTAGATGAATACCCATTTTTTGCATGGAGTAAATTAAAAAAAAAAATAAATCAGTACTGAGCAACATTCCGAATTAATGCTCAAAACAGAAAGATTTATACCTACACAACTGAAAAGCTTAGTAAAAGAACTAGGAAGTGACATTTTTGAGTGAATTGATGAATCAGAGAATATAATATAAAGTGATTGCATCAATATGGGTATGTTTAATCTAACAGAGTTGTTTTTGCTTGCATTTCAATTTTAACGTAACCAATCCACATTAGTTTTTAGTAATGCTTGCATGATTTTTATTTTAATTTAGTTCAGTGGTAAATAAAATAAGGCAAAGAACTATTTTCCTCTATTTCAAGAAATTGGTAATTAAATAGTTCCGATGCCACTTTTTCATACCCTGATTATAGTTTCTCTAAATATGTCACCTACCTGGTTCTTATACTAAATTTTTCAATTAATAAAGCTAAAATAATTTTGCTTAATTTTTAACTAAAAGATATCAATAGGTTGCATACTCAGAGTCCCTCAAACTGTTAGTTGTGTTGTTTGTCTTATTTCTTAATGAATGCCTATATGTAATGCTCCTGCTCAGAATTACCTGCAATTATAAATTTATTTATATTTATCTGATAAATTTATCTATAAGTCTAATTATGGAGCTATTAATTGTTACTCTTATTATTGATTATTATTGTTATTATGAATTATTGTTATTATAATGATTTTTGTTATGAATTTATTATAATTACTATTATTATTATTATGAAATTTACTTTACCATTTAGGTGAAGAAAATGATTGCTCAGGTTATAGTGACTTTAGCTCATCATGATAATTTAAAGAAAGAAGGTGGTATTGATTTGGTTTGGCTTATTATTCATCAATGTGCCATCTAGGAAGATCCACCTGTAAGTTAATTTCATTTATAATTTTCTTTCTTATACCATTTACACACATTTGAGAATTGTTGATGTTGTTAATAAAAAAAAACTTATAAACTTTTGTTAACTGAACATTTAAGCACAGAAAGCTTAACTTAATAATTTATAACTTGCATATGAACACAGAAAGCTTGATTTTTTATCTCTTTTGTGCAATTGAAATAGTGATTTGGTGAATGAGAAGTCGCTCAAGAAAGCAACTTTTACAATCTTTATCTTCAGTTCTGTACAAAATTTGTAAACATTTATGATAAGTTTTTGCTGACACTGAAAGTGCCGTGTTAGCAATTTCGTTTGTGTTTTTTCCCACATTGGTTTTAGAAACTTTGTCTGATTCCCTAATAACTAAATTTGCTTTGCCTTAAATTATATCTACTGATATGAAAAATTAGTTGAAAAAACATGATTGTTAAGAAAATATCAGTAATTTAAAAAAAATCTCTTGTGAATTACCATTTAACTTCAATTAACTGCTATTGAAATTTATTCACAATAATATTCAAATTTTTGAACATATCTCTTAGGTTTAAAAATATATATTTTAGATTTAAAATTTTTTTTCATCTCTGATTGCGTTATTTTTTTCATTATTTTTCACAATTAATGATTCATTGAATTAATTTTATATCTGATATATTTCAAATATTTAATTTAAACCCACTCTTACCTGAGTATTTAATATTACCTGGGTAAGATATTTTTCTTTGTCTTTCAATATGCATAAAAATTAGATTGATATAAAATGCAGTGTGCAAAACAGAAAAGAGAATGCCTGAATAATTTTTGATTTCAGGATTGGCCATACATAGGTATAATCTTAATGAATCCTTTATTTTCATCTATATTTTTTTGTTACGACTATGACTATACAACACAAACACTAGCACGCATTGATTGAATCAATGCATGCTATTTTTTATCTTTGGCAAAGAAAATTAATGTGGACCCCTCATTTGAAAATCTTTTCCAGTATCCGAATAAAAATTACTGAGAACTGTTTAACTACAATTAATTTAAAATGTCTAAAAATATTTTTTAAGTTTATCTCAGCATTGCTTTTTGCAAGTACAGTAACAACCACTAAAAAAATCAATGAATTATGTAATCATCTTCTTTTTGAAATCATGTATGTAAGAGTGGAATCATAACAATATCAAAACATGCTAAAATCATCCTCTTATCAAATTTTTAAAAGTCAAATTTTTGTTTGGGTATACACTTAAAATAATTAAAATCTTTTCAATTTTAAGTTGCAAAAGCATGTAATTAAAAAAGTTCCTCGTGCCACCAACAAACAAAAAAAAAACTAGATGGGGATTAAGCTAAGATAGAAAAGGAAAATATTGAAAGTTTTAAAAACTTATATAAGCTTTCCAACTCTATTGATTTTTTAATATTAAATCTCACAAATCAAATATGCTAACATTTTAAAATCCTTTTGTAAATTATAAGAAAATATAGCTCATGTTTAATTAAAATTCATGTTTAATATAAATTACAAATGTACTAATCAATTGAGCTTTTACAGTATTTGTTAAGTTCAACTTTGAAATTTATTTGTTAAGTTTAGACATTTTGGTTTATAAAAGCGGCAGGCTTTTGAAATCAAACATTCTTGGTACAGACGTTATTTTAATAGGCAGTGGGCTCTATACTTTTTACCAGATCATACACCAGCTCTGTTATCATGAAATGAGTCACTATTATCCATTTATTTGATTGATTATTAATTTATTTGATTGATTATTAATTAATTGTCTTATTACACATGGTGCTTAGCGATTTTAGAAAATGTTTAAAGGTACTTATTTTCGATTTTCGTTTTTAAAAAATCCTAAAATTGTTTTTTTTTATGGGGAGTTATAAAAAAGTGCTTAATTTTTCCCTTTTAGAAAATCCCCTGAGGGGGTTTACCTTCTTTAGGTAAACACAGGGAGTCACGCCCCGGGGTACCCTAGTGATCTATCCTCCCTTCGTTTTCCTCTCCCTTTTCTCCTACTTTCTTTTCCCCCTTGTCGTGGTTGCCACATATCTAAATTAAATTTGCACAAACATATAATTGCATACAAGAATGAGACGAAAAAATAATAAAATTTTTTACATTATCTTTTAAAAGTTGCTTTTAGTATTAAAGATCAAAATTTGACTACAATCAATTACTCTTTTGAGATAATTACTATAGCAAAATGAATTTTTGATTAAGACAATTCCATTCCACGTTTTTCTCTGAGCATATAGTATGCGTTATGAAGAATTAGCCTTAAAAAAATATATATTATGCATTTAAAAAAGTTGCTTTTGCAAAGAACCTTATATATAAAAATTTAAACAAGATTCTTCTTTGATTTAAATTTTCTGTTTTTACAATAATGTAAATAAATGTTCTGCTAAATTTTAAATATTAAGCCAAATAAATTTTTACTATTATCATTATTTTACAATTACATTAATTTAAACATCATAAAAATATATATACACTTATCTCAAATTTGAACTGCAAAATTGAAGTAATAAATACAATGCTAGTAGTATAATTGCTCATAAGTTAGAGTTAATGTTTAACAATGATGTTAAAATAAAATTGCTTCTGATATCTTTAAAATTTCTTGAATTTTCATAATACTTAAACATAACTATAATGACTAGAATAAATTACACAATGCAGTAATTAAGAATAAAAAAATTAATTAAATCAAATCATGACAAACATTTCGCTACTAAATTATTTTATTTTAAAACAAAATACAATATAAATATAACTTCACTCAACTATAAAAGCAATACATTCTTATCATCATTGTTTAATATAAGCTTATCGATATTCTTTTGTTAAAATATAAGTTAAGAACACGTATTTGTAATTAAATAAAATAATTTTTATTTTTATTTCAAAAAGCAACGGTAGGACCATGAGTTATCATTTTAATTATTATTATTTTTAAATTTAAAAGAATTCCAAGCCTTTACAGTCATTTCATACAGTTTAAAGTTTTTCTCCAATTCAATTTTTTGTTTTTGAGCAACTGAACTATATTTCAGAGCAATAAACTGAAAATCTTTGCTTTGTGGAAAGATTTTATAAAATGGTCCGCAACAATTGCGCATATCACACAAACACACAGCAAGGATGACTCGCACAGGGATGCACCTTTCTTCAAACTTTCAGCTCCGGCAGATTTAAAGAGAACCTCCAGTCGTTTTATTTTCTGTCAGGATCGAATATATGGCTCCCAGTATTAATTTCCGTTTGCATTGTACAGCACCCAAGCTCAAAAATGAATGGCTCCTTCTTGGTAGATAAGCTTGTTTATCCAGCAGACGAAGCTAAAATTATAAGAGAGAAAAGTTAACTTTACATTGAAAACACTAAATTTAAATCTCTACATTACTTTGTACTGAAAACATCAAATTAGTTAAAGTTAAATTAAAACTATTAAGCATTGAATATTTCTTTAAAATTTAAATCATTTCATTTGAAAATGTTTACAATTTAATGGGTAGATTTCCGTAACAATACCTGCACCAAAAAATCTCAGTATGACCGAGCAAGAATAGAAAATTACTTCACTTATAACCGCTTTCAAATAACAATTTTATTCTTTCTTAATTATTATTACTTTTTTTAAAAAAGAAGAAATTATAGTTCAATACGCTTAAGCCCTTTTCAATTGAAGTGAATATTCAAGTATATATACAGATACAAAAATATATCAAATTCAATACTTTTTAATCTTTTTTAAAGATTAAGTACAATGACACTTAACTATTAAAATATTTTTGTACATTGTATAAGCTCATAGAGCCGATAGGAAATGTTCACATTTTGAAAATGTTATTTATCATTATATTATTATTGCCTAGAGACATATCCTAGAAATTTTTCAAATAAGAGCATTCTTGAAATAAGATATATTAAAGGATGTTGGTTTTTATTAAGTGTGAAATTTAAATAGTTGAAAAGCATTTAAGTTAAGTGAATCAACGGAATCTTAAATATGAATTGCTTTTTAAAAAAATGGCGATTCATTAGTACGATTATTAACATATATTACAATTATCTGTCAATTTTAATTAATCAGTATGTTATAAATTATTTCACTTTCTCTCAATCTATTGTATTTATTGGTTATTTAGTGTGGAAGTTGCGTTAAAAATATTATATATTCATCAGGATTTAAATTGAGATAGAAGTGCCGATTTAATATTAGTTGTAATGAATTTGCTGTCTCTGTGAATTCAAGATTACATAATATCCATATTTTCGAGTTTGAATTTTTTTATAACCATTGCTCTTTTTGCAGAGGAGTGTTACTGATGGTCTCTCAGCACAGTCCGAAATAATGACCGACACTGCCCTAGCATTAGCCTCATCTAATGTTCAACTAGTTGCATTAAAAGTTATTAGCCGATTAAATAGAGTAAGTACCGGAATGATTCTTACTTTTTACTTGTAAGGAAGTATTTTTCAACTGAATCCTTCAAATTTTATTTTATGTTATTGAAAAAACGTGTACTTCCCGAACTCCTACACTAGAGCAACATTTGATGTGGGAAGACTATCTTAACTCGCTATCTTTTAATAATTCACTTGATGGTAAGCACCTCTTAATGTAAATGTTAGCTGCTGAACTTTTTTTTAAATAGAATTAGCTTGCATTTGTGTTATATGAGGAGGAAAGCCTCCTAGGGTTAGCCTGATAACAAATGAATTCTAGCACATGATCTGTCTACCACTGGGGATACCTCAGCACTGTGGTCAACACAATCCAGGAGCAAAACTCCAATCAAATAACCACCACTGGGATTTGAACCTGGTTCACTTCATTGGCAAGGCAAATGCAGGGTATCAGCGCACCTGGAAAGTCATGAAAAATCATGAATTTCGGTATTGGACAAAATTTGTCATGAAATGTCATGATTTTAACTATTTTTTTAAAAAAAAAATCGTGGATTTAAGTCGACGAAAAATCTTATTTTCAAAATGGATTTTACCCCTCCCCCCCAATTGTTCGAATGTCTGAATGTGTAACAAAATCCCCACTCACTGTCATGTTTTATTAAAATATAAAATGTTTTTATCATGTTCTTTAAAAATTATGGTGTTCTTTTTAAAAATGAAATAAAAGGGATCGAGAGTGAATTATCTTTTAAACATCTGTGATTTCAGAATTTTTTATTATTATTTTTTTATTTCATCAATTTAAAATTTTAGCTGAAGCAAGCCAGTTATTGATGACATTTTTTATTCCTCAATGAGAACAGAAAAATCAGGAGTATTTCTTTCCTTTCCGATGAACAAGAAAAGTATCTTTAGAATGTAATTCTGCAGAAAAAAAGAAAAATAATTAATTTCTTTTGCATTTTTTTCCGCTATTTTATTGCTTCAACTCTTTCTTTACTCTGGTTTTTAAATTTTAAATCTATAAATATGAAGATGCAGAGTATTACAGTTTTGGTTATATCTATCATTTCAATTAATGTTATTATAATGCTTTTTTTAATTTAGTGTTGTGTTTTTGTCACAGAAAATAGTAACTTCGTTAAGTAATGAAAAATTCTTGGAATTAGTCATGGAAAGTCATGGATTTGAAAATCTAAAATGTAGCAGATACTCTATACCCGTTCACCTCATTGGTGGGAGAAAGCTCTGTCCCCAGTGCCATTACGGCCCTCTTTTAGGTTCTTGTCTAGTTTATAGATTTTGTGTTAATATCCTTCTCAAGATTTTATAAGCATTTTAATTTGTAATGCAATAATTTATTAACGAAAGATTTTAAAAGCATTTTAATTTGCAATACAATAATTTATGAACGGCGTATACCGGCACCCGTAAATTCCAATGTTATTTTTTGTATTAAAAGTGCGCGTTATACGCCGGAATATACGGTACCTTTATTCAGTTACGGTAGAGGGAAAGCTTTTTGCCTTGGACCACACAATATGGTGGTCTCGAGAGGGTATGGCAGTCACTTTTCTGAAGTTGTCTCTTTACTCTATGAATAAGAAAGAAGAGTTTTTGCAAACATTATGAATTGTAAAAGCATGTTATAAAGAGGTAAAATATTATACTTTCATTACAGGATCTTGGAAAGGTGAGTGTCGCAAAACCATTTAGAAGATGATGTTATAATTTAACCCGTGTTCGTTACAGTCTCCAACGTACTCTAAATATTCTCCTGCGCATTATTCCTACATATGAAAGAATAATAATATTTAAAATCTTCTAGAAACTGAAACATGTTATGATGCTGAACAATTCACGTCACTGGAGAGGTTTGAGTGAGAAAGCTCCATGGAAAGAAGATTATTTTCGAAGAAGTAAACGAGAACTGTAAAGGCAGCCAAGTTAACTTACTAAAATGTTTATTTATATTTTATTTATACTTACAATTTTATTATTATTATTTATACTTTATATTTAATCTTCTGATTCTTGTGAATTTAATTAAAATGTATTACGTGTGTGTTTCTTACTTTACCCCTAAAACATGAAATAAGGTATTGAAAAAAGAATATCTTTAAACTAAATTACTCTTGAAATATCATAATTTAACAGCATCTTAATTTTATAGAAGTAATAGTTAAATTGCTATTGGAACAAAAAAGACCCTTTTTTTAACTTATACGCAATTTATGTGAGATAGTATCAAATTGGAATTCACTTTCTCATTTTGTAGCTTTATTACAAGTAATCATGCTTAGTTAGATAAGCTGTATATTATATCAGATATTAATAATTCTGAACATATTAGAAATTGATTAATTGCAATATAAAGAGAGACTTACTCTCTAAATAACCGATCATATCGTTAAATACAAAATATCTAACAACTGCTTCTAGCAAATTATGTAATAAATATTTGAAAATTATGGTTTCTGTAAACGAGAAAATTATAAGACATACAAAAAAAGCAAAAGTTAAATGCTTAAAAGCAGCGCATAAAGATAACGATTAATTTATTATGTGAGGAAAATCTTAACTTAACCTGCCTGAAAAATTGTTAAACACTAAAATTACAATATTTATATTTTAAAAAAAGGTTTTGCAGGTTTAAATAATGTTTTAAAAGAACCAAGACAGCTGCTTTTAAAATGTTAAAAGAAGGCACATGTTTTCACTTTAAATGGGAATTTATTCTTTTGTCATCACGGTAACCATCGAAACACATGCTGCTACATGTTAAACGTCCAAGAAAATGAGACAATTTGAAGTTTTTATTTTACTTGAGTTAGAGGAATTCTAGAA
Organism: Parasteatoda tepidariorum; assembly: GCF_982258835.1. Classification (NCBI taxonomy): domain Eukaryota; kingdom Metazoa; phylum Arthropoda; class Arachnida; order Araneae; family Theridiidae; genus Parasteatoda; species Parasteatoda tepidariorum. The sequence continues at coordinate 118,407,114 of NC_141756.1, read as the reverse complement.
GTACTTATGTATTTCAGTTTTCTATAAGGTTTTGGAATTCATACGAAAAAAGCGTTGTTTTAATACATTTTTTCTTTTAATTATTCTTTGTTTGAATTATTCAGGGTTGATTGTGCTCCGGAAAGAATCCGGAATTTTCGCTAACAGTGATCCGGAAGTTTCCGGAGATCGAATGTCCAGACGTTTCAAAAAATCATTGATCACAGAAGTTTCCGAAAATCAAATTTTCAAAGGCGGAACTTAAAAACACAGTTTATTTTATTTGTTTGTAAGGGAGAGCCAGAGATATACTTTATAAGCTTATATTCATGATTAATATAAATTTTTTATCAGTAAATAGTTGTTATAATCATAAACTCAAGAAGAAAGACATATTTGTAAATTTTAATTACCTCTCCAGGTCATCATAGGTATGTATAAGTATATTTTAAGTAAACAAGGAATATTGAGAAAAAGGCAAAAAACCTTGTTTAAATTTTTTTCTATTTAAACTCCTTTTTTTTTATGAACACAAGAAATTTTCCGGAATTTCGACATGGGCTCACCATCACCCCCGATTATTAAATGTAACCTTTAAAAATGAAATTCAAAACTACGCAAATTTAGAATAAAGAATGAAAAATTCAAATTGGAAAAACAAAATAAAAACTCAATTGGAATTAGTTTAATGTTAAAAAGAACTTTTTTTTCCCGTTAGTAAATCAGTACGTTTAAATAATCAAATTCCACCTGAAGGAAAATTTTAAATATCGCATATACCTAGATATGTTTACAAATTCAAATAACTAAAATTTAGAAGTGAAAAATTATTCCTTGCAAATGAATTAAAAGAAAAAAGCAGAAATTTATCCTCTTACTGATGTCATCACACATAACATGCGTCATCGAGTCCACTAATTAAAATAAATCTTTAAATAGATGATTGGTTTTGGTTCGCCAAATAAATTTTAAAAAATCATATTACTTAACCTTTCGGGATAGTATAAAAATTGCACTAGAAATGGTTAATTATTAAATAAGAAATTTTTTTTTTTAGTCAAAAGTGGCTGCTATTAATTTTTCCTTTTCACTGAAAAATCCAAAATGCAGCCGATATGACCTATTTAATAACTCTACAACTAATTTGAAATACAAACTGAGACCAGTGATTCAATTTCTCTAACTATAGAAGTGTTTGAATTTAACACAATCACAATTCTTTTGTTAACAGTTTTCACTAAACTGAATTACGCGACGTAAAACAGCGATTTTCATCTTTGACGTATAACAACTCAACTAATCCAACATTTTGATAAAAGATTTTTTTTTTTAACATTTTTCTGTAAGTGTGTAAAATTTCATTTAATAGTTTTTGAGTTATGACAGAGAAAAGTGCGCTCGGTAAAAATTTTCTGAAATGATAGTGGTGGCAACAATAGATTTATTTAGTATTTAATATAGAGACAAAACTTATTTTGCTAATGAAACACAAACACCTTATAAACCATAGTTTTCCTTTGTCAAGATTTTTATTCAAGCAAGAAGAAGTCTAATTTATATCGGAAAATAATTGTCTGTTTAAAATATTTTAAGAGTTTAGAAGTGATAGCAAACCTCAAATAATTTTCACTTTGTCTGAGAGTCGTAAAACTATCATTTAAAAACGCTTGTGTTTTAATCTTCAAGATAAAGCGGTCAAATAGGCAGGCGCAAGCTAATCGTTTCGTATGAGCCAATCTATAATTTATACAAAATAGTATGATAATATTAAAGCGGCTGTCATCTTATAACTTGACCTCTGGAGTGACGGTCATAAACTCTTTATGAATTAGACTAGCATATATTTGTTCTTATATGGGATATTTTGTGCAGCATGACTAAAGGCACAGTAGAACTCAATAGTTTTATAATGTATTATAAATATTTTAGAGTTGCGCTAATTAAAAATTAGGAGAAGCTGATAATTTTAAATTTCTTCGAAACATATAAATCTTTGACCTTTCATTAAAAAATCGAGTGATATTGTTATAAGAAAGTTTTGGCAGAATTTCTTTAATTATATAAAAAAAACTCTTACAATTCAACTTTTATTTATAACACAACGTTAAATAATTAATGCTTACATAAATTGCGAGATTTGATATTTTAAAGAAGATATTAGTTTCACTTACCCCCTAAAAGAGACTAAATGGCTTGAAGAGTATTTTTAGTATAGCGAATAAGTAACTCTTATTACTAAACGACCAAGAAATATGGTTATCCTGCGGAAAACTCATTTGAAGTCAAAAGTTGTGCTTCTGCGTGATTCCCTATTTTAATTTATGTCCGTCACAATACTTTTAAGTATACGTTTCAATTCATTAAAATAAATACACAAATTTTTTGTTTACGAAATAAGGTTTTTCAATATTGATCCCCGGACCTTCGGAACCAGCAGTTTGTGACTTGACTTGCTGCGTATGTAGTATGTTATAACATAACACTTGAACGAGTGTAAAAGCTATGGGTTAACAGAACTTTATTAAGGACCATACACACTAACCCTACAATAATAGAAGAGACACTTTCCGTTTTTGACATTTTTTTATAATTTCTCAAGAAATACTTAAAAGATTATTTAATAACTTTAGGAATCATGCGATTTGTCATACTTAGCAATAAGATATAAAATTCTCAAAGGGTAGGGAGACCCTGAACCATTAAACCCTTCCTTCTCGCTCCCGTGAAAATGACGGGGTGACATTTCGCCCGTTATTTCTCGCTCCCGTGATATTGACGGGCTGGAGTGTTCAGTAGTAACGCGCCAATAAGAATGAAACTAATTCATTTCTTTCGCTCGGAAAAAAATTTATTTCTCATTTTACACACCTGATGGCAGTACCAGGATATTTTTAAGGTAATGGGTAGATAGTTTATTTTAAACTAGTTGTAGCAGTAATCAAATACGTAATACAATAAAATAGGCACTTTGATGACCGTTTTCTTGAAAATTTACCGATCGTTAAAGGTTTGAAATTCCATTACAAAAATTACTTAAAGATAAAATTTATAATGTGGAATTCTTAAAAATATATCAATTTTAACTCAGTTTTAAAATTCCCTCAATATCATTAAATTTTAAACTAAGGCTTTTGTAACCCTGGCATAAGGGGAAGAAATACGAAAATTATTTTGTCCTTTAGGACTGTCAAAATACTCATGGGTGAAAGAATTTCTATTAAAATCAATATGACAATTATAACAAAAATGCGATAAATAAATAAAAAGTACGCTACATTAGAAACATGCATAAATTAAACATTCTGTTAAATTTCATGAATTTATCTATAAATCAAACCACATTTAAACTTTCCGAAAGCTTATTTCATGTATAACGAGGCGTCGATAAACTACTATAAAAATATCTTAATAGTAAGTTTATTTTCTCTCCTGATTTTATAGTAATTGTATTCTCCCTAATAACCTGTATTGTTACGTAATTTATCATCAATGGTAGATGGATCATGGGTTAGAGTCCTCTTGCCACCAGGCTAACTTTGGGAAATATACCTCTGCATGTAACGCAAATGCGGGTTAGTTCCATCAAAAAGTCCTCCTTGAAACCAAATTTCTCTTAATACTAGATGACTGAGTTCTTAATTACAAGGCTACAGAGTTAAAGATTGGTAGACTCAAATTTGGGTCGGCTGCTCACCGACAGCTATAAAGTAAAATAACCAGCAATGAGCCGTGACTACCCCAATGGGAATAGAGCGTTCGCCTTCGTCGTATTGGTAGGTTAACAAAACTAAATTCCGTTATTTTATGTCATTCTTTTTATTCAGTGAAAGCTCTTTTACACCTAGTTTCCAAATTTAAAAAGTTTTTGTATTTAAAAATTAGACTATTAAAGTTACTTAAATTTTGTGTCTAGGTTCAATAGAACAAAATTTAAGGAATTAAATTAACTGTTCAAATGGTTCCCTTAGTTTAATTCAGAATTTTCTAAATGCTGAGGTGGAGGGTAGAAATCTTTTTAAGACCATTATTAAATATCAATCTTAATTTTCCGATATTACAGGTAATTTATAAAATCACATTTTTGAATTATGACTGAATATTTTGTATATGGATTTTATATTTTAGTATAAAGTACCGATTTTTTAGTAACTATTGAATTGTTTTTAGAATTCAAAACATATTTTTACTTGTGCCGACCAGGTGGTCAGCGTGTCTGACTGCAGAGCCATTGGCCGCGGGTTCGAATCCTGCTCAGGGCATGGATGTTTCTTTCTCTCTCTCTGTGTTCTATATCATTTCCTCTTTGTGTGAATGTGACCCGTCCTATAAACGGGTTTGGGGTTGTGTGACGTGGGCGACGCTGCTCCACCGCCGTGGCTTCGCTACAGGTGCCCACTGGGTAACGTAAAAAGAGTAGCAGTTCTGGCATTTCTGTGGCCAATGGGACAAAACCCAAGTGCCCGCCATAAAAAAAAAATATTTTTACTTATAATTAGAGAGCTTGAAAATATGTATAAAGAATACCTGTGTCCGATCTGCGTCGGTTAAAGAATTTTTCTCATTGCGTTCTAATATGTTAACAAACTAAATTCCGTTATTTTATGTAATCCTTTTTATTCATTGAAAGCTCTTTATGCACCTCGTTACCAAATTTAAAAAGTTTTTGTATTTAAAAATTAGACTAATGAAGTTTCTGAAATTTTAGAGCATTTTAAAAACTTAGTTAAATTTTATAAATAGGTCAAATAGAACAAAATTTACTGAATACAATCAACTATTCAAATGGTTCACTTAGTTTCTTCAGAATTCTAATTTTCCAAATGCTGAAGGGGTGGAAAAAGACCTTGTCAAAACCATTATTAAATCTTAATCTTCATTATTACACGAGCGTAATATTCTAGCTATATAAGTTCTCCATTATGCTAAGCAATGTCGACCAAGATAATTTTCTACTGACAAAAGTGTACACACCAATAATAAAGTTTTTTGAACTGTTTTATATCCTCGAAATTAAATTCGAATAAAACAACAAATGGTTTTTCATTGTGCTTAAGATACAGAACTGGGTACATACTGAGGGTACAGAACTGGAGATGGATCGTTCTCTGCTTTAGGTCTAAATTACGATCTGTGGATGTATGAACGGATCCGCCCTATAAACAGGTGTGACGTATGGTGTGGCAGAAGTCGAATTCTTGGCCATAGATGGCGCTTCTGGAAAACAAGAGCAATCGCACCCTTCTACCTTAACAAGCATACGAGAGAGCAGTGGCGTACGCAAGGGAGGGGTTTAAACACCCCCCTTGAGCTCGGACAAAATGGAAAAAATAAAAATTTTAGTAGAAATTATGCGAGCTATTAGTTTGTAAGACTATATATTTTTATGTGCCTTATGCCCACTTTTTTTTCTCATGGTATTTCTCAGAATACAGAAAAAACATTTACTGTAATAGGGTTGTACTTTTGAAACCAAAATCACGTGATATATATATATTTGCTGTTCTTGGATCTTTAGGATGTCAAAAGGCAAGAATTTAACAATTTTTAATTACTTTGAGAAAAAATCACGATCTGACATTAGTGAGGTGACAGCATCTAGTACCAATGTAAGTTTTTCTGTTGTACAGAAATGTGATACTTCCGTTGAAGAAAACGTTTCTAGCATAACAAAATCTGATGAATGTGAAAGTGGCCCTCAAAGTGTTACTTCCCACCCATATGACATTGGACTTTTTTTAGAAGATATTACATTATGTTCTTAAACTTAAAAAATCAAATTAAAATTTAACTAAACAATGTTGGTTAAATGTTGTCAAAATCGCCCAGCTGTCTAAATTAGGGAGATAATAGTGCTTTATTACAGACTCGAATTTCTTTTAGTAGTTTCAGAAAATTATGAACACCCCCCTTGAAAAAATTCTGCGTACGCCCCTGCGAGAGAGAATTGAATGGTTCCACTTTTGTATAAACTCCTTATTGACGGGGAATTTGTAATCTAAAACATTAGGCCCATTTTTATAATAACTTTTACATTTCGGTACTGTACATGTATAAATATAATATTATTTATACAATGATATAAAGAATAGCATATCCGACGGACATACCGAAGCTGTTGTTCAATAACAAATATTTAAAATTGTCGGTTTTAATCAGTTAAGAGCTACTGTACTAAGAGCAGTCGCTAAAAGACCTTGGAGATCTCAACGGCCTTATTTCTCGGAGGCTATGGTTCAAGGTCGGAGTTTTTTCTTTTAAGGTTAAATTTTATAACCGTGGTTGAACAGCCAACCCAATTTTATGGGTTTACGACTACTAATGTTCAACTCCGCAGCCTTGTAATTTTTAGCCCAATCCAGAAGACAAGGTAACTCCTGGATTGAGTATTGGGAGAAATTTGCCTTCGTGATGGAGCTATCCCGCATCTGCGCTACATGGAGAGGAAGACCGCGAGAACCTCGCATTGATAACCTGACGGCAAAGGGAACCCATGAATCGTCTACTACTGAGAATATTTCTTGTTAGTATTGTGGTCAGTGCAAGCGGGATTCGGACCCGGTTCGCCTCATTGGAAGGCGAACCCTTAGTCATCGCGGCTCTTTAAGCTTAAATTCGTGAAATCTCCAAAACATAAACGCGTTTTTTGATAATGTACTATAAAGTAGATGAGCCGTGGTGGCTCAGGGGATAAAGCGCCCGCCTTCTAACGAGGTGAATCTGGTTCGAATGCCAACTGTGACAAGTCGATACAAAATCCGCACCGACTACAGTGCTGACATAAAATGCCCTCAGTGGTAGGCGGATCATTGGCCACCTTGTTGTCAGGCTAACTGTGGGAACTTTTCTTCTCCATATTGCGCCAATGAGGGTTAGTTGCATCAAAAAATCCTCCACGAAGGTAAATTTCTCCAAATACGTGATACAAGAGTTCCCTTGGGCTCTGGATTGGGATCAAAATTACTTGTAATAGTGTGCCCTACCAGAGGAAATAATTATAGGCTACACAATGTTGCTGCCCTATAGGTTACTATGTGTATATATATATATATATATATATATATATATATATATATATATATATATATATATATATATATATATATGAGTGTGCTAAATAGCGTTAAAATGAGGAAACTCGAAACCAATATTTTGTATTACAGCATGGTCCTATTTCTCCCCTTAATATTGAAATTGAACCACGTATTATATTACCGGGTACTAGTGTACCCTACTTGATTTTAAAGGAGATAATTACATGCTTAATAGGGGGCCCACAATGTGGCCCTATAAGTTACTAATTTTTTTTTTTTTATTGTTCTTTACTGAAAATAAATCGACACGTATTTTTGCGTTTTTGTTTAAATTGCATATTTTTGACTAAACGAATTTTTTAAAATTTCGCTTTTTTGAGCGCACGACTTTGCAAGTTATTTTTTAACGCATTGTCACCCAACAACAAAAATATTTAAATACACTTTCTTGAAGTGATTTTTCTCAAATTTTAAGAAAAACAACATTAAAATATAAAATTTTTTGTTTTTGACATAAAAAAATTCATTTTTTGAAGAAAAAAAACAATTTTTTTTTTGCAATTTGGACATCTTTGATTTTTTTAATATTTCGACAGTGTGAAGTATAATCAATAATGATATTAATTGCAAATTTTTGGAATGGTAAGACACTTTGTTCGAAAGATATAAACGAAACAGCAAGCACGCCTCGCTCTAGTTTAGTAGGGGTAGCGGATGAGTTCGAGAACAACCGAGCCATATTCTAAATGCATACGCGGATTTCACCTCATTTTGAGACTCTAAAATGATGGCGGTCCCGTGGGCTCGAATCACCAAACTTTCGGTTAAAAATGCTCTACAGTGGACAAATATTCAATCAACATAATATACTTCATGTATTTTTTACTATAAGTTTTATTGCACTTAAGTTGAATATTACAGAGCGCCCCACCTTCAGGTGACCATCGGTAAGATTAACGTTCTAATGAATGAAAAAAAAAGTGCGTAGGAAGTTATTAAAGGCCGTAGGATAGCCTGGTTGGTAGGGCACTGGGCCCATGTTCAAGAGGTTGTGGATTCGATCCCCGCCGGCCGTAGACTCCCTGTGTAGTAAATGGTGACTGGTGCACGTTAAATCTGTCGAGTCACAAGGTCCTCCCTATTCACAAAACAAATCATACCTTTGGGGGTACTGATCCACGAATTTCCTTGTCTTTAATATAATATCAGGTCGAGTTTGTTGTTGTTGTTAATTTACGTCGCACTAGAGCTGCACAATGGGCTATTGGCGACGGTCTGGGAAGCATTCCGGAGGATGATCCGAAGACATGCCATCACAATTTTGATCCTCTGCGGAGGGGATGGCACCCCCGCTTCGGTAGCCCGACGACCTGCGCGCGAAGTCGAGCACTTTACGGTAGCACAGTTTAACGAGGACTAATATCGCACACCCTCGGTCCCTACGCAGACTGATCCAAGTGGTCACCCACCCGCACACTGACCGCAGCCAGTGATGCTTGATTTCGGTGATCTGCTGGGAACCGTGTCTTAACGATCAGTCCACTGCGGGACAGGTCGAGTTTGGAAATTATAGTTAAATATTGAAGGGAGATATGGGGCCATTTATATGTACAGTATCTGAGCAAGAATTTCTCCATTTTACTGCAATTGTATGTGATTAAAAATAATAGTTTTTAAAAAAATGTTTTATTTAAGTTACAAGATTTAAAAATAAATAAAAAAAAAGCACATTTATTTTCATTAAATATAATTTTTAAATATTGAACATGACCGAAGCTCGAGTCCCGAACCCTCGGAACTAGAAATTACTTGTTTCCTAACACTCAACCCATAGATGTAGACGGGGAAGACGAATCAGTTCACCTGAAGGGCGTCAGGGTAAACTTGAACATTGTAGTCTTTACTCTATATTCGCGCCATCTAATGATAATTTATATAACATTTTGTTCTCAAATATTTTTAAAGAATTATCGAAGAGCTTGGTTTTGAACATAACAATATAATGTAAATAATTTTTAAAAATTGAATCTTCAACGATATCATTGTTCAAAATGATATTTATTTATAAGGAACGACGGTGCGAAATAATATTTTTTTTTTATTGAACACTTCGTATTTTAACATTTTCCACAATTTCCAAATAAAATTACCAAATATCAAAGTATTTTTCGTAAATTGTTTTTTATTTGTTCGCAAATTTCAAAGAAAATTCTTTTCGTTCAAAAATAAAAAGGTCAAAATTAAGTCAAGGCAAATCAGTTAATTCATAAATTAAGGAATACATAAAACGTTTTTAAATTAAATAATCATCTATATGAAAAATAAAATGAAACAAAAAAATTAATATGTTTACAATAGTTTTAAAAAAATTTCTTTAGAGCTGACATTTTTGTAATTATACCTTATGATTTTATTTAAAAGAAATTAAAGGCTAATAAGAATACTAAGTTTTCTTGCAAGAAATTTACACAATTGGCATATTTGGAATTGCTTTACAATATAAGTTTGGATTGCTTTATTATTTCAGTTTTAATGGTACTTTTATTCAATTGTTAATTCCTTTACTCTAACAATGTATTTTTATTAAAACTAAAGTGTATTTAAGTTTTTTTGTTTAAAAAATTAAAGAGAAAACTTTATTTTGACTTAATACCAAGAAAAATAAATTAATGCCCAATTATTATTAATCATAATTAAGTTCCTTTAAAAAGTTGTTAAAAATCGTTTCTCACAATATATCATACCTTACAATAAAAAAAACTTATATTTATTGCCATAGAGTATTAGTGTAACTAACACAATTTCAAACTCTACACATACTATAAATAATAATAATAATGTATGGATACCATGACTCATTCTTAGGAAGGATAATATTTTTCCTCACATCATAAAAACTTTTCATATAATATAAATTTTCTAAACTTATAGTCACTTGTTACATTTAAGACCTTTTTTAAAACTTTCAGGACAAATTTTTAAGGTCATACAAATTATGCTGTTATCTCTATCTATTTGTTTAATTGACTTAATCATATGATTTTGAAAAATAGCAAAAGTTGCATGGCCCTGCAAACAAGGTTAAAAATTAACAAAAACATAATAATTTTGTTAAATATCTTATGATTATTGTATACATACCTAGATTTAAAATCAGGAAGGATAATAATTTCTAACCTTCTATACCAACCTTTTCCATAAAACTCTACTTATAAAACTCATTCAGCTAGGATATAGTATATACTCAGATTACAATTAAACCAAGCAATAGCTCTTGCTTCACTGTCCACCATTTGGCCAAGAAGTAATCCAACTAAATATTTAAACTATATTGGATCTTTGGCAATTTCACTGAAACCCTAATATAGTTCACCATTTAGTTCACGTTTGGATATGTTAAAAATCTGAAAATATAGCTTAAATCTACTGGGATTTTATAAAATAATTTTCAAGCAGAAACTAAAAATTAAATAAAAAAGTGTAGTTTTACATAAAAAAATATGCTATGCAAAAATATAATAACATATAGGACTATGTAAAAATATAATACTATGTGAAAATATAATAAAATGTAGGACAAAATTAATTTTAAAAAAACTAGTAGTTTTGAAAAAAAATTACTAAAAATCTTGCAATTTATTCAATTATCAAAGAATTCATTTTAAAAATAAACTATTGTAAGGACGCAAGATGATGGCAGAAAAACACCATTATAAAGAGTTCAGTATTTTTAATCATACTTTCACATTAAACATTTAACAATAAAGGGTAATAACATAACATTAACTAACAACAAAAAAAAAGAACTTGAAAGTTTTACTCAAATGAGTGGGAAAAAGGGAACCATGATGGTTCGCAGAGCTCGTCTTGCATCATCTCCAATTAAGTCAGAATGAAGATTATTGTTACTGCTTTTGCGGATAGAGGGGTAGCGCCTTCTGGTTCTACGAATTAACTATCCGTTACACTATGAATATTGTTAAATACATACCAAAGTAAAACATCATACAGGAAAGTAATTTTCACCACATTCTAGAAATTATGGCAAACAATAATAATAACAACAATTAATAATATCAAAGTTCCAGACGCTAATAAAAGCATGCATTAAGAAAGAAAATATTATAAAATTCTTCAAAATAAATAAATAACAAAACTGTATTTAAACCTATAATTTTCCAGCTTCAGCCTGATGCTAAAATCACACGCAATATAAAATTAATTATTATTATATTTATTTATAATAAAATCAATGATGAAAAATTTCAAACATTGATAAAAGCATGCACTGAAAAAGAAAATATAAAAGTAATTCTTAAAAGAAAAAACAGTAGGTATAAATCTCTGTACAAAGTTTACAGGCTCCAGCCAGATGTAAAAATCACACGCAATATAAAATTAATTATTATTATATTTATATATAATAAAAGCAATGATGAAAAATTTCAAACATTAATAAAAGGATGCACTGAAAAAGAAAATATTACAAAAGTAATTCTTAAAAGAAAAGAAAAAACAAAAGGTATAAATCTCTGTACAAAGTTTCCAGGCTCCAGCCAGATGTAAAAATGATATGCAACCTATAATTAATTATTATTATATTTATATATAATAAAATCTTGATGAAAAATTTCAAACATTAATGAAAGCATGCATTGAAAAAGAAAATATTATAAAAGTTATTCTTAATAGAAAAAAAAAGAAAAAGCAGTAGGTATAAATCTCTGTAAAAAGTTTCCAGGAAAATGTTTTGTTTATAAATCACATACACAAGCAATTCCAGACATGAACACGTATATCTTATAAATTATAATTTAACATACACAGTTTATCCCAATATACAAAGGTTAACCTAAAAGTTAACATAACATTATAGAATAATAAAGTATTATAAATATAGAATATCATATTAAATATCTACATGCAAAGGGGAAATAAAAAAAATGTATGTTTTCAAACAGTGTAAAAAAATTAACTTGAAGAGTAATTAATTTCCCAGTTTATTTTTATTGTATTATATCACAGTTTATTTAAATATTTGGATAATATTGTATAATATTGTAATTTGGATAATATTGTATTATATCACAGTTTATTTAAATAAATATTTGGAAATTTCGGTTTTCTTTTTTCTTAGGACAAACAATAAATTTTTAACAGCTGTTACAGATTGTAGTTCATTTTCTGAAAGTTCCTGTGACTACAGAAAGCTCCTTATTGTTTTTAAGGCTTTCAGACCTCCTGCAAATGTTTGCTTTAATTAGTTGTGTTAAGTTCAGTCTTCATTGGAATTATATTGCACTTCTCCTACTTTTACAACTACTTCTTTAACCGACTACATCACAATGTTTTTATCAATTGATGCATAAACATCAAACCTGTTGCTTCAGGTGTTTTACCCAAATTGTAATAAATCCACACTTTTTCTTTCACTATTAGCATTAGGATTCAGAAGATATTGTTTGGCTTCTCAAAACAAATTAATTTCAATATTTTTATCAAATGTTGGTAAAAATTCTTAACAAGGAAAAAAGTACATGTAAGGAGCATAAATATATCCTGATTAGAGTAAATTCTTTTTAGTGAAATATCTTAAAGTAAAAATAAACAGAAATTAAAAAAAATTGCAAGCCATATTATTTCAAAAAATAAAAATACCTTATTTTAAGAAGCCTTGACACTGAATATTATTGAGTAAGCGTACATAACTCAACAAATCTACTCATTATTATTTTTTCAAGATAATGATTTGTGTTAGCCTTTATTTAAATGTTACATATTGAATTCTAAGTTAATTTTTCTTAATTTAAATTTAATTTTAATGTTACAAAAAATTAGACAAGAGTCAAAACTTTCTACTTTACACAGATTTAATATTGCCAATATGCTTTTAAACATTTAACAGTTAAAACATTTGCACAGATTCTGTATTGTAATGCATGAATGAAAGTCTACAGATTTGCTTGCAGTTTATGATCACAGAAAAATAGTAAAAATCTAAGTTGCCGCTTTAAAATATAATAATTTTAAATACACTCTCCATTCATTATGTAGAATAAATAAGTACACCTATGTGTCTCAAATTGTTATTATACATTTTTGCATACCTTGAAAGTTTTAATTGTCAGAAAGTAACATCAATAGTTATTTCATTAGACTGTAAAAAGAAATATTTAAAGTATGGAAATAATTAGCAATTCAAAATTATCACCAAAATTAAAAACCATGTAAGCAATAAAAATTGAAAATGACAGTTTTTTCCATGTTCAAAAAAATACTAGTACATAAAAATAAGGATTGCAAGCCAAAAATAAAATAGTGCAAAATTTTTAGCAAATATATAACATCTAATCTATAATTTTTACTAAATTAAAGTCCTGTATAAAATAAAATGATCCAAAAATAACGAACGATGAATACCAAAATGAGAATCACATAGTTTCATACAAGTTATAATTAACAAATTCAAGCAATGTTATTTTTTATTTTATTTTTAATAACGTGCTGCATTTTTTATTACTGCAAATATTTCAAATTTTTACAAAATTGGCTGGCAAGTAAAAATTTATTACATATGATTTACTTTTTACTTCTAACATTCTCAATCAATGTAACTTTTTATCTGACCAACTAATGAGAAAAATTTGTTCAAAACTTTTGCTTTAAGCAATTTCTAAATTGAATGAATGATACGCAAGACTGAACAGAGGTTTTATGTGCCTCTGGTCAAGATCTACTACAGACCCATTCCTCAAAATACAAAAATCCAATTTTCATATTTGTAGAATGTTTTGTAAAATTTATAGAATATTTGTAAAATACGTAGAATATTTGCAGAATACTTTACTTTTAATACAAAATTGCAGTTTTTACTTAGATATAAAAAATTTTCTTTAAAAAACTATAATTAATAAAAACTAAACGTTTTGAAATTTTTTTTTGATAGAGCCCTAAGCAGACCCAACCCCAGAACTATGTCCTTCTCCATCACCCCTTGAATACTGCCATAAACAAGAGGACTGAGTGAGGTAACAAGTGAAGTACCAAAGTAAAAATTAAGTAAATTTCATACAAAACAATTTATTATATGCTCTTTATTCATGTAAAAAAAATTCATAACCAACTTTTAAAGTTTTATAAAAAAATTTTGGAAGCATAGATATAAATTTAATATACAAATAATCAAGTTTGTTCATTAAAAAAATATCAGTCTCCAAGTTCAAAAAGAACTATTAAAATTAGGGGCCATTAAAAAATATCAAGAAATTAAAGTTTAGAAATTATATTAAAAATATAATTTTCTAATAAATAAGTTTCAACTATTAAGCTTTTTTTTTTTTAATTTTTTTATCTACCACCTAATAGTTGAAACTAAAATCTGCCCAAATCATGATAAATGTATCTGCTTACTTTCATATTATAATTAATTTAAGTGTTAATAATTTTTATACCAAAATAATGGACTTTGATAATTGTTTCAAGCTGTTTAATCATTCATTTTTCAATTCATTGTAATAATCACTTCAATTTTCCTACATTTATCTACTGGCATATCCTGCTTGCAGAGACGACAAAAATACAGATAAATGTTGACCTAATGAGTCGTATTTCATGTAATGGTATATGCTAGGTTATAGGTTCAATACTGTGCTTTAACATGACCATTTTAATCTTGTTATTATAATACAGATGCAAACCAGGCTCTGATAATCAAGATTCACAGATACATACTTCAGAATAATATTAAGCAAAGGACGGAAACAGATTGAAACTAATCTAGGTACTTTTTCATTTCGATTGCGCAAGTAATTTCAGCAACTAACTTATCTATTTTTTTTTTTTTTAAAAACATTACTTATAAATAATAATAATTAAAAAAAACTGTTTAATTTATTTGCACTAAGTAAATCTGCATTGATGACTTTATCGCCTACCCTGGCAAAATAGAAATATACCTAAATTTATTTAAAAACTGTTAACAACTAATTGAAATCTAAAAACCAATAATATGAAAAATATATACCAAGACTCCATGAAGTTAAGGAGAAAACAGGAGAAGCAAATAGCTAGGAGAGAAAATTACACAATACATGCTCAGCTTAAACATCTATGAGAGTTTATCAAGCATGAGCCCTTTTGTAAGACATCTGGGGCAAAAAGCTGAATACTACTAGTTTTTAAAGATAGAGCACCGTCAAAAACGACTCCTATTATTATGAGCTAATGCATGTGCTCCGAAGAAGCTTTTGAAATTGGAATAGCTATCGAGGAAACAAATTCTCCCTATTCTCGTCTCCCATTGTTATGCAGATCTGAACAGTCCAATTGATTTTGGCCCTCATTGTTACCATGTTACTAACAATATTAAAACTTAAATAAATTGTTTAAAAAATTGTTATGTTTGTTAAAAATAAATTAATAATTAAATTAATAATTAAATAATTGTTAAAAATAAATTGTTATGTTTTAAAATTTTAATTTTTTTTTTCTATTTTTTTGATGAATTTCTACTTGCAATGACACTTTTCATTAAGAATACTTGAATTGATTATAAAACAAATATCTATTAGCTATGAATTATTAAGTTGTTTTGATCAGCTTTCAGACATTTTTATTTTATTGTTCTTTGTGTACTCTTTCTTGGTTAGGGTTTCTATTGACTGCAAAATGTTAAAAAAAAAAAAGGGAATGGATTGCATAATTGGATCGGGGAATGGAATGCATTGGATCTTATTATTAATATTTGATTTTTCTCTTCAATAAATACTGTAATTGCAAAACTTGTTGGTTGAAAATACCTCATATACTAAAACATTCATAGATTAAATTACTTACTTAATAAATGCCGGCCAGGTGGCCGAGTGGTCAGCATGCCTGACTGCGAAACCAATGGTTGCGGGTTCGCATCCAACTTAGTGCATGGATGTTTCTCTGAGTGGGCTATTCTCTGTTGTGTGAACGTGGCTCAACCTATAAACAGGTATCTGTGACAGTGTAGCATGGGTAATGTTGCTCTCCTCCGTAAATTAGTTTAACAGGTGCCCATTGGGTAACTTTAAATGAGCAACACTTCCGGCATCTTTCAAGGTGAAGGATGAAAGCTCAGTGCCTGCCATTAAGATAAAAAAAAAATTACTTAATAAATTTTTAAAACTTACAATTGTTTATTAATTCATGCATTTACTTCTCTTTTTGCTGGCAAAGAAATTTTCTAAATTATAAAAAGATATTCACTAAGCATTAGGATGATTATGTTGTTTTTCGTCATTCTAAGGATATTTTAATGTGATTTTTTTTTCAGTTACTTTTTTTTGGTTAGATTGCAATAGGCTACAAAAAATTTATAAAAATTATGGTAATCATGTCATTGATATTACAATAAGTTTTAAATTTTTCTTTTCAAAAATTATGTGATAAATACTGTACTCATAAAACTTGTCAATTGAATAAACATTATATTCTATAACATTCTAATGAGATTGAATTGTTTATTTAAAAAAATGTTTAAAACCTAAAATTGCTTATAACTGCGAGCATTTATTTTAATGAAAAATAAATAAAGGTCAATAAAGATACATAATTAAAAGAGTGCATAGCTTAAAATATTTACTCTAGGAATTAATTCAAATTGCTGCAGCAAATTTGTTTAACTGAATTCTTACAAATGAAATTTAACCACTAAATATATTCTTTTTTTTACTCAATTAAATATATTTTAAATTTTAACCTTTGAAAAAGGGTAATATTATTCAACAAAAATCAAATTTATTTTCCAAGATGTATGTGTTAATTTTTTTAACAAATTATTTAAAAATATGATTATCCATGTTTTTTTATTATTATTAAAATATCTTTTGGTATAAAGGTTATTTTATTTTTTTATACAATTTATTTACAACTATTTATTTTTTTATACAATTTCATGACAAAAAATACTATTTAATGAATTAAGAAACATATTTAGAAATAAAATTATTAGGATTACACGCAAAGAGAAGGGTAATAACTGAAAATTTTAAAAAAAATAGCTATGCTCTTTTTTTAAATTTATGGTAAATAGTATTTGTTTGAGTATAAGTAAGAATATATAATAATATAAAATAAGAATTGTCAATAATATGTACATTTTGGCTACAAATAATTGAATCAAAGATATAAACAGCTTCATTTACTTATTTGTAAATATCAAAAATGAAATAAAAATCTATATTTTTATACATAAAATAGAGTTTTATACTGTAACTGTCAATATAATTTCTACAGGTACCAGTCTAAAAAATATACTTTTAAAAAAATGTGCACATGCATATCAGAAAAGAAAGATCTGAAAAGAAAGATTTTTTAAAATCTGTATTATTTAAATTAAAGTAATGTAAGAATAAGAAAAAAACATGGCGCTGAGACATAAGCACGGGAAAAATTGTTAAGAATTCAAACATTCCTTTCAGAAATCTAAGACTAATTACTTTTAAGCTTACAAAATTATTACAAATTAAATTTATAATAACACATGCCACTAAAACGTTTTGAGGGAGCATGCATGAGCTCATAGCAATAGGATCTGATTTTTTAGGAACTCAGTTTCGTGAAACTAGTTTAAATATAGAAGATTGCAGATTTAATAAAAAAAAAGTAAGCTGATAAAGAATTGTGGTGGCTAAAAAAAATTAAATAATTGAATGAGAAAATGTTAAATTGGTATAAAGTTATTTGTTTACTCCTATTTCTGCCTCATTTCAAATTATTTAGTAAACACTCTTTTGAACGTTTTCATCTAACTCTCTATAAAATATGAATTTCAAAAAACTAAAAATGCCTTTAACAGATAAGTGAACTACAAGCTAATAAAATACTTCTACACAAGTATTTTAAATGAGAAAGATAAAGCTAAAAAGAGAGAAGTAATAAACGTAAGATTGTTGATTGAAACAGTCAAGATTTTTTGTAGGATTCTGTTTTTAAATTTTTATGACATTTTTAATATTGGTAAAGATATCGAACCAAACTGTATTCAGGGGTCCCGGAATAATAATTGTTTTAATTGTAAATGGTACTAAGAACTAAATTCTTTTCTTTCTTTTTTTTCAGTCTTGAAGTGGTTCTCATAGGTCTTCTTTTTAGCTACAAATGGTCCTCTTTTTCCTTGTCTAAAATATGTTGGGAGGCCTGCGATTAAAAAAAAATTTATTTAACCAAATAGCCTAGCGAGTAATGACAAATTTACTTATCTGAAAGTAAACGGATATCGTATCAATAAATAAAATTTTACTTCTTGCCAGTTACTTTTGATCAAACTGACAGACATAAAATTAAAAGTAGAAGTACATAATTTTTAAATAACCAGCCATAAAAACCTAAAAATATCATGTTTATGTTGACCTGAAGCTGTGATTCTGAGTCAAGCTTGTTTTTAAGTTCCATTTGTAAGTAAGACAAAGACTATTAACTATTTATTACATGATGCATAATCATGTAAGTCAAAAAGTAAAAATTCAAATTTAGAAATAATATAAGCACTTACAGTTAGCAAAGTAAAAAATATGCATACAAATCTTAATTTAAAGAAGATTTTTTAAAACCATTATTTATAAGTACTTAAACTATTTTATTTGAACAGCTGACCTAATTCTGGGTTTACGATTGCTGATGTTCAACTCTGTATTCTCATAATTTTGATCCCAATCCAGAAGACGAGGGAGCTCCTGGATCAGTACCCCCAGAGATATTGATTTGTTATGGGAACATGTAGGACTTTGCGACTCGACAGATTTAACGTACATCAATCACCATTCACTACACAGGGAGTCTTAGGTCGGCTTGGGATCGAACCGACAAACTGTAGGACATGGGCCCAGTGCCCTACCAACCAGGCTATCCCGGCCTCTTCTTAAACTATTAACATTCAGCATACTACAGTACTAGCAATAGTATCATCTGTTGAGTAATAAGATAATTATTTTTGCCATCAGTGGATATTTTATGACCAAATTTTCTTTCTTAAATTTCTTGAACAAATACGGAGAAATTTGAGAACATATGGGTTAACAGGAGATAGTCGTAAAATACAGGAGACTTGGCAGGTATGTTTGTTTAATTTTTTAAGGAAGAAATAATTTGTTTTCATGATAAATTCAAAAATCAAATTGGAAAGATATTAATTGTCCTAAGACATTCTGGTCTCTTGCATTTTCTCAAGACTAATTTCAGTCCTCAGGAGTTCTGAAGAGAGGTCATATCAATAACTGTTAGAAAATAAAAGAAATAACTTTCTCTGAGGACAAAAGTGAAAAATGTTTCTGAAATTTGAAGTGCGCAAACATCTTAAAAAATCAAACAAAATTTTATAAACACTTTTTTTAAAGTCATACAATATGCAAGTTAATGTAATATTAGATTTTTACAAAGACACATGCTATAATTATCATTCTTGAAATTTCACTTATGCAAACTTAATTAAACTTGATATACGCTTTTTTAAGTATAAATTCATGCCTAACAGGTAAGGTAACATAGAGGGCAAAAATACAAGTTTGTTTCATTTTTTTTTAAAAATAAAAAATTGAAGCAACCTTAAAAAGATATTAAAATCAATTTTTATAAAAATATCTTTCTTACCACAGGTGGCACATTCTGTGGCACACAAAAATAGTTTGACACAGGTGTATTTGGACTCCAGTTCACACCACCAGTTCTAGAAGAAATTTTTAGAGAACCCCACTGATGACCACCAGTTCTAAATTTTGAAATAAAATGACGATCTTTAAATATTTTTAATTATAATAACCAAAATATAAGTTTTGGTAAAAGAATTTGCAATTTAATTATCACCATTAATTATAAATAATTTAATAAAATTTGTACAAAAATATATGACATAATATATGCAAGCTCTTGTGTGAGCTGTATTAACTACACTAGTTATAATTGCTGACAAAACTTTAGAGAAAAAAGGAACAGCTGAACTTAATTAAAACAAATAATTCTATAGTAAATGAAATAGTTTATTATAGCTGAAATATCTTTATATATCTCATAGATCGCACTTGGAGAAGTTACCACTTTTTAAAAGACGAAAATAAGAAACAAAATTCCTTGTATTTTCCCAATTTCTAAATAAAAACTTGAAATTTCCCGCATTTTTCCTGCTATTGTATTATTCCGGTGATTTTTAAATCCCCTGTGGAGTAGTAACCCTGTTATGTATTTGAAATAGAATTGAGGAGGGTTTTTAAACAGAGCAATATTTCAAGATAAACGTCGTAAGATATTTAAAATAAAAAAACTTACTTGGCAGGAGATTTCTTTGGTCCATTGATGTCTAGATTTTGGACTCAAGTTTGAAGGCTTGAATCTAAGTCGGATGATATGAGTCTTCCCCCTGCTGTAGATGTGGGAGATGACTTTGGATCACACTCTTCGGGGGGAACAGGAGTACTGGTTGCCTGAGGCTGCAACACATCCTCAAATGCATCAAAACCTATAAAACGATTCAAAACTTAAGCATATGACTCTCTCACAAATGATAATTAGGGCAGATGATCATTTAACAGGTTGCCACTGATATCTGTAAAAAAAACTGTTTTCCCTGCTCATATTGCATACACAATACATTAAGAGGAAACACACATTCACTTCGCTTTTGTTAACTATATTAGGATAAAGATGCTAGTTTTAGTTGCTGGAAAAATTTGGAGAATTAAGAAACAGCTCAAGATAAAACAAATAATGCTATAATAAATGAAACAACATAATATAGCTGAAATATCATCTTTAAATATACCATAGATTACACTTTGAGAGGTCTGCAATTTTTATAAGGTCCCACAGTGGACTGATCGTTAAGACACGGTTCCCAGCAGATCACTCAAGTCAAGCATCACTGGCTACGGTTGGTGCGCGGGTGGGTGACCACTTGGATCAGCCTGCGTAGGGACCGAGGGTGTGCGGTATTGGTCCTCGTTAAACTGTGCAACCGTAAAGTGCTCAACTTTGAGCGCAGGTCGTCGGGCTACCGAAGCGGGGGTGCCATCCCCTCCGCAGAGGATCAAAATTGTGATGGCATGTCTTCGGATCATCCTCCGTGATGTTTCCCAGACCGTCGCCAATAGCCCATTGTACAGCTCTAGTGCGACGTAAATTAACAACAATAACAGCAATTTTTATAAGACAAAAATAAGAAATAAAATTCCCACTTTGTAAGGAAAATTTTAAAATTCCCTGCATTTTCCCTGTTATTTTAGCTGATTTTCAAATTCCTTGTATTTTCCAGGTTTTCTCTGCGGAGTGGCAACCCTGTTTAACTAATGACATTAGATGAAAAGATTTTCAAATGGACACTCATTTTTATTTATTTTAATGGAACCAAATTTTGGCACTTGAATCAAGAGAAGAGGAGGGTGCATATAAAAACTGGAAACTGTAGTTGTCATATTTTTTACAAGAGAGAAGTAGGATTTTACACTTGACCTATATATTTTACACATTATACTTCTGAGCAGTAATTGCAAAACATTTTAACTTCTCATTTATAAAACTCATCTACCCAAAATAAAAATTAAAGGGAAATTTTCCAAAAAAAAGTAGCAAATTTTTTTATTTTTTATGAATATATTAAAAGCAAAATCTGCATACATCACGATTAAACAATACTAAGAAATAATTATTTGATATTATTTTTTTGCTTGAAATATTTATTAGGTAAATGAGTTTTAAATTGTTTTAATTTGAACAAAAATTAGTCCCAAAGATGATGTACAAAATGTAAAGAGATAAATAAGAGAAAATCTAGCAGGAAAAAAAAAGCATAACTTAAATTATTTTTTGCACTAACTGAAATTAATTAGCAAAGTATCTTGGTATGTTAATCTTAGGTAAAAGCTAATATTGGCATAATTTTTTTTTTGCACACTATATCTATATTATTTAACTTGTAACTCATTAGACAACTGGCTAGTTTTTCTTTTTGTGATGTAGCAAAGTAGACTGTTAACCAAACTTACAGCCAAAATTGTAAATATTTGTCACAACTTGGTTCCAAATCAAAATCAGTTTTGAAGACTGCATCTCCATGTCTCCTAAAAATGCACGCAGGGTAACAGAACTGTTAGAATTTCTTTCCTGACACAAAATATCAACAAAAGTTAAAGCAAATATTTACTTAAATGAAACACTCAAGAGTCATTAGTGTGGGAGTGCTTCTCGGTGCTCTGTGACCTCTCTACTCATAACAAGGTATATCTACATTGGATACCAGGACGTATGGGCAGTCTTGGAACTGAGCTGGCTGATGAAGCAGCACTTGCTGGCTCTAGTGTGATTTTCTGGGGCCCTGAATCAGCTTTTGGAATTTCTCCCACATCATTCAGGGCATCTATATTCAAGCTCTGTGGCAAAATTGCTCGTAAGCATTAGCACAACTCGGATGCTCAGAGACAAGCTAAAGAGCTGAATTGTGACTGTCCTAGTGTATGTCAAAAAGAGCTCCTTAAGCTAAAGAGGAACAGTTTGAGGAAAATCATTGGTTAAATCTAATCCTCTTTGTCGAGGTTGTCATCTTGAAGAGGAGACTTCATGACATATACTTTGTGATTGTGAGGTCTATTCTGCTCACTTGAGCATTTAGGCATTATTTGCAGGGCTGCTACTGGATGAAAACAAGAAAAATAGTTGCATCATATATGAAAAAAAGTCTCCTAAATAGTCTCAAAGATATATAAAATAGTTGCTAACATCATATCCTCCTCTAATATAATTTTAATTATTTGTGCTGTAATAGCATAAAATTCAAATAACATGCATTTAGATACTCATATTTTATAAAAAATGTACATTTATTTGTGGATTTTCCAACAATATATTCTTTCACACTACGCATAAAAACAGGTATTTTTATCTGTTACAGAACAGTTGAATTTGAAACTTGAATGTCCTTTCTCGGTTCCAATTTGCAGCTGCTTAGTTTAGACATTAAAAAAATAAATATTGCAATTTAATTCCATTTTATTTTGCTTATTTTTCATAACTGACACATTTCCAAATTTTAATGTTTATCAAAAAAATTATGATCACAACTCGACAAAACGAATATCACCATGTACCTTTCTTTCTATTCTAAATAGCTCTAAAAAAATTAACAACACATTTTGTGTAATTAAAGACAATTTTTCTAATTTTGCTACTTCGTTCAAATTAAAAGAGGGGAAAAAACTTAATCCTCAGAGATATTACATTAGCTTTCTGAAAAAGGAGGAGCATTCATGTAGTGCGAATTCCAATTCCATCAGTCTGATTGGTTAAATATGTCTGTCATGCTTTTGACATCAGACAGTGAGAAATAATAAAGTTAGGATAAAACGAAAGCACGGCAAAAAAAAGTGGGGAAGGGGGAAACTCATGAAGCTATTCTTAATTTTAGTCGCTTTGGCTTAATAAAGTCGCCGATTTTACGCAAATCATTGCAAATTAGTTGTTTTTACTCATATTTCTACTAAAATAGTCGCCATAGTTGCTATTGCTTTAAAATAGTCGTTATAGTCGCCTTTTTAGTCTCCAATGGCAGCCCTGTATTTGAGCATTTAGGGCAACATTGCATGAAGGCCTGTGAGCTGCAAGACGTTCCTGTCCGGTGTTTGGTGAACTACATTTCAGCTATAAGACTTTCTTGTTAATCATGATTTAGGGATATGGGTACAATAGACCTCTGGTCTATGTGTCCTGCTTTTTGGAGTGAAGATGCTCCACCCATCACATTCTGCCTATTTATTATGCAAACATTTCTAAACATGTGAAACAAATCATGTAAAAAATAATTCAGTTATTTTCAAAAAAGAAAACCATTTTAACTGAATTAAAAATAAAGATTATTACTTATTGAACAAAATATTGTAAACATACAGTTAAAAAAAGAAATTTATAAGCGAATTGGTGGACAATATAGGTTACCTCCTGTATCAGCTTGTTGAACCACAGGAAATGCAGCACTAAAAGGTACTTCAAGGACAAAATTTGGAGTCATTGCTTGAGGCTCAACTGCTGAAAGATCTGAATTGTTAAAAAAAAAAAAAAAAAAAGATTAAGATAAATTACAGATTAAGACAAATATTAGTATGTGTATATAGCTAATTTTAAAATACCAGATTATAAAATGGACAGAATCAACCATTTCTGATTCGGTCAACCATTAGCAAAAGTTAGAGAACAGTTTTGACCCCTGTGGCAGACTTTTTTCGAGCTATCTGCGACAATTCTCTCTAATACTAATTCCTTTCTGAAAGATATTTTTAATAGTAGCAAATACATATGCAATTAATTTAAAGTAACAGAAGCGCTTTCTGTTAACAAAAATAAAAATATATAAAAAAAAAGTCTTCATGTATAGCATACAACATTATATATAGTTTAATTATAAAAGTTTGTATTTTAATTATAAATGTTTAATATTTTTGGCTATATTCTCCTGTTCTACAAAATATTTGTAAAGTTAATCTTTTTTAAATTTTTGCTATTAGGAAATTACTTTTTTATAATATTCATCTGAAATTCTAGCTAAAGCCAGTCATTACAAAATTTTTTTATTCTAAAAAAAAGTAGAAAAAAAAATCACGAGCCAATTTTTTCTCCTCCGATATGCGATAAAGACATTTTTTTAATACAATTCTGCAGAAAGGAAAAAAAGTTTTCCTTTTCTGCGACTTTTAAGTTATTTTAGTTAAAATCCTAGACATTTCTCGAATTTTTCCAGATTGATAAAATTCTGACTTTTTCCTGCTCTTTGGCTGCTCTATATACACAAATGGTAATTTTTGACATAATCACAATAAAGATGAAAGTATTTGAAGAAAAATCTAGCCGGGTTAAAAACAATCGTTGCCAATGCAACGTTTTCTGACGTTGAAGTTTGT
The DNA here is from genome assembly GCF_982258835.1 of Parasteatoda tepidariorum. NCBI lineage: Eukaryota > Metazoa > Arthropoda > Arachnida > Araneae > Theridiidae > Parasteatoda > Parasteatoda tepidariorum. The sequence continues at coordinate 118,382,204 of NC_141756.1, read as the reverse complement.
TATTTGGGTTTCACATATTGGATGTAGAGATTATGGTAGGGTCATTCCACATCAAATCATACAGGATTTTACAAAAATGGCACCCACCATCTCAGATTTTGATGAAAATTTGTACATTTACACAATTTTTGATGCTGATTTCAAAAATATCAACTATATTTAAATCAGTTGTGGGGTTTAAAAGTTATAAGCATTTATATTTTTGACAAGATGACACATTTTGCCGCCATTTTGATTCATACATCAAAGGTTATTAATGATTGTAACTCCCCTTATATTTGCCATAGAGCAATAATTTTTTTTATATATTGTTCAGAATAAAGTAATCTGTCATTTAAACACATTTGTTTGCAAATAATTATCTTACTTATTTAGTAAATGGGTCTGTTTTGCAGTTTTTTGATCAACAGAGTTGAGTAACTTCAGGAGCTGATTTCTGGCAACTCGCCCCCTCCAATTTCGAAAATATTTTAGTCAAAGATAGTTGAAAGTGCAAACTAACATCTGATATAAAAATTTTGATGGGCGGTTCACTTACTTTTTAAAAAAAAAATATTTTTCTTGTGAATTATTATGCGTTAAAAGTACTGGTAGTTTGATGATTTATAGTCCTTAATTGTAATTGTACCTAGAGTATAATAAAATGAGAATGGTAGAAAAATATATAAAATAAAGTAATCATTCATTAAATTATTTTTTCCCTCTTTATTTGAGCCCCCCCCTCGAAAAAGAAAAGAAAGGAAAAAATTTGAGAATGAACAAAATTTCCCCTTTTTTGTAAACAAATTTATCCAGAATCATATAGCTTTGGTAAATGAGAGTGATCAGAATCTAAAAAAAGATAGAGTGACCTAGGGTAATTCCTGATCAAAAAATGCAGACATCTATTTTGTGAAAAAACTATTCAAGATAGAATTTCAATATTGACTGGAAGTTTTAGGGTTTATGAGATGAGTCCTATGCTACCTTCTTTTGTTTGAAAATATAATTAGAATTCAAAAGATTTTAAATTTTTAGTGATCAGGAATTATCCCTTCTCTTGATCATTTCTGGGGTAATTACTGATCACCAGTTTTTATAGTAAAGGGGCTGTTTAAAAATAATTATACAAATGTAATTAACAAATAAGACATCAAGATCATACAAAAAAACCAAAAATATATGTTTAAGCGGCTAATAAAATGATTTATTTAAAAGCAAGAATAAAGATTAACACTTCAAATTTTCCAAAAACCTTTGCATTGTGCCATACATTTTAGTCAAGCAGCCAACTCATTCTCATGTTCTGCAGGAATATACATATAAAAAAAAAAAAAAAGAGTTCCCACATGGGTAACTTTCGTTGAACTTTTTAACTTCATTAAGTGAAAATGTAAAATTAAATTAGGTTTGTCAACAGCTCTCACACTGAAATTTTCAATCATTAAAAGAAATTCACTGATTTTGCTATCTAAAAGCTTAGTATTCTTTTTAGGCTTATAATTTCTCACCATATTTACATTAAGTTAATTTATAAACTTAAAAATTATTCTAACAATGTACACACATAAATTTAGAAGCAAGGTAAGACAAACCAGAACACATTTGTCTTGTACAGAGTTAAAAACAAATTTTGTGATTACAGTTAAAATATATTTTATAGTTGTTCCACTTAATAAATACGAACTGTTATTTAAGAGAAGACAATTAGCTGTTTATAAGCTATTTTTTAATGCCATTTATAAGCAGAAATGATAATGATCAGGAATTACCCCTGTGATCAATAATTACCCCATCTGTAGGGGGCAACATTTGATATAGTTTCATATAATCAATAATAATGTTTACGTAGATGTGAAACAATTAAACAAAAGCTTACACTATTTTTATATCAAAGAAAAAGAAAGTGACTCAAAATATTTATTATTAAGAGAAGGAGGGGGAAGAGCACATTTTGAAACCCATCTTTAAAATGGAAAATACAGAAAGCAATTTACAAGATACTTATTTGGTTAGATTAAACAAAACACTATTATTAAGTAAATGTAGTTATACTTTAGTAAAGTGTACAAGCATTCTTGTCCATGCCTCAAATTTAAAAAAAAAAAAAAAAAATTTTAAAAATAAAACTTAGGTGATCATTATTTTCCCCAGAAACAGAGTGATCGTGAATTACCCCAGGTCACCCTAAATAAAAATTTCTCTAAAAGAGTAGAAGGCAATACCAAATAATAAAAAGCAGCCATTATATTTTTTTTTAATTGAACTAACTTTGATCTTTATGGAAGGAGAAAATTATGGAATGGAAATATGGAAAAATAATTATGGGAATTATGGAAGGAGAATTTATGATGTGTTTAATAATATCAGAGAGAAAACCATTGTACACTTTATTTTAATTCAAACATTTTGTTTGATTCTAAAATGTAATTCAAGACCAAATTATGAATATTTATAGTTAATTTTATCCTTTTATTTGTCATAATGATTGTTATGGTAATGAGACACTCCTAAAAAATTTAATTTAAAACACTGATAAAGCTCAAAATATATATTTTCTATTTATTTTAATTATATTGAAATGATTTTAAATCATCAACTATCTGATAATTTGTATGCCCTTATTTCATCACTAACACCTGCAGGCCTTTTTTATTCTGTAAGACTTTTATTATAATTATATACATACAATTTTTTTTGAAAAAAACTCCTGTATAGAAAAAAAAATACTGAAAACTATTGACACACTCCATCCCTACCTTCCCAAAAAAGAAATTTGACTAATCAGAATGTAACATTTGCCAGAACATTTCTGTTTGTTCCAAACAGAATTGAGTGTCATGTAAAATTTATTTTCTTTCAAATCAATAAAATGGTGTTTCCATTAATTTAGAACAGAATAGAAATAAGTTTTCAAAAATTTTATATGTATCAATTTGATATTTAAAGAAGAGTTTTATTATGGAAACCCAAGTATTATGTAGAATTGGATTAACTTTGAAAGATTTTAAATGCAGTTTATCTCAGAGAAGATTTTGGAACTTTCTTTTGAGAATATAGAACTTATTTTATTAAGGAGCAATTTAAATTTTAAGGAAAGTTCCACTATATGCCTCAAGTAAGTGCTTATAAGTATTTCATACTGATACAAGATATACTCCTCATACATAAGGAGCATATCTTGTATTAGTATGAAATACTTATAAAAAAAATAATTAAAAAATGTTGCGACTTATTTAATTCTCCTTCCAATAAGACCAAAAAAGTCTCCCTTCATGTCATAAGTGTAGATCAGGCTAAAACATATAGAGCTAAATTGCAAATTTCAGCAGTCCCTGACCAGAAATTGTGTTCCTGATGCAGAAATTGTGTTCCTGATGCAGAAATTGTGTTTCTCTTGTTCATTCTCAAATTATTTCCTTTCTTCTGTTCTTTTTTGAGGGGGGGAAGAAGGAAGGAAAAAAAATTTTTAATAAATTATCACTATTTGTTTTACATCATATTCTATCATTCCAATTTTTTTACATAATTTTATTATACTCTAGTTACAATTACAATTAAGGACTATAAATCTTCAAACTACCAGTACTTTTAACGCATAATAACTCATAAGAAAAATATTTTTTAAAAAAAAATGAGTGAACCGCCCATCAAAATTTTTATATCAAAAGTTAGTTTGCACTTTCAAATATCTTTGACTAAAATATTTTCAAAATTGAAGGGGGCGAGTTGCCAGAAATCAGCTCCTGAATAGGACTGGGCTATAAATCAATGTATCGAGACATATCGATTTAACGCATACATCGGCAAGACGATACAGCGACTTTCATTCAAGGCGATGTATCAGAAATCTGATTTAAGCCGTCGAGTAAAGACAACGAGCGCAAAACAATATAGCGATATAAGACACGCAAGGATATAAGATAACGATATAAGACTCTTCTCTTACGTTCAGATGTCGACTCGCGCTGTGGAAGACAATGTTCGTTTCGTTAGGTTGAAATGGCCTTGATTGGTGAGCTGTAGAATCAGAATCAGAGTTTTGAGAACACACATCATTATATTGCATGTTCCTTTTAGCTTTTTTTTCTCTATGTCGGGACTTTTCGTGTAGATTATTTTCAGTGGGATTAACTTTGTGATCGCCGATGTTACCTTGTTCTGAAGGCAATCTATTATTGAAAAAGAATATATAAAAAGTTTCTTCATTAATTAGATAAGTTTTTTTTAAAAAAAACTTCTTTTTATTTTTAAAAGTGAAAATTATCGGCAGTCTAATTTAGGCGCCCATAAAGAATTGAATTTGTTAGGTTTTTTCTTTACTTTCTCTTAATTTATTAAAAGCTTTTTGGATGAAACTTCTAATAAATTAACGAGTTTTTATTACTGATTTTAAATCTTGTTGCGATGCAAAACTGACGATGCATCACAATATATAATTTCTAATATCGCCCAAGTCCTACTCCTGAAGTTACTCAACTCCGTTGATCAAAAAACTGCAAAACAGACCCATTTACTATTTATATATATATGAACATATACATTATGAAAAGTGGTTACTCAAATTCGCTGATCGTAATATTGTATTAAAAATATATATATTTATTTAAATCATGCAGAATTTTGTAGCAATAACCGTTGAAAAGGCGATCGAGAAACAAAACAGACTTACAATGGAAATTGAGAGCATTAAAAAGAGACAACTTAAATTTGAAATTCAAAATTTTTAAAATATTTTGCTTTTTTTTTGGGGGGGGGGGAACAAAAATTCATTGTGTTTAGAATCCTGATGGCCGCAGGTTGTCAAACTAAGTTCTGTTTAAAAAAAAACATCGCTAGCAGTACAGAAAAGTTTCTAAATAGTCTCCTGTTCCAGAAAAATAGTTGCTTTTTTAGCCTTTTCAGGCAAAAAAAGTTGCCATAGTTGTCTCAGACCGAAAATAGTTGCAAATAGTCGCATTTTAGTCTTCTCTTGCAACCCTGTCCACTGTTTGAAAACTACACTATAATATTTATCGTAATGAATATATGAAAACAAATCAAAATAATTTAGTTAGCCAAGATAAATGCTAATTATAAAAATACTGTGCAACCAATATTTATCGTTTTCAAGCAATTATTACATTTGGCGCTGAGGAGATACAACTGTTTACAGTAAGAAATCATAAAATATTCGAGGGTCAAAATTTTTTGTTACAGGGTGCGCAGCCAGATTTTTCAATGAAAAATAAGCACCTTTTAAGTACTTTTTAAGCAATCAAATATTTTTAATCACTTTCTAAAAACATAATTAGGATCTCAGCAGTAATAATTTTTTTTCCTATCATTTAAAGTTCTTAGTTTATAAACATGAAGTCAATAAATTTGGAAACATTTTCAAACTTTACATAATGATGATGAAATAACTAGTTTCTGATAAATGCTGCAGAGAAAATTGTGAAAATCATGCAAGCACTTTTCAAAAAACTCTAGACGCCTTGTGGTAGCTAAGTTTATGTTTTGATGTATGATCTCTGTTTCATAAATCTCATTTAAAATTATTTTCCATAACACCACATGTAAATGATTGAAAAGTTCATATGAAACAAAATTTTGTTACAATTCTCTTATAGCCTTGTAATTTTGAACCCATTCCAGAAGACAAGGGATCGGGAGAAATTTGCCTTTGTGGAGGACTTTTTGTTTCGTTTTGAGGAGGACGTTTCAGCTCATTGGAAGGCGAACGCTTAATCCCCTGAGCTATCGCCGCTCTGCATTTACACATTGAAAAATTTATAACTAAAAGCATGCAGAATTTTGTAGCAATAACTGCCAAAAAAAGCAATCAAGAAACATAGAATTAATGGCAACAAAAAGTGATAACTCAAATGAGCAATTCTAACTTATGGGTTTTTTTTTCTTCAAAAAACAAAAATCATTGTATTTAAAAGCTCCGACGGGACGCAGGTTGTGAACCCATACTTTATGTAAATCAGATTGCATAGCCAAATGCTTCAACAAGAAATAAGCACCTTTTAAGTACTTCTTAAGCACTAGAAACAATATTTTTAAGCAATATATATATTAACAAAATGCAAATTAATTTTCAAAGACTTTACATGATCATAATAAAATAAATAGTTTCTGACACTCTTTTCTTGATTATATTAGCCATTATAAAAGGATCAGGAGATTTTTCAGTTTGATATCAGAGGGTGGAAAATGAAGCCTGAAATTGAGAATATCTTCAAAATGTAGCAGAGTTGCACATGAGAGTACAAGAATCTCACCAAACTCAGTCAGTAGACGGATATGCAGACTGGCAAGTATTTCACCAAACATGTAAAATGATTGGCGCTTTCATACGCTATGGACTGCATAATTATTAGCTAAATTTAAGAAGCATTTTTACAAGCTCGTAAAAATCATAAATTATGTACTTGAAATGAACAACAAATGTTAAATAACAGAGAAAACAAATGTTTAAAATTTATTCTCTCTTTTCCTGCCTCTCTAAAGCAAAAAGCATAAACAACAAACAAATTAATAATTTTTTGTAAATTCTAAGACATACAGAGAACGAATACATTGAAAAATATGTATACAATACTGTTAAAAATTCTATTCATTACTTTTAAAGCAAACTAGGCGTTTATTTTTTCTCGTTTTTTTTTAAATTTAAAAATAATTCCAGAACATTATGCTTTACATTCTACAAAGAACCATTTCTGTAACTTCATTATGCAATGCATTATACATTTAAAATGCAGAAATATAACTGAAATAGTTATTTTCATAATAATTTTTTTAATTAATCCCTTTGGTAATAGGCAAGCAATATTTTTTTCAGTTTTTACTTTACTTAACTTTTATATTTAGTATGTAAAAGTAACACGTAGAATATAATAGAAAAATACTTATTTCTGGGCAAAATTAAGTTGTTTTATGGGGAAAGAAGAAAAAATCTTTGTGCGCTGGTTCTTTTCTGAACCCTATAATCTAGTATTATTTTTAGAAGCTGTATTATTTTGAGAGAAACAACAGTCTTCAGGAATATCAGTAAGTCATAACATTAAAATTGCAACAGCTAGATTCTCAGTTTATGATTGAGAAAATTTAATAAGGCACAACATGAAAAACATTCACAGAAAAGAAAATTAAAAGGGAACTTGAAACCAGGAATGAAAAGTTTTAACCACAGTGAAAGAAAAAGGTTTCCTCTCACATAAGAGGAAGAAACCTTTTTTTCAATAAAGAAATATCAAGTATGAATTTAAAACAAAACTTTAAGAAATCCATAACTATAATCTAGTTTAAACAATTGTATTATTTCCAAGTCATTTAATAAATCATTTTTAAGTAAGAGAAAAGTCAATATTTAAAAAGGTTAATTATAAAAAAATTGCTAATTAGTTAATTAATTTTCAGCCTATTACTGCAGCAGTATATAAAGTATGAATAAAAAAAATTTAAAAAAAAGAAAGAAAGAAAATAAAAAAATATTTCTAAAAAAAGAAAATTTAACACTAAATATTTATTGGATCAATTCTTTTTGAAAGCATTTTTGATCTTTTATGCTTTTTCACACAATTCAAGAAGTATATTAAAACATTAGCTACATCAGGGTACCTTTTATAACAGTGCCTATTAACACAAAACCCGTAGCAACTAATAATAACACCATTAAAAAATAATCACTGGCATCAATAATATTTTGTTTTATGCTCCACCCATGAAAAAGATAAGCATACTTTATTTTACGTTTTTTTTCTTCAAATTTATTATACAGGTAAGTGTTAAAATTAAGCATCTTAAATTGGACACAATTGAAACAGTCTAAATTAAAAGAAAAACACTTATACCATAATATTGGTGGTTAAAACACATTATGATTTTCGTAGTTCATTTAAACAAATTTAAGAATCCAAGTATTAAGTAAGTGAACTTGATATAGAACTTAAATAAAAGTTTGTTAAAAAAATTCATTTTTTTTACGGTAAATTTAGAAAGTAGTTGTTAATTTAAATTCATACAGCATTATAAGTTGATGTAAAATTTTTTATGCTCTAAGGATAATGGAACTAGGCACTTATATTTGTTACAAAATTTTTATATTAATTATTTTAAAAAAGATTTATTACAAATTATTACCTAATAATTATTAAGACTGGAAATATAATTGAAATTTGTTCATTTACAAAATTGCCAAAACAAAGTAAAAACAAATGGTTTCAGATAATTTCAAAGTATTTAGTTTAAAATTAAGCATTTTTTTTTTATTGAAACAGTATTGTCATTAACTTTTCTCTCATCTAGTTTAAAAAGTATAAATTTTAATTACTTTGCTGAATTTGTACTGAAAATTTTATTCAGTTTGTACTTCTATTCAAAATATTAGGGCCATGTTACCATAAATATTATTTAATTAAAGTGTATTTTATCTTGTTGAAGATACAATTTCATATTACAGAATTCACTGTAACAGATTTATCTGAAAACAAATTTTCTGTTACCAAATACACAAAGCCAAATGTTAAACAGACACAGATTTACAATTACTGATGCTTTATAAAAAATCATTATAAAAAAAAGTTATTGCAATTATAAATTTGAAATAAAATAAATAAAACTAGTATGATCACGAATGACCATCTAGCCTTGAAATGTTTACATAATTTTGTTTGATTTTATGATAAAAAATATCCCAGTCAGTAAAAAAAATTACTAATTTGATTCTTTCTCTACATGCAAAAGTTTCCAAAATACACTAAATTCTTTTTTATCATAAACACTTTATTTTACACATCTCTCCAACATCGTTATTTATAAATCATGAATAATTCGCAGAACTTCAAATTTAACACTAAACATACCATTACCGGTAAAATGACCATTTAAGAATTTTTGCATCGAAAATGTGCTTATAATGTTATAATTTTTTAACACTTGACTTCATGACTTTTTCTAACAATTATATACAGTTAATATTATATTTTTCTTTTGGTATTTTGTCTGTTTCGAATAATACTTGTCATATACCTGTTTCTACCACAGCCAGTCATTTGACCGGGAGAACAATTTATTGCTTTATAAGGTTATCGGATCAGAAATTACGATGTAATACGCGTTCAATGTATTGCGTTCGGTGAGTTGCACATTTCTACTAAGATTGTTGCATATTAGTTCAATCAGAATAACTGTGAATTCAAATTTCAAGAAAGTACCTAAAATTTTAGATTTTGACATTTTTGTGAAAGAAAAAGTGGCAAAAACTGCTTTCGTAAGTAGCTTATATTTTATTTTGATAGCTATATTTCATTTCTAACTAATTGTTAGTTTTTAAAAGGAAAATGTCAAAACAATCAAGACAGCACAAGTTCTTATAAGAAATAATATTAATTATAAGAATTATAATTCTTATAATTATAAGAATAATAATAAGAATTATAGAAATAATAATAATTACAAGAAATATGTCTGTGGAAAATGCACAGTGGAAACACTTTGTATATGTAAAAAATGAGTTTAATAATGAATTAAAAAATTTTATTCTTCACGTTTGTAATCCATAAAAATTGCCAATATACAATTTTATTTAATCATAATAAAGTTTTTTTTAGTTTATTTCTTTCCTAACATCCATATTTTATTCATTCAATCAAGAAACATACAGTCATTTGACCGGCTATGGTAGAAATAGGTAGTGATAGTATGCTTAGAGTTAATGAACTTATTCTGCAAAATTAAATGATGTAATACCAGTTTTACTCATAAAATTATGGAATATAAAACTTAAAATTACTATTTGTATAGGATCATTAAATTTAATAGAATAAAGTTTTTGAACAATTAAAACATTGCTCTAATATCCAATAAGAATATATCTCAGATATCCAGATAAAACATACAATTCATAAATGAAAGAAGTCCCTCACATATCTCATGGATATCTGTGATAAGTCACGTGTATGTGTCAGATGTTTCTGGGATATACAACAGATGTCACAATACCCAAATATCTGTTTGATATCTAACAGTTGTAACTCCTGGATTTCAGAGGAGCATTTCATCGATATTCAGAAGATTTGGAAATATCCAGCCTTTTAGTATACGTCTCAGAGATTTTTTGGGAATATTTGATGCTGCACAGGTCATTTCTGTAATACCATAATAATTATCACCCTTACGGCAGAATTTTTTCGAGCTATCTGCGACAAAACTCTCTAGCACTAATATCTTTCTGCAAGACACTTTTAAGAATAACAAACATATATGTTTCAAATTTAAGATAACAAAATCGCTGTGTTTACAAAAAAAAAAATTTATATATTTTTTAAATAAAACATGCAATAATTTTTAATTTTAATATTATGGGTGATATTCTCTCATTTTGTAGGGGTGGGGTGGACACAAATTATTTCCTACTTTGCATTTTGTAAATAATCATCACAATAAAAAAATTAATAAAAAGTATGAAATCCAAAGATCGACAAAATCATGCGAATCCGGCTCCACAAATGCGTGTTTCGAATCAGGCTCCTTAAATGCTTCGTTTCAAGATTACCTTATTGTAATAAATAACAGCGCATAAAAAAATATCAGATTTCAAAAAAATGGAGAAATCAATAGCAATAACTGCAAAAAGTAGGATAGAATTATCACCTTAAAAAGTAAATACTCAAATGCACGATACGAATGTTCCATATTGTTTCAAATATATGGGAATATTTAATATCCAAGTGAAAATCAATATCAATAACTGCTGAAAATACAATTAAAACCTTATATTGATTTACGATACTATCGGCGTAAATTGAGCATGTCAAAAATTGGTTATCTATATGCATAATTCAAATATTATGTGTAAATTCCTAAAAAGAAAATTAAATATATATTTTTTTTACTTTTCAAAAGTAAGATCTTTTTGCAAGAACTCTAACATGCTCAGACGCGTGTCTCTATGATTCTGACACAGGGATTATCACTTCATGTTATTTTATACATTAATATGTGCACTCCAGCGTGTCAATTTTATTGAACTTTTCTACATGTACTACATTTTGTACTTAACTTTTTGAGATATAATTTTTGATCTTTTTTCCTTAATTTATAACAACCAGTGTAACTTTTTGCACTATGTCATGAGAAGAACATGTAAAGAGCCCACACTCATATTGAGCAAAATCTTCAGGAGCATTAATGCAATAATTATTGGCATGCTTTGTTTTTAAGTGATTGACTCAATATTTTGTTTGAGAAAGTATGTATAAGAACTGAAATAAGAACAAAAAGTAAAAATTTAAAATGCTATACAAACTCAAAGGAAAAAGTATAAAGGGAGACAGTGGTAATAAACAATAGATACTTTTATCAAAATAAAACTGGACTCATTTCATCCATGTTTGACTTTTTTGATAGATCTTAATAATTATTTACATTTAAAAAAATATATGATTAGAAAAAACACAAACTGAATCTTATTCAAAACGTTTCACTCTTTCAAATCAATTATAGTTCTAAAATGTAACTGTTTTTACAGTTAACAGAAACTCATCTATGCATCGGAGTTATGTAATTTTTTATTTCATGCAAAAAACAAAACAAAAAAAAATCCCAATGAAGAAAACATTAATAAAGAAAAAAAAATCATAATATATATTTCTTCCATATCATACAAACTTCAATACAACTATTGAAATAAACTTTGTTGGAAATACAAAAATGTACAGAAATAAAAAATTATCTAAAATTTATATTTTTATAAAAAATTACAAAAAGATATTTTAAAACTTTTTACTTTTTTTCATACTAATGGTGTATCATTTTTAATTTTCTGATTTATAAAAATATATTTTGAGCTTTAGATTGATATTATCACAATTCTTTAAGTCATTTTCATATAAGTTTGCGAAATTTCTATTTTGTTTTAATTTCATCACTTTATTAAATAGCATTTCGTATTAGCCCATTTTGAGATATTATCATAAAAGAAAAAAAAAAGAAAGATCAATAAAGTTTTAACTAAGAAATGTTTTATGGAGAATATAGTAAGGATAAATTAATGAATAAGATAAAAATCATAATAAGTGTAAATTATTGCTCTTATTTACACACAAACAGGAATTTTAACATGTACATTTATTCAAAGGGCTACGGTGGGCCTGGCCTACTTAGATATTTGATTGTCCATCACAGAAATATTGGACATCATAACTTTCCAAACAGAAAAAAATCTTTGTTTCATGAATTATTTTGTTTAATAAGCTGCAACTTACAGGGTATCTACTACATTTTAAATTTTCAAATTCATGACTTTCCATGACTAATTCCAAGAATATTCCATGACTTAACGAAGCTACTATTTTCTCAGACAAAAGCACAACAATAAATTTAAAAAAGCATTATAACATTAATTGAAATGATAGGTATAACGAAAATTCATACTCTGCATCTTCATATTTATTTTAAATTTAAAAAACAGAGTAAAGAAAAAGTTGAAGCAATAAAATAGCTGAAAAAAAATACAAAAGCAATTTGTTTCTCCTCTTTTTTACTGCAGAAATATATTTTAAAGATGCTTTTCTTGTGTATCGGAGATTAAAGAAGTACTCCTGATATTTCTGTTCTCTTTTCGGAATAAAAAAATGGCCAATGACTGGCTTGCTTCAGCTAGAATTTTAAATTGATAAAATAAAATAAAAATAATAACAAAAATTCTGAAATTACAGAAGTTTAAAAGATAATTCGCTCTAGAAATGATGTTTTATCTTTCATTTTTATAAAGAACACCATAATTCTTAAAGAACGCAATAAAAACATTTTATATTTTAATAAAATATGACTGTGAGTGGGGATTTTGTTACAAATTCAGATATTCGGTACATCATGAAATTTTGTGTGTGTGAGGGGGTAAATTCTATTTTAAAAAGAGAGACTTTTGGGCGCCCTGAATCCATGATTTTTTAAAAATAAATAGTTAAAATCAAGACATTTCATGACAAATTTTGTTCAATACCAAGATTCAAGACTTTCCTGGTGTGCAGATACCATGAACTTAAACCTGTTTCTGTATTGATCATAAATTGAAAAAGTTTTTGAACTTGTGAACATTTTTTCCCCATTTGCTATTCAAAAAAGCAAGATCAATTAGAAGTCAAAACTAAATGAACACCAAAGATAATTGCCTAACAGTTATTAAATATAATTAACAGTACACAACTGTAAAACCTCAAAAAAAATTTCAAAATCTTTTGAGCTTTGAAACCAAATTATTTAATTTACACTCATAACTATTCTAATTTATCCAATCTGAAACAAGTGTAATTTAATTCAGGGATTTTGTTCAAGACTATATTAAAAAATTGTAAACTAAAATACTACAACTAATTTATGAGATAATTAAAATAAACATACTCATTTTTTTTGCATCCAATCTTGTCAAGAAATAACATCAGTTGAGTATATGGCCAAGACTTTATTTGTTAAGCTGTCACTGCTCGCCCCCTTTTGACTTGTTCAGCTAGATGCCAAAAATTGATAAAATGAGATATCTACTTAAAGACACGAGAAAAAGAATGACATTTTGTTCACAAATATAGTTTAAAATTACTAAATTTAATTTAAAAGAAATAATTAAGAATAAATCATAGAGCAAAAAAATTTTTTTATAGATTTATTACAGGGTTGCTACTCAAATCTGGGAAGAAAAAAAAAGCTCCCTGCGTTTTCCCTGTATATATTATACACAATATACTAAGAGGAAACACACATTTACTGCACAAATTTGTATGCTATATCAGGATAACTAATACTAGCTTTAATTGCTAGAAAAACTTAAATAAGGAACAGTTTAACATACATAAAAAAAATAAAAATACAGCAAATAAAATAGTAAAGTATAACTGAACTATATTAAAATACCCCACAGATTGCACTTAAAGAGGACAACATTTTGTAAAAAAAGAAAATAAGAAATAAATATTCCTTGCATTTTCCCTGTTAATTTAGTTGATTTTTTAATTCCCTTTATTTTCCAGGTTTCCCCTATTCTCCCCGTGGAGTGGCGACCCTGTATTTTATTTTCATTTCCTTAATTTAATTTTAGACGTTAGATACCAACTATTATATAAGTTTTTAAGCAAATGTCAAAAGACTATGTCAATCAAACAATGTTCAACATTCATATGTTTAGAAATGAAAATTATCACATTTCATCCATAAAACGATTGATCACTGTAACAATCATTTGTCTCATTTCTCTTCCTAAATATATTTTTTTTATCTGGATTTTTATTCCGATGTATTGTTGAACTATTCAGGGGTGATTGTGATCCCAACTCAAAAATCCTGAAAATTTCTTATTAAAATCATTAATGACACATTTCAAAAAATTAATGTCTTTATAAAGTTAAATCATTTATATTTTCAAAACATTAAATTCTAAATAAATTATTTACAGCATAATTTAAATGAATAATTGTGTATAAGTTTACTTTTATCTCTAATCACATTTATTATTCTGCCAGAAAAAATATTTACAAATGAAAGACGCCAAGTATAAATTCTAGTTCTAATATTTTTAAATAAAATGGACAAGAATTTTTACACATGATCGATGATTTCTTGAAGCTTCTGGACCTAGGATTTCCACCAACTTCAGGAGTGTTGTTAGCGAAAAATCCGGTATTTTTCTGGAGCACAATCACCTCTTTAGCAGACTTAGCTGGTTTAAAACAATGCCGTTTTAAACCAAATGATTTAAAAGAGTAAAAAAAAAAGAAAGTCAGAATATTTTTTTAAAAGAATCTTTTTAATAAATAAATTTTCCTGTATTTATAATGATTTTTTTATTTGTTTAAATATTGCAAAGTGACAAGATGGTTTTCTCACCTTTTTGGAAATTTTGAATTAAATTCCGTTATTTTAAATAAACACAAAACTGCAATTTTCAAATGTTTAGGTAGAATTTGAGTTTTCACAAAAATACCAATGTGAAATAAAGTATTGTAAGCAAATTTAAAATAAAAACATGTGATTTTGTAAAAATGCTTAAAATAAATGAGACCATAACTAATTCAAAAGTAATTCTTGTTGTAACAAAAGTATAAACAAGAATAAGGTGCTTTTCTAAATTTTATTTTTTCAGTTCAATTTCATATTTGTTTTCTGTTACTTAGATAAACAAATTTGAATTTTATGCTTACATTCATTATTTTAAAATATTTTTTAAGTAAATGTTTCATAATTTTGCAATATGTCAATAAGAACATTGTCATATTTAAAGCTCAATTATGTTAAAATAAATGACACAAAAGTAAACAGCTCTTTGTTTTTCTAACGTCAAAACTAAAACCCACCTGTACCAATGAAAAATTATTATTTTATTACTCATTGTACCGAAATTTAAAGTAATTATAAATTAAAAAATAAAATACCGTAGTAAATTAAGTGATTAAAGTATATTACAGAGAATTGGGTTGTAAATTTTGATAGCTGGTATTCAGTCGATAAAGTTTAAGATAATTAAAAAAATGAAATATTAATTAAATAATAAATTTTGATGATAAATTTTGAGCATCATAAATTGATGTAAAGGAAAGGCCAAAAGTGATCGAAAATAGTGGGAGGACAATTGCTTAAGTGCCACGTGAATTTAACCCAACAGCAAGGGCTCGTGGTCAAAATAAAGTTAGGGGACGACTGAATAACAACTATGAAATTCTACATTTGTGCAAATAAACACTGGTCAAAAAAAGGAAAAAATATGAGAATGTTACTCACCACAAATTATTTACATCCTGGAGACAGGTCTACCGTCGGACATTCTGAAGTGATTATAATCAAAAGGAGATACAACGCTCTACTCGCTCACAATTTTTTTTATTTTTAACAGTTCATCATCTCACAACAATATCAGTTTGCCACGTGAATGGGATGGGTGGTCCGTCATATATTAATATAAAAATACATTTAGGCATCGCAAAAAGAAATATATCCAATGAAAATGATAAAATCAGAAAAAAAATTGCAAAAAAAATGGCTTTGGGGTGGTTAAATTAAACAATTAAAAAAATTAAACAATTAGAAAAAAAAAACGTCACACATCACTGTGACACCACCTTTACTATAATACGTGTGTATATATTTATGTAACACATTTATCAATTTTATTTCTTTTCATCAATCAGTTATGAAATATTTCTTATTTAAAAAAATACATTTTCATGAATATTTCATTCTCCTTTATATTAAAATTCGTCACAATATATATACATATTCACACATTACTAAGATAACATTTAGATATAAAATACTATTTAACCTTTCGTTTAAAATATAAAAAAATTAAAAAAACACCTGGTTTTTGGGTTTTTATGAAGAAAAAAATAGCTTTTTAAACCCTGTATACCAGTCGCGAAAAATTTCAGTAACCTTAACTCCCTATTTAATGATTTTCAAGGACTTTTGAGGTAACTATTTTTTTTCTTCAACAAAAGTAATGTTGAGAAATTGGAATTAGTTTTTAAAAAGAAATGGTTATCAACAGATCCACTAAAATATTTTTATCTGAGATGGTAGACAAAACTTTAAATATTTAATTAATTAAGCTATTTAATTAAATAGCTTAACGAGAAAATTAGAATAATTTTCAGCATCACACAGTTTTTCCTAGATGCAGGTGTTTGACCAATCTTAATCAGCCTTGATTTCTCAAACATATGTAACGATTTTCTTTAACAGCAAACTTTCTAAGTCTTAGAGACCCATAGTTCTCAAAATTTAACTGAATCTATGAATGACTATACATCTTTTGTTGTAAAGAAAAATATGAATATTTATTAATTTTAAGATTTTCATTTTATTATGTCTATCATCTTGGTTATTTATTTTTTTAAAAGAAATTTGTCGCGGCATATTTTTTAAATTATTAAGCAACAAAACATTTTGTATGTATAATGAATACTAATAAAACATATCAACCAAATTACTGTGAGCATAAGTTTATAGTTATAACATTCGTCTTTAGATAATTTTTGTTATTGCTTAGACATGCTTTTATGAACTGATATAGGTCAAATAAAAATTATAGAACCTGGTTGCTTCGAATTAATGTGATCGAGAAAATGTAAAATCAATGCAATTTTAAAATGCAGCATCATGAGAGAAACAAGACAATGTAATATTTCAACTAAATAATGTAATTAAAATGATGAAAAGAATAAAATTGATAAATGGGCTCAAATTTTTAAATGGGCTTAAATTTTTAAAAAATATTTTTAAAAAATTTCTCAAACTTTTTTTTTTAAATAAAGCATAAAAATAGCATTTTTAAATATTATAATAATAAATATAAGCATACTGCATAAATACAATACAAATTTGTTCACCTAAATAATAAAAAATAATTCTGAAATTAAACTGTTAAAATAAAATTTAGAAAAGTAATTCATTCCTGTTTATACGTTTGACTGCAGCAAAAATGTATCTTTTACAAGTTTGTAAAAATAAAGTTTGAAAAACTTTAATTCTTTCAGTCTTTAATTCACACAATTTAACTAATACAAAAAAACTAACATAACAGGAAATAACTAAAAATCTATTTTATTTTAAACATTTTAAGAGTTATGATTTTATCTAAAAATTGATTGCATTAATTTCTTTTACATAGGCTTTTTTTCGGGGGGGGGGGACAAAATTAATTTTACATAAACAATTAAAAATTGCAGATTTATGTCTATTTCAAGTAGGTGAATTCCAATTATCAATTAAACTCAAAATTGTAACAAATGTGAGAATTTCTATTTCATTTTTCAATATTCAAACTGAAAACATTCACATAAATAGCAGAAAATTTATTTAAAAAGATGTTTATTAAAAAAAAAAAAAAATTATAAGAAAACCAGGCTTTATCTTTTTCAAAAAAAAAAATGTTTTTTTGGTTCTGACCTTGTTTTAAACGGACAAACTATGATTCATGAAAGAAATTACGGGAAATATACTAATGAACAAAACAAATTGCTATTAAACAACTGAAAACAGAATTTTTTTTTTTTTTTAAATGATCTTTTTTTTAAATGATCTTGAAATGAAAATTTACTGCAGACAGGTAAATAAAATATATATGGGAAATTAATAAAATATAAACTTAAGGGTAAAAAAAAATTTACACTCAGAGGTAGCTAAATAAGAAATAATAAATCACTATGTGCCGAGGTCATTTAAAATAACTTAATTTTAAAGCAAACGTAGGAAGTTAAATTTACATTAAAGATGGCATTTACATAAATTAATGACACAAAAGTGAGAGCGAAAACAAAGCGACAAAGAGTCGATCCACACAAATGATTATACATAGGTAGTTCTAAATTAAATTTTTTAAAATACAGAACATCTGAGTCTCAGTTGTTGTTGGTTTACGTCCCACTAGATCTGAACTATGGGCTATTAGCGACAATCTGGGAAACATAGCAGAGGATGATCCGAAGACAAGCCATCACCATTTTTCATCCTCTGGAGAGGGGATGACCTCTGCTTCGGTAGCCTGATGACATGCGAAGTCAATCACTTTGCTTAAAACAGTTTAACGAGGACCGATACAGCACACTCTCGGTCCCTTTGCACGCTGATCAAAGAGATTACTCACCCGCACACTGACCGCAGCCAGTGATGCTTGACTTCAGTGTTTTATTGGGATCTTGATGATTAGTCAGTTCACTGCGGGACTCTCAGTGCATTTGCAGCTATGCAAAACAATAGTTATGAAGCCTCAACGTTATCACAGCCATTAGGATGAAGTCTATTAAGGCCCATTTAATCCTAAAAATAAAATATATTATTAATAAAATATATAATAAAATAAATATATGTTGTGGGAAACTATCAACATTTTGAAATTTCTAACTTTTTGGATTGATTAAATAGATCGGCATCATAAGAACTAAATACTGCAACGAACTTGATTAAAATTTATAAGGTTTATGCCAATATGGCAACAATCTTCGTAAAATGTTCTATAAATGTCACCCATATGCATGGGTGCCAAATTTGTCGAAATGTTAGGAATTAGCAAAATAATAATGAAAAAGTTTTTTTTATATTGAATTCCATGTGTTAAAAAAAATTCTAATTTTATTATTCTAAGCTGAAGGTTTCGGTAGCGAATATTATAGAAATAAATAAGTTCTTTCGCGCGTTGCAGGGTGGCCACAGTCTGGAAAATTTTTAAAAGAGATGCCAATTACTTAATGAGGTTATTGTAAGTTTCAAAGGCTTTAATTTTAGGGAAATTTCAGGAATACAATTTGTCAGCTGTAACATAAATTTACAAATATTTTTGGATGACAATTGCTACCAGCTTTTAAATTTTTCTGGAAAGTGGCTACACTTGGAAGGTTTCTCCACCCACCCCCCTTTTCCATGAGATGAAGCATTTAAAATTGAAATGTTTAAATTTAAAATTTACATGCTTTCTGTGGACTGACAGCAAGATTTGTCTATCAGCTAAAAGAAATATCTTTTGGGCTTTGAGAATGTACTTTATTTAGGAATTTTTAGATAATTAATTTTTAGTATATTTTGTTAATTTCACAGTTTTTCTTATTATCTAATCTCAACATTTTACTCAGTATGTTGAATTTATTTACAAATGTTATAGTTTTTTTTTTTTACTAAATTTTAATAAACAGTACTCCTAAATCATTATGGAGTAAGTTTTTTAAATCTTTTGGATAGCGAGGAACAGGATAGTGAGGAAAAATCATTTTACATAGCTTATATTATAACAATGGTAAAAGCATACTTAATGTTTAGAATAATTATTCTTAATGTTGCTGATAAAAATTACTTTACATGATATTTACTATTTTGGACAATGTATTTGTCAACAAAAAAAAAGTTAAGTTCCCTTTTATGTATAAGATGCATTGCAGTGTAATGATATTGATGTGTATGGTTTTAATTTTTATGTTGATAGAAGTCAATGAAAACTGCATTTATCTAAAAACAGAGAGCTTTTAATGCAATTTTTTTAATAATATTTATTATTGAAAATAAATTCTAGGGAAGTTTCATTATTATATGTGTCCCGATTACTCTTTTTTATTCTATGCAGCTGTCTCTTATCTCATAGCCTGTGTACCATAACATAAATTATGCAAACATAAAGTTTTATTTTTCCCCTTCAAGTTTATCAACCATATTAAGATCTCGGTACACTAAAAGAATAGTACTCCCATTGGTCTACTAAATTTTTATTGTTTGGTGTGACTTTAAAAACTTATAATACTATAATTTATGCCTGACTAAGTTCTACTAGATAACAGAAAAGTCTGAAGCATCGGAAACAGGCTTCCCCGACCCAGGGATGACTATTTCCTCCAATCAGATAGCTTATTATAGTCACTACCTAGGCTTGTTATAAGAGTGAGAAAAGAATAAAAAAGCTAAAATACACATATCAACTCGTGAAAAAATAATTTAAAAAAAGTATGCAAAACTCATTTTCAAAATTTACATACTTATTTAAAGTTATAATTTGTGCACATTAACAGTCTAACAAACCAAAGATTATCATGATTAAATAGGATAACATAGTAAAGTAAAACAAAATAATGCAGAAATATTAAGAAAAATAGACACTAAAGATTTTTTTATTTTTTATTCAGGAACTTTTTTCTAAAGTTTAAAAAGTTTGAAATTTTGTCCAGGGACAAGTCAGATGAATCTCTTGCCTGGCTATAAAAGAAATCAGCTATAAAACTGAAATGTTATGAACATATTACACCAAAGACCATAATAATCTTCATTTAGTAACAATCTTTAATAATTAAGAGTTTAAAAAAAAAAAAAATATGGTAGATTTTGACTTGAAAATATTTCGTATTTCATGCAAATTTTGCACTTAATACACAATAGAATTATTTACTTAATGGACAGAAAACATTGAGAAAAATATTATAAAAACTTAAAAATGGTGAGCATAAATTATTAAATTGATCGTTAATTTTTGTAAAGATTTAAAATTTTTTTAGCTGAAGCAATGTAACAAAAGCAAAAGAAACATTAAATAAATTGTATGTGAAAACTAAAAACTAATCTATAAAAATAAACAGGCTTTAAATAAAATACTTTCTTCAACAAATAATTTGAATGAAATGCTTATTATTTTACCATACTTAGTCAAAAACTACAATTTAAAAGAAAAACAAAAATTTTAAATATAGAAATGTTTAATAAATATAAATTATTATATCTCCCTCTCACAAAGTAAATATTATGTTTAAAAGAAAAAGCCACAAAATACAAGTAAACAGCAAAAAAATAAGAAATAATTACACCTGCATAAACAAATATTTTTGATGAAAAATGTAGACCTCCAACTTTTTTTTAACACATAAAAATTAAATTAAATAATTAAATTTCTTGCACCTAGCTAACTGAAACATACCTTGCTTTTGTACCCTCTTGTCCACCTATACCACAAGGATAAATAGATACAGAACCTCTGTTCATCATCCAGTGCACTTTAAAAAAAGTAATTTCAAACTATTTAACTGAGAATATGCTCTGAAAGAGAATAGAAAAATGTTCTAAAATTTCAACTAAACATCCATAGAAAAGTATATAACAATGTTTTCGACTAAAGACATGACAACTTACTTCATTGAAATGAAGTAAATTTTCATGCCTGGGGAAAAAAATCAAAATTGAAGCAAAGAGGACAAGGTTTATTCACAGTGGAGAAAACGCTAAAGTCAAAGTTGGCACGAATTAGACAATTGACTGTTTTATCCAGATTTAACCACAGTTTTAACACTCATATCAGAAACCTAAAATTTTAGGTAAGAAAATACTTATTAGCTAATATGAATGTGAAGTAATTATAAATAAATAAACATAGAAAATAACAAGTGATCAACTATGATGTTCAATTGTTCTGACATTAACCCCCCTTTTAGTTTCGACAATCACTGTCAAAAATCATAAGTTTTGGTGAAGAGGATGATTGATTATCAATAATAAATGTTGAATAATTATGACTAAGAATTTGCAAAATTGCAATTTATCTAATTTACTACTAAAAAAATATATAGAAATTGAAAAAAATTATGATTTTTTTTTTCAGCACAAAGTGCAGTCACTGAAATATACAAAGTATAATAAATAAAGTTATGAAATAAAAAAAAAAATAGAAGTAAATTTTGTTTCCTCCCCACAGATCTAATAAAATAAGTCAGAGTTTAACAGATGTAACAGTTGCTACAGTCAAATTTTTAATTTTCACTTCAAATCTATTGCAGTTTATTAGTAGTATATTTCATTCGAATTACCTATATGATAACTAAAATTTATTGAAAATAATCTATTTGATTAAATTTGTGTGAATACAATATTTTCATATTAAGTTATGCTGAAGCTACCAAATATTATGCACTCATTTTTAAATTATTTTGCATTCAAGCAATGGACAGATTTAGTTTTATCTTATGCTTAGCAAAGTGCTTCTTGTTAAAATTCTTAGTTGAACTATTACGGAATTAGTTGCAAATCACAGTTTTTCAAATTTTTACATTTTATGCAGATTCTTAAAATAGAGATACTTAAATAATTTCAAATAGAGCAAAAAAAAAAAAAAAAAAAACAGAAATTTAGAATTACAGGCTTCTAAAGATCTGCAGTTTCATCAAAGCTAGTGAAATCACCGGAGTATTGGGAAATTTATTTTAATAACTGTACTAAATATTGTTATCAACTTGATAAAGCACTTTAACCGATTGATTGAAAAAAATTAATCGATTTATACGAGTAAATGATATAATGATTACATAGCAAAATTATTCCGTAAAAATAAATATAATTGTGCACATTACAGTATAAAATTTTTTAGATTATTATTGCTAAATAAAATATGCAAGTTATTTTTTGCATCGAATTATCATTGGATAAACAAACTTAATAATTGTGGGCAAAACATTTTCAATTCGACTAAAAAGTTCTTCAGATATGACTAAATATTCGAAATATAAAACTTAACATCAAGGGGTACAAATTTTGGACTACTCTCCTGACCAAACTATTGGGACCTTTTCCACGATTGTGGGTCAGAAATCCTAATTCTTCAGAATACGTTAATCCATCTGATTTTGTACCTTAAAATGTCATCTGCACTAATTAATTGCCATATTTGAGATCACCCTTTCAAACCATGAGGACTGAGTCAGAGAATGTGAAGATCTGATCATTAGATCAAAAATCATATTGGGTGGTCTGATTATTTTTTTCAAGCTGCACACATAAGCATGAAAAACAAATAATGCGAATTAAAAAAAAATATGCAGGTTAAGATTATACAATTATTAGTGACAACTTTAGTTTTAAGAAAGCTAAGAAATCTGTCTAAATTGTACCATCAATATTCAGACGAATAACAACTACCAACTCAACAATTAGAAAAATAGTAATTATCTGTAATGTAAACTTAACAGTTATAATATATCAAACATAATAACCTTAAAATATAAATAATACATTAGTCATTAAGAAAGCAAATAAATTATTTTAGATACATTTTTAATATATGATGTATAATATGAATAATAATTATATTAGTAATTAAAATGCAAATATTATGCATGATTGAAATAATTATGTAGATGGATGTTTAATAAAATATCTTTAATGACAAAAAAGAAACATGTCACTGGTTTTTATAAGTTTTTGCCACATTTCGACAAACAGTTTATTATACTTTTCGACAGGTTTTTGACATGTCGTGTCAAAACCAGCTTTTGATGCAAAAACTAAAACCCTGGATAGTAAATGAAATCTCTCCAGGAATTTTTCCATATCACAAGAACCTGTCGTGCAAACTGCAATTGCCAATGCATTTAATCAGTGTTTTCACTACAGCGCGAGAACGCGAGAATCTCGCATATTTTTTTGTATTCTCACATTAAAAAATGATTTCCGCGAGAAATTCGCGCATTCTATAAAAAAATTTCAAAATTCGCGAATTTCTCGCATTTTGAAAAAAATTTCTCTTTTGCGCCATTTAGAATAAAATCCGTTTCACTTTTCTTCCTGGATCTTTTATTATTTTCAACATCTGCCCCATTATCTAGCTTCCCTATTTACCAGTATTGTTGAGAACCTTTAAGAACAACAGAACACCATCCTTCCGAACCACGGAACCTCTTTCAGAACGCATTTCTCTGCAACCACGTGTTTACCGTAGGTAAGGTTTCTTCATGTAAGACGTTAAAAGTTTTTGCTCGTTAATGTAAGATGGACAAATACCTTGTGAAGCCAATATCTTCTACTCCGAAACGGACAAATGAAAATGAAACAAATGTGGGTAGAAGCGATCAAAACGAAACAAATACGCATTTGAGCAACCTAATGAGAATAGCTGATGAAAAAGTAGATGTAGAGCATTTTCCATATGATTATGCAGCAAAAATATTCAATGCTTTAAAAATAAGAAGATGTTAAAAATGCATCATAATTAAAGAAATTATTTTTCTTTTCAAGTCTCTTTGCGTTTTTTTTTTTTTTTTTTTTTTTTAATTTTTGAAATCTCACTTAACTTTTTGAAATCTCACCCTGTTTTTGAGAAAGGGTGAGAAATTCTCACCCATTTTTTTTCTGAGATGAAAACACTGATTTAATAGATTTTAAAATCTCAATTTAAAGAAAAAAAGATATACAAGCTTGATTGGAGGTCATGAGATATATATCCTTCAAGTTGGTCCTCGTCTGTAATGTGTCCAGTACCTTGTAAACCACTGCCCGGAAGTTGCAAATATTTGGAGATTATTCAGCTACAGATCATGATAGGGAAATCTTCCCATTGCCCAAGAATATATGTTTTTTTCTTCTTCCGAGTAACACTTTTTCCTAGAGAAATATCAAAATTAAAACAACTTTTTTTAAAGCATCTTATAATTACAATCTAATTGATAATATAGATTGTAATAAAGATTTTCAAGCTATAATAAATCTTTTTCAAATATGTGATAACTAAAATACAATAAGCAAGAAAAATAAATTTAACGGCTTAAAACAGCTGTAATCCTTTAATATTTTACATAAACAATATAAAGACTTTTTTTTAAAAAAATTATGATCTAAAGAATTATTAAAATATAATTAATTTTATTTAATACAACTAAATATAACAGGTACACAACTCCAAATCACAAATTTAATTCACAACTACTAATAGCATAGAAATTTTTATAATCATATAATGTTAAGTATGAATACTTAAACGAAATTTTAAATATAATATACTACTGATATTACACCTACATTTTAGAAAAATTTAAAAATGAAAATTATTACATTTTATATCTTTTAAGAAAATCAATATAGAAATGCATAAAATATTTACTAGTATAATAAATGGTTAAACTGAGCTCAAGAATAATTAACCTTAAAATTAAATCATGAAATACCTATTGCATTTTAATATATTTCACAATGCAAGCTATATTAAAATTTAATTTAGGCCAAGGGTCAGCAAATTAGTAGATAGAAAGAATAAAAAACAAAAGAAGTAACAAAAATTACAAATTGCAGATTTGCAATGTGAAACCAAAGCAACTAACAGAAAGCTTACTTGTTATTCAAATTAAATGGTTAATTCTATGTAGCTAAACTATAAAAAAGTATTCTTTAAATTTGAGTGTTGTAAAATTACCGGAAAATAAAAACATTTTATTATATTTGAAAATGTAAACAGTTTTAAAACTCAATTTAGACCACCACTGATCATAGTAGTATATAGGAAAGTAAATAAAACACAAGAAACAACAGACATTTCAAATAGTAGATTTGCAAAGTTAAGCTTATGAACTAACTTCATCCAATAACAAAAAGTCAATTTGTTACTGAAATAAAATGGTCAATACTATAATAGTTAAGCAATAAAAAGAGTGCTTTTTAATTTAAAGATTTCATGAATTGTTTCATTATGGCAGCAGTAACTGAGAAATACTAATTGTAAATACATAAAATTGTAAATAAAAACACTTTATTTAAAATAACGGATGTGATATTCTACTGTATTTACAAAAATAAAATTAATATATCTGCCTGGAAATAAAGACAGATGTACAGAAGTAACGGTGGCTAGCTTAGCCTTGGAGTAGAGAGGTCCCTGGGTCAATCCAGACCCTTAATCCTCGTTCATGATAAATAAACGATGACATGACACAAAATTAGTTTCGCTTATTAAAGGTGCAAAGGTTAATAATAGATTGCAAAAATTACAGAGTGATTTACGTTGTGTACAGACAGAACGACTATTAAGAACAAACTAGGGGGCTCCGCCCCCTGCTCGCCAACCCCCAGAACTGCTTCGCAGTTCCATTGCATATTGCTTCGCAATCTTATAAAAACATTTTTACAAATTTAAATTTTAAAATAAAAATGCCAGATATTGAAATCAATTACTTAATGAAATTTATACACTTCTCTGCCCCCTTCACAATTTGATTATCTTTTCTTCATGTAGCTGAGAAATTTGGAGCTGTAGCAAAGAATATATCTCAATAAGATCACCAAATGTACCATTGCCAATTTTATTTAGAAATTTAATACAATCCCATTAACTTTGCAAGGTTCGCATGTTTTGGGTAAGCGTCATTTTATGAGGATTTGTTTATTGCTACTTCCTGTCTTCTCTAACATAAAATGCTTAGCATGACAAAAGTTACAAATAAAAGTCATAGATCCAATAGTAAAGGGGTCACAATCGTCATGAACAGTCAATGCAGATTAGTAAAAATCTCGAATTTGTAGAGGTGGCGATTCCCTTCGGGGAGAAATGCTTTCCCGTTTAGAATTCCGCCATTCATTTCTCTGACGTCTGCCAGAGATATTTCGACGCCTGATAGCAGGCATTTTATTAAGGCAGCAGGCACTAAATAAATAAAAATAGAACTAAATAACTAAGATATCATTTTAAATCTCAAATCAAAATAATTGTTTGTTGAAAGTTTGTTTTGGTTTGAATATTCGCACGTTTGTTTTGGTTTGAATATTCGTACGATGCCATTGCCATTCTATTGTAACGAAACAAAAAATTTATCATGAAACTAAAAATTTATCAAAGGAACTAAAGATATTGAACTCTTTTTTTTAAGAAATTCAGTTCCATTTTTTTTATCCACTCTTATTTTTGTTTATCAATATATAAATTCAAAAATGCTTTAAATCAAACGATGCTTGCGGAAACAATGCTTATGCGAACCACCCGAAAAAGGATTTGCTGAATTCTCATTGGTTGAAACTAAATTATTAATTTTATTAATTAATTAAAGAAAATTTTCATAATTTAAGACCTTATTGCACATCTACATAACAATACCTTTAAAACGACACCTTACTTGTTTAATTCTGTTGCGTAGTTTGGGAGTTTTTAGCGAGACAAAATATTGCTAGCCTATTAATATATATATAGATTTAAGAACTTCTTTTCCTATAGCGGTAACAACCACACCACGACTCACATGATGCTTCCACGAATATATAGCTTAAAAAAACTTCCTTCCGGTTAATTGACAAACTCTATTTTGGGCCTTTATGTGCCCCCTAATTAGTGTATAAAAATCCCCTTTGGTACGATTGTTTGGTATATAAAACTCTATTTTCTGGCAGAGTTTGAAAATTATAAGTTAATATTAAAGGGAGTTGTGGAGTGAGTGGTGTGCGTAGCTCCGGAGACGAAATTTATCCCTTTTTCAGCTATTAATCCCACTTTCCGAAGGAAAATAATTATTTTTATCTATATAACACTTTATTCACGTTGAAATATCGAAAAATAAATTTCAAAAAATAAAATAAGGGACATAGAAAAAAAAATTCACGTTGAAAACACTTTATTCACGTTGAAATATCGAAAAGTAAATTTCAAGAAATAAAATAAGGTAAATAGAAAAAAAAATTAAAAATTAATCCGTGACCTGGACCGAAACCCTGACCACCGCGTCTACAAACTTCTTTGCCCATAGCGGTAACAACCACGCCACGACTCACACGATGCTTCCACGAATATATAGCTTAAAAAACTTCCTTCCGGTTAATTGAAAAACTCTATTTTGGCCCTCCATGTGCCCCCTAATTAATGTATAAAAATAGCCTTTGGTACGATTGTTTGGAATATAAAACTCTATTTTCAGGCAGAGTTTGAAAATTATAAGTTAATATTAAAGGGAGTTACGGAGTGAGTGGTGTGCGTAGCTCCGGAGACGAAATTTATCCCTTTTTTAACCCCACTTTCCCAAGGAAAAATAATTATTTTTATCTATATAACACTTTATTCACGTTGAAATATCGAAAAAAAAATTTCAAAAAGTAAAATAAGGTAAATAGGAAAAAAAAATTAAAAATTAATCCGTGACCTGGACCGAACCCCTGACCACCGCGTCAACAAACTTCTTTTCCCATAGCGGTAACAACCACGCCACGACTCACACGATGCTTCAACGAATATACAGCTTAAAAAAACTTCCTTCCGGTTAATTCACAAACTCTATTTTGGCCCTTTATGTGCCCCCTAATTAGTGTATAAAAATCGCCTTTGGTACGATTGTTTGGTATATAAAACTCTATTTTCAGGCAGAGTTTGAAAATTATAAGTTAATATTAAAGGGAGTTACGGAAAGAGTGGTGTGCGTAGCTCCGGAGACGAAATTTATCCCTTTTTCAGCTATTAACCCCACTTTCCCAAGGAAAAATAATTATTTTTATCTATATAACACTTTATTCACGTTGAAATATCGAAAAATAAATTTCAAAAAATAAAATAAGGTAAATAGAAAAAAAAAATAAAAAATTAATCCGTCACCTGGACCGAACCCCTGACCACCGCGTCTACAAACTTCTTTACCCATAGCGGTAACAACCACGCCACGACTCACACGATGCTTCCACGAATATATAGCTTAAAAAAACTTCCTTCCGGTTAATTGACAAACTCTATTTTGGCCCTTTATGTGCCCCCTAATTAGTGTATAAAAATCGCCTTCGGAACGATTGTTTTGTATATAAAACTCTATTTTCTGGCAGAGTTTGAAAATTATAAGTTAATATTAAAGGGAGTTGCGGAGTGAGTGGTGTGCGTAGCTCTGGAGACGAAATTTATCCCTTTTTCAGCTATTAATCCCACTTTCCCAAAGAAAAATAATTATTTTTATCTATATAACACTTTATTCACGTTGAAATATCGAAAAATAAATTTAAAAAAATAAAATAAGGTAAATAGAAAAAGAAAATTAAAAATTAATCCGTGACCTGGACCGAACCCCTGACCACCGCGTCTACAAACTTCTTTACCCATAGCGGTAACAACCACGCCACGACTCACACGATGCTTCCACGAATATATAGCTTAAAAAAACTTCCTTCCGGTTAATTGACAAACTCTATTTTGGCCCTTTATGTGCCCCCTAATTAGTGTATAAAAATCGCCTTTGGTACGATTGTTTGGTATATAAAACTCTATTTTCTGGCAGAGTTTGAAAATTATAAGTTAATATTAAAGGGAGTTGCGGAGTGAGTGGTGTGCGTAGCTCCCGAGACGAAATTTATCCCTTTTTCAGCTATTAATTCCACTTTCCGAAGGAAAAATAATTATTTTTATCTATATAACACTTTATTCTCGTTGAAATATCGAAAAATAAATTTCAAAAAATAAAATAAGGTAAATAGGAAAAAAAAAATTAAAATTAATCCGTGACCTGGACCGAACCCCTGACCACCGCGTCTACAAACTTCTTTACCCATAGCGGTAACAACCACGCCACGACTCACACGATGCTTCCACGAATATATAGGTTCAAAAAACTTCCTTCCGGTTAATTGACAAACTTTTTTTGGCCCTTTATGTGCCCCCTAATTAGTGTATAAAAATCGCCTTTGGTACGATTGTTTGGTATATAAAACTCTATTTTCTGGCAGAGTTTGAAAATTATAAGTTAATATTAAAGGGAGTTGCGGAGTGAGTGGTGTGCGTAGCTCCCGAGACGAAATTTATCCCTTTTTCAGCTATTAATCCCACTTTCCGAAGGAAAAATAATTATTTTTATCTATATAACACTTTATTCTCGTTGAAATATCGAAAAATAAATTTCAAAAAATAAAATAAGGTAAATAGAAAAAAAAAATTAAAAATTAATCCGCGACCTGGACCGAACCCCTGACCAACGCGTCTAAAAACTTCTTAACCCATAGCGGTAACAACCACGCCACGACTCACACGATGCTTCCACGAAAATATAGCTTAAAAAAACTTCCTTCCGGTTAATACACAAACTCTATTTTGGCCCTTTATGTGCCCCCTAATTAGTGTACAAAAATCGCCTTTGGTACGATTGTTTGGTATATAAAACTCTATTTTCAGGCAGAGTTTGAAAATTATAAGTTATTATTAAAGGGAGTTACGGAGTGAGTGGTGTGCGTAGCT
This sequence comes from Parasteatoda tepidariorum, assembly GCF_982258835.1. Classification (NCBI taxonomy): domain Eukaryota; kingdom Metazoa; phylum Arthropoda; class Arachnida; order Araneae; family Theridiidae; genus Parasteatoda; species Parasteatoda tepidariorum. Next base: position 118,351,780 of record NC_141756.1, on the reverse strand, counting down.
CCGGAGACGAAATTTATCCCTTTTTCAGCTATTAACCCCACTTTCCCAAGGAAAAATAATTATTTTTATCTATATAACACTTTATTCACGTTGAAATATCGAAAAATAAATTTCAAAAAATAAAATAAGGTAAATAGAAAAAAAATAATAAAAAATTAATCCGTGACCTGGACCGAACCCCTGACCACCGCGTCTACAAACTTCTTTACCCATAGCGGTAACAACCACGCCACGACTCACACGATGCTTCCACGAATATATAGCTTAAAAAAACTTCCTTCCGGTTAATTGACAAACTCTATTTTGGCCCTTTATGTGCCCCCTAATTAGTGTATAAAAATCGCCTTCGGAACGATTGTTTTGTATATAAAACTCTATTTTCTGGCAGAGTTTGAAAATTATAAGTTAATATTAAAGGGAGTTGCGGAGTGAGTGGTGTGCGTAGCTCTGGAGACGAAATTTATCCCTTTTTCAGCTATTTATCCCACTTTCCCAAAGAAAAATAATTATTTTTATCTATATAACACTTTATTCACGTTGAAATATCGAAAAATAAATTTAAAAAAATAAAATAAGGTAAATAGAAAAAGAAAATTAAAAATTAATCCGTGACCTGGACCGAACCCCTGACCACCGCGTCTACAAACTTCTTTACCCATAGCGGTAACAACCACGCCACGACTCACACGATGCTTCCACGAATATATAGCTTAAAAAAACTTCCTTCCGGTTAATTGACAAACTCTATTTTGGCCCTTTATGTGCCCCCTAATTAGTGTATAAAAATCGCCTTTGGTACGATTGTTTGGTATATAAAACTCTATTTTCTGGCAGAGTTTGAAAATTATAAGTTAATATTAAAGGGAGTTGCGGAGTGAGTGGTGTGCGTAGCTCCCGAGACGAAATTTATCCCTTTTTCAGCTATTAATTCCACTTTCCGAAGGAAAAATAATTATTTTTATCTATATAACACTTTATTCTCGTTGAAATATCGAAAAATAAATTTAAAAAAATAAAATAAGGTAAATAGGAAAAAAAAAATTAAAATTAATCCGTGACCTGGACCGAACCCCTGACCACCGCGTCTACAAACTTCTTTACCCATAGCGGTAACAACCACGCCACGACTCACACGATGCTTCCACGAATATATAGGTTCAAAAAACTTCCTTCCGGTTAATTGACAAACTTTTTTTTGGCCCTTTATGTGCCCCCTAATTAGTGTATAAAAATCGCCTTTGGTACGATTGTTTGGTATATAAAACTCTATTTTCTGGCAGAGTTTGAAAATTATAAGTTAATATTAGAGGGAGTTGCGGAGTGAGTGGTGTGCGTAGCTCCGGAGACGAAATTTATCCCTTTTTCAGCTATTAACCCCACTTTCCCAAGGAAAAATAATTATTTTTATCTATATAACACTTTATTCACGTTGAAATATCGAAAAATAAATTTCAAAAAATAAAATAAGGTAAATTGAAAAAAAATAATAAAAAATTAATCCGTGACCTGGACCGAACCCCTGACCACCGCGTCTACAAACTTCTTTACCCATAGCGGTAACAACCACGCCACGACTCACACGATGCTTCCACGAAAATATAGCTTAAAAAAACTTCCTTCCGGTTAATTGACAAACTCTATTTTGGCCCTTTATGTGCCCCCTAATTAGTGTATAAAAATCGCCTTTGGTACGATTGTTTGGTATATAAAACTCTATTTTCTGGCAGAGTTTGAAAATTATAAGTTAATATTAAAGGGAGTTGCGGAGTGAGTGGTGTGCGTAGCTCCCGAGACGAAATTTATCCCTTTTTCAGCTATTAATCCCACTTTCCGAAGGAAAAATAATTATTTTTATCTATATAACACTTTATTCTCGTTGAAATATCGAAAAATAAATTTCAAAAAATAAAATAAGGTAAATAGAAAAAAAAAATTAAAAATTAATCCGCGACCTGGACCGAACCCCTGACCAACGCGTCTAAAAACTTCTTAACCCATAGCGGTAACAACCACGCCACGACTCACACGATGCTTCCACGAAAATATAGCTTAAAAAAACTTCCTTCCGGTTAATACACAAACTCTATTTTGGCCCTTTATGTGCCCCCTAATTAGTGTACAAAAATCGCCTTTGGTACGATTGTTTGGTATATAAAACTCTATTTTCAGGCAGAGTTTGAAAATTATAAGTTATTATTAAAGGGAGTTACGGAGTGAGTGGTGTGCGTAGCTCCGGAGACGAAATTTATCCCTTTTTCAGCTATTAACCCCACTTTCCCAAGGAAAAATAATTATTTTTATCTATATAACACTTTATTCACGTTGAAATATCGAAAAATAAATTTCAAAAAATAAAATAAGGTAAATAGAAAAAAAAATAAAAAATTAATCCGTCACCTGGACCGAACCCCTGACCACCGCGTCTACAAACTTCTTTACCCATAGCGGTAACAACCACGCCACGACTCACACGATGCTTCCACGAATATATAGCTTAAAAAAACTTCCTTCCGGTTAATTGACAAACTCTATTTTGGCCCTTTATGTGCCCCCTAATTAGTGTATAAAAATCGCCTTCGGAACGATTGTTTTGTATATAAAACTCTATTTTCTGGCAGAGTTTGAAAATTATAAGTTAATATTAAAGGGAGTTGCGGAGTGAGTGGTGTGCGTAGCTCTGGAGACGAAATTTATCCCTTTTTCAGCTATTTATCCCACTTTCCCAAAGAAAAATAATTATTTTTATCTATATAACACTTTATTCACGTTGAAATATCGAAAAATAAATTTAAAAAAATAAAATAAGGTAAATAGAAAAAGAAAATTAAAAATTAATCCGTGACCTGGACCGAACCCCTGACCACCGCGTCTACAAACTTCTTTACCCATAGCGGTAACAACCACGCCACGACTCACACGATGCTTCCACGAATATATAGGTTCAAAAAACTTCCTTCCGGTTAATTGACAAACTTTTTTTTGGCCCTTTATGTGCCCCCTAATTAGTGTATAAAAATCGCCTTTGGTACGATTGTTTGGTATATAAAACTCTATTTTCTGGCAGAGTTTGAAAATTATAAGTTAATATTAGAGGGAGTTGCGGAGTGAGTGGTGTGCGTAGCTCCGGAGACGAAATTTATCCCTTTTTCAGCTATTAACCCCACTTTCCCAAGGAAAAATAATTATTTTTATCTATATAACACTTTATTCACGTTGAAATATCGAAAAATAAATTTCAAAAAATAAAATAAGGTAAATTGAAAAAAAATAATAAAAAATTAATCCGTGACCTGGACCGAACCCCTGACCACCGCGTCTACAAACTTCTTTACCCATAGCGGTAACAACCACGCCACGACTCACACGATGCTTCCACGAAAATATAGCTTAAAAAAACTTCCTTCCGGTTAATTGACAAACTCTATTTTGGCCCTTTATGTGCCCCCTAACTAGTGTATAAAAATCGCCTTTGGTACGATTGTTTGGTATATAAAACTCTATTTTCTGGCAGAGTTTGAAAATTATAAGTTAATATTAGAGGGAGTTGCGGAGTGAGTGGTGTGCGTAGCTCCGGAGACGAAATTTATCCCTTTTTCAGCTATTAATCCCACTTTCCCAAGGAAAAATAATTATTTTTATCTATATAACACTTTATTCACGTTGAAATATCGAAAAATAAATTTCAAAAAATAAAATAAGGTAAATTGAAAAAAAATAATAAAAAATTAATCCGTGACCTGGACCGAACCCCTGACCACCGCGTCTACAAACTTCTTTACCCATAGCGGTAACAACCACGCCACGACTCACACGATGCTTCCACGAAAATATAGCTTAAAAAAACTTCCTTCCGGTTAATTGACAAACTCTATTTTGGCCCTTTATGTGCCCCCTAATTAGTGTATAAAAATCCCCTTTGGTACGATTGTTTGAAATATAAAACTCTATTTTCTGGCAGAGTTTGAAAATTATAAGTTAATATTAAAGGGAGTTACGGAGTGAGTGGTGTGCTTCGGAGACGAAATTTATCCCTTTTTCAGCTATTACTCCCACTTTCCCAAAGAAAAATAATTATTTTTATCTATATAACACTTTATTCACGTTGAAATATCGAAAAGTAAATTTCAAAAAATAAAATAAGGTAAAAAGAAAAAAAAAATTAAAAATTAATCCGCGACCTGGACCGAACCAACGCGTCTACAAACTTCTTAACCCATAGCGGTATCAACCACGCCACGACTCACACGATGCTTCCACGAATATATAGCTTAAAAAAACTTCCTTCTGGTTAATTGACAAACTCTATTTTGGCCCTTTATGTGCCCCCTAATTAGTGTATTAAAATCCCCTTTGGGACGATTGTTTGGTATATAAAACTCTATTTTCTGGCAGAGTTTGAAAATTATAAGTTAATATTAAAGGGAGTTGCGGAGTGAGTGGTGTGCGTAGCTCCCGAGACGAAATTTATCCCTTTTTCAGCTATTACTCCCACTTTCCCAAAGAAAAATAATTATTTTTATCTATATAACACTTTATTCACGTTGAAATATCGAAAAGTAAATTTCAAAAAATAAAATAAGGTAAATAGAAAAAAAAAATAAAAAATTAATCCGTCACCTGGACCGAACCCCTGACCACCGCGTCTACAAACTTCTTTACCCATAGCGGTAACAACCACGCCACGACTCACACGATGCTTCCACGAATATATAGCTTAAAAAAACTTCCTTCCGGTTAATTGACAAACTCTATTTTGGCCCTTTATGTGCCCCCTAATTAGTGTATAAAAATCGCCTTCGGAACGATTGTTTTGTATATAAAACTCTATTTTCTGGCAGAGTTTGAAAATTATAAGTTAATATTAAAGGGAGTTGCGGAGTGAGTGGTGTGCGTAGCTCTGGAGACGAAATTTATCCCTTTTTCAGCTATTAATCCCACTTTCCCAAAGAAAAATAATTATTTTTATCTATATAACACTTTATTCACGTTGAAATATCGAAAAATAAATTTAAAAAAATAAAATAAGGTAAATAGAAAAAGAAAATTAAAAATTAATCCGTGACCTGGACCGAACCCCTGACCACCGCGTCTACAAACTTCTTTACCCATAGCGGTAACAACCACGCCACGACTCACACGATGCTTCCACGAATATATAGCTTAAAAAAACTTCCTTCCGGTTAATTGACAAACTCTATTTTGGCCCTTTATGTGCCCCCTAATTAGTGTATAAAAATCGCCTTTGGTACGATTGTTTGGTATATAAAACTCTATTTTCTGGCAGAGTTTGAAAATTATAAGTTAATATTAAAGGGAGTTGCGGAGTGAGTGGTGTGCGTAGCTCCCGAGACGAAATTTATCCCTTTTTCAGCTATTAATTCCACTTTCCGAAGGAAAAATAATTATTTTTATCTATATAACACTTTATTCTCGTTGAAATATCGAAAAATAAATTTCAAAAAATAAAATAAGGTAAATAGGAAAAAAAAAATTAAAATTAATCCGTGACCTGGACCGAACCCCTGACCACCGCGTCTACAAACTTCTTTACCCATAGCGGTAACAACCACGCCACGACTCACACGATGCTTCCACGAATATATAGGTTCAAAAAACTTCCTTCCGGTTAATTGACAAACTCTATTTTGGCCCTTTATGTGCCCCCTAATTAGTGTATAAAAATCGCCTTCGGAACGATTGTTTTGTATATAAAACTCTATTTTCTGGCAGAGTTTGAAAATTATAAGTTAATATTAAAGGGAGTTGCGGAGTGAGTGGTGTGCGTAGCTCTGGAGACGAAATTTATCCCTTTTTCAGCTATTAATCCCACTTTCCGAAGGAAAAATAATTATTTTTATCTATATAACACTTTATTCTCGTTGAAATATCGAAAAATAAATTTCAAAAAATAAAATAAGGTAAATAGGAAAAAAAAAATTAAAATTAATCCGTGACCTGGACCGAACCCCTGACCACCGCGTCTACAAACTTCTTTACCCATAGCGGTAACAACCACGCCACGACTCACACGATGCTTCCACGAATATATAGCTTAAAAAAACTTCCTTCCGGTTAATTGACAAACTCTATTTTGGCCCTTTATGTGCCCCCTAATTAGTGTATAAAAATCGCCTTCGGAACGATTGTTTTGTATATAAAACTCTATTTTCTGGCAGAGTTTGAAAATTATAAGTTAATATTAAAGGGAGTTGCGGAGTGAGTGGTGTGCGTAGCTCTGGAGACGAAATTTATCCCTTTTTCAGCTATTAATCCCACTTTCCCAAAGAAAAATAATTATTTTTATCTATATAACACTTTATTCACGTTGAAATATCGAAAAATAAATTTAAAAAAATAAAATAAGGTAAATAGAAAAAGAAAATTAAAAATTAATCCGTGACCTGGACCGAACCCCTGACCACCGCGTCTACAAACTTCTTTACCCATAGCGGTAACAACCACGCCACGACTCACACGATGCTTCCACGAATATATAGCTTAAAAAAACTTCCTTCCGGTTAATTGACAAACTCTATTTTGGCCCTTTATGTGCCCCCTAATTAGTGTATAAAAATCGCCTTTGGTACGATTGTTTGGTATATAAAACTCTATTTTCTGGCAGAGTTTGAAAATTATAAGTTAATATTAAAGGGAGTTGCGGAGTGAGTGGTGTGCGTAGCTCCCGAGACGAAATTTATCCCTTTTTCAGCTATTAATTCCACTTTCCGAAGGAAAAATAATTATTTTTATCTATATAACACTTTATTCTCGTTGAAATATCGAAAAATAAATTTCAAAAAATAAAATAAGGTAAATAGGAAAAAAAAAATTAAAATTAATCCGTGACCTGGACCGAACCCCTGACCACCGCGTCTACAAACTTCTTTACCCATAGCGGTAACAACCACGCCACGACTCACACGATGCTTCCACGAATATATAGGTTCAAAAAACTTCCTTCCGGTTAATTGACAAACTTTTTTTGGCCCTTTATGTGCCCCCTAATTAGTGTATAAAAATCGCCTTTGGTACGATTGTTTGGTATATAAAACTCTATTTTCTGGCAGAGTTTGAAAATTATAAGTTAATATTAAAGGGAGTTGCGGAGTGAGTGGTGTGCGTAGCTCCCGAGACGAAATTTATCCCTTTTTCAGCTATTAATCCCACTTTCCGAAGGAAAAATAATTATTTTTATCTATATAACACTTTATTCTCGTTGAAATATCGAAAAATAAATTTCAAAAAATAAAATAAGGTAAATAGAAAAAAAAAATTAAAAATTAATCCGCGACCTGGACCGAACCCCTGACCAACGCGTCTAAAAACTTCTTAACCCATAGCGGTAACAACCACGCCACGACTCACACGATGCTTCCACGAAAATATAGCTTAAAAAAACTTCCTTCCGGTTAATACACAAACTCTATTTTGGCCCTTTATGTGCCCCCTAATTAGTGTACAAAAATCGCCTTTGGTACGATTGTTTGGTATATAAAACTCTATTTTCAGGCAGAGTTTGAAAATTATAAGTTATTATTAAAGGGAGTTACGGAGTGAGTGGTGTGCGTAGCTCCGGAGACGAAATTTATCCCTTTTTCAGCTATTAACCCCACTTTCCCAAGGAAAAATAATTATTTTTATCTATATAACACTTTATTCACGTTGAAATATCGAAAAATAAATTTCAAAAAATAAAATAAGGTAAATAGAAAAAAAAATAAAAAATTAATCCGTCACCTGGACCGAACCCCTGACCACCGCGTCTACAAACTTCTTTACCCATAGCGGTAACAACCACGCCACGACTCACACGATGCTTCCACGAATATATAGCTTAAAAAAACTTCCTTCCGGTTAATTGACAAACTCTATTTTGGCCCTTTATGTGCCCCCTAATTAGTGTATAAAAATCGCCTTCGGAACGATTGTTTTGTATATAAAACTCTATTTTCTGGCAGAGTTTGAAAATTATAAGTTAATATTAAAGGGAGTTGCGGAGTGAGTGGTGTGCGTAGCTCTGGAGACGAAATTTATCCCTTTTTCAGCTATTTATCCCACTTTCCCAAAGAAAAATAATTATTTTTATCTATATAACACTTTATTCACGTTGAAATATCGAAAAATAAATTTAAAAAAATAAAATAAGGTAAATAGAAAAAGAAAATTAAAAATTAATCCGTGACCTGGACCGAACCCCTGACCACCGCGTCTACAAACTTCTTTACCCATAGCGGTAACAACCACGCCACGACTCACACGATGCTTCCACGAATATATAGCTTAAAAAAACTTCCTTCCGGTTAATTGACAAACTCTATTTTGGCCCTTTATGTGCCCCCTAATTAGTGTATAAAAATCGCCTTTGGTACGATTGTTTGGTATATAAAACTCTATTTTCTGGCAGAGTTTGAAAATTATAAGTTAATATTAAAGGGAGTTGCGGAGTGAGTGGTGTGCGTAGCTCCCGAGACGAAATTTATCCCTTTTTCAGCTATTAATTCCACTTTCCGAAGGAAAAATAATTATTTTTATCTATATAACACTTTATTCTCGTTGAAATATCGAAAAATAAATTTAAAAAAATAAAATAAGGTAAATAGGAAAAAAAAAATTAAAATTAATCCGTGACCTGGACCGAACCCCTGACCACCGCGTCTACAAACTTCTTTACCCATAGCGGTAACAACCACGCCACGACTCACACGATGCTTCCACGAATATATAGGTTCAAAAAACTTCCTTCCGGTTAATTGACAAACTTTTTTTTGGCCCTTTATGTGCCCCCTAATTAGTGTATAAAAATCGCCTTTGGTACGATTGTTTGGTATATAAAACTCTATTTTCTGGCAGAGTTTGAAAATTATAAGTTAATATTAGAGGGAGTTGCGGAGTGAGTGGTGTGCGTAGCTCCGGAGACGAAATTTATCCCTTTTTCAGCTATTAACCCCACTTTCCCAAGGAAAAATAATTATTTTTATCTATATAACACTTTATTCACGTTGAAATATCGAAAAATAAATTTCAAAAAATAAAATAAGGTAAATTGAAAAAAAATAATAAAAAATTAATCCGTGACCTGGACCGAACCCCTGACCACCGCGTCTACAAACTTCTTTACCCATAGCGGTAACAACCACGCCACGACTCACACGATGCTTCCACGAAAATATAGCTTAAAAAAACTTCCTTCCGGTTAATTGACAAACTCTATTTTGGCCCTTTATGTGCCCCCTAATTAGTGTATAAAAATCGCCTTTGGTACGATTGTTTGGTATATAAAACTCTATTTTCTGGCAGAGTTTGAAAATTATAAGTTAATATTAAAGGGAGTTGCGGAGTGAGTGGTGTGCGTAGCTCCCGAGACGAAATTTATCCCTTTTTCAGCTATTAATCCCACTTTCCGAAGGAAAAATAATTATTTTTATCTATATAACACTTTATTCTCGTTGAAATATCGAAAAATAAATTTCAAAAAATAAAATAAGGTAAATAGAAAAAAAAAATTAAAAATTAATCCGCGACCTGGACCGAACCCCTGACCAACGCGTCTAAAAACTTCTTAACCCATAGCGGTAACAACCACGCCACGACTCACACGATGCTTCCACGAAAATATAGCTTAAAAAAACTTCCTTCCGGTTAATACACAAACTCTATTTTGGCCCTTTATGTGCCCCCTAATTAGTGTACAAAAATCGCCTTTGGTACGATTGTTTGGTATATAAAACTCTATTTTCAGGCAGAGTTTGAAAATTATAAGTTATTATTAAAGGGAGTTACGGAGTGAGTGGTGTGCGTAGCTCCGGAGACGAAATTTATCCCTTTTTCAGCTATTAACCCCACTTTCCCAAGGAAAAATAATTATTTTTATCTATATAACACTTTATTCACGTTGAAATATCGAAAAATAAATTTCAAAAAATAAAATAAGGTAAATAGAAAAAAAAATAAAAAATTAATCCGTCACCTGGACCGAACCCCTGACCACCGCGTCTACAAACTTCTTTACCCATAGCGGTAACAACCACGCCACGACTCACACGATGCTTCCACGAATATATAGCTTAAAAAAACTTCCTTCCGGTTAATTGACAAACTCTATTTTGGCCCTTTATGTGCCCCCTAATTAGTGTATAAAAATCGCCTTCGGAACGATTGTTTTGTATATAAAACTCTATTTTCTGGCAGAGTTTGAAAATTATAAGTTAATATTAAAGGGAGTTGCGGAGTGAGTGGTGTGCGTAGCTCTGGAGACGAAATTTATCCCTTTTTCAGCTATTTATCCCACTTTCCCAAAGAAAAATAATTATTTTTATCTATATAACACTTTATTCACGTTGAAATATCGAAAAATAAATTTAAAAAAATAAAATAAGGTAAATAGAAAAAGAAAATTAAAAATTAATCCGTGACCTGGACCGAACCCCTGACCACCGCGTCTACAAACTTCTTTACCCATAGCGGTAACAACCACGCCACGACTCACACGATGCTTCCACGAATATATAGGTTCAAAAAACTTCCTTCCGGTTAATTGACAAACTTTTTTTTGGCCCTTTATGTGCCCCCTAATTAGTGTATAAAAATCGCCTTTGGTACGATTGTTTGGTATATAAAACTCTATTTTCTGGCAGAGTTTGAAAATTATAAGTTAATATTAGAGGGAGTTGCGGAGTGAGTGGTGTGCGTAGCTCCGGAGACGAAATTTATCCCTTTTTCAGCTATTAACCCCACTTTCCCAAGGAAAAATAATTATTTTTATCTATATAACACTTTATTCACGTTGAAATATCGAAAAATAAATTTCAAAAAATAAAATAAGGTAAATTGAAAAAAAATAATAAAAAATTAATCCGTGACCTGGACCGAACCCCTGACCACCGCGTCTACAAACTTCTTTACCCATAGCGGTAACAACCACGCCACGACTCACACGATGCTTCCACGAAAATATAGCTTAAAAAAACTTCCTTCCGGTTAATTGACAAACTCTATTTTGGCCCTTTATGTGCCCCCTAATTAGTGTATAAAAATCGCCTTTGGTACGATTGTTTGGTATATAAAACTCTATTTTCTGGCAGAGTTTGAAAATTATAAGTTAATATTAAAGGGAGTTGCGGAGTGAGTGGTGTGCGTAGCTCCCGAGACGAAATTTATCCCTTTTTCAGCTATTAATCCCACTTTCCGAAGGAAAAATAATTATTTTTATCTATATAACACTTTATTCTCGTTGAAATATCGAAAAATAAATTTCAAAAAATAAAATAAGGTAAATAGAAAAAAAAAATTAAAAATTAATCCGCGACCTGGACCGAACCCCTGACCAACGCGTCTAAAAACTTCTTAACCCATAGCGGTAACAACCACGCCACGACTCACACGATGCTTCCACGAAAATATAGCTTAAAAAAACTTCCTTCCGGTTAATACACAAACTCTATTTTGGCCCTTTATGTGCCCCCTAATTAGTGTACAAAAATCGCCTTTGGTACGATTGTTTGGTATATAAAACTCTATTTTCAGGCAGAGTTTGAAAATTATAAGTTATTATTAAAGGGAGTTACGGAGTGAGTGGTGTGCGTAGCTCCGGAGACGAAATTTATCCCTTTTTCAGCTATTAACCCCACTTTCCCAAGGAAAAATAATTATTTTTATCTATATAACACTTTATTCACGTTGAAATATCGAAAAATAAATTTCAAAAAATAAAATAAGGTAAATAGAAAAAAAAATAAAAAATTAATCCGTCACCTGGACCGAACCCCTGACCACCGCGTCTACAAACTTCTTTACCCATAGCGGTAACAACCACGCCACGACTCACACGATGCTTCCACGAATATATAGCTTAAAAAAACTTCCTTCCGGTTAATTGACAAACTCTATTTTGGCCCTTTATGTGCCCCCTAATTAGTGTATAAAAATCGCCTTCGGAACGATTGTTTTGTATATAAAACTCTATTTTCTGGCAGAGTTTGAAAATTATAAGTTAATATTAAAGGGAGTTGCGGAGTGAGTGGTGTGCGTAGCTCTGGAGACGAAATTTATCCCTTTTTCAGCTATTTATCCCACTTTCCCAAAGAAAAATAATTATTTTTATCTATATAACACTTTATTCACGTTGAAATATCGAAAAATAAATTTAAAAAAATAAAATAAGGTAAATAGAAAAAGAAAATTAAAAATTAATCCGTGACCTGGACCGAACCCCTGACCACCGCGTCTACAAACTTCTTTACCCATAGCGGTAACAACCACGCCACGACTCACACGATGCTTCCACGAATATATAGGTTCAAAAAACTTCCTTCCGGTTAATTGACAAACTTTTTTTTGGCCCTTTATGTGCCCCCTAATTAGTGTATAAAAATCGCCTTTGGTACGATTGTTTGGTATATAAAACTCTATTTTCTGGCAGAGTTTGAAAATTATAAGTTAATATTAGAGGGAGTTGCGGAGTGAGTGGTGTGCGTAGCTCCGGAGACGAAATTTATCCCTTTTTCAGCTATTAACCCCACTTTCCCAAGGAAAAATAATTATTTTTATCTATATAACACTTTATTCACGTTGAAATATCGAAAAATAAATTTCAAAAAATAAAATAAGGTAAATTGAAAAAAAATAATAAAAAATTAATCCGTGACCTGGACCGAACCCCTGACCACCGCGTCTACAAACTTCTTTACCCATAGCGGTAACAACCACGCCACGACTCACACGATGCTTCCACGAAAATATAGCTTAAAAAAACTTCCTTCCGGTTAATTGACAAACTCTATTTTGGCCCTTTATGTGCCCCCTAACTAGTGTATAAAAATCGCCTTTGGTACGATTGTTTGGTATATAAAACTCTATTTTCTGGCAGAGTTTGAAAATTATAAGTTAATATTAGAGGGAGTTGCGGAGTGAGTGGTGTGCGTAGCTCCGGAGACGAAATTTATCCCTTTTTCAGCTATTAATCCCACTTTCCCAAGGAAAAATAATTATTTTTATCTATATAACACTTTATTCACGTTGAAATATCGAAAAATAAATTTCAAAAAATAAAATAAGGTAAATTGAAAAAAAATAATAAAAAATTAATCCGTGACCTGGACCGAACCCCTGACCACCGCGTCTACAAACTTCTTTACCCATAGCGGTAACAACCACGCCACGACTCACACGATGCTTCCACGAAAATATAGCTTAAAAAAACTTCCTTCCGGTTAATTGACAAACTCTATTTTGGCCCTTTATGTGCCCCCTAATTAGTGTATAAAAATCCCCTTTGGTACGATTGTTTGAAATATAAAACTCTATTTTCTGGCAGAGTTTGAAAATTATAAGTTAATATTAAAGGGAGTTACGGAGTGAGTGGTGTGCTTCGGAGACGAAATTTATCCCTTTTTCAGCTATTACTCCCACTTTCCCAAAGAAAAATAATTATTTTTATCTATATAACACTTTATTCACGTTGAAATATCGAAAAGTAAATTTCAAAAAATAAAATAAGGTAAAAAGAAAAAAAAAATTAAAAATTAATCCGCGACCTGGACCGAACCAACGCGTCTACAAACTTCTTAACCCATAGCGGTATCAACCACGCCACGACTCACACGATGCTTCCACGAATATATAGCTTAAAAAAACTTCCTTCTGGTTAATTGACAAACTCTATTTTGGCCCTTTATGTGCCCCCTAATTAGTGTATTAAAATCCCCTTTGGGACGATTGTTTGGTATATAAAACTCTATTTTCTGGCAGAGTTTGAAAATTATAAGTTAATATTAAAGGGAGTTACGGAGTGAGTGGTGTGCGTAGCTCCGGAGACGAAATTTATCCCTTTTTCAGCTATTACTCCCACTTTCCCAAAGAAAAATAATTATTTTTATCTATATAACACTTTATTCACGTTGAAATATCGAAAAATAAATTTCAAAAAATAAAATAAGGTAAATAGAAAAAAAAATAATAAATTAATCCGTGACCTGGACCGAACCCCTGACCACCGCGTCTACAAACTTCTTTACCCATAGCGGTAACAACCACGCCACGACTCACACGATGCTTCCACGAATATATAGCTTAAAAAAACTTCCTTCCGGTTAATTGACAAACTCTATTTTGGCCCTTTATGTGCCCCCTAATTAGTGTATAAAAATCGCCTTTGGTACGATTGTTTGGTATATAAAACTCTATTTTCTGGCAGAGTTTGAAAATTATAAGTTACTATTAAAGGGAGTTACGGAGTGAGTGGTGTGCGTAGCTCCGGAGACGAAATTTTTCCCTTTTTTAGCTATTAATCCCTCTTTCCGATGGAAAAATAATTATTTTTATCTATATAACACTTTATTCACGTTGAAATATCGAAAAATAAATTTCAAAAAATAAAATAAGGTAAATAGAAAAAAAAAATAAAAAACTAATCCGTGACCTGGACCGATCCCCTGACCACCGCGTCTACAAACTTCTTTACCCATAGCGGTAACAACCAGGCCACGACTCACACAATGCTTCCACGAATATATAGCTTAAAAAAACTTCCTTCCGGTTAATTGACAAACTCTATTTTGGCCCTTTATGTGCCCCCTAATTAGTGTATAAAAATCGCCTTTGGTACGATTTTTTGGTATATAAAACTCTATTTTCTGGCAGAGTTTGAAAATTATAAGTTAATATTAAAGGGAGTTGCGGAGTGAGTGGTGTGCGTAGCTCCGGAGACGAAATTTATCCCTTTTTTAGCTATTAATCCCACTTTCCGAAGGAAAAATAATTATTTATTTATCTATATAACACTTTATTCACGTTGAAATATCGAAAAATAAATTTCAAAAAATAAAATAAGGTAAATAGGAAAAAAAAATTAAAAATTAATCCGTGACCTGGACCGAACCCCTGACCACCGCGTCAGCAAACTTCTTTACCCATGGCGGTAACAACCACGCCACGACTCACACGGTGCTTCCACGAATATATAGCTTAAAAAAATTCCTTCCGGTTAATTGACAAACTCTATTTTGGCCCTTTATGTGCCCCCTAATTAGTGTATAAAAATCGCCTTTGGAACGATTGTTTGATATATAAAACTCTATTTTCTGACAGAGTTTGAAAATTATAAGTTAATATTAAAGGGAGTTAAGGAGTGAGTGGTGTGCGTAGCTCCGAGTGGTGTGCGTAGCTCCGGAGACGAAATTTATCCCTTTTTCAGCTATTAATCCCCCTTTCCCAAAGAAAAATAATTATTTTTATCTATATAACACTTTATTCACGTTGAAATATCGAAAAATAAATTTCAAAAAATAAAATAAGGTAAATAGAAAAAAAAATAAAAAATTAATCCGTGACCTGGACCGAACCCCTGACCACCGCGTCTACAAACTTCTTTACCCATGGCGGTAACAACCCCGCCACGACTCACACGATGCTTCCACGAATATATAGCTTAAAAAAACTTCCTTCCGGTTAATTGACAAACTCTATTTTGGCCCTTTATGTGCCCCCTAATTAGTGTATAAAAATCGCCTTTGGAACGATTGTTTGGTATATAAAACTCTATTTTCTGGCAGAGTTTGAAAATTATAAGTTAATATTAAAGGGAGTTGCGGAGTGAGTGGTGTGCGTAGCTCCGGAGAGGAAATTTATCCCTTTTTCAGCTATTAATCCCACTTTCCGAAGGAAAAATAATTATTTTTATCTATATAACACTTTATTCACGTTGAAATATCGAAGAATAAATTTGAAAAAATAAATTAAGGTAAATAGGAAAAAAAAAATTAAAAATTGATCCGTGACCTGGACCGATCCCCTGCCCACCGCGTCTACAAACTTCTTTACCCATAGCGGTAACAACCAGGCCACGACTCACACGATGCTTCCACGAATATATAGCTTAAAAAAACTTCCTTCCGGTTAATTGACAAACTCTATTTTGGCCCTTTATGTGCCCCCTAATTAGTGTATAAAAATCGCCTTTGGTACGATTGTTTGGTATATAAAACTCTATTTTCTGGCAGAGTTTGAAAATTATAAGTTAATATTAAAGGGAGTTGCGGAGTGAGTGGTGTGCGTAGCTCCGGAGACGAAATTTATCCCTTTTTCAGCTATTAATCCCACTTTCCGAAGGAAAAATAATTATTTTTATCTATATAACACTTTATTCACGTTGAAATATCGAAAAATAAATTTCAAAAAATAAAATAAGGTAAATAGGAAAAAAAAATTAAAAATTAATCCGTGACCTGGACCGAACCCCTGACCACCGCGTCTACAAACTTCTTTACCCATAGCGGTAACAACCCCGCCACGACTCACACGATGCTTCCACGAATATATAGCTTAAAAAAACTTCCTTCCGGTTAATTGACAAACTCTATTTTGGCCCTTTATGTGCCCCCTAATTAGTGTATAAAAATCGCCTTTGGAACGATTGTTTGGTATATAAAACTCTATTTTCTGGCAGAGTTTGAAAATTATAAGTTAATATTAAAGGGAGTTGCGTAGTGAGTGGTGTGCGTAGCTCCGGAGAGGAAATTTATCCCTTTTTCAGCTATTAATCCCACTTTCCGAAGGAAAAATAATTATTTTTATCTATATAACACTTTATTCACGTTGAAATATCGAAAAATAAATTTCAAAAAATAAAATAAGGTAAATAGGAAAAAAAAATTAAAAATTAATCCGTGACCTGGACCGAACCCCTGACCACCGCGTCTACAAACTTCTTTACCCATAGCGGTAACAACCCCGCCACGACTCACACGATGCTTCCACGAATATATAGCTTAAAAAAACTTCCTTCCGGTTAATTGACAAACTCTATTTTGGCCCTTTATGTGCCCCCAAATTAGTGTATAAAAATCGCCTTTGGAACGATTGTTTGGTATATAAAACTCTATTTTCTGGCAGAGTTTGAAAATTATAAGTTAATATTAAAGGGAGTTGCGGAGTGAGTGGTGTGCGTAGCTCCGGAGAGGAAATTTATCCCTTTTTCAGCTATTAATCCCACTTTCCGAAGGAAAAATAATTATTTTTATCTATATAACACTTTATTCACGTTGAAATATCGAAGAATAAATTTGAAAAAATAAATTAAGGTAAATAGGAAAAAAAAAATAAAAATTGATCCGTGAGCTGGACCGATCCCCTGACCACCGCGTCTACAAACTTCTTTACCCATAGCGGTAACAACCAGGCCACGACTCACACGATGCTTCCACGAATATATAGCTTAAAAAAACTTCCTTCCGGTTAATTGACAAACTCTATTTTGGCCCTTTATGTGCCCCCTAATTAGTGTATAAATATCGCCTTTGGAACGATTGTTTGATATATAAAACTCTATTTTCTGACAGAGTTTGAAAATTATAAGTTAATATTAAAGGGAGTTAAGGAGTGAGTGGTGTGCGTAGCTCCGAGTGGTGTGCGTAGCTCCGGAGACGAAATTTATCCCTTTTTCAGCTATTAATCCCCCTTTCCCAAAGAAAAATAATTATTTTTATCTATATAACACTTTATTCACGTTGAAATATCGAAAAATAAATTTCAAAAAATAAAATAAGGTAAATAGAAAAAAAAATAAAAAATTAATCCGTGACCTGGACCGAACCCCTGACCACCGCGTCTACAAACTTCTTTACCCATGGCGGTAACAACCCCGCCACGACTCACACGATGCTTCCACGAATATATAGCTTAAAAAAACTTCCTTCCGGTTAATTGACAAACTCTATTTTGGCCCTTTATGTGCCCCCTAATTAGTGTATAAAAATCGCCTTTGGAACGATTGTTTGGTATATAAAACTCTATTTTCTGGCAGAGTTTGAAAATTATAAGTTAATATTAAAGGGAGTTGCGGAGTGAGTGGTGTGCGTAGCTCCGGAGAGGAAATTTATCCCTTTTTCAGCTATTAATCCCACTTTCCGAAGGAAAAATAATTATTTTTATCTATATAACACTTTATTCACGTTGAAATATCGAAGAATAAATTTGAAAAAATAAATTAAGGTAAATAGGAAAAAAAAATTAAAAATTGATCCGTGACCTGGACCGATCCCCTGACCACCGCGTCTACAAACTTCTTTACCCATAGCGGTAACAACCAGGCCACGACTCACACGATGCTTCCACGAATATATAGCTTAAAAAAACTTCCTTCCGGTTAATTGACAAACTCTATTTTGGCCCTTTATGTGCCCCCTAATTAGTGTATAAAAATCGCCTTTGGTACGATTGTTTGGTATATAAAACTCTATTTTCTGGCAGAGTTTGAAAATTATAAGTTAATATTAAAGGGAGTTGCGGAGTGAGTGGTGTGCGTAGCTCCGGAGACGAAATTTATCCCTTTTTCAGCTATTAATCCCACTTTCCGAAGGAAAAATAATTATTTTTATCTATATAACACTTTATTCACGTTGAAATATCGAAAAATAAATTTCAAAAAATAAAATAAGGTAAATAGGAAAAAAAAATTAAAAATTAATCCGTGACCTGGACCGAACCCCTGACCACCGCGTCTACAAACTTCTTTACCCATAGCGGTAACAACCCCGCCACGACTCACACGATGCTTCCACGAATATATAGCTTAAAAAAACTTCCTTCCGGTTAATTGACAAACTCTATTTTGGCCCTTTATGTGCCCCCTAATTAGTGTATAAAAATCGCCTTTGGAACGATTGTTTGGTATATAAAACTCTATTTTCTGGCAGAGTTTGAAAATTATAAGTTAATATTAAAGGGAGTTGCGTAGTGAGTGGTGTGCGTAGCTCCGGAGAGGAAATTTATCCCTTTTTCAGCTATTAATCCCACTTTCCGAAGGAAAAATAATTATTTTTATCTATATAACACTTTATTCACGTTGAAATATCGAAAAATAAATTTCAAAAAATAAAATAAGGTAAATAGGAAAAAAAAATTAAAAATTAATCCGTGACCTGGACCGAACCCCTGACCACCGCGTCTACAAACTTCTTTACCCATAGCGGTAACAACCCCGCCACGACTCACACGATGCTTCCACGAATATATAGCTTAAAAAAACTTCCTTCCGGTTAATTGACAAACTCTATTTTGGCCCTTTATGTGCCCCCAAATTAGTGTATAAAAATCGCCTTTGGAACGATTGTTTGGTATATAAAACTCTATTTTCTGGCAGAGTTTGAAAATTATAAGTTAATATTAAAGGGAGTTGCGGAGTGAGTGGTGTGCGTAGCTCCGGAGAGGAAATTTATCCCTTTTTCAGCTATTAATCCCACTTTCCGAAGGAAAAATAATTATTTTTATCTATATAACACTTTATTCACGTTGAAATATCGAAGAATAAATTTGAAAAAATAAATTAAGGTAAATAGGAAAAAAAAATTAAAAATTGATCCGTGACCTGGACCGATCCCCTGACCACCGCGTCTACAAACTTCTTTACCCATAGCGGTAACAACCAGGCCACGACTCACACGATGCTTCCACGAATATATAGCTTAAAAAAACTTCCTTCCGGTTAATTGACAAACTCTATTTTGGCCCTTTATGTGCCCCCTAATTAGTGTATAAAAATCGCCTTTGGAACGATTGTTTGATATATAAAACTCTATTTTCTGACAGAGTTTGAAAATTATAAGTTAATATTAAAGGGAGTTAAGGAGTGAGTGGTGTGCGTAGCTCCGAGTGGTGTGCGTAGCTCCGGAGACGAAATTTATCCCTTTTTCAGCTATTAATCCCCCTTTCCCAAAGAAAAATAATTATTTTTATCTATATAACACTTTATTCACGTTGAAATATCGAAAAATAAATTTCAAAAAATAAAATAAGGTAAATAGAAAAAAAAATAAAAAATTAATCCGTGACCTGGACCGAACCCCTGACCACCGCGTCTACAAACTTCTTTACCCATGGCGGTAACAACCCCGCCACGACTCACACGATGCTTCCACGAATATATAGCTTAAAAAAACTTCCTTCCGGTTAATTGACAAACTCTATTTTGGCCCTTTATGTGCCCCCTAATTAGTGTATAAAAATCGCCTTTGGAACGATTGTTTGGTATATAAAACTCTATTTTCTGGCAGAGTTTGAAAATTATAAGTTAATATTAAAGGGAGTTGCGGAGTGAGTGGTGTGCGTAGCTCCGGAGAGGAAATTTATCCCTTTTTCAGCTATTAATCCCACTTTCCGAAGGAAAAATAATTATTTTTATCTATATAACACTTT
The DNA here is from genome assembly GCF_982258835.1 of Parasteatoda tepidariorum. Lineage (NCBI taxonomy): Eukaryota > Metazoa > Arthropoda > Arachnida > Araneae > Theridiidae > Parasteatoda > Parasteatoda tepidariorum. The sequence continues at coordinate 118,331,593 of NC_141756.1, read as the reverse complement.
ATTCACGTTGAAATATCGAAGAATAAATTTGAAAAAATAAATTAAGGTAAATAGGAAAAAAAAATTAAAAATTGATCCGTGACCTGGACCGATCCCCTGACCACCGCGTCTACAAACTTCTTTACCCATAGCGGTAACAACCAGGCCACGACTCACACGATGCTTCCACGAATATATAGCTTAAAAAAACTTCCTTCCGGTTAATTGACAAACTCTATTTTGGCCCTTTATGTGCCCCCTAATTAGTGTATAAAAATCGCCTTTGGTACGATTGTTTGGTATATAAAACTCTATTTTCTGGCAGAGTTTGAAAATTATAAGTTAATATTAAAGGGAGTTGCGGAGTGAGTGGTGTGCGTAGCTCCGGAGACGAAATTTATCCCTTTTTCAGCTATTAATCCCACTTTCCGAAGGAAAAATAATTATTTTTATCTATATAACACTTTATTCACGTTGAAATATCGAAAAATAAATTTCAAAAAATAAAATAAGGTAAATAGGAAAAAAAAATTAAAAATTAATCCGTGACCTGGACCGAACCCCTGACCACCGCGTCTACAAACTTCTTTACCCATAGCGGTAACAACCCCGCCACGACTCACACGATGCTTCCACGAATATATAGCTTAAAAAAACTTCCTTCCGGTTAATTGACAAACTCTATTTTGGCCCTTTATGTGCCCCCTAATTAGTGTATAAAAATCGCCTTTGGAACGATTGTTTGGTATATAAAACTCTATTTTCTGGCAGAGTTTGAAAATTATAAGTTAATATTAAAGGGAGTTGCGTAGTGAGTGGTGTGCGTAGCTCCGGAGAGGAAATTTATCCCTTTTTCAGCTATTAATCCCACTTTCCGAAGGAAAAATAATTATTTTTATCTATATAACACTTTATTCACGTTGAAATATCGAAGAATAAATTTGAAAAAATAAATTAAGGTAAATAGGAAAAAAAAATTAAAAATTGATCCGTGACCTGGACCGATCCCCTGACCACCGCGTCTACAAACTTCTTTACCCATAGCGGTAACAACCAGGCCACGACTCACACGATGCTTCCACGAATATATAGCTTAAAAAAACTTCCTTCCGGTTAATTGACAAACTCTATTTTGGCCCTTTATGTGCCCCCTAATTAGTGTATAAAAATCGCCTTTGGTACGATTGTTTGGTATATAAAACTCTATTTTCTGGCAGAGTTTGAAAATTATAAGTTAATATTAAAGGGAGTTGCGGAGTGAGTGGTGTGCGTAGCTCCGGAGACGAAATTTATCCCTTTTTCAGCTATTAATCCCACTTTCCGAAGGAAAAATAATTATTTTTATCTATATAACACTTTATTCACGTTGAAATATCGAAAAATAAATTTCAAAAAATAAAATAAGGTAAATAGGAAAAAAAAATTAAAAATTAATCCGTGACCTGGACCGAACCCCTGACCACCGCGTCTACAAACTTCTTTACCCATAGCGGTAACAACCCCGCCACGACTCACACGATGCTTCCACGAATATATAGCTTAAAAAAACTTCCTTCCGGTTAATTGACAAACTCTATTTTGGCCCTTTATGTGCCCCCTAATTAGTGTATAAAAATCGCCTTTGGAACGATTGTTTGGTATATAAAACTCTATTTTCTGGCAGAGTTTGAAAATTATAAGTTAATATTAAAGGGAGTTGCGGAGTGAGTGGTGTGCGTAGCTCCGGAGACGAAATTTATCCCTTTTTCAGCTATTAATCCCACTTTCCGAAGGAAAAATAATTATTTTTATCTATATAACACTTTATTCACGTTGAAATATCGAAAAATAAATTTCAAAAAATAAAGTAAGGTAAATAGGAAAAAAAAATTAAAAATTAATCCGTGACCTGGACCGAACCCCTGACCACCGCGTCTACAAACTTCTTTACCCATAGCGGTAACAACCCCGCCACGACTCACACCATGCTTCCACGAATATATAGCTTAAAAAAACTTCCTTCCGGTTAATTGACAAACTCTATTTTGGCCCTTTATGTGCCCCCTAATTAGTGTATAAAAATCGCCTTTGGAACGATTGTTTGGTATATAAAACTCTATTTTCTGGCAGAGTTTGAAAATTATAAGTTAATATTAAAGGGAGTTGCGTAGTGAGTGGTGTGCGTAGCTCCGGAGAGGAAATTTATCCCTTTTTCAGCTATTAATCCCACTTTCCGAAGGAAAAATAATTATTTTTATCTATATAACACTTTATTCACGTTGAAATATCGAAAAATAAATTTCAAAAAATAAAATAAGGTAAATAGGAAAAAAAAATTAAAAATTAATCCGTGACCTGGACCGAACCCCTGACCACCGCGTCTACAAACTTCTTTACCCATAGCGGTAACAACCCCGCCACGACTCACACGATGCTTCCACGAATATATAGCTTAAAAAAACTTCCTTCCGGTTAATTGACAAACTCTATTTTGGCCCTTTATGTGCCCCCTAATAAGTGTATAAAAATCGCCTTTGGAACGATTGTTTGGTATATAAAACTCTATTTTCTGGCAGAGTTTGAAAATTATAAGTTAATATTAAAGGGAGTTGCGGAGTGTGTGGCGTGCGTAGCTCCGGAGAGGAAATTTATCCCTTTTTCAGCTATTAATCCCACTTTCCGAAGGAAAAATAATTATTTTTATCTATATAACACTTTATTCACGTTGAAATATCGAAGAATAAATTTGAAAAAATAAATTAAGGTAAATAGGAAAAAAAGAATTAAAAATTGATCCGTGACCTGGACCGATCCCCTGACCACCGCGTCTACAAACTTCTTTACCCATAGCGGTAACAACCAGGCCACGACTCACACGATGCTTCCACGAATATATAGCTTAAAAAAACTTCCTTCCGGTTAATTGACAAACTCTATTTTGGCCCTTTATGTGCCCCCTAATTAGTGTATAAAAATCGCCTTCGGTACGATTGTTTGGTATATAAAACTCTATTTTCTGGCAGAGTTTGAAAATTATAAGTTAATATTAAAGGGAGTTGCGGAGTGAGTGGTGTGCGTAGCTCCGGAGACGAAATTTATCCCTTTTTCAGCTATTAATCCCACTTTCCGAAGGAAAAATAATTATTTTTATCTATATAACACTTTATTCACGTTGAAATATCGAAAAATAAATTTCAAAAAATAAAATAAGGTAAATAGGAAAAAAAAATTAAAAATTAATCCGTGACCTGGACCGAACCCCTGACCACCGCGTCTACAAACTTCTTTACCCATAGCGGTAACAACCCCGCCACGACTCACACGATGCTTCCACGAATATATAGCTTAAAAAAACTTCCTTCCGGTTAATTCACAAACTCTATTTTGGCCCTTTATGTGCCCCCTAATTAGTGTATAAAAATCGCCTTTGGAACGATTGTTTGGTATATAAAACTCTATTTTCTGGCAGAGTTTGAAAATTATAAGTTAATATTAAAGGGAGTTGCGGAGTGAGTGGTGTGCGTAGCTCCGGAGAGGAAATTTATCCCTTTTTCAGCTATTAATCCCACTTTCCGAAGGAAAAATAATTATTTTTATCTATATAACACTTTATTCACGTTGAAATATCGAAGAATAAATTTGAAAAAATAAATTAAGGTAAATAGGAAAAAAAAATTAAAAATTGATCCGTGACCTGGACCGATCCCCTGACCACCGCGTCTACAAACTTCTTTACCCATAGCGGTAACAACCAGGCCACGACTCACACGATGTTTCCACGAATATATAGCTTAAAAAAACTTCCTTCCGGTTAATTGACAAACACTATTTTGGCCCTTTATGTGCCCCCTAATTAGTGTATAAAAATTGCCTTTGGTACGATTGTTTGGTATATAAAACTCTATTTTCTGGCAGAGTTTGAAAATTATAAGTTAATATTAAAGGGAGTTGCGGAGTGAGTGGTGTGCGTAGCTCCGGAGACGAAATTTATCCCTTTTTCAGCTATTAATCCCACTTTCCGAAGGAAAAATAATTATTTTTATCTATATAACACTTTATTCACGTTGAAATATCGAAAAATAAATTTCAAAAAATAAAATAAGGTAAATAGAAAAAAAAATAAAAAATTAATCCGTGACCTGGACCGAACCCCTGACCACCGCGTCTACAAACTTCTTTACCCATAGCGGTAACAACCCCGCCACGACTCACACGATGCTTCCACGAATATATAGCTTAAAAAAACTTCCTTCCGGTTAATTGACAAACTCTATTTTGGCCCTTTATGTGCCCCCTAATTAGTGTATAAAAATCGCCTTTGGAACGATTGTTTGGTATATAAAACTCTATTTTCTGGCAGAGTTTGAAAATTATAAGTTAATATTAAAGGGAGTTGCGGAGTGAGTGGTGTGCGTAGCTCCGGAGACGAAATTTATCCCTTTTTCAGCTATTAATCCCACTTTCCGAAGGAAAAATAATTATTTTTATCTATATAACACTTTATTCACGATGAAATATCGAAAAATAAATTTCAAAAAATAAAATAAGGTAAATAGGAAAAAAAAATTAAAAATTAATCCGTGACCTGGACCGAACCCCTGACCACCTCGTCAGCAAACTTCTTTACCCATGGCGGTAACAACCACGCCACGACTCACACGATGCTTCCACGAATATATAGCTTAAAAAAATTCCTTCCGGTTAATTGACAAACTCTATTTTGGCCCTTTATGTGCCCCCTAATTAGTGTATAAAAATCGCCTTTGGAACGATTGTTTGATATATAAAACTCTATTTTCTGACAGAGTTTGAAAATTATAAGTTAATATTAAAGGGAGTTACGGAGTGAGTGGTGTGCGTAGCTCCGGAGACGAAATTTATCCCTTTTTCAGCTATTAATCCCCCTTTCCCAAAGAAAAATAATTATTTTTATCTATATAACACTTTATTCACGTTGAAATATCGAAAAATAAATTTCAAAAAATAAAATAAGGTAAATAGAAAAAAAAAATTAAAAATTAAACCGCGACCTGGACCGAACCCCTGACCAACGCGTCTACAAACTTCTTTACCCATTGCGGTGACAACCACGCCACGACTCACACGATGCTTCCACGAATATATAGCTTAAAAAACTTCCCTCCGGTTAATTGAAAAACTCTATTTTGGCCCTTTATGTGCCCCCTAACTAGTGTATAAAAATCGCCTTTGGTACGATTGTTTGGTATATAAAACTCTATTTTCAGGCAGAGTTTGAAAATTATAAGTTAATATTAAAGGGAGTTACGGAGTGAGTGGTGTGCGTAGCTCCGGAGACGAAATTTATCCCTTTTTCAGCTATTAACCCCACTTTCCCAAGGAAAAATAATTATTTTTATCTATATAACACTTTATTCACGTTGAAATATCGAAAAATAAATTTCAAAAAATAAAATAAGGTAAATAGAAAAAAAAATAAAAAATTAATCCGTGACCTTTACCGAACCCCTGACCACCGCGTCTACAAACTTCTTTACCCATAGCGGTAACAACCCCGCCACGACTCACACGATGCTTCCACGAATATATAGCTTAAAAAAACTTCCTTCCGGTTAATTGACAAACTCTATTTTGGCCCTTTATGTGCCCCCTAATTAGTGTATAAAAATCGCCTTTGGTACGATTGTTTGGTATATAAAACTCTATTTTCTGGCAGAGTTTGAAAATTATAAGTTAATATTAAAGGGAGTTGCGGAGTGAGTGGTGTGCGTAGCTCCGGAGAGGAAATTTATCCCTTTTTCAGCTATTAATCCCACTTTCCGAAGGAAAAATAATTATTTTTATCTATATAACACTTTATTCACGTTGAAATATCGAAGAATAAATTTGAAAAAATAAATTAAGGTAAATAGGAAAAAAAAATTAAAAATTAATCCGTGACCTGGACCGAACCCCTGACCACCGCGTCAGCAAACTTCTTTACCCATAGCGGTAACAACCACGCCACGACTCACACGATGCTTCCACGAATATATAGCTTAAAAAAATTCCTTCTGGTTAATTGACAAACTCTATTTTGGCCTTTTATGTGCCCCCTAATTAGTGTATAAAAATCGCCTTTGGTACGATTGTTTGGTATATAAAACTCTATTTTCTGGCAGAGTTTGAAAATTATAAGTTAATATTAAAGGGAGTTGCGGAGTGAGTGGTGTGCGTAGCTCCGGAGAGGAAATTTATCCCTTTTTCAGCTATTAATCCCACTTTCCGAAGGAAAAATAATTATTTTTATCTATATAACACTTTATTCACGTTGAAATATCGAAAAATAAATTTGAAAAAATAAATTAAGGTAAATAGGAAAAAAAAATTAAAAATTAATCCGTGACCTGGACCGAACCCCTGACCACCGCGTCAGCAAACTTCTTTACCCATAGCGGTAACAACCACGCCACGACTCACACGATGCTTCCACGAATATATAGCTTAAAAAAATTCCTTCCGGTTAATTGACAAACTCTATTTTGGCCCTTTATGTGCCCCCTAATTAGTGTATAAAAATCGCCTTTGGTACGATTGTTTGATATATAAAACTCTATTTTCTGACAGAGTTTGAAAATTATAAGTTAATATTAAAGGGAGTTAGGGAGTGAGTGGTGTGCGTAGCTCCGGAGACGAAATTTATCCCTTTTTCAGCTATTAATCCCCCTTTCCCAAAGAAAAATAATTATTTTTATCTATATAACACTTTATTCACGTTGAAATATCGAAAAATAAATTTCAAAAAATAAAATAAGGTAAATAGAAAAAAAAATTAAAAATTAATCCGTGACCTGGACCGAACCCCTGACCACCGCGTCAGCAAACTTCTTTACCCATAGCGGTAACAACCACGCCACGACTCACACGATGCTTTTACGAATATATAGCTTAAAAAAACTTCCTTCCGTTTAATTGACAGACTCTATTTTGGCCCTTTATGTGCCCCCTAATTAGTGTATAAAAATCGCCTTTGGTACGATTGTTTGGTATATAAAACTCTATTTTCTGGCAAAGTTTGAAAATTATAAGTTAATATTAAAGGGAGTTACGGAGTGAGTGGTGCGCGTAGCTCCGGAGACGAAATTTAACCCCTTTTCAGCTATTAATCCCACTTTCCCAAAGAAAAATAATTATTTTTATCTATATAACACTTTATTCACGTTGAAATATCGAAAAATAAATTTCAAAAAATAAAATAAGGTAAATAGAAAAAAAAAAAAAAAAATTAATCCATAACCTGGACCGAACCCCTGACCACCGCGTCTACAAACTTCTTTACCCATAGCGGTAACAACCACGCCATGACTCACACGATGCTTCCACGAATATATAGCTTAAAAAAACTTTCTTCCGGTTAATTGACAAACTCTATTTTGGCCCTTTATGCGCCTCCTAATTAGTGTATAAAAATCGCCTTTTGTACGATTGCTTGGTATATAAAACTCTATCTTCTGGCAGAGTTTGAAAATTATAAGTTAATATTAAAGGGAGTTACGGAGTGAGTGGTGTGCGTAGCTCCGGAGACGAAATTTTACCCTTTTTCAGCTATTAATCCCACTTTCCCAAGGAAAAATAATTATTTTAATCTATATAACACTTTATTCACGTTGAAATATTGAAAAATAAATTTCAAAAAATAAAATAATGTAAATAGAAAAAAAAAATTAAAAATTAATCCGTGACCTGGACCGAACCCCTGACCACCGCGTCAACAAACTTCTTTACCCATAGCGCTAACTACCGGACCACGACTCACGCGATGCTTCCACGAATATATAGCTTAATAAAACTTCCTTCCGGTTAATTGACAAACTCTATTTTGGCCCTTTATGCGCCTCCTAATTAGTGTATAAAAATCGCCTTTTGTACGATTGTTTGGTATATAAAACTCTATTTTCTGGCAGAGTTTGAAAATTATAGGTTAATATTAAAGGGAGTTACGGAGTGAGTGGTGTGCGTAGCTCCGGAGACGAAATTTATCCCTTTTTCAGCTATTAATCCCACTTTCCCTAGGAAAAATAATTATTTTTATCACCTCACTATTTTTATTCACTTTATTCACGTTGAAATGTCGAAAAATAAATTTCAAAAAATAAAATAAGGTAAATAGAAAAAAAAATTAAAAAATTAATCCGTAACCTGGACCGAACCCCTGACCACCGCGTCTACAAACTTCTTTACCCATAGCGGTAACAACCACGCCACGACTCACACGATGCTTCCACGAATATATAGCTTAAAAAAACTTCCTTCCGGTTAATTGACAAACTCTATTTTGGCCCTTTATGCGCCCCCTAATTAGTGTATAAAACTCGCCTTTGGTACGATTGTTTGGTATATAAAACTCTATTTTCTGGCAGAGTTTGAAAATTAAGAGTTAATATTAAAGGGAGTTACGGAGTGAGTGGTGTGCGTAGCTCCGGAGACGAAATTTATCCCTTTTTCAGCTATTAATCCCACTTTCCCAAGGAAAAATAATTATTTTAATCTATATAACACTTTTTTCACGTTGAAATATCGAAAAATAAATTTCAAAAAATAAATAAGGTAAATAGAAAAAAAAAATAAAAAATTAATCCGTGACCTGGACCGAACCCCTGACCTCCGCGTCTACAAACTTCTTTACGCATAGCGGTAACAACCACGCCACGACTCACACGATGCTTCCACGAATATATAGCTTAAAAAAACTTCCTTCCGGTTAATTGACAAACTCTATTTTGGACCTTTATGCGCCCCCTAATTAGTGTATAAAAATCGCCTTTGGTACGATTGTTTGGTATATAAAACTCTATTTTCTGGCTGAGTTTGAAAATTATAAGTCAATATTAAAGGGAGTTACGGAGTGAGTGGTGCGCGTAGCTCCGGAGACGAAATTTATCCCCTTTTCAGCTATTAATCCCACTTTCCCAGTGAAAAATAATTATTTTAATCTATATAACACTTTATTCGCGTTGAAATATCGAAAAATAAATTTAAAAAAATAAAATAACGTAAATAGAAAAAAAAATTAAAAATTAAACCGTGACCTGGACCGAACCCCTGACCACCGCGTCTACAAACTTCTTTACCCATGCGGTAACAACCACGCCACGACTCACACGATGCTTCCACGAATATATAGCTTAAAAAAACTTCCTTCCGGTAAATTGACAGACTCTATTTTGGCCCTTTATGTGCCCCCTAATTAGTGTATAAAAATCGCCTTTGGTACGATTGTTTGGTATATAAAACTCTATTTTCTGGCAGAGTTTGAAAATTATAAGTTAATATTAAAGGGAGTTACGGAGTGTGTGGTGTGCGTAGCTCCGGAGACGAAATTTATCCCTTTTTCAGCTATTAATCCCACTTTCCCTAGGAAAAATAATTATTTTTATCTATATAACACTTTATTCACGTTGAAATATCGAAAAATAAATTTCAAAAAATAAAATAATGTAAATAGAAAAAAAAAATTAAAAATTAATCCGTGACCTGGACCGAACCCCTGACCACCGCGTCAACAAACTTCTTTACCCATAGCGCTAACAACCACGCCACGACTCACACGATGCTTCCTCGAATATATAGCTTAAAAAAACTTTCTTCCGGTTAATTGACAAACTCTATTTTGGCCCTTTATGTGCCCCCTAATTAGTGTATAAAAATCGCCTTTGGTACGATTGTTTGGTATATAAAACTCTATTTTCTGGCAAAGTTTGAAAATTATAAGTTAATATTAAAGGGAGTTACGGAGTGAGTGGTGCGCGTAGCTCCGGAGACGAAATTTAACCCCTTTTCAGCTATTAATCCCACTTTCCCAAAGAAAAATAATTATTTTTATCTATATAACACTTTATTCACGTTGAAATATCGAAAAATAAATTTCAAAAAATAAAATAAGGTAAATAGAAAAAAAAAATAAAAAATTAATCCGTAACCTGGACCGAACCCCTGACCACCGCGTCTACAAACTTCTTTACCCATAGCGGTAACAACCACGCCACGACTCACACGATGCTTCCACGAATATATAGCTTAAAAAAACTTTCTTCCGGTTAATTGACAAACTCTATTTTGGCCCTTTATGCGCCTCCTAATTAGTGTATAAAAATCGCCTTTTGTACGATTGTTTGGTATATAAAACTCTATTTTCTGGCAGAGTTTGAAAATTATAAGTTAATATTAAAGGGAGTTACGGAGTGAGTGGTGTGCGTAGCTCCGGAGACGAAATTTATCCCTTTTTCAGCTATTAATCCCACTTTCCCAAGGAAAAATAATTATTTTAATCTATATAACACTTTATTCACGTTGAAATATCGAAAAATAAATTTCAAAAAATAAAATAATGTAAATAGAAAAAAAAAAATTAAAAATTAATCCGTGACCTGGACCGAACCCCTGACCACCGCGTCAACAAACTTCTTTACCCATAGCGCTAACTACCGGACCACGACTCACGCGATGCTTCCACGAATATATAGCTTAAAAAAACTTCCTTCCGGTTAATTGACAAACTCTATTTTGGCCCTTTATGCGCCCCCTAATTAGTGTATAAAACTCGCCTTTGGTACGATTGTTTGGTATATAAAACTCTATTTTCTGGCAGAGTTTGAAAATTAAGAGTTAATATTAAAGGGAGTTACGGAGTGAGTGGTGTGCGTAGCTCCGGAGACGAAATTTATCCCTTTTTCAGCTATTAATCCCACTTTCCCTAGGAAAAATAATTATTTTTATCACCTCACTATTTTTATTCACTTTATTCACGTTGAAATGTCGAAAAATAAATTTCAAAAAATAAAATAAGGTAAATAGAAAAAAAAATTAAAAAATTAATCCGTAACCTGGACCGAACCCCTGACCACCGCGTCTACAAACTTCTTTACCCATAGCGGTAACAACCACGCCACGACTCACACGATGCTTCCACGAATATATAGCTTAAAAAAACTTCCTTCCGGTTAATTGACAAACTCTATTTTGGCCCTTTATGCGCCCCCTAATTAGTGTATAAAAATCGCCTTTGGTATGATTGTTTGGTATATAAAACTCTATTTTCTGGCAGAGTTTGAAAATTAAGAGTTAATATTAAAGGGAGTTACGGAGTGAGTGGTGTGCGTAGCTCCGGAGACGAAATTTATCCCTTTTTCAGCTATTAATCCCACTTTCCCAAGGAAAAATAATTATTTTTATCTATATAACACTTTTTTCACGTTGAAATATCGAAAAATAAATTTCATAAAATAAAATAATGCAAATAGAAAAAAAAAATTAAAAATTAATCCGTGACCTGGACCGAACCCCTGACCACCGCGTCAACAAACTTCTTTACCCATAGCGCTAACTACCGGACCATGACTCACGCGATGCTTCCACGAATATATAGCTTAAAAAAACTTCCTTCCGGTTAATTGACAAACTCTATTTTGGACCTTTATGCGCCCCCTAATTAGTGTATAAAAATCGCCTTTGGTACGATTGTTTGGTATATAAAACTCTATTTTCTGGCAGAGTTTGAAAATTATAAGTTAATATTAAAGGGAGTTACGGAGTGAGTGGTGCGCGTAGCTCCGGAGACGAAATTTATCCCCTTTTCAGCTATTAATCCCACTTTCCCAGGGAAAAATAATTATTTTAATCTATATAACACTTTATTCGCGTTGAAATATCGAAAAATAAATTTCAAAAAATAAAATAACGTAAATAGAAAAAAAAAATTAAAAATTAATCCGTGACCTGGACCGAACCCCTGACCACCGCGTCTACAAACTTCTTTACCCATGCGGCAACAACCACGCCACGACTCACACGATGCTTCCACGAATATATAGCTTAAAAAAACTTCCTTCCGGTAAATTGACAGACTCTATTTTGGCCCTTTATGTGCCCCCTAATTAGTGTATAAAAATCGCCTTTGGTACGATTGTTTGGTATATAAAACTCTAATTTCTGGCAGAGTTTGAAAATTATAGGTTGCGAAATGTGTTCTGTGTTTGAAATCAAATGTCTTTCTTGGTTAAAGAACGCATAATGGAATAAAAAATAAAATAAAATAAAATGACGGGAGATAGGTTCAAATTTCAAGTCCGTCTAACTCCCTCTAATATTAAGCTATAAATTTTAAACTCGGGCGGAAATTTGGCCTCTGTGAACCGAACCACCCTACAATGGAAAATATTTATAGACCTATTAGGGGGGGGGCTGCAAACGCCCCTTAAGTCTTTTCTTTAGCTCACCGGGAGAGAGTACTTGAAGCTATGAAGTAGTCTGATATCCGTATAAACGTATTTCAACGGCTAAGACTGCATGCTAGTGACTTACGCCTTAAACGATGGGGTGCGGGTTCGAACCCCATCTGAGGTGTCTTCTTGGTGTCCTTGGTGGTCTCTGTGGTGTCCTCTTGATCAAGTGTCTTTCTTGGTGAAAGAACGCATAATGGAATAAAAAATAAAATAAAATGGCGGGAAAAGATTCAAATTTCAAGTCTATCTAACTCTCTTTAATATTAAGCTATAAATTTCAAACTCGGATCGAAAGTTGGCCTCGATGAGCCGAATAACCCTACCATTGGAAATTTTTATAGACCAATTAGAGGGCCAGAAAAGCCCCTCAAGTCTTTTGTTTAGCTAACCGAGGGAAGGTACTTGAATCTATGTAGTAGCTCGATGACCGTGTAAACGTGGTTCAACGGCTAAGACCGCTTGCTCGTGACTTACGCCTTAAGCAAGGTGGTGCAGGTTCGAACCCCGGCCGAGGGCAATTTTTAAAATTTCTTATATTTTTTTCTTTTGTCTTTTTTTTTTACTTTATATTATTTATTTATTGTGTTTTTCGATATATTAAAGGATCCTATATGTAAAAAATATTTTTTTTCCTGGAAATTTCAAATAATGCTCAAAAACTCGAAAAATCCCGGAAAATTAGTTTATTTTAATGATATTATTTTTTAAAATTTCTTTTACAATATTTTCACGATTGTTTAGCATGTGAAATGTGTTCTGTGTTTGAAATCAAGTGTCTTTCTTGGTGAAAGAACGCATAATGGAATAAAAAATAAAATAAAATGGCGGGAAAAAGGTTCAAATTTCAAGCCCATCTAACTCCCTTTAATATTAAGCTATAAATTCCAAACTCGGGCGGAAATTTGGCCTCTAAGAGCCGAACCACCCTACAGAGGAAAATTTTTATAGGCCTATTAGGGGGCTGCAAGCGCCCCTTAAGTCTTTTGTTTAGCTCACCGGGAGAGGGTACTTGAAGCTATGTAGTAGCCCCATCTCCGTATAAACGTGGTTCAACGGCTAAGAAAGCGTGCTGGTGACTTGCGCCTTAAGCGAGGTGGTGCGGGTTCGAACCCCGGCAGAGGTTAATTTTTAAAATTTTTTATTTATTTTTTTTTTTTACATTATATTATTTATTTATTGTGTTTTTCGATATATTAAAAAATCCTGTACAAAAAAATTATTTTTTTTATTCGGGAAATTTCAAATAATGCTTAGAAACTCGAAAATTCCTGGAAAATTAGTTTATTTTTATTATATTTTTTTTTACTCCTTTTACAATATTTTCACTATAGTTTAGCATGCGAAATGTGTTCTGTGTTTAAAATCAAGTGTCTTTCTTAGTGAAAGATCGCATAATGGAATAAAAAATAAAGAGCAAGGAACTAACGCTTCACCGTTATAAATTTTGAACATTTTATGCCAGTGATATAAACGAAAAAGAACTAGAGCTATAATTAGAACATTTCAAGCATGATTTGGCCTAGTAGAATAAGTTAGATAAATTTGGAATAGATGCATAAAATAGTAAAAAACAACAATCTCGGAGACACGTTTCCATACATTGACGTTTGTCATATTTTTTTCAAGCGTGACATTGGACAATTGTCACTCATGATAACTAGATGTAGTGGCGCACGTTCATTCTCCATACTAATCTTGATAAAAAATGAACTAAAAATGAAAGAATGATTTTCCATGTGCATTGAAAATGATGTGCTGGAAATTGATTTTAGCAATGTGATAGAGGGCTTCACCTCTCAAAACGCGTAAAAAGTATTGCTACCTTAAACTTTTGGTGAAAATAATGTAATTAAAGCTTTTATAATAATGTATCAATGTTTTACTTTCTTAAAATAAAAATTATTCAAAAGCAAAATTTTTTCTTTGAAATTACTCATAAAGAGCCCCCTAAGCCTGAGAGCCTGAAGGCAGGCCGAGGGCCCCCAAAACGGCTCTGCTTTTTGTATTATACATTTTCATTTAAAAAAGTTTAATATATTGCCTTAACGCTAGTTTCTTGTACAAAATGAATAAATAATGAAAATGTGACCGAGCTTACACTTTATCGTTCTCATTTATCTGCTATATAACTAAAGTTTTTCTGGAGAGTATGCATAGCGCTATCGAAAGACGGAGCTCCAAAACTAGCACAACAGTACGTTATAGTTCTGGGAGGTAATGTCCCAATAGTTTCGTCAAGAGAGCAGTCCAAAGTTTAGAACAATAAATGTTAATATTTTACTTTTTGTGTACTTCACGATATCTCGAAAACTTATAGAAAGAATTTCAAACATTTTTGCTCTTAGTTATAAAATTCGTTTATCCAAAAGAAAATTCTATGCAAAATATAACTTATAGTAAATGGTAATTATTTTATTTAATAATAGTCGAAAAATTGAACTGCAAGGTAGAAATTTTTTTCAAAATTTAACTTTTCACTAATTGACTGATTTCACTGAAATTTTGCTATTTAAAATTGCATTCTTTAAAATGATGTAAAAAAATTATCCACTATACAATTCAAAAATTTTAAGACTTATATTAAAGAAAAAAACAATGATCATTTACTAAAAGGTATATTTTGAGTGGAATTAAATTTAAATAAACGAATTTAACAATTGTGAACAAAAATCTTTCAATTCGTTTAAAAAGTACTGAACAAAAAAAAATTAACATGAAGGGATTCAAATTTTGGAATTCTCTTCTGTCCAAACTATTGGAACCGTAATTCCAGAGTTCCGGCTGCCCCCAATATCTTGGGGGTCAGACATCTACATCACTAAAAAAAAAAAAGTTGGTTTACTCAGAGAAAGTGCATTTTTGTGTCTGATTTCGTAAAATATTGTTACTGTAAGACTGTCTTTTTTGTGTTAAAAGGGCATTTATATTCTATTCCTTTACTATTTGATTAATTAAAAGCGGCCAAATACTGTCCTTGGAGATTCTTGACCTCATTTCATTCGTTTCTTTTTGCCTACTATGGCAGGTAACACAACTTTTTTTTTATTATAATTAATTTAAGACAGAAATTAAGATTTGTATACTATTGAATTTGTAATTTTTGTTGAGAAGAATATAATTACATGTAGAGAATTGGCCTTTTATGTTTAAATTTCATATTGGTTCAAAATCAAAGTCACTGATCCTAACCAATTTCAAGCATTGATCTGAAATAAATACTGTACTAAAATTTGGATGTATGTCCAATTTTATTGTGTTTTAATCGATTTTATTAACACAGAAACTGTTCGTGTAGAACAGTTTCTGTGTTAATAAATTAATGCAATTAATTCAAATATGGTGTTTTATGTTTTTTAAAGTGTTGACCAAGCTGTAATTGGTCTTGTACCAGGAAGGTTCTGGGTTCGAATCCCGCTTAGTGCATAGGTGTAATCTATCTGTCCTTTTAAGGGTGACATTGATCCATCTTAATGGGACCCACAAAACAGAAATAAACAATAGTGCCTGTCACGTGCCATAGGTTGCCAAAAGTGGTGGGCATTGAAATAATAGTCTTGCACATCATTCATACAAAGTCATCTTGAAGACTAACAGTTAAAATTGAGTCAGCTACTTTTTAAAAAAAATCTTTCTTGCGTTTCCAATTTTATAAATTAGAATGTCTTTAAAGATTAACAGAATATTGTATTTTAAGTTTATACGATTGTATAATATTTTTATGCTCAATTGACTGAATTAAATGATAAATTTTATATTATGCCTTTTGAGGTAACAATATGTCTTTTTAAATCTGTTCTGTCTCTTTCTTTCAGTATCTTGCTTTTTGTTATGTGTCACGTTGATGCACTCTTTTATACATATATATATACATATATATATACATATATATATATACATATATATATATACATATATATATACATATATATATATATACATATATATATACATATATATATATATACATATATATATATATACATATATATATATATACATATATATATATATACACATATATATATATAACGTCGTTGCCGAGAGGAAGGATAAAAACAGGTCTTAGGCAGGGAAAGAGGGCACAATATTTAATTTTTAGAGAGAGAAAAATCATCAAAGTGACACAAAATCCTTGCGTTCTTCGATAAAAGTTAGTTTCCCAAAACTGTGGCTTTTCTTCAAGTGCTAGCTTCTATTGTTCAATATTTATCAGTGTTTCAATCAAATGACTTCTACTAACGTACTATTGAACATATTTTCTAAATTTAAGAAGTTTTTAATTAAATACAGTAGCAATAAATTCTAAATTCAAATTTATTTAAACTGAAACAGTTTCAGTGAAATAGTAGTAAGCTTGTATATAAAGTGAACTAAGTACCTTGGATAGATATTCTATAAAATAGCAGCTTTCCCTTAAAATATATCTTCAAGAAATGATAAATAAATGAGATACATTTTCTTTTGATAATTTTTATTTTTACCTTTTTATTTATTTTTTAGTGGTAAGTAAGTGTACAGCATATATGTAAAAAGTACAAAATAGGACACAAAAAAAAAATATAATAAAGTAAAATGAGAAAATTTGAAGTATGTCTATTTTTTTTCGTTCTTATACAATAGACAAAGAGTATTGGTAGCCAGCTTGACTGTATGATGCTGCAATCACATAAGGTTTATGACAGCTACTAGTGGCAACATCCTGAGAAAAGGAGCAGCTAAAAGTCTTGTCTGCTTATTCAGCTGTAAAATAGAAGCATTTTTCTTGTTAAAAAAATTTAAATCATGTTACCTTAAAGTTCTGCAGTGGGTCAGAATCTAATCTAAGACATAAATTATATTAATATCTGACAACTATGCCAAATAATAAAGAGCTTAATTATTTTTTATGAATTTAAAAAATTTACAATTATATCTAATACATATAACAAAATTAATGACTAAATTTTGACTTGTTATGCCACAGAGATATTCTTCAAAGCGAATGAAAATCTGCATAAATCATAGTAGAAACATGAAGTCCTGGTAAACATATCTCACAGAAAAGCTTTAAGCAGACAATGCTGTGAGATTATTCTCCGGGACAAATGTAAATCATCAGTAGAACAAACGGCAATGTGAATACTAATAAAATTTTTTTATTAAAAACAAATTATATTAAATATTTAAAGAATAATTCATTATATAATCCAGGCAAAAGCTAGAAGAGAACAAGTTGCTTCAAATTAGTATTGCACTCAAGATACCTTGTGAAAATTTCAATCAATGGCTAAGTATATAACTAAAAGCACAGCTTTTTAAATTGTAAATCTAAAATGGATTGAATACATTACTTCGAATCAACTTGAGTAACAGAGTGAAAGAGGGACATTTAACACAGAAGTATACATTTTAAGAGAACATTTTTAATTAGCAGAAGAGTGTTATAAGCATGCACACATACAATTACATATATAAGAAAAATACCCATAAATTATTAAACTTCCGACACCTTCAGAGAAGTTTCACTACTCGTTATTAAAAAGCATAATAAACATTATTACAAAGCAGTAATGTTAAATATATCACATTATATATAAGCAGTAACATTCATTCATAGAAATGTTAAATATTTTTTTCTCGGCAAAAGACAGACGAGAACAAGTTGCTTCAATTAGATAACAAGATATCTTGAATTGCAATCAAGATATCTTGTTAAGATTTCAACTGATGGTTGAGTATATAGTTCAAAACACAACTTTTCAAATTGTAAATCTGAATTACAACTTGAATTACAGAGTGAAAGAGGATCATTTAACACAGAAGTATACATTTTAAGAGAACATTTTTAATAACCAGGAAAGTGTTATAAGCATGCACACATACATTTATATATATATAAAATAAAAAATGCCCACGATTTATTAAACCTGGCTCATCCAACATCTTCCGGGAATACTTGCAACACCTTCAGAGTAGTTTCACTACACTTTTGGGTGGAAGCGCTACTCCAACTCATACTTTGGGATTTGGTGCATTCGTCACTTAAAAAATCAAAACATAAAAAAGGAGTTGAAAAGGGTGTTAATATCTGAAGGCATGTTGACGCAGTTAACAGAACATTGGAGCACACATCCACAATTAGGCAATCGCTCTCGTGCTTTGCTAGTCGACCAAAAAGCTTTTATTAACAATAAAAAATTGGCCCACTTCCTCCATGCATGTTTAACTTGTCATGAGGTAGAACTAATTCTCTCAACTCAATCTTCTAGCATTCAGGTGTTCACTCAAGTATTATAGTTATAATGGGTTTTGCAAAAATGAATTTTTGAATCACATAGTTACAGTCTAGTAAAAGAAGTAAAAACTAAAGGAAGATAGTTCTCATTGTTACAATTTTAAGTTATGTCTAAGTGTTGATAGGTTACTGGGTTACAAAGTTACATTGAGAGTTAAATTGCTAAAATTAAATAAATTATTGTTACGAGAGGTTTGCTGCTCGGTTTCTTATTTTCAACTCTTTTGCAGGTCTTCAATTTAGTCAGGTTATTTACGTCTGAAAGAGAGGGGTAGTGTCTGATTAATCTTATTTAATATTTCGATTGCAGAATCCATCAGAGTTTAGACATAAATAACAGCATTCAAAGAACAAGACAATCACAGGATATTACATCACAACATTTAATAGTTAGTCACAGCACAGATTTTTTAAAATTTATTTTCTTTGCATATGACATAAATGAGCTCACGGCCAACTGCTTGATCGGCGGGTGCACTGCCTACGGTAGAACTTAGTTGCAGAACTGTGGTGAGCAATAATTTTGTACAAAATAAGAGGTAAACAGCAGAGCAACAATTTTGTGCTTTTGTATAAACAACTGAAGTTTATTTAAAAATGATAAAAGATTTCGCTTTTGTAAGAAATAATAAGTCTGTGTATAGTTCATTTTGTAAATATACATCTTTAACCTTGGCTGATGATTGTCTTTGCCAGGTCCTGTGAATGTGCCATTTACACAGCAAATGTGAAACCTTTTCAAAAATCGTATTGAATGGATCAGCTGTAAATTTATTATTAGTCATTATACAATTACAATTTAGGTTTGGAATTTTAGATTTTAGAGAAAGAAATACTTAATGGTTTCTGCATCTAAACTGCTAGTAATAAAATGTGCAACTGGATAACTATGTCCAAACTCTGTAACTGAATTTTATCTAAAAATATGATAAATATTTGTGTTATGAATTAAGCTAAAGAGACTTTACTACATCATCAAGTAAAACTTAAATAGAACATTAAACAAGAAAACCCACATTTCTTTCATTAAACAAGAAAACCCACATTTCTTTTAGACTGCTCTTATATCTCACAACTTGCAAACTTAATTCTTTATTTTGATCTTTTAGAACAGACACATTTACAGACTGATGGCAGAAATAACTAACTTTTTAAAAAATTAACATAAGCAACTAACTTAACTTTCTGATACAAGAACAATGTTAACCTTAAAGGAGAAAAAATAAATCTTCAAAAAATAACTAAAGCATTACACCAATATTAACAAAAATATGGTTTAATAACACAAGCCTGCGAAATTGAAGTTTTTGAAAAATACAAGAGAAGTTATTGTTGATTTATATGTTATTTGATGTGCTGATTTCGAAAATGATCTTCATTTTTCCTAATCACATTAGGATTTTTTGTAAAATCGATATTAATGTTTTTACTAAAATCCTATTTGGAAAAGAATTCTCTCAAACAATTTTGCATGTACTGTCCGGTAACTGCTCTCTTCATTCATTTTGATCTATGTAAAATTTAATCTTGTGAAAGAAAATTGATTTTTGAGCTATCAGCTAATTTTTTATTGGTCAAAATGAATAAAAAGTACTGTTACCAGACCGCACAAGTCACCTCTGGTCGAGAGAAAAACAATAAGTTCCTTGCGTTTAAACATTTTATATCAGTTTCTGGAAGAAAATCACCAACATACAATTTTAATTAATTTTTTTTTATTAAGATAGCTTACGTAAAAATGACGATTGACCAAAAATAGCAAATATTGTGTATGTGTACATGAAAGTTTGAAACAAATACAAAACAAGCAAAAAACTTATTGGTAATTTAAAGGTAACGTAAAAAAGAGAAAAGTTTCTATTTAAGGATATACTCGTTTTCCTCTGAAACTTATTTTTGATGATCTTCTTTTATGCTAAATCTCAGATCTATCATTCAACAGTAGTCGGCGAGCATGTTCTTGTCCCATCTTCCTTGATATTTACGCTCCATATATCTGATATCTTGATGGAACCTTTCTTCTTGTTCTTCGCTGACTGCTCCTAAATTATCGGGTAAAAAGTTCACATGTGAGCAAAGGAAATGCATTTTTACACTCATGAAGCTACCCAAAGTTTTAAATTTGTCCAGCATTTTCATTACAATTTCCTAATAATCAGGATCCTTGTAATTACCCAGAAATTTACTCACGACATCTTTGAAAGCAACCCAAGTTTCTTTTTCCGTTGCTGACGTGTCTCAAATTCTTTATCCTTCATGAGTTTGCAGATATCTGGACCAACAAAGATTCCTCCGTTCAACTTGGCTTGGGATAAACCTGAAAACTTTTCGAACGGGTATTTGAAACAATCGCCATCTTTTGGAACAGCCTTGACAAACTGCTTCATTACACCTAATTTTATATGTAGCGGAAGTAACAATACTTTTTTCGAATAAACTTAGCTGTTTCGAATAACGTTCTTGGTGCCTGGGTCAAGATTTTGTCTTTTCAGTCATTCTTTTTTTTACCCAATGTTGAGTCTTGTCACGGCTGTCCCATTCACAAATGAAACATGGGAACTTTGTAAATCCACCTTGTTGACCAAGAAGCATGGAGATAACTTTCAAATCACAGGAGATGGTCCAATTGTGATCGATGTATTTTAGTTTGTCCAGGACGAATGCCAGGCTTTCATAGCATTCTTTTAAATATACTGAGTGTCCAACTGGTACAGATGCATACTGGCTCCCATGATGAACAGCTTTGAGGCTTCTTTTAGATGAATCTATAAACAGCCTCCACTCATCTTTTTCGTAGATGACATTAAATTTGCTCATCAATCCAGGAACATCAGAACAATATACAAAGTTCTCCTCTTCATCAAAGTACTTAATAAATTCCTTTTCACGATTCCTGTACCAATAAAGTGATGTTCCTTTGGCCAATAAGTTTTTTTTTCTTTCTGTCTGGAGCCTAACAATTCATCTGCCTCTTTCAAAAGGCCAAGATCTCTGCTCAGATAATTAAGTTCAACCTGAGAGAAGGGCTGAGGTGAACCGGCTACAGGTGGCTTATATTCAATATTGGAGTTTTGAACTTCTGGATGTTCCAAGTCTGAAGAGATGATTGGCAATTCAGTTGGAGGCGCAGGCACACCAGGTCCATAAGGAACGAGGCATATAGCCGATTTAATACTATCAGGATAAGATATTAGCCTTTGATTTTTCTGGTTATACCCACGAACATGGCAGGAACAAAAATAACAATCATCAAAGTGGTTTTGGGCTCCCTCCATGTCATAGGAATTCCAAATGACACAAAATGACACTGCACACAAAATTTATGGAGAGCCCACGATTTGTCCTGGTCTCCTAATTTCATGCCAAAATATGCCCCATTAGTTGTCTTACATAGTCTGTAATGCTCCTCATGCAATTTTTAACAACACTATACTCGCCGCATACATAACAAAAGCCACCTGGGAAAGTTTTACAATGTCTCGAACTCGAAGTCATGTTTCACGAAACACACAGAAAAAAAGCAGACGTTAAAGTCACTCCCTATTACGTTTGCTAGTGTTTCTGAGAGGTTAGCGAACCTAGATAAAAATTCTCGCGACGCTATTGTTAGAGAGAGATTGTGACAGAGTAGTCATAGAGGGCTGCTTTTGCAGATTTAACCTAAGTAGAATGCTGGTCAGTCAAGAAGTTAAGCAATTCAAAAACGAAATTTTTTTATGGTAAATGTTCATAAAAATTCCAGTAAAACTGAATTTTTTAAAAAAACGCAACGTGATAGAAAGTTTTCATTATTATTTTCCATTTCAGCACCAAAAAATACATTAAGTTCAGCTATCAGACCCCTTGAATTTTTTTCATCGAAGGCCTGTGTAATAAAAGTTTATTAACTTCCAGACATAGTTTTTTTTCTTCCTCTCTTCTTCAGCCCGCATTTGATTTAGGGTGAAAAAGAGAGACCTTATATTATTTTGAATGTTTTATAAGTCAAAATCAATCCTACTGAATATTGATACATGACAATTCATCATTTATTATGAAGTAAGATTTAAATACTTTTAAAAATGACATTAATTAATTTTATTTCTCCCTATTATTAGAAATTGAATGCTAAAATAATAAATTTTTAAAAATTGATAAAGAAAAAAGAAATATTTTTTTTTAAATAATCAATATAAAAAAACAATATATTAATACATTTATTGTTTATTAATAAAAGAGGAAAATACTAGCCAGCCTTTCTTTCTAATCAACCAGCTTAATGTCTTTTTCTTAGCCTGCATTTGATTAAAGACAAATACAGGGAAACATCAAAAGATATTTATTCTGAACTTAATTATTTTATTAAAATTTTAATTTACAAACAGAACACTATAACAATACAGTTTTTAAAAAAAATACTTAAGGTTAAATGCCACCGTTAATAATATTCAATCGCACAATGTCAGATTTGATTTAAGCGAAATCTTTCAAGTCTTGAAAAGTGACTTCACGTCACTCTCTGAAACCGAATTTAGGACGAGGGTCAGGGAGAGACTGACCGAGATGTGTTATCGGTCGATTAGAGAGAAATTCAAATTGGAATGTAGAATCGCAATCAAAATAGTGTTGAATCAACTTGCACCTAAACAAGTTGATCTTATTCTGGGAAAGGAAAACAACATTCATCCGAACATTGTTAAGCTCACTTGGTCGAGTTGTACAAAGTTTATTCTAAACAAAAATTGTAGAATTTCAAGTCGAGCGCATCAGTACAGAAAACTATATTACGATAAGGAAAGCTTTGTTATCGTAAGGGAAGAGGATGTGAAGTATGCAAGAAAGGCTATAAAGCGATTGCATAAACTTAAAGTCATTGTTCAGAAGGATAATACGCTATCTTCCATAAGTCATTTAAATTCTTGTAAAAATAGCTTACTGATAGAAAGTACATAAAAAGAAATTGCAACATTTAAGTGTTGTTGTTGTTAATTTACGTCGCACTAGAGCTGCACAATGGGCTATTGGCGACGGTCTGGGAAACATCCCGGAGGATGATCCGAAGACATGCCATCACAATTTTGATCCTCTGCGGAGGGGATGGCACCCCCGCTTCGGTAGCCCGACGACCTGCGCGAAGTCGAGCACTTTACGGTAGCACAGTTTAACGAGGACCAATGCCGCACACCCTCGGTCCCTACGCAGACTGATCCAAGTGGTCACCCACCCGCACACTGACCGCAGCCAGTGATGCTTGACGTGATCTGCTGGGAACCGTGTCTTAAGGATCAGTCCACTGCGGGACACAACATTTAAGTGATTTAACTATTATTTAAATTTTGTCTATTCTACTTTTCAGTCTAAATTCAAATTCAGTGCCTGCCATTGGAGAAAAAAAACTTTTCAGTCTGATTATACGAGCTAATAATTCATAATACATTTATTAATCTAATTGAAATAATTAAGTATAATTAAGCTATGTAACAAAATATTGCTAGCTGTTGAGTAAATAATACATGAAATTCATTCAAAATGATGTTATGTAAAGCATTACTCTATAATAGGATTTTAAATAATTTATGATTTGAAATCTTTTAGGGAGAAAGTGAGATATTTTCTAATTATGCTATTTACAATCACCCAGGCACTAATTAAGTTAATTTCTATTAGATGTCTAGTATGTTTTTAAGGGGTCACAGTACCTTCGCAACAATTCTTTTAGATAAAGATATAATCATTCATTTTGTGGATGCTTTACATGCTCATTTAACTTATAATCAATAATTTATTTTAAAAAAATAATTAATCTGTTTAATTTTTTAAAAATTTTAAAAAAATTTGAAAAAATTCAAAAATTTTAAATCCCTAAGCCTTTTTTATTTGAACATATTTTCAAAAAAATTTTTTTTTCCTTGGTGCTTACAATATTCATCTTAACAATTTTGTGCATTCATTTGTTGATTAATCAATTAGAATATTTTTGATAGATTATTTTGTAAAAATGTAGAAAAAAAGGTCAAAAATTCCTGTTAGGTATATATAACATGCTGTAAAAATTTTAATACCTCATAAAATGCTTATTCCATGCACAGTTTAAATAAGTGTATTATACTCAAGATAAAAAAGTAATAATACTTAAATAGAAAAAATTCCTTAGGGATTTAATTAAGATAAAAACACAAAATTATCATCAATGAGTAAAAGCACTCTAAAATCTGTCTGCTGTGCAAGTTTCTGTATTAGGACAATCTAAAATCAGTCATAACTTTTTTAAAAATGTAGATAGATAGATGATTTTTTTTCAGTGAATTTGAAATAGTTTAAAGTTTTATTATAAGCAATAAAAAAAGTTCGATACTTTGGTCATTTTTTGGGTACTGTGACCTCTTAAAAAAAATATAAAATTTTTTTGCAGACATAAAGCCTGTGATTGAAATGGAAAATAATGAACATAAAAGAATAAATGTATTTTAAATGCAATTGAAATATTTGACTAAAATTTCAAGTATTACTCAAAGGTCTTAGAAATAATATTTCTTTTAAATATACATGTATTAAAATAATTTAAATATCACATTATAAAGTTAATTATTTGATAATAGTAATTATTGTCCAATATGTCATTTGCAATATTGATAAAAACTAATAAAAATTTCAGAGCAAATCAAATAATTCAGATGTATTTAGTTTATTCTAAAAATAATTAAGGAGTGGACTTTAAATTAAAAATATTATCTTCCTGGCTTTTTCATTTTCCACTTTATTTTTCATTTGAGTATACTAGGACATTTACCAAAATTAAAAAAGCAAGCCTCTCACAGAGACATAAGTAAGCTTTTCTTCTGTTATCTGTTCAATATTAGATGGCTAAATATATGGTTCATCATTAAATTGGAAGCATTTGAGATGCAACAACATCCTCAAAAATATTCATAGAAAAGATCTGCATAATAAATGTTATTGTGATTTCATAATTAATGTCATGAAATTACTAAAATATTTCTTGTGAACTTAGTTAAAAAATATTTTTTTCCTTTTAACTCTGAAATGTAAACTAATTATAATAATTATAATAAAAGGCTAAGAAATGGAAGTCCTATCACTTTTTCTTTTTTATTTGTAGTGAAGAGCAGTTCTGGTATGATAACAACAAATGAAAAGGAACAATTCTGGCACCGCCGCTGGAATAGAACACATGAAGAGAAAGGTATTTTGTTGCCGTTGAACATAAAAGAATTTGAAAATGGTTTCCCCTACCTTCCAAAAATATATAAACTTATAAATACAGATTTTATATAAATGATAAATAGGTTTAAGTAGCATTAAATTTTACTCAAAAATGATAACTAGCTACAAATTAGATTAAAAAAAATTTTTAAATTTAAATCAGTGACATTTAAAAAAAAAAATCCAAGTGGTTTAAATTATGATTTTTCCTCTTTCAATACCTATTCATGTTAAATAATTCCTTGTTAACAATGCTTGATATTTCTGATTCATACCGAAATAAATACAATAATGTTATCTTTTTAACATATTAATAACTGGTACATTCATATATTTTAAATAGGCATTAAGAAAAGATGTTGGTGCATGCAAAAGTCTCATTCAGACATGTATTCTTTAATCCAACATGCTAAGCAGGGCATGTATTAAAATGTTGAAATTTTTTAAGCACTAGGAGATCCTGAATAACACACAAAAATAATGGGTTAGCGTTATTTTTAAAAAATATCTATAAATTTATGCATATAGACATAAATTTATTAAAGAAAATTATTTAGAGTCAGATAATAATAATAAGAACAAACAGGTATGAAAGTTACAACAATAAATTTAACATGTTAAGCAACATACCGAGCTGGTTCCAAGAGTTTTTTAGCAGTTACACCATCTCCCTGCTCTAACTTGATCAATGCCAATTCAGTCACAGTGAAAGGTATCAAATACATATCATCTTTAACTCACTTTTCACTGAAATATTTCCAATTGTTTAGGATCACAAAAAATATAATTAAACAACCAAAAAATCCTAAAGGACTTTTGAAATGAAATCATAAGTTTTTCTGTACTGTTTAGCTTTATTCATTCACATATAGCACGAAATAATTATTTCTTATATTTTAGTATTTTTATTATTCTTTTGAGGTCAAAATGCAACTAATTTATATTTTGTTTGAAAATATTCATAAAAATTCATAAAAAGAAGTTTTTAAATAATAACATGTAATATAAGTCTTATAATGTATAATGTTAATCCTTCACTAAATAGTTTTTTTCTTCCTCTTTTTTGAATCAAATTTTCGCTTAATCATAATACTTCATTAGAAATTAGAAATTTTTCTCCACTTCCATAAACTTTCTTGTCTTTAGTTAAATAAACTCAGTAAATATTAATGGTTACCTTTTGTAGAAAAATATCCAACATTCTTTTTCTTATCTAGGGAAAACTATTATTTGGAAAGGAAGTAAAAAGTTTCTTTTAAAACAAAATTTCTTAAAACTTTATGTTAATAAGTAAATCAAAATCAACCAACTACTTTGTGATTCATATGTTTATGCTTATTATCATCTTTTTTAGAGTATAACAAAAGTTTGAAAAAATAATGGACACTAAATATAGCTTAAAAACATAGAAAAAATATTACAAAAATAGAAATTAAATTTTCAAAGCATGAAAATTAATAAAGTCTATTTCAACAAGATATTTTTAAATAATGCAACAACCATTTTTAAACTTTTATCAACATTAATTTTACTAATATAAATCTTTATATCAAGAAGCTGGGAGAAAGCTGTGCATAATTCTTATTAAAATGTAAATTGTGGAAAACACTTTGATTAAAATTTATAAGAAAGCTAATATGAACTAATTTATTTAAGTAATTAATCACAAATTAAAAACTGCCAGTAATTACATAGGCGTCAGAATCTAATAAAACAAATGGGATTGATGAATTAGTCACATTAATTATAAATTAGCTATCAATAATTTTAAAATAAATTTCAATCAACGTATTTTACTTTAATATACAAATTAAATTAACAAAAAAACTAACACTGGTTTTCATTATTGTAATAATTGTAATTTAATTGAGACAATTATCAGTCAAGATCAGTAGACCACTGATGGACTCTGGTCTACTGATTGAACTATATTTTAGAGTGAATATTTTTAAAGATACATTCTCTTGTAATTAAATTGTTATTGCAGAAATTGTTATTGTTAGAAATTGATCAACTTGCATTAAAGATTTTAAAATTTTGCAATATGATCTACAGATTTAGTTTTTAGCCAAGTTATAGAAATAAGCACATGTACATTGTTTCTAGATTATATTAATTGAACTGTATTTGTGCTTTTATTTTTATTCGTTAATTTGTAAATCACTCTAGTATTCAGCGGTAAATTACGTGCATGTTAACTAAAGACTATAATACTTAAGTACTTTTATTCAGTATTTTAATCCGAGTTTTTATTTAAACCCAAACAGCCAACAATCAATATAAGGACTCTTGCTGACTTAAACAGAGCACTTAAATTATAGTATAGTGAGGTAACATATATAAAATAAAGGTTCTAAAAATTTAATTGTTAATAATTCTTGCGAGGTAGATACATTTTTTTCTGTAATTTAAAAAATAGATAAAACACTTCTCTTTAAATACTTCTTTTAGGAATGAAGACATTTAATTTCAAATGCTATTATGGAAAGTTTCATGGAACCAGGTGTGCCAAAAATTCCGTATGATTTGAAAAATTAAGCAAAGAACGGTGGATATTTACTAAAACATTTTTCTTGTTTAATTTCAAAATTAGATACTAAGATTGTCAGCAGATGGAATCTATGGCTACAAACACCATTGTTCCAACTAAAAAAGTATTTGCAAGAATGTCATGTCTAAATTAATGTCCTTAAACTTGGCCAGGTTTTGCTGCATATGGTAGTCATTTAGAAAAATTTCCTTCTGTTGTCTTTTAATATTATCAGAACTTTTGTTCAATTATGTGCAACTAATTTTAAAACTAAAAAATTACCTAGTTTCTTAAGAACAGTAGAAAAGCAAGTAATTCTATCACCTTCATTTTTTCTTTAGTTAATATTTCAAATTCTAGGTCATTTTTCTGACAGCAAGTATAATGAACAGTAAAATAACATTGCATGCATCAAATGGGACTTTCGTATCTTACATTTTAATGAAGAGGTCTATGCAATAGGGAAGCCTACAAAAAAGAAGGTAAGCTATTTATAAAAACGCAAATGAAATGAGTCATTCTATAATATTGCATGTGCAAATAAAAAAAACACAATAGCAAATAAAGCTAATTACCAATAATTACTTCATTCAAATAATTTTAAAATACAGTCGTTTAAAATCGTACCAAGAAATGACTCCACGGAAACAATCTTCAACTTGATTGATGCGACCCAAATTAGTACCGCTGACTCGACCAAATTATATACAGCTCTCAGTAATATTAATCATGTCGTGTGCCCGCTATATCTAGATAAATATGAATATGAAAAAAATTAGAGACAATAACTAAAAACACACAAAATTCACTGAATTGGTTAAGTAAGAACATTTTAAAAAGTGTAATGTCATTAATTTTGAAACTTCACAAGAAACTTGATTTATGAGTATTTTACAAGATGAAGTTTTAAATAAATTTTATCTAAAACTGATTCTGCCAGCTAAGTGTTACACAATGAGTCAAGATGCAACAAGTTTTCAACTGTGATAAAACTAGTGCTTTTATATATATATATATATATATATATATATATATATATATATATATATATATATATATTTCTTAGGGAAAATTTCACTTCGATATTCAACGTTTTTGATATAAGTTTAAAAACTATTTTTTATCACAATCAGGCTGAGTTATGAGAGCGAATGCAAAATATATGTCAAATGTGGCAAAATGACCGATGCACAAAAACTAAGTGACAGTACAATAGACTACACATAAATATTTTTGAAAATTAAAAAGAATAAAACAATTTTAGTACTTAAAAAATTAATAAAAATAAGAATCAAGGAGGAAAAATGTTTTAAGAAATTAAAAAGAATGCATGAAGAAAGATTTTAAGGAATAAGAACTTTAAAAAAAAATGAGCCCCACACCAGACTCCAAAGAATGGAAATTAGTACTTGAGAACAATACTGTATTTTTCACTGAGGAACCAAAGTATCAATCTCAGACATGATAAATGTTAGTGTATTTTTTTTATTTATAAGATAGACAAATGATTCCTGAAAGAAGAAATTATCTGAATTTTCTTCAATGTTTTTTTCTTTTAGTGCTTAATTTTTTTTCTTTTCGTATATAAAAAATAAATAAAAGACTTACAGACAAAAGAAACATTAAAACAAACAAATTCCTCCATAGTTGAACTAAGTGTGGCTTTAAAAAAAAAGAAGAAAAAAAGATATTAAAGTTTGTAAAATCTATTGCAATAACTGAAAAAAGATTGATGATAAAAACCTCAAGTATTTACTACGAAATCGCACAAATTGAGCAGGTGAAAAAGAAGTTAATCAAATGTATGTTTCGAGATTCACATATTATAATTAATAATACTGTATTAAAAATATTGAGATTTTAAAAATATTCAAAATTTAGCAGTGACAACTGCTGAAAAATTGATAGAAAAACAACAGTAGAATTATCATATAAGATTATTAATATTCAGTTGCGCAATTTGAATTTTCTATATCATAGTAATATCTGTGTTTAAAGATATCATGTGAAAATCAACAGCAATAACTTAAAAAAAAAAAAAAAAAAAAAAAAAAAAAAAAAAAAAAAAAAAAAAAAAACTTAAATCAAGTTTGCGAAAAATCAATTACACAAATAAATACGTGATTAGAATTTCTCGCTTCTTAATAATATTGTATGAAAATATCACGATTTAAAAAATCCTGACGATATCAAGTAGCAAAAACTTTAAAAACCTCAACTAAAACTTGGTAGTGTCCTCGTAAAACAAACGATAATAATAAATACATGAATTGAATTTTGCGTGTCACAATAATATTGGAATTTTAAAAACCATGAGAAAATCAGTAGCAGTAACTGCAAAAGAAAAGATAAAACATCGAAATCAGGAATTATAATGATATCCAGCGAGTTGAAATCTCCATCTACAGTTATCATATGAAAAATTCAATCTAATTGCATCCAATTAAAAAACGAGAGCAAATATATAATATTGACTAAATAATTCCTTTATTACAAATCGGAATTTATTACATATTTAAAATCAAAGTTTAAAAGGAATGAAAAAAAAAACACCATTTTTTTTCTAGGGAACGATAATTGAAATGTTTCTATTTCAGAATTACTTTGAAGACCGTCAACTTAATTATTTTTCTATTCGCCTCCGTGGTTCATTACTTTTTACCGAAGAAGTTATTACAGATACAAAGTTTTATAAGAGTTAGTTATTACAGATATAAAGCATAGAAACTCAAACAAATCTGCTGAAAAAAAGTTCTTTTGCATCTCATTAAGTACTCAAAAAGAAAAAAAGAGGTGCTTGTAAAGGAGGTATAAATTTCATGTTGACTAGATTTTGCGTAAGTGGTAAAATTTAAGTTTTTGATTAGCGAAATTCCGAGAAAATTTTGCTGAAATATAAATTATTGATTTACGAAAGTCCGTGAATCAATAATCTTGAGAATCGCGGAATTCTGTAAATTAACAGAAGAAACACATGCCTAATAAGAACAAAAATTCCAAATAATCCCAATTTAAAATGAATTTTAAAAATCAAATTGAATAAGTCAAATATATTAAAAAAATAATAGTAGATAAATAAAAAGGATTCTACCTATACATTATTAGCCCTTACTGGTTACATTCAAAACTGCAATGAATTTATCTTAAAAAAAAACATACCTTTGGCATCTCAAAGACTAGAAAATATAGTTTTGATTTTACAAAGAATATTTTCAGTAAGTTCACGAGATTTTGCTATCATTGGAAAACTGTTCCAATTATACACCAATTCCTAAAAGAAACAATATATAGCTGTAATGAAATATTACAAGTTACAAAATTATAATGTTATGAATAAATGTTAAAAAAATAATTTATAGTGTAATGAATAAAACAGTTTAACACATTTAATCAGCATATATATATATATATATATATATATATATATATATATATATATATATATATATATATATATATATATATATATATATATATATATATATATATATATATATATATATAACAATTGCATTCTAGAGATTAAAAATGCAATTTGAATATTTAGTAAAAACGGCAGCTCTAGACACATTAGTTACCCATAAGATTTCTTTTTGTGTGTAATGCAGATTTTTGCTAAACATTTTTAAATAAAAAAATTACAATAATAAAAATAAATTCTGCACAAAAAAAATCAAATTCAATTTAACAAAAAATAGCTCAAAAACAATATATTGACCCACCGGGGGAAAGATTAGGTAACAAGTAATTGTCCTAAATTAAGACAAATAACCTATTAAAAATACACATAAAGCATGTAAAAAATTTCGCCAAATAATGTTTTTTTTTTTTTTTTCTGAAAAAGTTCCCCCCAGAAGTTTTTTTTTTACGCAAAAGAACATTTTTTTTTGGAAATATCAACTTTGCCATTATCTCATAAAAAATAGAAGTATATTAAATTTAGAAATATTTTCATAATACTCTTTGTTATCTTGTTTTCTCATTTATTACTAAAATAATACTAAACATTTACATTCATTATGTAAAACATTTACAACAAAAAAATGGATAGTTTTAAATCACATATTGAATAAAAATAAGGTAATTATTTATACTTAATTCATGAATTCATTAAAATAAATAATACAGATCTCAGTGAGCAATGAAGTGAACTCAGTGAACTGATGTGTCAAAATAATTACTGTTTTTTGAAATAAATTTCCCTTCAAAGTATAGACTTCAGATTTTTTTTTCTCTAGATACATCAAAAATAAATCTGAAAGCTAATTTAGAATACAGTTTAAAAAGTCTTTATTAACAAATTTCCTAACATAAATTTCTTTTCCTTCAATTTTCTAAAGTTGTAACACCTAATATTTTCTTCATGTTTCTCATGGCCAATCATAAAAAATGAATCATATGACCAGAATAAAAATTGCAATTTAAATATTATTTTAAAATCACTGAGGTTTAAAGTAATTATTTCCCTAATTAAAACTTATCTTTAAAAATTATACTTACATTTAAATTATAATTATATTTTGTTAAAAAATTCATCAACACAAAAATTGTAGTTGGGTATAATATTAGGCAGGTGAAAAACTGAAAACTTTAGCCAAAACGCCATCTTCTTCACGTATGAATAAACACCAAATTTACAAAATACAGAATATGAAACTTCTCATTGAAAAACAAATTATGAAAATAATTTTAGAAACTAACAAGTAGTAGGTAAAAAATTGTTTTTAAAAAAACTAATTATAAAGCTTAAGAACACAGATTCTTTTCTTTTAAAAAAAATAAGTGATATAATTCAAAGATAATATGAAAAACTTGTGATACCTATGATATACTAACAAAACTCATGATATACTAAAAATTTAGAAATGCAATAAATATTTCTTTACATTTTCATTTTAATATTTATCTGTGTTTAGAAATAAAAACTTGTTATTAAACGAAATTTGAAAATATTTACAACATTTAGATAAATGACTTAGTTTAAAAGAAAGAATGTGTGTAAAATATTCAATTTACAAATTTTTTTACAACAATGAGCTCATAAGTAAATAATCAATTTATTTAAAAAAAAATTAATATCAAGAATCTTTATTTAAATAATGCTAGTAGAGAATAAAGAGAGTAGAACTTGTAAAATGTAAACTTTTTAAAATTGTTTGATATTTTAAGAATGTAACAGAAAATAATCAAAGTTTAATTAGGCTAAACTTAAAGGTTTAAAAATAATGTTTGTAAACAAAAAATTATTTTAACTTAGGCAAATATACTTTCAAAGAAATTCATTATACTACACTTAATTTTAAAATATTTAATTTTCACTTTTTTCTTAAGCAATCAATTTCATTTTTAAAAACAAAATAATTTGCCATTATTTGAAAGGTACCAAATATTAAAATAAAAAATTAGATTATAACTAAAGTAATAATAAATAAGCTTTCACTAAACAAAACAAGTTTTTTTTAAATCTAATTCAATAAAATCTTAACAATTACAATTAATAACTAACAGATTTTAATTTTGATATTTCAATTTGATTTTAACAAAAAAATTTAATTTATGAAATATGGTATAATTAAAATAAAAGCTAAAAATAAACATAAGATAATTGTTACATTTTTATATAAATTGACATCACATGAAGAATATATGTTAAAAAATACTGAAACTGAATATAAACAGACTCATTGAATATTTTTGACTGGTAATTTAATAGCCAATATAAAGAAATAAAGAGTTTATAACAAAGGAATATGGTTAAATGATATTTAGAAAAAAGAATTTAAAAAAAACTTGGTCAAAGATTATATTCTTTTATTTTCAAAAATTTAATATAAAAACTAAACTTTAATTTTTTTCAAAAATTTTTTTCTTTCAAAAAATGAAGTAGAAATAACAAGAGAAATAGTTCACACTACCTCTTGTATATACAAATAATTACTTATTTTTTATTTATAATTTTGATTTATTATTAAATTATAAATACAAATATCATGTGTATCAGATATTAATTAATATCATCATGTGTATCAAATATTGGTTTTGGATTTACCAATGAAAATAATGTTTTAAGTCATTAAACTTAATAATGCTGGAACAATCAGACGACCTTTCTGGGACACAAACTTGACAGATTTTCATACTACATACTTTTCTAAAGGTATTGATTTACCAGCTAATCGCTGTTTTAAGCTTGGAACTTTCCTAAAACAGCACAGCTGCTTAATATTTTTAAAATTCAAGAAAAATAATTTAAATGCTACGTTGCAGAAAAAAAGAGCTAAAGTTCCAAAATGAGATAAAATTATATTACTTTAAAAACTTATGATCATAAAAAGTTTTCCGCAATGATATTTAAATGTAGTCTTGTTTTATAAGCAAGACCTTTAATGGAAAATAAGAATAACCTAACATAGAATGGAAATTAAAAAAAATAATTAACATAAGCACTTATTTTTGTAACTGCCTGAATAATTGCTTCATAATATATATTTCAGTTCTTAAACAATAGCCCTAACCAACTTAAATAATAGTGTTTTTAAACTTTACTATCATTATAAATTGTTGATGACCACATAATCAATGATGAACAAGTAAGGATATGACGAAATAAACAACATTGCAAGTACATAAAATATACACAACAGCAGTAGTTTACTTTTCCTCAAACTTCTTTTATTTATAACACAGCTATAAAGGTATAATTGGAAGGCATATCAGCCTGGTAATTTATGAACATAAAAAACAAACAGAAAAAAATTAAATTCTAAAAATATTTTAATGTTTTTTTCAGTTTAAATTATTCAAATTTCAAATAATCACTGAACGCATGTTAACAAACAATATTTGAGAACAAAAATTATTTTTTAAATAAAAAAAGATCATCAGAATCATGCTCCTCTAAATTTCTTATGTCATTAAGAGTGTCCTAAGAACCTGTTTGTATAATTAGAAAACATTTTTAATTATTTTAACATTTTTAATTATGTTTGTATAGTTAAAAATTTTTTTTTAATTTTTTAATTCTTTAAAAAAAAGACAATGATTAAGCAGTTTCAAGAAAATTTGAAAATATTATTCATTTATTAACTAAAGATATCTAAGAAACTATGTAAGATGCAAGAATTCTTAATAGATTACATTTACAGATAAAGACAAGCATTTCTATAATCATTACTAAAATAAATCTTACTCCATCATTTCTGAAATAGTACCTTGTAATTCTGTTTTTCCTTCTTCTACCATCATAAAGAGAATTGAAGCATGAACATAAGTATAAACCGCCGGAGACCACTCTAATCTCAATATATCAGAACATTTTGCTGCTTCTTTCCAATCACATTCAAAGCTAATCGAAATATAATAAAGTTTATCATATAAACAATGTATGTTCACAATTATAAAAGCAAGAAGATAATTAATTCTGAATGTTACCGGTGGCACTACAGCAATTCCCAATAACAAAGATTATGAAATTTTTTACACTCTTGCTGAACATTAATAGACAGTTGATATGTGTCAATGGCCTAGATACCCAAAATGTAATTTTTAGTACAAGATGATAAATACTATCTACACTGGTGGACAAAATTAAGAGATGGAAAGCATTTTCGCACATTTCTATGACGCTATGTTCTTCTATGCCGCACATTTTTATGACGCTAATTCTGGATGGTTATTGATATGGAGGGAACCTGGAACCAGATACCATCCCAGCAACATTATCGAAAGGGACCATTATGCTGATGGAGGACTCATGGTTTGGGCAGGGATCATGCAAGATACCCGCACACCGCTCCCATGTGTTTGACAATGGTTCCGTGAATGCCCAGAGGTACAGGCAGGAGGTCCTAGAGCCCTATGTGCGTCTTTTCAGGGACGCTGATGGCCCTGAGTTAATTTTTATGGACGACAATGCGCGACCACATAGGGCTCTCATGGTTGATGAGTATCTGGAAAGCGAGGATATTCAACAAATGGATTGGCCAGCCAAATCCCCTGACTTGAATCCTATTGAACATGCTTGGGATGCTCTTGGGAGAGCTATAGCGATGCGCCAACCTCCCCCAGAACTATTCTGGAGTTAAAAATTGCTCTGGTGGAAGAATGGGAGGGTCTTCCAAAAGTCCTCCTTAACTCCCTTATTAACAGCATGCATACTCGTTGCGCATGCTGTCTGTTTGTCAGGGGTGAACATACACCATACTAGAGGCAACACACACTGTACAAGCCTCACTTTTATTGTCATCTTTTATCCTTAAGTTCAGACTACATTGGATTTATTGGCAATAGGTCTTGCCAGTGAATGGCACTTTCATTTTTGTTTTGCATACTTTATTATCATGGAATAAGCTATATCCATACCAAATTTCATTTATTTACATTCAGTATTTTTTGAGATATTTGGGAAAATGTCTTCCATCTCTTAATTTTGTCGACCAGTGTATTTTAGATAATTTATCATCTATAATTATGTGAATAATATAAAGCATAATTAATTAAAAAATCTCAACTTCTAAAAGCAAGGAATACAAATATTAATAAAAATGATATAATGAAAAAATAATCTTTAAAATGCATATTATTAAAAGTAACAACTAAATGGAGACTTATTTTAATAGGACATAATTATTTTTCACATCAGTAACTAATAGTTGATAGAAAATAAAAGAAAAACTCGATATATCAGCAAACCTGTCACTAATGTTTTTGCTTGTCTTCAACTTTGAGATAAAAGACTAAATTAAAACTTTGTTTTTTCATATTTCCAATTTTAGGCAAGAAGGAAAAATAGCTGATAGTAAAAATATGATTATTGATATAATCATTTGCTTGGGATTTTTCCTTAGTTCATGTTATCCTCTAAAATGTAGTGCACTTAATTCTAAATTATATAGATTTAATGTTGCAGTATCATTTTATGCAAAGTAACAGAATTGCTCAAATTTGGAAGAATGGATTACATACTTAATATTTTAGATAGGGTCAAAAGAACAGTTAATAACGATGAGAAATAACAGCAAATACACGTACATTTATCTCAGGCATAAGAGTAGGAAAAAAAAATCTTAAATGACCTATCAACTAAAATAATAAAAAAAAAAACATATTTGTGTAATAATTTACGCAAAAGAAAACATTTAAATTATTTGCATACTTATATAAAGCCTTTTTACTTTGTACTTAGACAGTCAAACAAACTGTTAACTTTCAAAAATAAATTATGATTAAAGAGAATACAGACATATCCAAAAATTAAAAGTTGGATGAAAACTTACTTCTGAGTATCTGGAGAGAATTTCTTGTACTATTTTCTCTGATGTTTCTATATCGCCATCTCCACAGTCTGGAATAAACATCAATATTGAATTTTATAACTTCAAAATACATTGAATAAATGTTGTTCTGAAATAAAATCTGAAAGTATAAAACATTCAAAATAAAAACCTTACATATGGTTATATAAATGAATATAAACAAATCTTAAGGAAATTACAACTTTTTAAAAAAAATGCCAAATTTAAAAATTATATAGTATAACCAAAAGATTTTTTTTTTTTTAAGATTTAAAGTTGCATTTGTCATAATAAAGAAAACTGAAATTTAAAATATACATAGCTAAACATGTTAGTATAAAAATGTGATACATTTTGAAATGCATGTAAAAGTGTTTAATATAGAGAATGGCCAAAAATAATGCTTCCTAAACTGAAAATTACATAAAAAGAGATACAGAGTTAAAGTCAGGTTAATATTACAAGCTACATTAATGTTATTCTTATATGGAATGTCACTCTTTGCGCAATTTTGATAAGAGAAAAATTTGAATTTCTAGGAGACTAAAATAGAAACATAAATTGAGCTAAAAAGGTGAAGCCCTCATAATCATAACTCAGGGTGGCCACTCAAATCAGGTTTCAAATTCCCCTGATTTTTCCAGTAAAAATCTGACAATTTCCGGGTCAGGTTGTTTTTTTTCCTCCTGGAGTGTAGTACAAGAAAAGTGTCAATATTAGTGTATTAGTCAGTATAATAGCGTAGTATTTCATTTAAAATGTTATGTTTTAAATATATCATCTCGAATAGATGTGAAGGAAACAATATGTCTAACTTGAAGAACGCTTTTAATGAATAAAATTTTTTTTATGTGTTAGATAGTTTTTGCACAAAATGTACCTAATAGCAATGACCCAAAGCAACTTTGGATAAGTACTGTTTAATATATTTTTATTAAGCAAAAGAAAATAATTCCACGTGATTAGAAACCAATAAATTTTTACATTTCTTTACTTTCAATATAGAGCCATTTTATACTTAATTTTATCCAGACAATGCGCTTTATAAAATTCACTGAAATAATTTTCTTTAAACCAATATCATAAGTCAAATGTTTAAATAAAATTTTTTATTTCAAATTAGCATTATTATTTTAAGACGTATTCCTCACTTGTAAAGGAAAAAATTTTCAATTTCTTGTTGTACATTCTATAGAAAAAAAAACAAGATAAAATTCCTTAAATTTTATTCTTTTTTCTTTCTTTCTTATTGGAAATTAGAATATATTAAAAATTCCAATTTAACATTGTTTTCTAGTTCAGATGAGTTAAATAGTTTTGTTTTTACATCTGGGCAATTCCATGGTGTCAGAAAAAAATGTACATAAATTTCTTAGAAAAACTATCCTATAAAACAAAAGTTTATAATCAAACTTTTACATTAAATATTTAGTATATCATAACTTATCAAAAAACAATTTGTTTTATAAAAACTGATTATTAACAGTTCAAATTAAATGGATTAAATGTGAAAGGCGCAAAAGCAAAAATGATTACTAATTTGAAAAACTCTGAATTTGTTTGTAATTTAAATGTAAACTTGTCTGAATTTTGAAGCTGACATTTGAATAAAAAATTCTATGCAGTTGTTTGTGAAATAGGATACATAATTAATTTGAAAATTTTTACTTCTGTGCCAGACGTAAATTACTCAAATTGGATAGAAATTTAAGTCAATGCTAACCATTATAATGACTGAAAATTACTTTAATTTTAATCTTAATGCTACAAATATTATTTTTTAATTAAATAGCTTCTTTTAATTGCTTTCTATTCCCTGTTGGAATGGTCAGATTAATATGTTTTATAACATTTTCCACCTTATAAAAGTTTGTTGAAAAATCACTCATTTTAGCTATGCAACATATATTAACAACAATGTAATATATTAACATCAATGTAATATATTAACAGCAATATAAATAAAACTCATATTTAAGCAATATCATTTTAAAAAACATGGAATAAAAAACTTTTTTTTTAAATATGGGAAAAAAAGTTGAAAAAATTCATTAGTTTTATATTGGAATAAAAATAATTATATTGAAGAAAAAAAAATCACTGTACATTAAAAGGAAAAAAAACGACAATTTTTTTACTGTATTGTTAGCCTATAACAAATTTTTCTGGGCACAGGAAAAATTATAATCATAGCTTTATTTATTGCCTGCATAAAATTAAATAATCTTTTTGTAGCAGACAATATTAACCGATATGGCTTTTACTTCCATTTAGTGGCATAGCTAGCATTGAACAAGAAAGAACATATGTCCGGCTGTAGTATAAAAGATGGGTCAAATTTTTGGAATAAATTTTTATATGAATTCCCGAATAAATTTTTGTCTCTTTTTAATACCCCTTCTCCAGTTTTGTTGACTAATTACAGGCCCAATAAATAACTAATAATTTTTACCCCATTTACCTAAAGATTGAATAGGATGTGAGTTATTGTTGTAGTTTGCTATGCAAGTAGCTTTAATATTTTCCCCCCATAAAATTATTTCTCTTCTTTACTCAAAATAAATAACTATAGAATGTTCTGAAATTATTTTTTCTCTCAATACACACATTTTTCAAGCTCTAAGCAAAATGATTGATTTAAAGTGTTCTAAATGAAATTAAATTGTTACTAAAAAAATTAAAACCGAGATGCTTATCTTAAATAAATAAATAAAAAAATAAAATTAAAACTGAGATAGTTACCTTAAATAAATAAATTAAATTAAATTAAAAAAATATATTAAAACTTCATTGATCAATTTTAAGTTATAACATAAATAACTCAAAGTACAACATAGTTGCAAAAATTAGGTTACTGAGGTGAAATACATTATTTTAAATTAACCTTAAGGAATATTTATATTGTTTCTCTTCATATTTTACTTCATTTTATAAAGAAAAAGTGAAATAAAAGATGAAAATAAATAAAAAACAAATGTAATGGAAAAAAAAGCAGTGGTGTCTGAGTGGTGTGTAAAAATAATTAACTATTAATTTAAAATAAACATACATATTATTATCAAATCTTGCTTTAAACAGAATTTTTTTTTTATTATATTAAATCCTAGTGCTACAGTACAATTAATGATGTGTTTTGGTATAACACGAAAAACATCAAATGTATATCTTGAGAAATTTTTTTGTAAATCAAAATAAGAAATGTTTCTACATATTTGTGCATGATAACCTGTTTTGTTATAGTTTACTTTAATTATTATTCTTTCTATTTTCTCTTATTAGTGTGAATTCTTTTAAAAAAAACTGTACTTTGCTACAGATTCTCTTACCATGGATGAAAATTTCAAATGATGTTGCCCTTCATTTAACAGCCTATGACTTATTGAAAACTGATATTTATAAGTTAAAAATCTTTATTTCTAAATCTTCAACTTTTTACCTTGGAAATAATACTTAGTTCACTTAATATTAAGTATAAAATTTTGGTCATCTGGTTGCCCAACTTGAAACCTTTCCCTGTACAGTGCAGAACAAAAAAGCAAAGTCTTGTTTTCCTTCTTTCTAACAAACAAATATAAATAAAAAAAATTCCATTCTAAGTTTATATGTCATTTAACATGTTTTCCATACATTCCTTGGTTTCGGCAGCTTTACAGGGTAAAAGGAGAAACAATTTCAGAAATATCAAAATAAAATTTATCATGAAATCCAGAAAAAAATAATTCAATGGACAAAAGCTTTCAAAAAAAGATAAAAATCTTTTCAAGATTTCAATTTCATCTTTTTTTACTTTTCAAATTTTCAAGATAAAATCTCTAATTAAATTATGAACAATTATTTTTTGGAGAATTTTATAAAGTTAAAAATACTAAAACGTTTTGAATAATTTTGTTAAAAGAAAAAAATACTCCCAAAGTATCGGAACAAACTTGAACAATTAATGAATTCAGCCCACAGATTAAAAGAAGATTTAAAGAAAAAAAAAATTAAACGCTACTTTTATAAACAGAAGCAAATATCCTAATCCTTTCATCCACATTTTTGCCTTTCTTAAACTGCATAGTCCCATAATCTCCAAAGAGGAAAAAGATTTCTCCATTCATTTCCCAACACAAAAGAGTTTGCAATGGTATTCCAGTTTCGCAGGAATTTTAATGAAGAGAATTTTAATGCAAGAAAAGTATTACTGAGTTGATGATATTTCAACTTTTTTACGATAAATTTACGTCTAAATAAGCGTGGATGTAATGGATGGTAAAATAATTTTAATTAAGAGAAAAATTCCAGCTTTTCTTTGGAATTCCCTGATTTTTCCAGGTCTTAATCCAAATTTCCCTGACTTTTCCAGTTTTTTTCCAGTATAAAAAAATTCCCTCATAATTCCAGGTTTTCGAGGTGGGTGGTCACTCTGGTTTGAGTCCCATTGCGGCCAGATTAACAGTGGGAGGTTTTAGTGGTTTTCTTCGCCGTGTAACGCAAATGCGGTTTAGTTTTATCAAAAAAAGTCCTCAATGGAGGCAATTTCCCCCTATACTTGATATCTTGTTTTCTGGATTGGGCGCAAAATTACAAATCTACGTATTTGAACATTGATAGTCGTAAATCCAAAACTGGATCTGCTGTTTCATGACTGTATCAAATGACAATATAAAATAAAATTGTCAAGGAGGAATCACGATGGTGCAGCGGAAAAGAAATTCAACTCCCAATGAGGTGTCCCGGGTTCAATGATTGGTCTATGTGGGTTTTACTCCCGGTTTGCACCGACCAGAAAGTTAAGTGTAAGATTATCACTGTTAATGGGTCAAGGGTTAAAATCGTTGGGCTAATCATATAAGGTTTTCTGTTTAGGTAAAAAAAATATATTTAACATTTATTGTCATTTATTGGAACTTCGGGAAGCATGTTGAAAATATCTTTTAAACAGTTAACAAAAACAGCAAAAATATTACATTTGGAACAAAAAGTTACTTATTACTATATTGTACTAAATCCTTTCTTCATAAAATGTGAAACATATAAATAATAGTAATTAAATAAATTTATCAAGCCTCTGATTGAAAGTATAATGACATTCTGTTAACAAACAGTTCTGTAAACCTATTTCTTGAATAAACAAATATGTAATATATGAAGCATATTTTTCTCATTTGTAATGTGTACCAATGTTATGGAGTAAAAAATATTTTTTCTTTTACATAAAATTTTTAATTTTTTTACAATTTTTACAGACAATTTCAATCTTAAAT
This sequence comes from Parasteatoda tepidariorum, assembly GCF_982258835.1. NCBI lineage: Eukaryota > Metazoa > Arthropoda > Arachnida > Araneae > Theridiidae > Parasteatoda > Parasteatoda tepidariorum. The sequence continues at coordinate 118,288,850 of NC_141756.1, read as the reverse complement.
TTCATATTCCAATTTTTAAATAATGTCAATCATGCAATATACAATGTAATTTTTTTTCCTAAGTGTGATATAAAAAATTTTAGGATAGTTTTCGGTATTCAAAGTACAAATCGAATATTAGGTTAAGCCGAATAATATACTGCAGGGAACAGTACTCAGCTACTTTTTTTAAACTTCTAAATTAATGCCAATTTATTTTAAGATCGTCAATAAATTATTGTATTACGAATTAAAATGCCTATTAAATCTTTGAATGAGCGAAATGCTATAAACAAAAAAATGAAGAAAAAAAAAATAAGGAGCAAATTGATAAAAATAAAAAAAAGCATGAATCAACTAGTATTATCCATTAATCGAATTCTATCACAGATAAAATTTTGGAAGGGGAATAATGTGGCGTAACTAATACTACAAATATTAAATACCAAAGCACTAGTATATAAGATTTGTTAACTTGAATCTATCTTGAGGTACCTTCTGACAGAGTTGGCCATTGATTACAGTAATCGATTACAACTGTAATTGATTACAGATAATTACAGCTATGTAATCAATTACTTGTAATCACGATTACAAGTAATCAATTACTTGTAATCGTGATTACAACTTTCAAAAAATTTTGATTACAGCTATAATCATGATTACAATTTTGATTACAGTAATCAATTACTTGTAATCATGATTCCAAGTAATTGCGATTACAAGTAATCACAACAAAAACGATTACGAGTAATTATGATTACAAGTAATCAAAATATATGATTACACGTAATTTGATTACATGTAATTGTGATTACTTGTAATCAAACTATATGATTACAAGTTATTACGATTGTATACTATAGTCAAATTTTTTATGTAAGTATTCATGTGTTTACATACTTTTATGTACATAGAATGTACGCACGCATGAGCGTACAATTTGCGATTCCTATACATACAATGTATGCACAAACGTTGTTTGTACATACAATATTCATAATTATATTGTAACATACTTAATGCAATGCGCATATGTTTAGTACATATAATTATGCATTTATGATACATGTACGCAAACATTGCAAAAGGGCAATGTTTTGTATCTTTTGTATCTTTGTATGAACGTTTATGCGTTTGCATGCTTTTATGTACTTAAGTACATATATTGTATAAATTTACGATAATAGCACGTATATACAATGTGCGTATGTATATAAAATTGTACGCATTTAGATAAAATATGTAAGAATGTTATTTAAAGGTGCAATATATGCACATAGTTGCGTAAATAAAATACGTACATGTATACATGCATATTTATATGTACATCGATATATGTGAACGCAAACTATGTACTTGTATAACTACATACTTCGTTAATACTTATGCGCATGTAATGCATGGATGTACAAAAAAAATAGTTATATGCACAATGTACGCATGTACATGCAACGTATACATGTACATAATTACAAGTAATGTACAAATACATGCGTACATTTAAATATATGTAATTACGATATACACATACATTGTGCATACATTAAAAAAATTTATATGAGTAAAGTTATTAAAATTTGTTTTAAAATTTATTCTAAGGCATATGAAACTCGACCACATATTTTTTAGAAAGCAAACGATAATTTTATTTTGAATTTCTAAATATTAATTCCACACATAAAATTTACCGTTTTTCTTACCATTTAAAAAATTTCTATGAATCATGCATTATGTTATAAAAAAAAAATCTGTATTATCAAACATTTCATGAAAATACCTGAAAATAATTTTTCAATGTTCGGCAATGTATGTATGTTCGTACAAACGCAAGTACTTGTATATACATGCGTACATGAGCACAGAACATTTTAGATACACAAATATTTGCATAAAATGCATAGTTTCATTGTGTATAAATGTACATGTCTACATTGCTTGCTCATACATACGTAATTATTATCTATATACATACGCACATATATTTTAAACCTACAATATATGTGCATGTACATGTGTGTGAAACTAAAATGTCTGAACATACGCGCTAGATAAAATCATATGTACATACATTTTAGTTACATTCATTTGTACGTATACAAATACGTACAAAATGCAGTACATGTTAATACGTGCAAAATGTATCATTATAAAATACATTCTACTATCTACTGTAAAATATAACATTTATAAGAATACAATAGTCTTGTAATCGTGTATTTAGATTACATGTAATCATAATTACATGTAATCAAATTACATGTAATCATGATTACATGTAATCATATATTTTGATTACTTGTAATCATAATTACTCGTAAACGTTTTTGTTGTGATTACTTGTAATCGCAATTAATTGGAATCATGATTACAAGTAATTGATTACTGTAATCAAAATTGTAATCATGATTACAGCTGTAATCAAAATTTTTTGAAAGTTGTAATCATGATTACAGCTGTAATCAAAATTTTTTGAAAGTTGTAATCATGATTACAAGTAATTGATTACTGTAATCGACTATGTAATCATGATTACAGCTGTAATCAAACTTTGTAATCACGATTACAAGTAATTGATTACTGTAATCAATATTGTAATCATGATTACAGCTGTAATCAAAATTTTTGAAAATTGTAATCATGATTACAAACAATTGATTACTGTAATCAAAAAATGCAATCGATTACATTTTTGGCCAACTCTGGTGCAGTCTATGAGAATAACAAATGGGGCACCCTGAGTTATATAAACAACCAGATATCGTTCATGTTATTAAGGCATTCGATAGCTGGGACACCTTTATAGATCTGAAGACCCTGTAAGAAAAGTAAAATTTTTTAAACCAGCAGGTACGAAAAAAAGGAGTCATCTACCGACTAAGTGGCTGGACGCAGTTGAGAGGGACCTAAAGAGAATGGGAATAACTGACTAGAAGGCCATGGCACAGAATAGATCAAGATGACAAAAACTAATTGGGACGGCCTGGGCCTATCATAGGCTGTAGTGCCCAAGAAGAAGAAGTCTAACCGAATTGTCTAATTAACTGTACCAATCAAAACCCAAAAGTTGTTCTCACTTTTCCCATAAATCGATCTTTATCTTCAGATTCCCTGGAAGAAGTAAAAAAAAAATTGTTTTTGTGTCTTAGTATCCTAGGAAAAAAAGGACCTCTTCTTCAAGCGTGTTTGTAATTCCTAGTTTCAATGAGGGTTCGTAATAAGGAGAACCAGTTTCATAAATAAAGGAACAAGTTTTTTTTTTCCTTCTAAAATTAGACAGGAAAGTTTTTTTTTTTTTCCAGTTTCAAGTTATTTCAAAGCCCATTCTAGAGCACACATGTTACTTTTTCGAATTAATTTTGTAGGTGTAAGAGGACTTTTCCAACATGTTTGAAAAGCACAAAATAGTCTCTCTATCATTACATAAAAAAATTGAGATTGTTAAAATATGGAAGAAAGACATTAAAAGAAACAAAATAGCAATTGAATATGGCATTGACACAACAACTCTATATGATACTAAAAACATTAGATTTGAAACTTTAGATCAGTATTCAACAAGAAAAAAGATAAAAAAAATGATATTTTAAAGATCACATAGGTTCAAAACATGGGCATTATCCCCCCCCCCCAGTAATCGATGATGACTTTTAATGTGGTGCTAGCACAATTGGGGGCATTAGAGCAGTATTACTTTTAGAAGGTATTTAATGAATATAAATAAAATTAGTACATTTAAAATTTCAGTCATTTTTTGTTTTATATTGAAGAATTATATAAATGTCTAACTCAGCATATAATATTTGTTATCAAAGCAGTTATTTTGTTAAAGTTGTTTGAATTAAAAAAACGCTTTTTAAATACTGTAATACACACTGTATATATCATAATAAAAACAGATAAATACATGTGTAGAAAATACTGTAAAACACACTAAACAATTTTAATGTTAAATGGCTCTGAGATCTTAGTATCAATTCAACTTTTGTGACTGTGGTTTATTTATATTACCCTTCAGAAGCTCATAAATTTTTTATTTGAGAACTTGAAAGTATTGAATTTTTTTTCTTCTTTTAATTTTGACAAATTTTAAAAAGAAGTTTCGAATATTTTTAATAAATCCATTTTCTTTTTTAACATTCAAAAGAAATAAATTAAAACATAATTATTTTGGAATTTCCTATTGTCAATTTATAACATATAATTCTCTAATTTAATTTTGAAACATGTTTCTCTGTACTAAACACACAAAATGAATTGCAGGTTTACTTGGTTACATTCTTACATAACATCACTTCATTCACATCTTTTTAAGTATTTAATTTAAACTTTAAAGTGATGAGCAAGTACTTAAAAATTTTACATATTAGTTAGTTCACCAAAATTAAAGTAAAAGATGTTTCCAAACAAATACATTGATCATTAAACCTGTTAGGCATAATTATTAGAGTATCCATACAAAAATATTAAAATTCGTAAAATGAGACAAAAATTTTTTATTATTATTATTATTATTATTTTGCAAGAACGCACTGAATATTTTTTGACTTGCAAAGTGGCGGTAATCCAAAAAAGGTAAGGAACCTATGAAGTCGATCATTATATCATAAGTTCTTATTAAAAGTTAAAAAATTAAATTCGTAACATGCCATTTCTAATATGTTAAAATATGTACTATTGGAATTGCTGATTCTAAGCCTGGAAAGGAAATTTTCGTGAAACATTGTCCAAGTAGTTTAAGTTATCCAGATTTCTTTTCAAATTTTTAAGATATTATTTTTCAACTAATAAAACTTCATATAGAGAAATAAATTTTGTTTCAATTTTTTGTAATATGCTTTAAAATAATTTAGAAAATTTCTGTTGCATTTATACTATAATTATGAAGCAAGAATGGACCAAAGCATTGCTAAAATGTATAGCCCTAGGTAAGAAATTCAACTTTTGCATTTAAAGCAAATTTAAAAATCTTTGGACAGAATTGTAAACTTCATTTATCCAATGATAATTCCATGCAAAGAATAAAGTTTACAGTAATTTTAAAATATCTAATTTTACATGGCAAAATACAAAATTTGAGGAAAATCAATCAGTTTATGAGAAATGGAATTTTAAATGTATTATTTTTTCATAATTTGATTTCTCAGGAACTATTCAACCGATTTTGCTCAAAAAGTTTTATTTTGCCATGTAAAATTAGATACTTTAAAATGATGTAGAAAATTGTATACCTTAACAATTCAAAATTTTTTTGACTATTACTAATTAAAATAATTAAAAATAATAAATATTTTTAGCATGAATTTATTTTAGGATAAACGATTTTTATAATTGTTAGTAAAGAATTTTCAGTTTGTTTAAAAAGTTCTTGAGATATGGCCAAATTTGCAAAAGGTATGTTTATTCAGAGAAGATACGTTTTTGAGACTGATTTTGTAGCTTAAAATATCGTCTGCACCAATTAATTAGCATATTTGAGGTCACCCCATCAAACCATTAAAATTGAGTCCTAAAATGTGAAAATCTGACCATTAGATCAAAAGTTATTCAGGATGGTCCGGTTTTTTTGGTGCATTGTAAATAAAAAATAAATAGAAAAATTTTATAGTAAAATATGAAATTCTTAACACACAAACTAACTATAAAAATTTAAACTTACCATACAAAAGCTTTTGTTTTAAGATGTTTTTATCAGTTCTAAAAGCTAAACAAAAGTCCACTATGGTGAAAATGATCTCAGGTTTTATTATTTCTGAAAGTTTTGGTGTGATTAATTTTTCACAATGTAGTTTTTACTAAAACATATTATTCTGGTTGATTTTTTGCAAATAATAACAATACTTAAAATTTTAAAAATTCTGGTCAGTTAAATTTCAGATAGTTTGGGCATTCACTGAGTTAGGATAAAAACAATGATCTGATTCTTGTTGCCAAGCTTGGAATTAATTAATGTGCTACAATCTCTATAAAGTAATGCTAAAATTTAGCTTAGATAAATAGCATTAAAGAAAGAAATAGTTTGAACAAAAAACAAATGATTTGAGACAAAACAATTTAAACAGTTTAAATGATTTGAAACAGAAAGCAAAACATAATACAGAGAAATAAAGATCTTCCAACTAAAAAAAAAAAAAATTTCTGTTTCGTTTTAAACATTTGTTATAAGTGCTGGAATTCTTTTGTGGTAGTTAAAAGAAAAAATGAACTATGTCTAGCCAATTAATTTTAATGAAGGAAAAATGTATTAATCTTAAAAATATTTCCTAAAACATTTTTTTTTGCTGCTTATTATGTTACTTTCTGCTTTATAGATGATGAAAATCATTGAAAATTTAATAAGAAATAATTTTCAAGGCAAGCTACATAATTTTTTTACCTAGGGATAATAAATAACTGAGCAGGTATGCAAAATTACTATCTGAAAACATGGACTTGTCCGGTATTCTTATAATCCGGTATTCTCTTTCTATTTTCTTTTGTTTGTTTTAGAGTCATAACTAACTGAAGAGACGTCAAAACAGAGATTTATGATTAGCTGAAAGTGAAAATACACCACAGGAAGCAGTTCTGCTAAGATATCTTTACAGTTCAATGTTAGAATGATGGCATTATTTTATTTCTTTTGGAGTTAATCTAAACTATTCAAAGTAATTACTAAATGCACATTTTAAACATACTATTTTTTGTAAAAAATTTAGTTTTAAAAACAGGGTTCAAACAGAGATCAGAAGAAGAGATCCAAGGAGTTCAATAGTTTAAGGACTTATCAGAAATTAAAAAACTTTGTGTAAAAGATAACTAGACAGTTTGTTTTTTTTAATTAAAAAGCAGTTATTATAAGGAACTTGCAAACATTTATAGTTTGCATATTTTTTTTACCCCTTTTGAAATAAATTTTGTCAAACTTCATCAAGAAAAATAAATAAAGTTATCACTTTTACACATAAATACAATTTCCAGTTTTAAATATTTAAATAAATCTTGTTAAAGTACAGATGTTAAAGATTAACATAAAAACCTACAAATCTTATATTTTTAAATTTGAATACATAAGAAAATCTAAGGCATTTTATACAACAACAAAAAAAATCTCAGTAAATTATTAATTAAGTTTGCTTGTAACATGTAAAATAAAAATTATTTGCTGTTATTTTTTTCTTCTAACTCTTGCAATTCAATTTTTTTTCTTTTAAAATTTTTCTTAAACTATTAGATTTTGACAGCTAAGACATATCATTTAGTTTCCCTGTTTGGACAACAAAATCATCAGCATACTTAGTAAGTTCATTTATGCAACACAATAATCTAAGTACCAATTTAGAATTCTAAGTAGTTCCAAGTACTCCTTGGAGACTTTTTTATTTCAAAGAAGTTTCTAAGGAGTATAAGGAGTCTGTATGCACCCTGTAAAAACTATGATATCTATTTTTGACTTTTTTCCATTCAGATTCTACTTTTCTCTGTTCAAAATAAAATAATAAGTTAATTTCATAACAAAACATTAGAATTTATTGGTTGAAAAAAATATGTGAATGGAACACACAATGTTATATTAATATAGCAGTTAAATCAGCTAACTAGATATTGGCTTAGTTTTCATATTTCTTGGCAATACATGTGTTCATTTTTTATTTTTGCGCACTCTGAAAGAAGTATTTCTAATTGAAACTGATATTTCTGATTTTTTTTAAATTTTTTTTAGCTTTTGAAATATTATTTATAGGTTACATTTATAATGTTTTTGTGTTGTTAAAGTTTTAACCTAACGGCAATGATGCATCCCACCCTCTGCACTTAGTGTTCCCCCTGCAGCACTAAAATTGAAATAAAATGCATATTCCTTGAAAATTTGATTATTTTACTTTAATAAATAATATTATAATATTTAAATGCAATCAATAACCATATTCACTAATACAACACTGGAGTACAGAGATTATTCTCAGGAGACAAGTTATCTTGTCTGTCGCAATGAAAGAGTTTAATGATACTATTTCTGAAAAAGGCATTTCAAAGTCTAATAATATAATTCAAGATTCCTCAAGAATATATTTATAACATATGTCTCATTAAATAATATTTTTGGTTTTAAATTGACAGTTAAAGTTATAACAAAAAGTATATTATCAGTTAACAGGTTAATAACCTAAAGCAGGGGTTTCCAACTGGCGGCTCGGGGACCGCATCTGGCCTGCGAAGCCTTTTTTTGAGGCCCGCGAACTAAAATATATTAGTTGTCATTTTTTGTGCGGACAATTTTCGTAAAAATCTATATGGGTTTAAAATACTATTGTCGTTAATAAAAACCTAATTTCTTCGTTTCTGTGAAATTTAACATACCAACAGTGCAAAAAAATCTATTTCTCGGGTTTTGCATTCAAGAAAATATTTATTCCAATACCAAAATAATCATGTATGTTGCTCTTTTTTATTTCATTTTCTTGTATTTTGGGAATATAATTCATCGTGTGTGTATCATAAATTTTCTCGAAGAAATTCTTCGAATTAACTTTTTGAAACCACTCATTTTGGACGGAAATATTTACACACACATTTATAAATTTTAAATGCAAAATTTCTATTCTCTGGTGGTTCCAGCAGACTAACCTCAATCTTCTCGTTGAACATTTTGTATGCTAATATGTACATTTTAGTACCAACCTTTCTAAATTTTTATATCTTAACAATCTGTTGCACATTCATTGTTTAATACATAGGTGCACATTAAAGTTATTGTAGCCCAAATTTTTATTATTTATTTAATATTTTTAAAAATAATATTAGTAGCAATTAAATATTTTTAAAAATCTACTTATTTTAATTTGTAATTCAATACTTTTATTTTGTACAACTTGGTAAAAATCTGACAGTAATATTTAATGTTCCTTCAAACATAAAAGAGTCCCACATAAAATTTTGATAAAGTTGAGGTCTACCAATTGATTTGTGTTTTTAAATGTGGCTTGCTTTTTTTTTGCATGGTAAATAATTTTGAAGTATATACTTTTTAAATTTCAATTTTTTATATTTATAGTAAATTTATTTAATTAAGACATTATTTAGAGTCTTTTATGTTGACTCACGTTCATTATTTTCCCATATCTATTAAAGAATGAGCCCCTGGGGAATTGATAAATACAAGGATTCATTGTACATTTTAAAATTTCTCACTCTTACAACGACTTAACTTTTCTAGACTTATATCTAATCAAAATACTTTAATATATTTGTTGCTCGAACTGGAGAATCCTAAAAGATTAGTCCCTTTGCTTTGCAAACTTTTAAGTAAATTCCATATCGGAAACAAAGTATTTTTTTAATATGGAACACTGATATTCAATATCAGTGTTTGAAACAGTGAAAAATAAAACAGTATATAACATTTTCTCCTATAATCAAATTACATTATAGTAAGTTCTTAGCACATTTTTTCTCTTGATAACTTTTACAAAAAATTTATTTATATCTCATATTTGTAAATAAATATTTGATTTATATTATTTTAAGAAATATTTTCACCCACAGAAACTTTTTTTAAAAAAATTTTTGAATTTGAAATCTATACATTTTTGAATGTTATATTAAAATTCAGGAAATTTCCAATATTTTATTGGAATGGTAAATATAAGGTTCATACACAGAAAACTACAATATTGCGATTAAAGCATAGCTTATAGCAAGCTTATTTGGCAAACAAAATAATAAAACAATACTGAAATTGCCAAAAATGAACAGCATCAGTTTAAAAACTAAATTCTTATAAAATAGTAATTATTTAAATTGGTTTGGGTTTAATAATTTATCAAATATACACATAATATATATTATAAAAAAATATAATAATTAAAAAGAAAACATAAAAGAATCTGCAATGTTGAATATTTCTATTATATTCAAGAACGATATTTATGCAGAAATACACAAAAGATATCTGTAAGATTAGATACTTAAGTTACTTTAGAAATATGGGTATATCTCATGCAGAAATCATTTATTTTGTACAAAAATTATTTGAATCACTAAAATTATTAATTCAGTTTTTATTATGTACAGGTAGAGCGGGATGTATATATTCAATTATTTTGATAAAGATGTAACACATTTCAATAGAATAATATTATGCTTTATAGTAGATATTTTTCAAACTTATGAGTAAGTTCCATATCAGAA